>NC_140591.1:261600563-262238363 GCF_964204655.1 Triturus cristatus | reverse complement strand
GGTATTAGCACAATAAATTAACTCCAGCGGTATTTACTAGCCTATTATGAATGAGAGTGTGTTTATGGGGCCAAGTGAATGTATAGTAAGTGAGTACCTGAGGTTGGTAACCCGCTGGATCAAGGAGAATAAGTATAGATTTCACCCAGTTTACCTGGATGCTGGAAAGGCCACCAAAGCGAACCACTTGCAGGATCAGAGAGTCCAAATTGGATTCTGAATCTCTTACATACAAGGCGACATCATCAGCATATAGAAATATAATAAGTCCCCAGATGTAAACCTCAACCCTCTGTTGGCATGGTGCTGGCGCAATCATGCCACCAGGGGCTCCATAGCAATGGCAAAAAGTTTGGGCAAAAGCTGGCAGCCCTGCCACGTTCCCCATGTGATAGGAAAGGGCTCCAAGATGAGTCCATTTAGATGTATTCGGGTCGTGGGAAGTGTATATAAAAGTCAGATTTGCGCAATAAAGCTAGGGCTCAGACCAAGCCTCTGCAATAAGGGAAAGACATAATTCCACTCCAACGAGTCGAAGGCTTTGGTCGCGTCAAGCAGCGTGGCCACTTCTGGGAATTGCGGGTGTAAATAGTGCATAGTATAGTTGCAAATAAAGTGCAGAGGTTGTGGGCTGTTGACCTACTGGGAATAATAAAACCGGACTGGTCCGGTCTGATCATCACCGGTAAGAGCTATTGAAGGCGATTAGCTAGTATTTTGGCAAAAATTTTACTATCCTTGTTTATTAAGGAAAGTGGCCGGTACGATTCGCTTTGGTTGACCGGTGTTTCAGGTTTGAGCAGTGTAATTATGACTGCTTCCCTCAAGGACGGGGGAAGGGCTCCACTTCAGTGGAATCTTGATACATGTCGAGCAGTTTGGGCGCTAGCAGCTGGGTGTATTCTTTGTAAAATGCAGCAGGTATGCCATCGAGGCTGGGAGCCTTATCTGGGGAGAGGCTTGCCATTGCTTGTAGTATTTCATCAATTGTGATCAGACAATTTAAAAATGATCTTTGTGTGTCTAACAACCAGACAAGCTTAAGGGTCTCCAAGTACGCTTAGAGATCTGTAGGACTCGCTATGGGGGTGGCCAAGTTGAGCTGCATAAAAAGGCAGCCATGGTCTGTAAGATGTCGGTGGGGGATGATCGCTGCTGGCCTTCCACATCTAAGAGGGCAGAGATGTATGCTGAGGCATGGGATTTCTTAAAAAGTCGAGCGAGGGTTCTACCTGGCCTGTCTGCCTCTCTGTATCTTCGGGCAAGAGTTTCCTCATCTAAAAAATGCGTTTCTCAAATGGCTTCTTCCTGATATGTGGACATTTTATCTTGGCTATTGGCCAGCGTGCTCGGGTCCCTAGTTTGGAAGAAATTGACTTCCAGATCTGTAATGTTGGTCTCCAGTTTGGTCAGCGTTCCTCGAATAGATTTGAGAATGCGATGCTGCTTAATCATGCAGACCCCAGTATAACCGATTTAAATGCATTCCAACCAATTAATTAGTTCAAAATATTCAAATATAGCTGCATGTATCTCTGCTCAAAATACAGAGTCTCTAAGAGCTCCTGAAGGTAGTCTCCATGCGAATGCACGAGGGAGCAGAGAGGGGTTGGAGAGTTAAAAGTACTGGAGCGTGATCTGACCGCGTGAGAGAGATGAGCAATCGATCGTAGCCAATGTTGCACATCTTTGGTTGTTAACCAGTAGTCAATTCTGGGCCACGTTTTGTGTGGCAGGGATAGGCCTCCCGATGTGTTTCCTGCCAGACATCAATTAGGTGGTTATCTGTAATGATTGTGTGTAAAGCAGCGGCTGCTGATGGGTGTGGGTGTCTGGGACTTCCTTGCCTATCTAGCATGTCCTCTAAGGGAACATTAAAATCCCGGCACCAGAGGACCATCCGTGGATCAGTGTCAGCAATGAGGTGCCATATTTTAATGAAAAACTCAGGGTCATCTAAGATTGGTCCATAGACCATTGCCAGTGTTATAGGGTGATTACAAATAACCTATTAATATGAAATAGTGACCTTCTGAGTTGTGTTCCAAGCAAGACCTTTACGTATAAGGATGCATACCTCTTGCGCATAATTGGAATATGTTGGCGTGCACGACATCCCCCACCCCGCATAAGCAAATTGGGAAGCCGTGCCCCAGAAAGGTGCATTTCTTAGAGTAAACATATGTCAATCTTGTGCCTGATCAAATAAGCATGTACAAGGTGAACTTTCCTACCATCCTTTAGCCCATGAATGTTCCACGTAAGGACATTTATAGTAAACATTTCCTACGGCGTTAGAGGAGGGAGGGAAAATCGTGTAGCGTAGAGGTCGCATCTTTGCGCCTGTGTATTTTGTGTCAATGTCAGACTCATATCCATGGCAACGACTACGGCATCTATGTAGAAATACGGGCCAATAACAGTTGCAAACCATCCCACCCCATGCCCACCCAACTCCCCTGAAACATTAAAGGAACTTCTCATCCACCCCCCAATTAGGTTGTGATACCCAACTCCCCAACATTATATCTGGGAATTATTCCTTGGGGTTGTGGAGACTCCATGTGGACTACCTGATGTGTAGGCTGGGTGGCCGAGTGTGAATATATTGGGGCGTTCCAGCAGCAATGGTAAAAGTGGTCGAGTTTGTGGGTTCCCAGGAGGCTATACCCGGCGGGGACTATGTGAGAAGTGCCTCTAACAGCATTATATGGCAGAACAAAGTGTAATACAGTTAGTGACTTGGCTGTAGTGTCTACCCTGCGGGTCGCTGTTCCTCTTGTGACTGGTGCAGTACATGACTTCTTAGTCATTGTCACTTAATCAGGCTTCCGCAAAGTGTGATGTGCCCACCCGTGGTCCCGTTGGTGTCATTTTCTGTTTTGTGAATTTGAGGGTTTGCTTCACTTCCGTGAAGTAATGGGTTCTGCCCTCTTGCATGATCTTGAGCTTGGTCGGGTAGAGAAGGGCAGGAGTTCCCGTCGGGCAGCCTCCACCGCCATTGTGAAGCCAGGGTAAAAGGATAGATGATCTCTTTTGTGCTGGATCTGAACCTTTTGTCTCACCAACCTAAGGATGACATCACGGTCTTTGTAGTACAGCAGGCATGCCACAATGGGTTGGGGGGGCTCTGGGAGGAGGTCTCGGTCCAAGGGACCTGTGGGCCCTTTCAACAATGAATACCAGGGATAGGTCAGGACGAATAGGTCCCTGAGCAGAGTGTCCACAAAGTCCTTCATTTTGGTAACCGCAGTACTCCCTGGCACCCCCACTATCAGAATGTTATTTTGCTTCAAGCGGGTTTCGAGGTCTTCATTTTTTTGCTCGATGAGCGCCAGCACTTTGTCCATCTGCCAAAGTTATCATCCATGTCTGTGACTCGGGTCTCCAGTTGATCAAGTCTGGCGTGATGTAAGTAGATCTAATTTTGAGTCAATATTTTTCAGACTTGTTTTAACGTCTAACAGGATTTCTTTCAGGTCAAGTTCCTGCTCATCTGAATCCTCCACTTGGTTCGGTGCCTCCTTGTTTCTTTCTGCAGGGTCTACGCGTTTGGCGCTGCACTTCTTCTCAAACGTTAGTTTAGTTTGGCGTCCCTCGTGTTTGCCCTTCTTTCGCGATTCTATAGGCTAGCAGTTATTTGTTCAGGTGGAAAGTAGTAGTTGCTTACAGTGCACTTAGGTTGTCTTCGAGCCCTGCAGTGCAAGCACCGGTGTATCTCGCCGCTCTCCCTGCGTGTTTGTCCGAGTCATATAAACACAGGGGTGGTGCGCACCTCCACTTGGTCTCCCTAGTCACAATTCAAATCATGGTCAAGTGCCAACCAATAATAGCCAGTAGGGACTAGCGCCTGGGTCTTCTTCTCACTGCAAGGAGCTGCTTCAGCACAGGAGTGATTTTGGAGCTGTGCCTGCATGTGGCCAGTCCAGTCCCACCTCCAGTCAAGAAGGGAGTGTCCTCATCAAGGTCTTCAGGGTTCAGACGACTGCCAGGTCTGGTAAGCTAAGCCCGCCACCCCGTTCCCCAGCCCTGGCACCCACTCTCCTAGGGTATGGCGATGGGTCGCTCCTTCAAGTGCAGCTGCCGTGCATGGCAAGGCAGCCGACGGGGAGGTGATGCAGAGGAAAAGGGTGCGCCTTGCGTCCTCCGATCTCTAGAACTAGCCCGAGTCAGGACAGGTCACTCTACAGCGCGAAGTAGGCCGCCGGTCCAGGCTGCACCGCCGCCAGGCCAAGGCTATCATTACTTTGTCTCCCATGTGAGCCTCACAGCACCAGGCCCCACACGGTCAAGTCTCCTCTGCGCCAGGGCCACGCGATGCAGCAGGGGTCTCTTGTGAACGGTTGGCACCAGCGGGACCCCTGGGTCCAGTGTGTTAAGTGGATCCCTGCTTGCACCGCTTCCGTCACCAGAATCAGCTCACCGCCAGGGAACTGTGTCTTTCGGTGCTGCGTGACCGGGTAGGAGGATTATCTGAGCTGCCCTCCACTCGATTGGCCAGCCGGGTAGAGGCAGGGACCCCTTGCTGCCGTCATGGAGTAAGGCTGCACCACAGCTTGGCCGCGGCTGCTGTCGCAGCGCTCTCGGCCTAATCGCGCACCAATTGGGATTGCCAGTTATAACAACGGCCAGCGGGTGTGGATGACGCTAGTGGCCGCCCCAGAATCTATTTTTGTATTGGTTCCTTGACTCGGCCGGCAGAGCTCGCTCACTATAAGGTCATTTTGCGGCTCGGCAAGACCACGCTCCCCCAATGTGCCTTGTCTTTAATACCATCCTGGAGCTCTTCAATTTCTGAGACTCTCTGAGCTAACTGAACCATTCTGTTCCTTTGTTATTTGCCTGGGTTGTGGAAAATGCTAATGTTTAGCAGGGATAATTTGAGATTGTTTTCTGGCCAACATGTATTGATGCTGCTAGCATGCATTGCACTTAAAGAGCTTCTTGCTTGTTTCATATTGATTCATCTGAATTTCTTCAGGAGACTTGATCTCCCTGTTGCCAGGCGTATTTCTATAGCATGGTCTTGAAGGTGATTTATTTGAATCTAATTACTAATTTGTAGGAAACACCCTTGAACTTGGCTACCGATTCCTAGTCGTGATTGTGTAGCCAAATTGGTTGCACTGTTAATTGGATGGATGAAGAGTGATCACCCTAACAGTCCCTACCCCTTAGTGCAATTAAAAAAAGGTCAGTTGGGGGATCAAGGGTAAATGACTGAGATAGAAGATAAATAAATGCCAAAATAAAATGTGTGAGCCTAGAAAATGCTGGATCACAAGTTATAGTGCAAGAATAAATTACACAAGAGCTCCAGAATTCTGAGCCCATTCGTGCCATACTTAATTCATTGCCAATGTTGTGTGATTATCCACCAAAACTGAGCACACTGGGTCTTTTTGAGACAGAGGTTCCTTGAGTAACTATAAGGATCAGTAAAAGTGTCCTCAGTATGGGTGACCCCACAAGAAGAATACGAGTTTGGAACCGGAGGAGCGGAAGAGGAAATTAAGTGGGAAGCAGATGATGTATGGGAAGCAAAATTCATTTATGATGTACATGTTAAAGGTACTTTCCACACATTGTTTCTGGCAAAAATGTGAGATAAGTACTGTACTTTTATTAAATGTTTAAAAATTGCCAATAAAACGTTATTGATAAAAAAGGGAGTGGTGAGGGAAGGAAGGGTTATGTCACAGCGGGTGCTAGATAATGTGGAAGGTTCTTTCTGTGTTGACATTATCGGTATTGTGAGTTTTCCTTTTCTGAATTTCTAAGAATATTTTGAAATACCTGTGAAATACTATTTTATGCTCTTTATTTCCCAAATGAATGACTTTTGTGAACAGACAAGCAATAGTGGACATTTGTATCTGCACATTTTGTTTTGGAAATCATGTACCTTTGCATCATAGTTCAATGTAGACTCCTGCACCAGCACGTAGGTGCATAGGGTGCTTTTTAATCTTAGTGATTTTGGCCACTATCATTTTATTTTATATATTCAATATATAATATAGAAAAACATACTGAAAATGATTATGACACACTCTCACCACCTGTGCAAAATGTTATCCCTTTTTTTTTTTAGCATTTTGTTGCAACATTTAAGAAATGCAAAGTGCATCACTACTTCTCACAATTCATATAGTTTAATCAGATAACAGAACACAATGCCTGGATTATATCAGTGGCTTAAATAAAATTGTTCATAATTTCAGAAAATAATGGATGGGTAACAGATGTGCCATGACTCAGAACTCCTTCTGCATTTTAAGTATGATTTTATTTCTATTTATTACAGATATCTGTGCAGAATGGTCCTAGTCATGTGGTTTGTGGGGTGCTCCAGTGCTAAAAATAGTATTCTACAGAACAGATCAAAGTGGATTCAGTTGGGTTTATATTTTGGGAGAATGAGCTCTTTCAGTTTTTTATTTTTTCTAGGAAGACTTTAGAGTTGTTAGGATGGAGACTCTGCATATTAACAGGTTGGCCCAGCTGAGCTACCCTTGTACACTCAGTACAAAATTAAAACCCGCAATGCCGTACAATGAAGCCTTGATGGCACCAATCCTTTCCAGAGTGCTTCGGGAATGTTATTGGCTGGCTATAAATACTTAGCAAAGCATCCATCACTTGGCCCTTTATTTTACTTAAGGGTGGTTGGCACATGCCATGCTGTTTGGCCTCTGTGTTGCCACGCTAGGGTCCTTGCCTAGATTGACATGTTTACATTCATTCAAGTTGAGTATGATGGCAAGGATAAGCTGGTTGTATCCATACTTTAAGGTTTTCCCCTTGCACTTCACTCGAGCATGCTGATGTGGTTTTTGCTACCTCTTGATCGGTTCATAATAGCTTCTTGTTCCTCCAGAAGGCTATTTATTTTAAGTTTTAAAAGTGAGTTTAATGAGCTTGAAATAACAACCATTAGAATAATACTAAGCAACACAATTATGATTATTTGCCAAATGTATATATCAAAATAAGTAACAAGGAATGTATAGTAGAAAAAAACCATATGATGAGGAAAAGGAAGTCAGGGAGGCTGTAGAACTTCCTGGGAGTGAGGTGGAGGGGCAAAGGTAGCAATGGCAGAATAGTCAAGAAATTGAGTAACAGGTGTCCAAAGGTCCTTTCGTTATAAACAAGGGATAATGAGTTCATATAAGCATTATTCAATCGGTGATTGTGACAAACTGCATACCACCACGCTTTAGAAGATAATTGTGTGAAATCCTTTCAATTGCGAGCTATTTGATGTAAAGCAAGTGCTAATAACAGGTTAAGTATTTGCATGTTAAATGAAGCATTGGCTCAAACGTCAGACACACTCCCCAAAAATAAATTAGGAATATAATGAGGGACAGTACTCTGAAAGATAGGATTAATCTAGTGGCATTCTTGTGACCAAAATGTAGAAATGGGAGGACAAGTCAAGTGAAAGGTAAGTGTTTCAAGTCAGCTTGTTGTGAAGAGCAAGAACAACAAGTATCTGAGATATCTTGATTGATCTTATGAAGGGCTTCTGGGGTCATAAAGAGTCTATTGTATATGAAAATAAGTGTTTGCGTTGTGTTGGCTGTACGATAAAAGTTTCTAATTTGAATCCACATTTATTTCCAGGTAGATAGGGGTAAAGTTATAGAGAGGTCATTCTCCCAAGCAAGTTCAGTCTTAGGCTTAAGTCTAATAATGGGAGTATCTAGTAAGTGGGAATAGATGAAAGAAGCCTTAGGTAGAAGACTAGCTAGTGACGTAGCTGAGAAAGTACAAGAGGGAGGAATGGATTTGAATTGATTGTATGCTTGAGACATACTGTTCTGTAGAAGAAGAAATGTGGTATGTAAAGTGGATGAGAGACGAAAAGGTTGCTAAACTTGTGTAAAAGTAAGATGTGAGTCCTGATCAAACAATTGATGAACCCATATAAGTCCTTTAGTTCATCATGAATGCCAATGAATTCAATGGTTCTTCACTTGACTATATTGGTTATGCTAAATAGTAGAATTGAGAAATGAATGTAAATCAGTGGGAGAATAGGAAATGACAGAAGTTAATCATTTACAAGTATTTTTGATGATAGGAGTAGAATTATTTTGAGGTTTTCGTGTGAAAGTTAAGAATTCTAAAAATGAATAAGGGGATGAAAATGCCATTTCCAAATCGACCCACAACAGAGTGTATAGCGAGGAGGATGCACTACATTGGGAAGATTGTCTTAATAGAAAAGATGTAAGATATTTATGGAAATTGGGAACGTGCACTTCACCTTCAGGCTGATTTAACTTGATTAAGGGCATGCAAGGTGTTTTAATATTCCAAAGAAATGTAGATAGTATTGAATGCATTCTCTTATAGGACTTAAGAGGGACATGTAAGAGAATATTAGAAAGAGTAAAAAGGATGATCGGAACCAGCATCATCTTAATGGTGTCAATTCAACCCTACCAAGACATGTGTAGAGGATGCCATTTACTAGTTAGGGAAGAGATTTTCTGAATGCAAGTATTGATATTGATAGACATGGAAGAGGCGAGGGATGAAGAGAATTGTAGACTCAGGTTTTTAAGTTGTTTGAATTGCCATTTAAAATGAAATAAGGAAAATTCATGCGGGAAGGAAAATTTGTTATGGGGCCACATTTCGCAGTTGTCAGTATTCAATTTATAACCAGAGACAGAGGAAAATGAGGAAACATCTGAAGAAAAAGCAGGTAGTGAAGACTGGGGTTGAGAAATAAATAATAAAATGTCATGAGCATACGCAGCTAATTTAATTTGTTGAGAATCATGAGTAAAACCATGTTTGTCAGCATTCTGATGAATATGAGACAAAAAAAGTTTCTAGTGCTAAATTAAAATAGAAGGGGGAGAGGGGACAACCATGACAAACTCATCTGTGAATAGTAAAATAAGAAGGTGTCAATCCATTAACACAAATGGCTGCTCTAGGAGAGGTATAAAAAAAAAATATTAAAGACATGATTTTTGGGCCAAAATTAAACCAGGCTAAAGTATGAAATAGAGAAGGCCAAATAATGCGATCAAAGCCTTCTCGGCATCTAGGGCAATGGTTGCCATAGAATCAGGCAAACTCGTGGATCTAGAAATAATGTAAAAAAATAAACAAGTATTATCCGTAAGTTACCTACGCTTAATGAAACTTGATTGTTCTTTCCCCAGAAGATCAGAAAGAAGCGGTTCTAACTATAAAGCTAATGCTTTAGAGAAAACCTTATAATCTAAGTTGACTAAAAAAATGGCCCAATAGTTCTTGCAAAATTATGAATCTTTGTCTTCTTTCGGAATGAGGCAAATAAAGGCATCTAAAAATGAGCCAGAGGAGGTGGCCAAATTCATATCGGAATGAATTAACAAACGAAATTTGAGGAGAAGCAATTTGGAAAAATGTATGTCAAATTTAACCATCCTGCCCTGGGGCCTTGTCTGTTTTAAGTGAAAGTAATGCAAGCTGAAGTTCTGTTTGAGTGATATCTGTCTCGAAAGATGAGAAGTCTGCTTGAGGACAAGCCAGTATAGATACAAAGAACAGATAACTTCAAATTTGAAGGTCTGAATGGAGACATTCCAGTGTATAAAGAGAAGTATAAAATTGCAGAAATTGACCTAGAATGTCCAGGTCTTTGAGATGAAAGGAGCCAGTATCATCCATAATTAATTCAATGCATAGATTGTTTTGCTTAATTTTAAGATAATTAGCTACCAACTTCCCAGGCTTGTTTTACCCACCGTAGTATTTAGGACTAGATTTGAGGAGATAAGAAGCAGCACAATCAGTAGAAACCTCATGAAATTGAAGTTTGAATTTAATGAGTTGATTTAGAGATTGTGGAGAATGATAAGTATAATTTGAATGCTCAATGCATTTAATTTCACCAAGAATTTGCTTAGAATGTGATTGAGAAAATCACCTTTTTTTAGAAATGAAATTAACTATGAAGTCATGGGCTGAAGATTTTAAGGTATCCCATATAGTGTGAAAGGATATGTCCCCTGTCTGATTAAAGAGAAAAAAATGTTGGGCAAAGGTAGTGAAAGAAGCGGTAAAAGTGGTATCCAATAATAATGAGTTATTGAATCTCAATCATTTAGGAAAGGCGAGTTTGGGTCAAATGTCTAAATGCACAGATACCAGGGCATGATCAGAGATCAGTATGGAAGCAATATCCGCTGAATGTAAGAACTGAGTTAGTTGGTGTGAGAAAATAACATAGTAAATTCGGGATTGTGTGTGATGTACTGGGGAAAAAATGTGTACACCCTTAAAGTGGGGTTGCATAATCACCAGGCATCCATAAGGTGATGTCTCTGAAACGATTGTGTGAACCTTTTTTGCATTTTGTTTGGTGCATAATGAGATAAGGAATGTCTGTCAAGAAAAGGGTCAGCAGGAAAGTTGCAATCACTAGCTAGAACTAGATTATCTTCTCGGTCTTGTAGTCTGAGATCAGGGACCAAAATCGACAATTCGGTCCATTAGGACCATATATGTTGAAAAGAACAATCAGAATTTTATCAATGCATAATTTGAGTAATAACCACCTGAACTTTTAAAGATTTGTGACACAATATTACAACTCCCTGCTTTTTTCCCAAAACAGGTGAAAAGAAAACTCCAATCTCCGCTATTTCATAATGTCATAGAGATGGGATTCCTGCAAAAAAGCGATATGCGCATTAAGCGTTGACAGATGAGTGAGATCTCGGTGTCTGTTAATTGGAGAATTCAAACCCCAGACAAATTGAAGATAGTAATTAGACGACAAGTGAAAAAGAATATAACAAAACCATAAAAGTAATAAAGGAAATATCTGTCTAGGATAGTGGAGAAAAGTAAGGGAATCCGTAAACAGAGAAGAAAAAGGAAAAAGAAAGAGGGAGAAAAGAATGAAAAAGAAACAAACAAATATGGCACAGGAGGGACTGTGTGACAAGTAACAGGAAACGAAGACAATCATAACATCGATAGAACATCTGCAAGAAAAATGAACAATGTAAAATGTTAAGCGTACAAAAAAATATCATTCTATAGCTGCAAAAAACATCAACAATAAGTAGGGGTATATGAATAAGAACCAAACACTCCAATACAATATAATCCCTTGATGGTTAAAAATTAGCAAGCAAACTCAACAACAAACTAATATCATGTCAAAGAAGTTGAAGAAATAACATTTATAACGTACACTCTGTAAGATGTAAGGAAATCCCTCAAATGAGATGGGTGCTCGTAGGCCGTTGTTTTATTATTATACATGACTTTAAAGAGACATGAGTGAAAAAGTCCAGACTGGGCTCTTATTGAATGAAGGGCAGGTCGTATACTCAGAAAGTCTCTTTGTCTGTCTGCTGTGTTCCTGGTGCTACCTTGGGAAAAACAGATATCATGCCCTGACCAGGAAATACATTTGAGACGTATAGCAGTGGAGATAACCTACATCAGTTACATATACTCCAGATACAGGATGACACCTCTTGGTCTCTTAGAAGATGAAGTACTTGAAGGAGGGTGACTTAATCTGTGAATGTTAAGTGGTGAAAGTTTTGGCGGTTGTAAGTCTTAGGCAGAAAGGTTTTAAAGAAAGAAATAGAGTCTGCACCTTCTGTGACCTCGGGAATTCCAAAAATACGAAGCTTATTTATCAAATTTCGGTTTTCAAGTTCTTCAACCTGTTTCTGTAAGCAGGAAACCTCTGTCTGAAGAGAACCCAATTTTTAGAGATGTGTCTTTAAAGTTAGGAATTTGCTGCTCCTCCGAAGACAGACGTGCTTCCATGAGTGACCACCTATCAGTGAGAAGTTGTAGTTTGGCATTAGTGTCTTCCGTAAAAGGGCGTAGAGCTCTAATTTTCTCCAACAGAAGATCTAGCAAAGCCACAGGTCAATACTTTGTAGGACAAGGCTTTTTTAAGCCTCTTAACAGGTGCCTTACTGGCAGAGGCTTGAGATAACATGGCAGGTGAGATGGAAGAAGAGACCAAACTGGACCCTGTAGTTGAAGCATAATTCTCCTAGTGGATACTAATTGCACCAGCAAGCACCTTCACGATTTACCCAGTGGAGTCTTAAATAGTGGATGAATAAAACTTTTGACCTGCCTATATATCAGAGTCACACCAAGTAAAAATAAAGACACACTCAATGTAGAGCAAATATTACTACAGCAAATACAGCTCTAAAAAATATTCAGCAAATAGAAGTGTCAAAGTAAACACAGTAGTGAAGAGGAGACCCAGAGGAAATACTGAAACTTCACAAATAAATTCCTCAAAGTGAAGCTCAAATATTTTTATCTGCAGGCTGAATGCTCCATTAGAGGAGGAAATACCTTTAAATGAGGAAAATGCCATTAAACATTGTTAAGATGACATGCAGCGTGGTGCCTCACTCTGAGGTCAAAATGGCAGCCGCTTTTGAGGAAAAGCACGTATATCCTCATTTGCGCCTTCCTGATCTGTAAAAAACATATGTGCAACAGCCCCAACACATTACCTGTCCATTTCAGGCAACGAGAGATGCCATGGAATTGTGAGGCTGCTGTCGCACCTCCACAACCAGTGCCACTACCCGGAGCCTCAAAAGATCAGGGGCTGTGGGTCCAACCTTACTGATCTGCTAACGTGTCATACTTTATGTGTATGGGCAACCCAATGTGACTTCTCTAACTGCCAAGATGTTATGTTGTGCGCCCCCTGGATACGATGTGGCTGCAAGAAACTCTGTTTTCACCCTTAGCATTCCAAGGTCACTCCATTCTGGCAGTTAGCACTGTGTCTAGCACTTTTCCTACCCATGATTTCTACCTCCTCTTATACTGCCTGAGTTAAGATTTAGCATTTGCTACAGAGCTAGATGAGACAATACAATTTTAAGGTTTTGTTGCAGTCTAGTGCAAGCCACACACATCACACATTTTAGAAATCTCTAAAAATGCTTTCTTCTCATCTTTTTACAACTATATTGCAGCTTGTCAGTACTCTAACAGTGTAATGATCAGAGAAACTGCACTGTACGAGAGACCTTAAATCATATATCAGGAATATGGGAAAGTAGATTATTATTTGAGGTGGAGGTTCATCCACTTCAGGAATAATAAAACTGTCCTATCAGGTTGAACCCCAAAAATTAACCTGAGCTTAACCCCCTCATTTCTATGGCACATCACGCTTAACTTAGTGAAATGTGTAAAGTGCCTATGTAGTATCAAGACAGTTATAAAGCTAAATCCCAAACCAAGTTAGGAAAATAGAGTACAGTTAAATAAACAAAATAACACCAAAATGACAATAATCCATTCAGGAGTTTTAACATTTTAAGTGACATTAGGGCCAAAAAAGTCAATGACAGTCAGTGATCACAGTAGACCAGCACCTAATTGCACTTTGGGGTGGACCATGATGGATCCCGAGATCGGATAAACCAAGTGGGACAGCCTGGTCAAAAATGTGTTGCTTTTACTTCCATAGTCTGCAAAATGGTAGTCAGAATCTCTCAGTGGGGTAAGGCAGCAGCCTGAATTTGTTAAGGTCTCATTGAAGTCGGGTAGTCCTTGAGCGAGGTCCTCCTGAAGCTGTTGATTTTGGCAGGAAAAGCTTTAAGCAGGAAAAGTCATGGGATACTTTGGATGCCTTCGACTGGTCATGATTGCTACCTTGGAGAATAGTCTAAAAAATGGAGCTCAGCTTTCTCCAGAGGGACATGGTGGCAGACTGTATTTGAAGAGGGCTCCACAGGGTCAAATACGTTCTCTCCGAGGGCCCGTTGCAATGGATTTTCTGCTGCTATGAAGCTCCAAGAAGGATGAACCTGTTTCTACAATCCAAGACTCTGAGAGCAATGACAGTAAGGGAACACAATGTGCGCAACTAACACATACAGTACCACCCAATTGAAAAATGTTAGATGCTCAACTTCCTGTGGTTCACTGTCATCAAAACCACAATCAATAAAAGAGTACAGTTAGGAAGGAACATCAAAAAATAGAGTCCATGAAATCTTTCCTTCAGGTTTCAGTAACCTTTTATTTTTTTCTTATTTCAAATTTGCTGATTCTTCAACGAGTTGCTGCAATCAACAATACAAAATCGATTTGTAGATCACAGTTGCATTTTCTGTAGATCAACAGCCTTTCTGCCTTCGCGTTTCGTCCTTCCCTTAGGACTTCATCAGGGCTGTAATAATAAACAAATAAACATACAATTTACACCCGATTTTCACAATATACCAAAACCATGTGATGCAACAAACATTTAGTTTAAATGACCTGATTCTAATACAGACACTTCCTATACTAATGATATATAGCACCCCTCACCAAATGAAAAAGGCAACCGTGACTTCTATAAACTTAATAAATTAACAGTTTCCAATAAACTATAGTAATGATTGTTAAACTTCATACACCTAGAGAGAAGAATTCTCTTCTTTTTCTAAACATCGAATACTTTGTGTCATAAATTTGCGGCGCGCAACCAGATATCTGTAGTCAATGGTAAATGAAACATGTATTATAAATTCTATTCTCCATTTAGTTTAAAAGAATTCATCCATCTCCCTTTCTTACATGTTAGAAAATCACATTCCCTAACGTTACTCATTGAACCAGTGTAACCTGATATATGAACTTATGTCTACATAAATACATACATAATTATTATGTTCTTATAATAAAGATCCCTCTTCTTGTTCTGAAAATGAAATATTACTGGTCCCTAATTAACAGCGTGCCCCAAATCTCTGTGAGGGATGAGGAATAATACCTGTCTTAAACATTAATATCATTGATAGTTTCCAATTAAGGCTACTCAAGAACTCCTTACTTTTATATTAACAAAGGTCGCACTAACCTAAATTGATCTTTGAAATAGAAACGCCTCACACCTAATTCCTTATTAAGTCTCTAAAAAATATTAAGAAAACAAAAGGTCCCCATTGAATTAGTACCTAGCAGTATTTACTTAAATTTTAGAGGTGAACAATGGGAAAGCTCAATCCTACCTTGAATTCCATCAATTCTTATTTCTCATAATTTCTTCAATACTCCTCTTTTCACTATGTTCAAAAGATATTCACTGTGTAAAAAATCAAAATTCAAGAGCCAGATAATTAATCACAATACTGCCACCCAAAAAATATTATTCAACTAGACTGTTTTTAGCTAAAGTCATCCATTACCTCAACTACTGTCATTCGAGATTTCAAAACATATCTTAAAAATAATCAATTATTATTTCTCTGGAATGGAATTATCCCCAACTCGGTCTCGAACACCCAAACTTCCAAATTTTTCACAAGGTGTAAGACAACATTTTTCCACACCTACCAATTACGCCACTGATCAGACTTATCTACTAGTCAGTTCACGGTTGAAATATCCCATCAACATTTTATTCTCAAAAACATACTCAATCTGTTAACTGACAGTCAAGAGTTCGAAACATACCTTGAAAATAATCAATTATTATTTTTCTGAAATCCTTCAGTCCTCCTCCTTTCACTAAGTTCAAAATCTTTCACTCTGCGACACAAAAAGCACAAAGTACCAAAGAAAGACTATTAGTCCCTCCACTTTTAATAAAGATAATGTTCTATTTTACTGTTATGAGTTCAAGATATCCCCTAACAAAAACTACTAGCAGTCGACCTTCCCATAATCTTACTCACCTATCAATCTTATTTCACAGCGATCATCTCTCCTGCCGCGGGCCCGATAAATCCCAAGCGGTAATCGTCTCTGGATGCTACTCCCTATTTAAACCTGTTTACTGACCAATCACATTAAAGCAATGAAATTTGAGCCAATCACTCTCTAAAAATACTATCCCACTGATTACCATACTACTGCTTCCATTCTGGTCAGCCATCGTAAACCAGCCTAATAGACAACTTTTACAAACTACATCATTAATATTAATCTACAACATTAAAACACCTTTAATATATGATGATATAAACTGAAAAACATCTAAAATGTTAAATCTCCCTTACTTGAACAAAAATCACAAAGATGGAATTATCCCCAACTCGGTCTCGAACTCACGAATTTCCAAATTTTCACAATGTGTAAAACAAAGTATTCCACACCTACCATTTGCGCCACTAGTCCGACTTATCTGATTCTCAAAAACATGCTAAATCTATTAGCTAAACTCAACTTATGTACTCCATTATTTAAAACACGTATATCAACTGCCCAGTAGTGCCCTAATTACTATACCAGTCTAGAACTCACGACCTCCAAATTTGTATTAACACCATATTATCTCAAGGAGCTAACCCGCACCACACGATCTAAGCCTGCTCTTAAACAATCTATTATAACAAATGCCCGACAACAATATTCCATTCAAACTGTGATATCACATAGGCTTCCAATTCTCATGAATATCTACCACATATCTTAACTACATTTTTATCATTAATTACTTTTTATACTCTCTAAAATACAAGGTGTGTGAAGTTTAACAATCATTACTATAGTTTATTGGAAACTGTTAATTTATTAAGTTTATAGAAGTCACTGTTGTCTTTTTCATTTGGTGAGGGGTGCTATATATCATTAGTATAGGAAGTGTCTGTATTAGAATCAGGTCATTTAAACTAAATGTTTGTTGCATCACATGGTTTTGGTATATTATGAAAATCGGGTGTAAATTGTATGTTTATTTGTTTATTATTACAGCCCTGATGAAGTCCTAAGGGAAGGACGAAACGCGTAGGCAGAAAGGCTGTTGATCTATAGAAAATGCAACTGTGATCTACAAATCGATTTTGTATTGTCGATTGAAGCAACTCGTTGAAGAATCAGCAAATTTGAAATAAGAAAAAAATTAAAGGTTACTGAAACCTGAAGGAAAGATTTCATGGACTCTATTTTTTGATGTTCCTTCCTAACTGTACTCTGTTTCTTCAATCCATTGATTTTGTACATTCGGCAGATCAGTTCTGGGGGGTGGTCCCGGTCCTCCAGGGGCTGGAAGTCCAAAAACATTGTAGTGGTAATCAATTTTTTCTTCAGCTCTTCACCTATGGCTTCCAGACTTCAGGATAGAGTTCTAAGGACTGCAAAGTTTGATGCAGCAAAGGCCTTGTTCACGGTTCAGAGTAGGTCCTGCAGTGACAGGGTAACTGTCATCTAGGTAAAAGTATTTTTCCAACTTGTTTTGTCCCTGTAGCCACAGGAGTACAGAACACTGACCCTTCACTCCCTCTTCTTTGTCCTGGATAAAAGAGGGAGCAGATCCAGTCCTTTAGGGCTCCTTTCAGGTTTACAGCAAGCAGGGTCCCATCCTATTCTGACCTTCTGCAGTTCCAGGAAGTGTTCTGATGAGATATCCTTGGGGTGAATCTTATCACTTCCCTAACCAAATGAGTTAAATGTTTCCAGGGGTTGCTCTACACACGTTCTCAGCAGTTCCTGTTACCCTACTGCAAGAAATCGCACAGAGTACCTCACTTCTAAACTCCAAGGTGGGAGGGCTCGTTTTCAGTTGTGCAGAGCCTTTTTGTCCACCCAGATATGTATCCAGATAAATGAACAGTTCCCTCTCCTGTATCCACTTCAAACTGGTTTGGGTGGCCACTTCCCTCTCACTGGGTTTAGAGCCAGTGTGGACCTGGAGGTCAAAGGCTTACATTTTCTTGTGAAATAGCCGGCCTTACCTTGCTTCTTTATTAGTAAATAAAGTTCCTGGACACACACCTGACTTCCCTTCCTGCATGGGGAGAAAAATACTTCTCCACACCCAGGCTATCGCCTCTGCTCTGGGAGCAGTTTTAATGCCTCATTAAGGTCAAACAGTGTCAGAGCAACTGCCAGTAGGGTAATGTTAATTAGCCCACTGGAGATTTAGACAAAAGGTAACTAACTTTTACTAAATATTTATTAAAAACCCAAATTTACCTTTAAATTGTATTTCTTAAAAATATGAAATATGGTATTTGGATAACTTGTGTAGTTGTTCCCAGTCAAATGTTACATATAATAGTCTATAATCTGTATTTCGTTTACAATTTGTACTTTTCTAGGATTTAACTACAGCCCTGCCAGTGAAAATAGCTTTTTGAATCTAGTCACTCAAGGAACATAGCAGTTTTATTGTCGCCCATGTTCCACTTTTAAATATCAGGCAGTCTAAGGTGAAGGCAATACGGTGTACTGAGGGATGGCTTATTACTAGAGAAGGTCTCCAGCCTGTCAAAAAGGGTAATTTGGACAGCATGTTTTATGCAGCTGAATTCAGGCTTCACATGGCTGGTGTGAAGCCATGTGTTTCCTATCACTTTAGGGAATGCACGATAATTGATGCAGTTCGCAAATAACATTTAACTTTCCATTCCATTGGTTTATTTTCTGTACCTAATACTATAGCCTTGCAGGAAAGTAAAAAAGTTAAAAATAACAATTATGTAGAAGTTAATTCCCCCATGCTTAAACAGGAGAACATGCATTTGACTCATGGTTGGCAGGGATACAGTGCACAGAGTCCTAAATCCAATCAATTTGCTAGGGCTAAAATTGGGGGGACATCATGCAAACCATAGTCATTTTCTACAAGGATTATACACTTTAAGGCAGCATGGAGTTGAGGGAAATAAATGAGAACCCCCTGAATTATGGTGTTCTCGCAAGATCCAATCCCATCTTCTCTTGGTACTTGTGATTGTTACATCTTCAAAACTAGTCCTGTGTTCTTCAGTGCACCACAGCTCCCCAGTTAGGTTTGCCCTGTAGAAATATCCTTACATTCATAGGCATATACAATAGCACAGTCCCTCTCAAAGACTATTGTCCTCAGCTGCTTGAGGAATGGGCATGGCAGACCACAGCGAGGATAGTCCAACTCACTTATAGACAGTACAATATAAAATGAAAGACCCCATTGATGCTTATCTTATTTTCTAGTATATTTCTCATTCCGAGAATTGATTGAGCGTTGAAATTCAACTTATGACCTATACACCATGACATTATTGTGAATGTTAAAAAAAGTTTATTTCTACCTTGTTTGCTGGAAAACAATATACATTCTAGCAGCATAAAAGGAAGTAAGAGGTGTATCTATTGACAGGTCCTGTGTATACCATGCAGACTTGATGGTGTTTGCATTTTAGTACACATAATAAATGAAAGTGGGTCCTCAGTTTAGGAAGAGGGGCTTTGACCAATTTAAAAAATACAATATGCTTAGGCCATAACACAGATTTCCTGCCAAACCCCTAGTAGCAGTTAATCCTCAGAGAAGTATGTGTTAAGATCAAGCAGTACTAACTTTGCTAAAATCAAGAGAATAACACAATAACATCCCTAAACCAATACAGATAAAAAGAGTAAAAAGTCAATGAACAATAAGACACCAAAACAATTAAAATCAGAATAGGGTAACCAGCAATATGTGTTTTAAACGTTTTATAGAGTTAGAACTTTGAGAAAGTAACGTGATATTGCAAAATATCAGAAAGGATTTGACCGGAACCTAGGCACAATTTCAGGCCGGCGGTGATCAGAAGTTGAATACACCAAATGGGTCACCTGAGTCAAAGTGTTTACTTTGGGAAACAGTGTTTACAATGCAGACAGAACTGCGCAGTGCCATTACAATGCTGGCACTACAGTGAACGCGTTGTTACCACACGTTCCATTACAACAATTTGCTTTAGGTAACGAATTGTTGGAATTTAAATCCAACACCTTTCCTACTGTTGCACAGACTGGAGCTGGAATAGTAAAATATACTACTCCAAAGTCCAAAGCTTCCCTGAGGCAAGTCATTATAATGACTTGCATTGTAATGGAACGTGTGGTAATGATGCATTTGTTGTAAGGCCCGCGTTGTAAAGGCATGCATTGTAAAAGCATGCGTGAATATGTCATACCTCTGTTTACTTCCAGTGGTGCAAACTCCAAAGCTGAAGCCAGCAAGGATCCTTCGAAGTCCGCTATGTTGTCATTGAGCACCTGTTGGAGCCATTATTTTTGGCATCAAAAGCTCAAAGTGTAAAACATGGGATTTTTGTAGCAGCCTTGGTCATTTCACCTTTGGAATACATTTGCCAGGAGCCCTTCTGCTTTCTGTGTCCCTTGAACGGACAAATAGGTGCTTAGCAACCTAATCTTTGAAGAGCAGCTCCAGTTCATGGTACTCGGAGGAGTCAGGAGTCCTTGAGTTTTCTTTCTTCCAGCAGGATATTCTTCAAGTGTAGTTCCTATGTCTGGGACTATTTTGAGGAGGTGAGGTGACAGTCTTATTTTACGCACTAGCCTGTGACTGGAGAGAATAGGGTGATCAGATGGTACAGATACATCGATGAGCTGTTCATCGTATTGAAAGGTAGTGAAGAAAGCGCAAGAAATGTCATCACCAAACTGAATGACAATACCTTCAATCTCAACCTTACATACTCAATGAGTAGAACCAGTATTGAATTTCTTGATGTCATGGTTGAAATTAAAAATAAGGAACTGAGTACCAAACTTCACAGAAAAACCACAGAAGGCAACAGTCTTCTCCATGCTTTCAGTAGCCATCCGGAAATTCTGAAATGGAACATCCCGTTTGGAGAGCTGCTAAGAGCAAGAAGAAACTGTAGCACCCAAGGGAACTTCCTAGCAGAACAAGAGAATATGATGATAAGTTTCAGGAAGAGAGGATGGGTACTGGAAAGGGCCAGAGAAAAGGTTAGCCAAATCAAAAGAGAGGAAACCTTAGAAGAAAAGCCTGCCCAAGAAGAAGACACTACCATCAGGGTGATCCTTACGTACAACCCAGAGTCCCAAAAAATATCTAAAATCCTTAACCAAAACTGGAATATCCTAGCCAGTGATTCTACCATTGGTCACAGATTACCTGAACGACCACAAATCACATACAGGAAAGGAAAAAATCTCAGAGATTTGCTGGTTAAAGGTGATATTACCAATATGCACCTCAACACACATCTTGATCTTGAGGGATTTTCCCCCTGCGGCCACACAAGGCTTGCCGGAATAGCACAATGAGGAAATCATATAGCACCCGACAGGGGAAAATAACATCAACCAATTTCTTACATGTGGTACAACATTCACTATCTACATTCTAGAATGTCCTTATAAAAAGGGATGCATAAGGAGCACCACACTCGCCACCAAGAAGAGGGTTCTGGAACATATGAGAGCCATCAGTAACAAAGACCCTCATTATCCAGTAGCCAGGCATTTAGCAGATTATCGTCTCTCTAACAACTACCTTTTGACGTATTTTGCAATAGAACAAATACAGCAGAACCATAGGGGAAGGAATAGAGTTCTACATTTGCGCAAGAGGGAGTCCTGGCATATCATCAATCTACAAACTAAAACCCCTGATGGGCTCAAACAGGATGAAGAAATGAGTATCCATCTACATGACTAGGTTCTAGTATATTCCCTTCCTTACATGCCGTCTTTTGACTTTCTTACCACTTTCGTAGATATTTCTCTGTAATTCATATGTTTGAAACTGTTTTCTCTGTCTGTCTTACTTTTATGATGTAGAAACTGTAGATCTGTATGCGTAATTGATGTAATTTTTTAAGATCTTAACCCGCACTGTGAGAGTAACTCATAGTTTATTTTCTTTTTTAGCACATGAGAAAAGGAAGGGGCTGATTTAGAGGAGCATCTGCAGCGTACCCCCCCCTAACCTTTTCTTCATAATCACCATGGTGGAGGGAGACACTTTACAGACAAGAGATTTGTTTACCGTTACCCTGAACTTTATCTCGGTTGATCTGGTGTGGCATTTTATAATCAAGATCACCACACTTTTTTTGTAGTTAGAAGGGAATCTTTTGTTTTTTTCACTTTTGTTGGGCTAAGGCTTACAACAGAGTAATACGTTTGCGACCTTTACAACTGTAACAATCAGGCACTATGTCAAGAAAAGTACATCCAATAGTTCGCAAAACAGTTTTCTTGTGCACCAACCTTGCTGGTACCGAGGGGTAAATCTATGGGCATCTGCCTCAGTTTACCTCTACTCTTAAAACACATGCTCTCATGCACTTTGCCATATCACTCTGTTAAACACATGATACAGAGAGTTTGGATGGTATACAGCACTTAGCAATAGTAATACAGAATGCAACACTGTAGTAGACACAAGGTCTAGCACTCGTTAGTTACTGTGAACTATTTGTATCTTTTGGTTGAATTAGCATAAACACACAAAACAAACATTTTGTAATATATAGCAATATGTGATCATTTTGTGCTCTTGAGTGAGGTTTACTATGGTCAGAGGGGCTCAGAATGTATGACAGAATAATACTTGGCTAGCCCCTAACACAACATTACAAAATGGATGCCAGTTTGTTTTAAATGGTTAATATTTATGTTGTTCTTTCTTACTTTCTGTACTCTGTATGCATTGGAGTCATTTCCCACAATGCAGTATATGAACAAGCCTGCTGAGCAGGCGAAACGCGTAACTGGATTAAACCATCATCTGATGAGTATACTATCTCCAAGTGATCGCTTTATTAAACTTTTGTTATGTTAACTATGTCCGGTGCTCTCTGCCGGCTGCAACGATCCTCTGCCTAGGGCGTGGGGAGACAGAAGTAGCAAAGCAGTCTGATATATGTGTTTCGGCATCAACTGTCTTGATCACACAGCAGAGTGGTCCGATCACATGACCGGAAACTTTACAATGAATCACGAAGACAGACTTTCTTATCGGTACATCCTAACAGTTAAGTCACTTGTTTAGTTTAAACATTTACATTGATGTGCTCGATAATTTGGGCAAGGCATTAATGATTAATTCCATACAATAAAATTATATATGGATTCATCAAAACAGGTAACAATTAAAATGTCATTGTTTGACTATTTACAGCGTCAGACTACAAAAAAAGTGCAAGTGCAACAGTTCAATTTCTTTCCTCATTACTCCATGAGTGTCTTTAAAAATAGGTGCACACATTAAGAAGTCCATTGATGGACCAGTGCCTGAAACCAATGTTACAACCTCACATGTGTGCATCACTCTCTCCTCAATTAGTCATGCAAAATATATCGCATTTTCATTAAAATTCATGAACTATTATGCAATATATTACTCAATAATAATAACATTTTTTTTGTCATTAAAAAGAGAAAATCTAAAACCCAACATATAGCTGCTTCAAACTAAAATACAACAAGAGTCTCCAGTTGTTGAACCCTCATATTTCAGAAAGTTTTGGATGTCAATCCTGTGTGCATGCATATACGGTTTCTCAATATTTTCTTAGGGCCATTATGCAATTTTCTTTTTGGGTATAATTTTAGGGGTGGGTGGAATTTGCATAGTGGCGCTACGCAAAGCTCCGCGAAACGGTAAAAAATCTCTGCGAGCACGCAGAAATTCTGCGAACATGCGTAATTGCTTGTTCGTGATGGTTTTTTTCCTGTTCGCGAACGCTGTTTGCGTGCTCGGGGGGAAATATCTCACAAACACACATTTTGAGAACTCGAACTAGCAAAAATTTCCGCAAAGCAGCGGAATGCAGAATTTTGGGCAATTCCGCGTTCTCCGCGGAACGCGAAATTACCCAAATTCCGCAAGCGGTATGGAATTTACTGCCCAGGCCTATATAATATACCACTATCTGGAGAGAGAAAATTAATTTTGAAAAATATATATATTTATTTTTAGATAACTACCAGTGCCTAAAATATATAAACACTATGGTCCAAATTATTTCCTGGTCAAAATAGTGCAAAATTCCGCAATAAAGTGCTAGTGCATGACAGTACTAATTGTCCATTCGAACATTTCATACATCTGCCAATATTCTGATTTCTGGTGCAAGTGCAACCCATGTCCTGTTATACTGGCATTCATGAATAGTGCAAATTAACTTTCCGTATCAAAGTGCTAGTGCATCACAGTACTTATTATATTTCCTAAAAGACCAGTTGTTTTCATCACTATACAGACCAGTCACAACATCCTCGACCGGCCCTAGCTAATCTTTCTGTTGCCCATTTAGGAAATCTTTATAATTACAAACTGCAAGACATCTATCTTTACTTCCATCTTCATAAAAATAATGTGACTCAACAATAACAATTTTTAATTCTTATGTCTCATTACTGGCGTTTCCCCTACTAGATGCCTGCCTTCCAACATAAAATGTCACTCTGCTATACAGCTATTAAAATCTGAGAAAAGAATAACTGGATTAACATAAATGGAAGTACAGATCTTACTCAACGTTTAGTCCATTTGGCGTTTTTGTGTTGAATAGCATGATATACTTGGACTCCAATTGACAAAGTCTACCCTCTCTATCACCTCCTCTTTTAAATTTGGGGACTTGGTCAATTGCAAAATAAGACAAATCATGTAAGTTCCCTTTGTGAATTTCATTTAGGTGACGAGCCGCCACATAATTCTTGTCATTATTCTTGACAGCCCATAGATGTTCTAGAATGCAGATATGGACCATATGAATGGTACTGCCTACGTACATCTTTGGGCATGTACATTGCAAGATATAAACAACATATTCACTTCTATAGTTCAGAAACTGTCGATTTTCCATGGGCTGTACAATAGTGGTGACGTTACTTGTTTCTCATTGCGTCCGATCTTACATGCTTTGCATTTAAAACATCTATGAAAGCCTGGGACACTTTTCAACCAGCTTGCTTTTTTGCTGACTTCTGGACTGTTGACTACCAGATCGCCCCCCATTGATTTCGCTCTATTGAAGGTGATCATGGGCTTTCGAGATACCATCTCACTTAGTACCGGATCTCGCTGTATTAGGTGCCAGTGCCTACACAGACTATCTCTCACTCTAGACTGGTATCTGATTCCCTGCACCAATTTTCTTCACCTTGATCTTCTCAACATCTGGTTTTAAGAGTGTGTGTCTGTCTATAAAGGTGGCTTTCATTCTGGCTTGATCTAGAATGACAGGATTATAGCCTCTCTCGACAAATCTCTTGGTTAGGGAATTCTGTGCCTCTGTTAGAGCGTGGACCTCACTGCAGTTGCGCTTCATCCTCATATGCTCAGCATAAAGAATGCTCATTTTGAGCCTCTGAGGATGAAAGCTCCCAGCATGAAGGATTGTATTTCCTGCTGTAGGCTTCCTGAACGTTCTGGTGTGAATCTCTCCTTTTTAAATATATACCTCCAAGTCCAGAAATGCCACTGATGTCTTGCTGACACTTTCTGTAAATTTTAGATTTAAATCATTGGCATTAATATCTCATGCAAACCTCTTTGCTGTTTCTAAGGACCCGTCCCAGATCACAAATAAGTCATATATAAACCGGGTCCATGTTACAATGTTGTTGTTCCATTCTGCGGCAAACTGGACCCTGAGCACCTGCTCCTCCCACCAGCCCATATGCAAATTAGCATAGCTGGGGCGAAGGAGGTGCCCATCGCCGTGCCTTGAAGCTGCCTAAATGTCTCCCCTCCAAACATGAAGTGATTGTTTGTTAGGCATAACCTGCACATTTCTATCAGCGTTCCTGAATGTTGGTACAAGCTGATAGGACGTGTATTAAAATAGTGTTGGGTTGCACGGCGACCATCATCATGAGGGATGCTCGTATATAAGCTAGTAACATCTAATTTCATCATATAATAAGTGTCCTTCCAGCGCACAGTCGAGACTTTATTTAAAAAGTCCCTGGTGTCCTGAATGTAGGCTGGGAGAGCTCGGACAAAGGTTTGCAGAAAAGAATCAAGATACCTGGATGTGGGCTCGAACAGGCTTCCAATGCAGATATTATTGGCCAGGCTGGAGGGGTCTCTCATCCCTCTCCAACGGGCAAGATCCTACCAAAATGTAAGCTTCACCTCTTACAAATCACTTTGTGGTACTTTGAGATAACAGTGGCTGTCCCCTAGTTGAGATTTAGCCTCAGCATTGTATGCATCTAGGGATCAGAGAACTACATTCCCACCCTTGTCCGCTTGTTGGACTACCTCATCATTCCTTGACTTTATTTATTTATGATCATATGATAATCTTTCTCAAATTCACCATATTTTTATGGAATGTTTTAGTTGAGGTGATTGCTAACTCTTTGAGGTCTTTGATTATCCGATCGGAGAACATATCGATTGCATCTCTCTGGGTGTTCGGGGTGAAGGTTAATTTGGGTTTAAAATCTGACATTTCACTTTCAAAAATATTCAAACCTATCAAGTCCACAGTTTCTCTCACATTCGTAGTACTCGACAATCCCGCACCCTCCCATTCAAGATTTTGCAAATCACATAGTACCATGTTCGCTCTTCTCTGATGCTTGCCTCCTATTCTGAAAGAATTTTTTGAGCTTCAACTTCCTGGTATATTTAAAAACATCAATCCGAGTTTGTGTATTCTCTTCCTCTGTCATCACAAGATCTGTAAGATTTAATGAAGGTTTTGTGGGCTTCATTCACCGGCGTAGGTATGTTTTCCTTGCTTTTGTCATTGATCTCAATTCCATGCCCATTTCGCCGTTTTTTTTGCCTCCTCTGTATTCTTTTTTCTTTCTTCTCTGAGGGTTTGGCCTTACATTTTGGGTCCAGTTCATGTATAAAAAAACAAACTCCTCAATGACTGAAGGTGGTTCGCACTGTTTTGGGACTCTACTGCTTTGATCCAATCCCCTTTCCGCATCTGAGCTGACCACTGAACTTGCTTCAGAGCTCAAGTCCGTAGACGGCTCCTCATTCCTTACTGTGTCTGAGTTAACAATTTTGGACATCCTCTGCCTCCTGATGTTATCAAACCTTCGGTCAAACGTGTAAATCTGCCAACGCAGGTAATCCATCCGATCTCTTTGGAATTTAGTGGCTTTCCGTTCGGTTATGATTTGTTCATGCTTCTTCAAGAGGGCATACATTTCAAATTCCTTTAGTGCATCCTCTTTCGCCAATTTTTTAAGATCACTCTCAATCTCTTTGATCTCCTCCAATATCTTGTCACTGTCCGTGCTTTCATATTTAACAAGGATTTACATCATATTTTGTGACGCTGAGGCGTTGTTCATATCTCATTCACGGAGCATTTCTGGGTCTGGGTTTTCGTAGGTGGGAGCTGTGAGGACTCTCAGCCCACGAGGCACTCTCCCCACATCTAGGTATTTGCTTAATAATTTCACCGCCCACCATTTCGACACTTCGTTGCGTCTTAGCTTCTCCAATTTCTGCATTAGTATCACCACATTAATCTGAGATGGCCGAGGCTGCACTTCTTGGGAAAATTCTGTAAGCTTTTTAGGTCCCTCTTTAAATACTGAGTCTGCCGCCTCTTCTCTCTCTCTCATCCAGTTATCCATTTATTCAGTTCAAACTTCTACACCTGGCGCGATCACCCAAACACACTGCAAAGCGCAGTATTAACTTGCCTCGATCTCCCGCCGGCATGACCCCCCGGCACCTCTCCCTGTTTACACCTTCTCGGACATGCCGCACTCCTCGGCGTTATGGCTCCCGAAGCACCACATCTACACCAGCGTGCCATCCCCCGGAGAGCTTTCTCACCATGCAGTCTAATTTCGTGCACTTGCCAAACATGGGGGCTTCTTGTTATGCTTCACGTATTCCCACCAAACTCCGCTGGATATCCAAGAGAAGCTCCAGACCGAGGTTGTGTCGGCATTGCAGCTTATCCAACCAGCAGTGGCATATATATTTCGGGTAGACATATTTATGACTCTGTCTGCTACAGAATATCTAGCCACAAGGAGGTGGCCTCCAGTAACAAGGAACTTAAGACACATCTCAACATTTTCCGATCCGAAGGTATGCTCAGCAAAGAAGAACTCTCACTCTTGAACACGGATTCTCCAGTGTTCCCTATCCAGTATTTCCTTCTGAGGTCCAAAGGATTCAACTCCAACCCCAGGCCGTCCGTTCATCTCAGCAAGAAAACATGCCCAAATACGTAGACATTTTTTACAGGATTTGGTTACTAGCCTACCTACGAATCTCAGACACCAGTGACTTTCTCATGAAGATCAAGGACATTCCATGGTGTGATGACTACATTCTGATATCACTTGACATCACCTCACTCTATACGAGTATTCGCCACTGTGATGGTCTAGCGGCCTGCAAGTATTTTCTTGGCAAAAGACCGATCCACTGTTATAAGCACAACAAATTCATTTTGTTCCTCATTGAATGGTGTTTATGTCACAATTTTTCATGTTTAACAAAACTGTTTACCAACAACTCAGGGGGGTGGCCATGGGGGCCTGCTTTTCACCCAGCTACACATGTCTTCATGTGGGTTGGTGGGAGGAGCAGGCTTTCATGGCTGGTCACTCTGATTCATGGAACAACAACATAGTCACTTGGCTTAGATACATAGATGATGTCTTTGTAATCTGGAGAGGTAATGCTGATAGCTACATAGGAAACCCACTGCAAGCAACTCTACCTTGCATGCCTCAAGCGTTCACCCCAGACACTTGATTGCAAGCATTCCCTATGATGAAATGCTTCGTCTACGCAGAATATGTAGCTCTGATGAAGACCTAGCAGTCTGTCAGAACGAGGCCTATCATAGATTCAGGGCACGTGGGTACTCCAAATGCAACATCATGACAGCTACCACTTGGGCCAACGCCATACCCAGAGGAGAACTCCTCATAGGGAGGTCCACACTAGACTCCAACATTGACACCAGTGAAGCGACAGATAGTCCAGGCACAGTCAGCATTAGGCTTATAATCACGTACAATACAGAAGAACGTGCCTTTTGATCTATGATCAACAAGCACTGGAGGATCATTAAATCTGACCCAACTTTGTGCCCCCTAGTCGCACAGCACCCTGACATTACGTACAGGTGTGCTTTTTCCATGCATGATGCCTTGGTGAGGAACAGCCCTGAAATCAACACAAAGTCTAATTGGCTGTCTGACGTAAGGCTTTCTTTTCAAATGCAACAGTTACAGGGCGTGTAAATTTTGGAGAAGCATCACACAGTTAGATTCAACCTTTAGGAGAGAACCCCTGACTATCAAACACAGACATACCTGTAGAACTGAGTTTGTGGTCTACGTACTTGAATGCAAATGTTGTCTGAGTTACATCGGCAGCACTAAGTTGCAAGTAGACCTCTGCATCCTTCAACATCTAAGGGCTAAGGGCTATTGTTAATAATGATCCTTCCTACCCGGTAGCTAGGCATTTCAAGGAGGTGCATAATAATAACCTTGACCACCTCCAATACTGTGTCATTGATTGCATACCCCCCTTACGACGAGGTGGAAATCGGCAGAAACTACTCCGCCAAATGGAGAGTAGGTGCATCGTAGAATTTAACAGGCCTCAACACAAGTGAGGATTTACACAACTTTCTGTAGCATTTGATCACCAAGAATTCCGGCATCATAATGCATTCCTCAGTTCCTGTTTCTGCCTGTCATGACACATAATGAGTTTATGTCAACGCATGGTCGGTCCCCTGACCGTTTATGTACAGTAAATGCATGTATGCAATTGAGCTTTTACTGATTCACAATTGATATCGAATGAGTTAATATGTGCATTAACTGCATTTGTGAAATTGAGTTTATATATATTCACAATGAATTTTGGTGATGGAGCCAGAGTGTTAGCACACAATGTTATGTCTGGTACGTCATCTGTAATTTTTCCATACATTTGCGTTTTTTGTGATTTAACTGTTCTCCACGCATGTATAGTGGCACAATGGTGCCAAAGAGCGTCTGAGCTCTTCATGTGATCCAGAAATGTCGATCCCCGTTGAGCACTTTTTACCTTCTGGCGGGAGGTGTGACAGAGTGCGACTCTTGTTTAACCCTATCTTTTAGTTGGATAGTCTAGCCAAACAGATTTGGTAGTTGTACCATTTTTGATATTTTCATTTTTAGACTCTGCACTTCTTATGCACTACATTGGAGTGGTCATTCCTATGACACTCCAGACGCTGTACCTTTTTTTTTTTTTTTAATCTTTTTATTGGATTTAATAGTAATCATACATACAATACCGATTCATAAATAGTATAGTTACTTATACCATTATACATTATGCAGGGGTCCGCAAAGCATATACATTAATCAAGTAGCTCTCTGTTCTTACTTCTGCACAGTTCCAACTCCACCATTGGGGATATGCATATGTCTCCACGATATAGATTCCATTTGGACCATTTCCTGTCCCATTTTTTGGGGCACCCCTGGGTTATGAATACTTCCTACTCCATTATCATGCACTTGTCTAACTCTTTCGCCCAAACCGGAGTGGAGGGTGGAGCTGCCCCCCCACCCTCTCGCCAGTTCCCGCTTAACTAGTGTGTATCCCAGCGTCACCAGCTGTTGTTCAATTTCTGTAAGGTCAATCGCCGCCCAAATATTTAGCGGACCGAGATGTGGTGTGAGAGCCACCTCTTTTCGCAGAATGTAAGTTGTGGCCTCTTCCCATATATGTTGGATGGTGGGGCAACCCCAGATAGTGTGGTAGAAGGTGAGGTTCCATGTGAGACGGGACGGCACTTTTTGAATGGTGACGAATATGGATGAGTCTGGTATCTATGAACCGCAAATGACGAGTATAGTGGGTGTACGAAGTTTCGCTATGCAGCCACGTATGGTTCGCCTTACTTTTGGGTTCGTTCATCCGAGCCCTCGGGTTCCATTTTAGATACAGCGTCCATTTTGTTTCTTGCCCTCAGGTAGCCAGCGAACGGGCTTCTTGTCCGCTTCGTGACCCCGGAACTCTTAAGCTTACACGAAGGACACGTGTTCCTTTGAGGTGACTTTTATGATGAGGGGAATAGCGCGACTAAGGCAGATGGCCCCGCTCGAGGCTCATCCTGCCGCGCCGGTCTATTGTTTTAGCCACGCATACATTAGACACGAGGTCTTTGACCCTCTATCGAGTTTCCTTTATTGCCCCCAACACTCTTTTCTAACCTGTTGTGCATCCTTGTCCTTTCCTTACATCTGTTTTCCGTCCTTCCTCTTAATGCGTTTATGGTTAGGATGGAATGTGTTTATCACGGAGGGGATATGTTTTTACAGTTGGGAACCGGCAAGACTGTTGTAATTATGTTCCGGCCTCTTGAAACATGAATGCGACCCTTTTTTTTCAGTTTATTGTGGGAACTGAGTTGTAACCTTTGTTCATCATACTGTGCTATGGCCGAAACCTGTATAAAAGGAGCGACCCACTTCTACGACTTTGAAGCAGTCTCCGAGAACCTACACGTTGTGTACTTCTTGTGACCTCTGTATCCCTGCAGTAAATAAACGCTGATCTCTGACGTCGCTGGAAGTGTCCCGTGTCTCTGTGTTTGGTACGCCAGAACAGGTAACCCACGAAGGTTTCAGGTGTTGTCCCCTGGCACCGCTGGGTCTTAAGAATAACCCAGTCCTTCAGTTGGCGCCCAACGTGGGGCGACATCAACGGTACCGGTCCAAAGCCCGACGATCGTGAGGAACTTCGTGTGAAATCTCCGAGGGAAGGTGCACCCCGCTTCATCGATCCAGTTGTCGAAATAAGTGGCCCGACGTCTTTTCCCGCGAAGATCCCCGCCTCCTGACGGCTGCGACGGACCGATGCCCTGACTGTCGACCTGTTTGGCGCCTGGCGTAGTCCTTTGAACGGCGAGACGATCAACGGGCCTTCCTGGTGACGCCATTGTTCTTTCAGTTAAGTATTTGTGGGTCGCCCCCAGTGTTGCTTTGTTGTTTGCATGGTTCCATAGCATTCGTGGTTCTTAGTTGTTGGGTTTTCTTTGACGATTGCAATTGCCAAAAACCGAGGGTCTTGCATTTTTGCGAGGACATCGTAATCCGATAGCCCTTGAAGTTTGTATACTCGGTTAGTGTGCACGATGCCTGGCCGTAGTACTTTGTTTGGGTTTCTCAAATGTTGCAGCATGGATTCCCGGCTGGAGGATTCATGTCCGATACCTCCGGCTGGAACTCCGCTTTACGAGCTCTATAGTCGCCATGGCGTGGGTCCTATCGTATATAATGAATATTGGGTTCGTTACACTAAAAAGGATGGCGTCCTTAGTTGGCCACCTCATGGTAGTTTCGAGACTGCCATTTTAGATAACTTGGAAGCTAAATTATTTAAAAAGAAAGCTAGGCCGGCCATGTTTGATTCCTTCCGGTTATGGCGGAAAGAGGCCAAACAGAAAGAAATCAAACAGAATAAGAAAAATAAGCGAGAAGGTGTCATTACGGTGATGCGCAATGCGGAACAGTATCAGTTAGACAAAGATGAGAAAGAGCAAGAAGTTAGTGCTCGGCTTCACCATATGGCAGTGGACAAATGTTATCCGGCGCTACCTTCTACGAACGATAAGACAGGAGAAGAATCAGTGGAAGATTCGCTTTTGTCTTATCTGATGAAATCGCCACCTCCCTATGCTCCTGATGTTATGGGTCCCGTTCGTCCACCTCTTCCTCAACCCGCTGATTTGGCGGCTGCTGGTCAGCCCGCCGTTCCTCCCGTACTCCCGAATCCCCTTGGGCCACAGATCGTACATCCTTTTGTCCCGGCTTCTCTCCCTACTGCGCCTTTCCAAGTTCCTCCTCAGCCTGTCGTTCCCGCTACTCCCGCTGCCGCGTCTACTTCTACCGTTTCCACCCCTATGGCTGCTACGCCTGCATCTTCGTCTTCTTCTCCTTCTGTTCGTAGTCGTCTCTTGACTGCTGTTGCTTCTCTTTATTCTCCGCTCTTTGGGCCGATACTTGGCTCGACTCTTTCAGACATTGCTCAAAGACGCAGTCAGCTTCCTGATGGTAGGGAACGTGAATCGTTGGTGAAAACGGCACGTAGATGGATTCGTAACCCTGTTAAATACACCCCACGTGTAGTGTTCGAAACGTTTTCTCAGTTTAATGTGCCCACGCAGCGATTCGTGTTCGAAGAATTGTGTAAGTCATTGAAAGAGGAGTGGGACGATGATATAGCTGATGATATACCACCTGAGGTTTCCGAGCTACAGCTTCGGTTTGCCACGGGTGTCATTGTAGGTGACAAAGTTCGAGAGGCTCTGGAACGCTTGTTATCCTTTCGATGTACAGTGCAACCGCGTGCGCTGTTTAAGGACGCGACCGCGGAATGGATGGCACAACCTGGTCAATATCCTATGCGGGAAGTTCCCCCGGTATGGATGCCAGGTGATCCGGCTGCTAACCCTCCTGTCCCAGGCCATTTCCAGAGAGTGTGGATACACCTCCCTTGGAAGCGATCGGAAGTTTTGCAAGTGAAGCAATCCCTACCTGATCCCCGTAAGAATCCTGCAGGGTACTATAAAGAACTGTCCCAATTGGTGGATGCTACTGTTATGAACCTAGCCGATGTTGATATGTTGTTTGGCAATGTGGTGCCTCAGCCGATTTGGGCGAAAATTCGTCACGAGAATCACGTGGCCGAGTTAGGCGGTGACTGGGCTGCCCTTACAGCGGCAGATGCCCGGCAGGTCGGCGGGGCTAAACCCGAACAGATTATTGTGGCTTTGCCCCAGAGGATAATTACCCTCATGAAAACACTTATGCCAGCGATGCGCGTCAACTGGGACAAATTATCGGCGTGCAGGCAAAAGAGGGATGAAAGTGTTTCTGATTTCTTTACGAGGTTTGAGGAGGCGTTCATTGACCATAGCGGTCAGGACATGGGTTCCGAGGGTGGTCAGCGGCTGTTCGTTGATAAGTTTGTATCGAATTTGTTGCCCGACCTTAGCAACAAGTTGAAGAATTCTGAGAGTGCGTGGGCTGTCTCTACCACTGCCCAAATATTGGCTACGGCCCAATATTACGAAAATAGAGAGAAAGAGGAAAGTGAGCGTGCAGAAAAGAAAACTAAGGATCTCAAAACTAAGGTCTTGTTGCAGCAAGCCTATCCATCGCGTTCGAATTTCAGTGATACACAGCAGCCAAACAGATCGCAATCACAGTTCTCTAGACCACAGCCGCGCAATGCTTCGCCTGCGCCTCGCTTTGTGCTGGGATATAATCAGTGCGCGTATTGTCGTGGGGAAGGCCATCTGAAGTTTGATTGTCCGGTTCTCCGTGACAGGGCCAATGGCGTATCGGCTCGGGGAGGACGTAGCGGTCCTCAACAGGTCTCTCGTGGTAGAGGTCGCGGAGTTGCCCAGAATCAGGCCGAACGCTTTGCGACGTCTTCGGATTCGCAAAATTGTTTCGATCGGCGCGAACAATCGTCCGGTCGGTCTACTCAGTATCATGTGGATGATTGCTATGTTGAGTGTGATGTTGATGCGGATGGTATCTATTAGGACAGCCATAGACAAAGGAAGGGAGAAGTATCAGTTCCGGTTGATCAGAGAGGGCCATACGTTTCAGTAGCCACTTTGGGCGTCGTTGAGCCTTTTCTGTTGGACACTGGTGCGGCAAAAAGTTCCATCATGCATTCAAAACTCCCTGGCGCGCCTTTGTCTGGCTTCACGAATGTTTCCGTTGGATTTTCTGGCGCCCCCGTTAGTAATCCAGTTTCTAGCCCTTTGCCCCTTACAATTGGGTCTCATGAGCTGGAAGCTCCTTTGATTTTGACTACTGGTTGTGGTGAGAATCTTTTGGGTTTAGATTTGTTGAAAAGGTTACATGCGACTTTGTACTGTTCTCCTACGGGTGTGGAGCTCACGTTGGGTAAGAGCGTGATTTCCCCTATGTATTTATCGATCGATAAGTTCCCATCGGAATTGAGATCTCTTCCAGCCTCTTTGTGGGCGACAGGTCCCAATGACGTGGGCCTGTTGGATATACCACCTTATGTTGTCCACCTAAAAGTTGGTGCGCGTTTGCCACGTATACCTCAGTATCGTATTTCCCTTGATGGTGAAAGGGCACTATTAGCGATCATTTGTGATCTGATCGGCAAGGATGTTATTGAGGAGACACGAGGTAATGTGTGCAATAGTCCCGTGTTGCCTATTCTGAAACGAACGGATCCCTCCAAGCCTCCCGTGTGTCGTCTAGTTATCGACTTACGGGAGGTAAATAAAGTCGTTGTTCCGCAGTTTCCTGTGGTGCCAGACATTACAGCTTTACTGACTCTGATTCCAGCCACTGCATCATGGTTCTCGGTCATCGATCTGAAGAATGCGTTCTTTAGCATTCCAATTGCTGAGGAAAGCAGAGATTTGTTTGGTTTCTCATTAGGTGGTCGTAGCTTCAGATTCAAACGCGCTCCACAGGGCTACTGTGAGAGTCCATCAATCTACAGTCAAGCTCTTAAGAGTCAGCTTGATGCGTTTGTGTTACCGGCTGGTGCAGCCTTGATTCAGTACGTTGATGATCTGTTAGTTGCTGCTGACACTGAACAGCTCTGTAGAGCCACTACAGTGTCTTTGTTACAGCATCTCTGTGCTTTACATCATAAAGTGTCACCTTCCAAACTACAATATTGTTGTCAAGAAGTTACCTATCTCGGTCACTTATTGTCAAAGGCGGGAAGAAGGTTGACCCCTGAACGAATTGCAGCAATTGCTCGAATGCCTGTGCCAGCAACTCAGAGAGATGTGCGTGCCTTTTTAGGTATCACGTCATACTGCAGACAGTGGATCCCGAATTTTTCACTGTTAGCGAAGCCATTGGTAGCTCTCACGTGCAAGGACGTTTCAACCCCTTTGCCTTGGACGGAGGAATGTCAGAAAAGTTTTTCTGAACTACGTGATGCGCTGTGTTCGGCTCCTGTGTTAGGTACTCCTGATTACAGTAAGCCTTTCACATTATACGTCCATGAGAGGGACGGTTGTGCGTTGAGTGTTCTAACGCAACAATTTGGTGATAAGCAGCGTCCGTGTGCATATTTTTCCTCGACCTTAGACCCGGTGGCTAGAGCGTTGCCAAGTTGCTTGAGGGCGACAGCGGCAGCTGCGGCGTCTATTCGGCAGTCCGCAGGTCTGGTCATGGACAATATGCTCATAGTAATGGTTCCGCATGCAGTTGATACTCTCTTGAATCGGACAAAGACTCAACATTTGACGAGTGCAAGGTTGTCTGGGTACGAGCTGACCCTTTTGGCAAGTCACGTACAGATCAAGCGTTGTAATGTACTGAATCCGGCGACATTGTTGCCGATTAATATGGAATCAGATGATGTGCTACCACATGATTGTTATTTACGGACTGAGGAAGAAACAAAAGGTCGTGTGGACCTGAAAAACACCCCCTTGTCAGATCCTGATGGTACTTTGTATGTGGATGGCTCTTGCTTCAAATTGCCGAATGGCGATGTGACGACTGCGTATGCTGTGGTGACGTTGAGCACGATTGTGGAAACTGCGAGATTGAACCAGAATTCAGCACAAGCGGCAGAATTAATTGCATTAACAAGAGCGTGTGTTTTGTCGAAAGGAAAGCGCGTGAATGTGTTTACCGACAGTCAGTATGCATTTGGTGTTGCGCATAATTTTGGAAGATTGTGGAGAGAAAGAGGATTTATGACATCGCACGGTACAAAGATCCAGCACGGGCATCTTGTGAATGATCTTTTGGATGCACTTACGTTGCCTAAACAAGTGGCGATCGTCAAATGTAGTGCACATCGGAAAGTGACGGATGATGTTGGTCGTGGTAATGCATTTGCGGATGAGATTGCTAAAGAAACGGCTAAGAATCTTGCGACTCGAGTGTATGTCACGAGTTTAGTGAGTTGGCCGGCGGAGACTGGTATGTGTGAAAATACTGTTGAAAGTGTGAAAGCAATTCAGAACGAAGCTACGGAAGCTGAAAAGACCAAGTGGAAAGAAAGTACAGGGAAATTGGATATGCATGGATGTTGGGTTGACCTGACGGAATGCCAGAGGTGGATGTTACCAGACGCATATGTATTAGCTGTTGTGACGATGGCTCATGGGTTGTCACATATTAGTGCGAAAGGAATATGTAAGTTCTTGTCTCCTGTATGGAGGAATGATGGTATCGCTAAGTGTGCCGAAAGAGTGGTTAAGAATTGTATGGTGTGTTTGATGCATAATCCCGGAAAAGGCACCCCCACTCCACCTGGTCATTTCGCTCCTCCTGTTTGTCCCTTTGAGGTTATCCAGCTGGACTTCATCCATATGGAGAGATGCAATAATCTGAAGTATGTTTTGGTTGTGGTTTGCGCGTTCTCCAGATGGATTGAGGCCTATCCTCTTAAGGATAATACTGCCCTGTCCACAGCAAAAATCCTGCTGAAGGAATACTTTCCTCGGTACGGAATGCCCCGGATTGTATGGTCGGATAATGGGAGTGAGTTTGTGGGAAGTGTAATGCAGAGTGTGTGTAAGGGCCTTGGAATTCGTCAGAAATTCCACAGTGCTAATCATCCTCAGGCAGCGGGTTTGGTTGAAGGGTACAATGGTACCCTGAAGCTGAAACTTGCCAAGATTCAAGCTACGACTGGTCTGTCATGGCCTGATGCCTTGCCTCTGGCTCTCCTATCGACCAGAGCGACTGTACACTCTCGAGTAGGGCTCAGCCCATATGAGATTGTGTTCGGTCGCCCTGCGAATATTTGGGGAGTCCCGAGACCTAGGGCTTTTGATAGTCTTGAATATCCAATGTTGATCGATTACTTGCATGATTTGACCACTAAACTACGGTTAATTCACCAACAGGTCTTTGAAGCTCTACCAGCGCAGACAGAGGGTCCTGGACACCAGCTTCGGCCAGGAGATTGGGTGGTTACCCGAAACTTTGGTCGAAAGTGTAATTTGGAGCCAAGATTCGTCGGACCCCACCAAGTCTTGTTGACAACGAGGACAGCGGTTCGACTGGCGGGCCGGAAAAATTGGGTTCATGCCAGCCACACAAAGAAGGTACCGATCCCCTTACCAACCGACTGTTGGGTGAGAACTGGGATTTCGGCCGCAGAAACTGAGACTCCTTTGCGCTTTGTGCCATTTAGCGACGCTCACCCTGTGGAGGAGGATTCGTCATTGTCAGATCCACAGGTGGAGTCATTAGTAGCAGAGAACCCAAGGTCCGACTCGTCATCTGTTTCATTGAACACTGTTGCGCCATCTGAACAATTGTTCGTAGAGCAAACTCGACCTGGAAGAAGTCGATACTTTCTTCGTTCAAGGACTAATAGAAATTAACAGTATAGTGGTTTTTAACGTCACGAATATTATGAACAATTACATCCTTTCTTTCTGAGTTTTTGTGCTTTCCACTGCTAAGAGACTTGTAATAAATTTGAACGTTTCAAGGAAACCTCGCCATCCGGGTCACCGTAGGGCCGTGCGGGTACTTCTTTCTGTTTAGCAGGTTTCTGACGTTAGGTTGGTTACTTTTGTCGATCTCTGGGAACTCCTGGGGATTGATAATCGCTACTCAGAACGAAGTGCGTCAAGTACGTCACGGACGGTTTGTAGAGGATGGCATTCTCTAAGCTAGTGGACGAAGAAAGGGTGTCAGCGCAGAGATCAGAGTTATGGAGGATTGTACAAACAAAATGTTTTCTGTTTCAGGTGTTTCTATTGTTTCTAACTGTATCTATGTTATTGGTGGGTGGAGTATATTTCGGAGTATCGTTGTTCTTGCCTTCTGCTTCACCTACCTCTGCTTTTAACCTAAGTTCCCTCACCACTGTTTCCCCACATTCCTTTCATCCTTTGCCTCAACATGAGCAGGTTAGACGTGCGGAATTCATGAATAATTCCTTTATTCAACTCCTACATCAGCATCAGTTGGTGGTGAATACTACCAATTGTTGGGTGTGTGGGTTAATGCCACACACTATGGATAGGGGTATTCCGTATTTGGTCCTTCCATACAGCTCCCAGGGTTCAGCTCGAGCATTCCAAACTATGTTTCGCAGTGCACTAGATTCCTACCCCAGTCGAGAGCCACGGTCTGTTAACTCTGGTCCTGGGCCGTACCACAAGCCTTTGGCGATAGCCATAGCAGATCTGGATAGAGATGTTATTGATGCATCACTCATTCCAGATGAAGAAGTGCAGGCCTATAAGGATCTGAGCGAGACTGAGTATAGTACGTCAGTGGGTGATAGACAACTTAAGAGCTCGTCCCCAATATGGATTGTACCGCACCTTGGAAATTTCTGTTTGCAGGGTTTGGGTCGAAATCCGAGAGCACAACTTGGGAACAGTGCTTGCACTGAAACGTACGTCCTACCGATGCTCTCCTCCCCTGTTTTTCTGACTGCTAAGGGCACCTATTTTGTGTGTTATGAACGCGCATATACATGGTTACCCCGCGATTTTTCGGGTACCTGTTATATTGCGAATCTTTTGCCTCCAACCTTCACAGTTACTTCGGACTACCACAAAACTAGAGTCATGAGAGGCGTTATTAGCAAAGAGGATACTGCTGGTCAAGAAGCAGGAGACTTCTTTAAGGGTTTCTTGCCGTTTTGGGGACCTATGGTTAATAGTAGGAACCTAAGACAGTTGACCCGTGTGGTAGAGTCGACTGCTAATATTACTGCAAATGCCCTTGGTAATCTAACAGCTGAACTACAGGCGGATAGACTCATGACGCTGCAGAACCGTATGGTTCTAGACGTTGTTCTTGCAGATAGAGGGGGCGTGTGTAAAATTATCCATTCGAGTTGTTGCATTTTTATTCCTGACAATGCTCCAACTGTTTATCAAGCCATCTCGAAGTTGCACAAGATTTCCGAGTCCATACACGTGGACGAAGGTAATTGGACGCTCCTAGGATGGTTTTGGGGCTTGATGTCAACCTGGGGTTGGAAGATTCTAATGATCATAGGGGCTGTTGTAGCGTTTCTGTTCACGTGTTGTCTTTGTGTGCAGTGTGGTCCTGCCTTATGTGGCCTATGCGCTGCGACGTGTATAAGGCGGCCATCTGTTACCAAGGAGACATTGATGAATAGAATGATGTTCCAGCAGCATCTGAACGATCTGATGAATATTGATATAGATTTCGATCTTGACTAGTGCTTGCCTACATGAGGGCAAAAGGAGCGTCTGAGGTTCCGTGTGAGACGGGACGGCACTTTTTGAATGGTGACGAATATGGATGAGTCTGGTATCTATGAACCGCAAATGACGAGTATAGTGGGTGTACGAAGTTTCGCTATGCAGCCACGTATGGTTCGCCTTACTTTTGGGTTCGTTCATCCGAGCCCTCGGGTTCCATTTTAGATACAGCGTCCATTTTGTTTCTTGCCCTCAGGTAGCCAGCGAACGGGCTTCTTGTCCGCTTCGTGACCCCGGAACTCTTAAGCTTACACGAAGGACACGTGTTCCTTTGAGGTGACTTTTATGATGAGGGGAATAGCGCGACTAAGGCAGATGGCCCCGCTCGAGGCTCATCCTGCCGCGCCGGTCTATTGTTTTAGCCACGCATACATTAGACACGAGGTCTTTGACCCTCTATCGAGTTTCCTTTATTGCCCCCAACACTCTTTTCTAACCTGTTGTGCATCCTTGTCCTTTCCTTACATCTGTTTTCCGTCCTTCCTCTTAATGCGTTTATGGTTAGGATGGAATGTGTTTATCACGGAGGGGATATGTTTTTACAGTTGGGAACCGGCAAGACTGTTGTAATTATGTTCCGGCCTCTTGAAACATGAATGCGACCCTTTTTTTTCAGTTTATTGTGGGAACTGAGTTGTAACCTTTGTTCATCATACTGTGCTATGGCCGAAACCTGTATAAAAGGAGCGACCCACTTCTACGACTTTGAAGCAGTCTCCGAGAACCTACACGTTGTGTACTTCTTGTGACCTCTGTATCCCTGCAGTAAATAAACGCTGATCTCTGACGTCGCTGGAAGTGTCCCGTGTCTCTGTGTTTGGTACGCCAGAACAGGTAACCCACGAAGGTTTCAGGTGTTGTCCCCTGGCACCGCTGGGTCTTAAGAATAACCCAGTCCTTCAAAGGTGGCTAGTTGTTGGCAGCCCTTCAGACAGAGGTCGTCAGGTCTTGCACCTATTTCAGCCAAGGTGATCCCTGTCATATAGGACCAATGCAAAATCCTAAGCTGTATTAGTCGAAAGCGAAGTGTGATGGCTGCTTCCCTGGGGGACATTAGGGCCGACTGCCATCTTCAATGGATCCTAGGTCCTGCTGCCACTGCTCTCTAAGTTTACTAAAGGTGTCGGGCAGGTTATTACATAGTTTTTATATGTTAAAGATATGGCCATCGAGTGTAGTGGCCCGTCTAGCAATCGGTCTTCTAATGGAGATGATTCTGGTATACCTTTAAGATTTGGAAAAGCTGTCTGTAAGGCCTGTCGTATTTGTAGGTACCTAAATAGTTCCCCTTGAGCCATCTGGTAGTGTCCCCGGAGTTCCTCAAAACTAAGGATAGAACCCTTCTTAACCAAATTGCCCACCACAGAGATTCCTATCATGTCCCATTTGTCGAACCCCGGTTGGTAACATAGCATGCCTAATTTCTGGGTGCACCACAATGGCGTTGCTTTGGTGAGGGTGGCAGCACAACCCAGTCGAGAGTTCACTTGATGCCAAATCCCTAGTGTGTGTGAGGTGGGCTCAAAATATCTGCCTTTCCTGGCTTTAGAATATAGGGCTCCGAGATACCCGAGCGGTCTGTTTGGTATCTATCCAGAGCATAGGCTGGATCGTTAGGGAGGTGATACATCCAGTGGTTTACCGCTACCAGTTGTGCGGCTCAATAGTAAAGCTTAAGGTCTGGTAATGCTATGCCCCCATCATACCAACTTTTTGTTCGCTTTTTCATCACCACCCTAGGGGCCCCACCATCCCACAGCAGCATGCGGACCTCACTTTCCACTGCTGTGAAATATGCATCCGGGACACGGTCTGGGCAGTTCTGAAGAACATATAAAAAGCGCGGAAGAGCCAGCATCTTGAAGAGGGCAGCGCGGCCCACTAGGGACAGAGGCAGGGACCGCCAGTGCTTTACATCAGTTCATAGCCTGACTAGTGGGGGCGCTAAATTATGGTTGTGAAAAAGAGCCGGATCTGACGTTACAAATATTCCCAAATATCGGAACCCCTCTCTAGCCACTTCTATCTTACAGTTCACTGGAAGACGCAGGGGCTGCCCACTAAGCACGAACAATACCGACTAACTCCAATTAATAGCGTATCCAGAATATTTTCTGAAGTTTGTGAATATTTTTTAAACAGCATGTATGGATTTATACGGGGAGGCCAGGTACAGTAATATGTCGTCGCCATACAAGGATATTCGGTCTTCCTGACCCTCTGCCCATTTCAGCCCCCTTACCAGTATGTCATGACGTATCCATGCGGCGAGGGGTTCTAGAATGAGGGAAAATATCAATGGAGACAATGGACAACCCTGTCGGGTACCTCTACGTAGCGAGAAAGCACTGGACGTGTAGTTATTTACTCTCACTTGTCCCTGAATATTGGTATAGAGCAATTTAATCCACTCCAGAAACTTGCGGCCCAAATCCCACCCTGCTTAAAACCTCAAATAAGTATGGGCATTCTATAGAATCAAATGCCATGGAGGCATCCAACGACAGCACCACTGCATCTTCTGCTAAGAATTCTCTGCACGCCTTCACGTTATGGAGACGACGGATATTGAGTGCTGTGTTTCTCCCAGGCATGAAGCCAGATTGGTCAGGGTGGACTAGGGAGGAGATGACTGCCACGAGTCGCATGGCCAGGACTTTCGCTAGTATTTTAGCCTCTATGTTTATCAGCGAGATGGGCCTATACGAGCCACAACTGTCCCCAGGCTTCCCTGGCTTACGAATAACTACTATGGTAGCCAGACGCTGATCTTTAGGCAGCTGTCCCTTCTCGTAGCTTTCTTTGTACATAGCTTGTAGGTGTGGGGCTACTTGAGAGGCCGTTACTTTTAGAAGCTCGATAGGAATACCATTCGGTCCCATCGTTTTTCCAGAGTTGATTTGACCGATGGCCCGTCGAATCTCATCATCCGTGAGGTCTTCATCAAGGGTGTCCCGATCTGATTCCGAGAGTGTCAGCAAGTCACTGTCCAAGAGGAGTTGACGCGAGTCTTCTGCTGTGTATTCGGTAGAGGGGGAGTATATCTTCTCTAAGTGGTCAGCAAATGCCTCCGCTATGACCCTAGGGTGAGTAAGTGTCTCGCTACTTGGCAGTGTTAACCTGGGCACCCATCTTGTTCCCTGTTATCGGTTCTCCAACCACGCTAGGGTTTTTCTGGCCCTGTTCCCCAATTCGTACAGTCTATGCTGAATACCGTGGTGCTTGGCCATCATATGTTCTCTAGTTTTAATTCTGTACTCTTCTTGTTTAAGTGCCAAGCGATGTTGGGTGTCTTCCGATGGGCTATTCGTATAGTCTGACTCCAGTTGTTGGAGTTCGTCTTCCACCTGAACTACTAATCGGCGCTTCTTTTGAATATACCCAGTTTTTAAGGACAAGGCTTGCCCCTTCAAGACCACGTTATATGCCTCCCATATGGTTTGCGCCAAATCAACTGAGCCTAGATTTTCTTTGAAATAGTTGCCCGTTTGAATGCATAATTCCTCTTTTATGTCAGGAATTTTCAGCAGCCACGGATTTAGGACTATCGTAGTGCACGGCTGTCGTTCCCAGCGTGTGAATTCGATCCTGACCAGTGAGTGATCCGAAATGCCTCTCGGCAGGACTAGAGGATGTCTAAAGTTACCTAGTGAGGCTGTATGTGTTAGGAAATAATCGATACGAGATAAACTTCTATGTGCGTTGGAAAAGTACGTGTACTGTGAATCAGTCGGTTGTAGTGCTCGCCCAACATCAGTCAGCCCCATCGCTGTGGTAAATTCCGCAATGAGCCCCGTCGCTCTCGCTCCCGGTCGCTGTGGATGCCTATCAACTGTGTCATCCATCGTCATATTGTAGTCACCTCCCAGGATTAAGGTGCCCTTGGGAAGGTCGGTCAGTATACTACCAAGGTCTACCAGGGCTTCCTTACCCAAAGCTGGCGGCAGATATGAAATCACGTTAAGCACTCTCCCCTCCCACTGGGCCTCCAAGACTGCAAATTGTCCCCCAGGGTCCGCCCACATACGGTGCACAATAAGAGGTGTACTTCTCTTAACCAGGATACCTGTTCCCCTAGAACCTGTGGTGTAGTCGGCATGTACTAGGAGTTTGTACCCCCACCTAGTAAGGGCTTTGGTTTTATGCCCGACCAAGTGCTTTTCTTGTAGTAGCACAAGGTCTGGAGATTGTCTCTTCAAATACTATTGGACAATTCTCCTTTTGATTTTATCTCCCATCCCGTTCATGTTCCAGGTCAGAACATCTCGTATCATAGTGAAAATCTCAATACAGTAAATCAATCAGAATGAACAAGCTGCATTCGATAGTAGCGGAACCCAAGTAACTTTCCTCTGCTTATGTCCCCCGCTTCTGAAACCGGCCAAAACATCGGTATTTTGTAATATACAATTATCTTGTGTTGGCAAGTTTATCAAACATTAAGAAAATGAACACCCCTCCCTTGTCCCCTCCTCTTCCCCCTCCCTGCCCGTGGATTTAGAACTACCCACTCCCCAACTAGGCAGAACGCCTCTCTCCCCCCTGAAATGCTGAAAACTCGGGCTTAGCCAGACCCCATCCCCGCTATTTGCACATTACATCTTGTCTGTTGCAGTCTATCTATTGTCCATTCTAGTAAAATGTCTCAGGAGTGCAATTAAAACAAATGATTCAACAGTGAAATCCCCAATCAGCCACATTTGTACGTAAGTCTTAAGAACAGTCTCACCACTTCTGTGATACTTGCATTTTCGTAGGGCTACCGGAGGTCGTTCCTCATTTTCCAGGTCTATGCGGGCTCCGTCTCCTTCGCATTCATGGCAGCTGAATTACCTACAGATGTGTTCTCCAAGTTCCCCCTCTGTGGCCTGGGCCCTCCATTGCGATCCCTTCTCTGGCCCCCCCACCCTTCGCCTCCCCTCCAACCAGTCCCACGCTTCCTCCGGCGATGTGAAGAACCATGTTCTGCCATCAGATTCCACCCTGAGCTTTGCCGGAAACAGCATGGCGTATTTCACTTCCCGGAGTTCTTTTTCACTGCCTGAAAGCTGCGTCGCTGGGCCTGTACTTTGGCCGTGAAATCCGGAAAAAATGTGACTTTGTTGTTATCAATCCTTAGAGGCGGGCTGGATCTTGCCATCTGAAGTATGATATCTCTGTCCCGATAATTAAAGACACGGGCGATGAGGGTTCTCGGGGGGGAGGGCCCGGGTTTTGGCCTACCTCCTGGCACCCTGTGTGCCCTTTCTATCGAGAAGTACCACAACAGTGTTTTTGGTTGTAGGTGCGCGGTTATCAATTCCTCTACATACAAGTCGGCTGCTGGCCTAATATAAGTATGTTGTTGCGACAGGCCCGTCCTTCATACTCATCAAGTTGCTGCACCGTTTTCTCCTGTTTATGCTGTATATCAGCCACCTGCGTTTGGAGCTGGGATGTGTCAGTCTGCAAAGCTGTCGTAACAATTTTGAGTTCCTTCACTCTTTCGTCCATTTTGCGAAAGTCTGCTCCGATGAGAGATACCTCTACATTAACTGAGTCTAGAGAGGTGCATACTCTGCTTATGGCCGCCATTACTTCGTGGAGCATTGGTTCCGACCCCTGTTTGGGGGCGTTTTGCGCTTCTGTTTTGTCCATTTGGTGCGCTTCTCGGTCATCCCCTGTTTTATTCCAGGCGAATTTGGCAAGCTTGTTCTGCGCGTTGACCTTTGGACCTCTGCCTGTTGCCATGAGCACGTCTTGGAGTCTTGTGAGCTAATAGTACAATCAGGGACCACCCCTGCTATTCCCGCCGCCTACCCAGCGAGTCAAGCAATCTCGCCGTTGGCCTATCGGGTTCCCCTGGGGTCCCTACTCTCCGGCATCTAATGTTTGGGTCCCCTCTCCGTCCGAGGGCACTCGTAGAGTGTGGGGATTCCCCGACGATAGGACCTCAAGGAGCTGTGTCCCAGTCGCCTACTCTTCCCCGATATTTGCGGTTAGGCTGGATGGTAACATCGACTATCCCCACTGCCACTGTAGCTGCACAAGGACCAGAGCTGTTTCCTGGTGGTCCTGTTACCAAAGCTACTGGCCCCATGGGAGGAGTGTACACCGGGGAGGAACGGGAGCAGTCGCCTAGGATCCACGCAGGAAACTTTCCTTGAGGCAGTTCGGACAAATAGGGGTTTCCCCTCCCCTCCTCCCATGGGGCCAGTAGCTTTGGTTTATAGGGCTTGAATCTAGGAGCCATCCAATTGTGGAGTGTGACAGTGATCACGCCCACACAGTGGTACACTCTTGCCACTTTTGGTAAGAACGAAGCCCCCATTTACATATTTAGGTCCTGATGAATGCCCTGGACCCTCCTGGGCCAAGACGGCAGAAACATGTCGACCTTTAAACACAACGGTTAGGGGACACTAATTCCCCCACATACTGTCACCTGCTTTTAAACATCATATAGTTACCTTTCACATTAAAAAACACAATGAGGATAACTATAATGATTTTTAATCTCACTCACTCATACACGGGCCCCCACTTAGTTTAGAAGTGCATCCCTGTCGTCAGGTGTATGCCCGCCCTCTATCAAACCAAGGTTTTAGAGGGCGAGGACTGGTCAATGATGAAGCATGACACCAGGTGGTGTGTGAGACCAGTCCGTTACTTTTTGTGAGATGTCCCCACTCACAATATAACTCAAACCTTACAGTGATTATCACTTTAGGAGCAGCTCTTTTGTGGTTAAACATTCATAGTTGGAGGCTGCTAGCTCCTAAAACCCCGTGCCTCTTGTTCCCTCCTCCACACAGTGTGGAGCTCATGTGTTTTTGACTCCACCCCGTGGTGCCTGCCCCTTCAACGTCGGTCTGCAGTTTCTGTAGTGTGGACCCCACTTGCCCCCTCCGCCGGCCCAGTGCCTTCTTAGACCACTATCCTGATCAGCTTGTCTCAATAGGGCCTTGGTGTGCAGGCGCTTCCAAAGTCACTGCGCCACCATAGCCTGCTCTGATGCCGCCATGCTGGAACCTCCGTCCTCATCTGGTCAGCTCGATCCAACGTGTCGATATTGCATTGTTGGTATTGCAGTTGCATGCTTCTTACACAAAGCCACTCATGCAAAATATGAACCTTAATCTAGTTGATTTACCCAGCTACTGATAAATTTCCGTTAGTGCACTCCTGTGCAAACTGAAAGAAAGAGCTGCTTTTGCTCAAATGTCCAGCTTCCTCTCTCTTTTATAGTCACACTAAATTCCATTCTGGCAGTGGCTCAGAATTCACCCACATATCCACCTGAAAATAACAGCTGATACAAATGGAGCTGCCTCATACTGCCTCTGAGCTGGTCTGCCACCTATAATATAGTCTTCTACTCCAACCTACTGTAGGGTTAGGAAATTATTTTAGATTGAACTGCCTCCTACATTTCACACCCACGATACTCAGGGAATTTATTCCCCGCTAACTTAGGAATGCTGAAAGATTCAATCATCTTGCCACTCCTTATGAACCATTACCTCAGCCCATTCCCAGAACTCATCAAGTCCTTCAGTCTAAGCTTTCAGAGCTACACAGACAACATCTAGATAGTCCTCAAGCTGGAAAACCAGGTGGACTTAGAATGATCTGGCATAAACAATTGACTAAAAGCCATGAAAAAATAAATGCTAATCAACTGCCTGAAACTAGTCATTTCAAACCAAGATACTTATAGGGAGAAAATTGATGCACCACTCTACTACTCATAAGACTACAAAATGCAGCAGCAAGGCAATTACGTCACCTATACCTAGGAGACCACTTTACTCCTGCTCTCAAAATAACTGGTCTGAGTTTCCTCTTTCAAAGCACTCCATTACCCACAGGAGAATCTAAATGAAGCCACAGTGAAGCACACAGATTAGAACACTGGTCATAGAAATGGCATCCCAGTCCTCTGGTCCTCCCTTCAGGAAGATGCACACTGATGGAACGTTCTTCTCAGCCCACAAAGCAACATTTTGAAACTTACTTGCAGCAAAGATAAGAAACATCCAAAAGTTGCTTCACTCCACTTACATTTAAGCTGCGTGATAGCAGGAGGACCCTCTGAGTCTACAGGGCTAACGCTAATACACTTTCCATTCAGGTCACATTTCAAGCCAAACTTTTTCCAACAAAGCACACCCAGCTGAATAGCTTGCTACCCATCCATAAAGAATCACTCTAGGGGACAATACAATGCAATTTGTCTGTTACATGTCAAATTGAACATAATTGTTTGTGTGTTTGCCCTAACTAATGTACATTTGGAAAGGTAAATGTAATTAATTCAGAGTAATGACCATGTGCACCTACAAAGTAGAATTGAGCCTGTGAATATACAATTGCATAAAAGAACATTTAGATCAGTGAATGTAAATTCAGAGTAAAATATGCTTTCGGAAAATACTGGCACAGCATCACAGATGTATAAGGCAACTAAACAAGTACAAAATTAGCAGAACATGAAAAGCCATGGTCATTCAGGAAAAACATTACTGCATACTTATATCATTCCCCAACAAACTTTGAAAATGATGCTTATTAGGACTTCACAATGTTGTACTGTGCACTACATAATTCTAATTAGGCCATGATTACGAATACCCTGGATCTATATTACATATTACATTAGATACCAAAAGGATTTGAATTTATCAGATGTGCTAAGTAGCATCGGTTAAGTTGTGTCTAAAAAATGGGACCTGAGGCACAGATCTTAGTGTTACCTGCACCCAATGCTGCATGGCTCTGTATTTACATGGCATTTATTTGTCAGTAAAGTTTTTCCCAGGTAAAGTTCGGCAATGAAAACCTGGAGAAATATACCTGGGAAAAAGTTTAGGGTTATAGAGTTTTCGAATCCAATATGAGCTTTAGCAGGAGATATCATACATTTCAGAATTAATTGGGCCAAATGTAATCAGGGGCTTTAGCCACTTAAGTTCACATTCTAAGCATGGTACAAAGGTGTGCACTACAGCCCACACCACTTGAAAAAAATGTATGTTGAAAGATTTTGAAATGCATCTATGATGGTGCTAGCCCTAACTAATTCCAATTCTAAAAGACTATTAGTCTACAGCACATGACATGATCTGTTGAGCTCTGTGATTTTAAAAGGCAACATAACTGATGCCCGTCTGTATTCTTGAGACTATTATTTATAGTTGTTCTAATATGCAACACGTTGTAAGCTTAATATTTCTTGAAAATTGTTTGCAGTAAATATAATTTAATTTAAATATATCATTTGTGTTCTACATTACACAGGCTTGAGAACACGTTATAGTTTTGCAGGATTGTAAGTATTCTGTTGTGTTAGCCATTTTAGTAATCCCAGAAGGATGGAAGAGTAAGATGCCCTTGTAATCCAAATTCAAATCCATTTCCCGTGGGAGACTGAAGGCTCAAGCCAGGGTCGAGCTAGATACCTTGTTCTGGCTCAGATAGAGGTGCTCTTAGACTCTTACGCCCAAAACGAGCCAAGTTTCTATGAGGTTTCACACTGCCGAACTCACTCTAACCTTTGGCGGGAAGAAATAAAAACAAAGTATTAACCTTTGATGTAAATCAAGAGAAAGTGATAGCCATCTAGTGGCTGAAATTCAGAATGTGAAACCAGAAGAACAGAGATAAATCCCAGCTTCCCCACATGGTGTGATCCTAGGCAATATTTAATTTCACCATACCACCTTTTATTTCATTATTGCACATGAAATCACTTTGAAATGTGTGAGTTGTGAATGTATACTGTACAAAAAACTCTTGTGTTTGATTTAAGAAACTATAGCATTCCTACATGTATTATAAGATTCTAGGCCACATTCAGGGTGCACATCACAGCTGTCTTGCCTCCTAATTCACCAATGGCATTGCCGTTAGGGCAGAGGGAGGTGGAAATATTTTCTAAAATCATGTTTAAAAACTACTGCTCAGTGCAGTAATATAATATGATGTACTAAGATGAAAGTCTCCTGCATTTTGAAAAAACCTTTTTTTTTTTAAACTTTCATCGACTTTGTCATATTTTAACATGATGTTTGTTGCTTAATTTATATGTCAAAGTTTTTCATTGCTTGGACTGAGTACAGGCTCTTAGAGCCAATCCAGGCACTTGACTCGGCTCAGTTCTCCCTGTTAATGTGCTGACTCATCCACCTATATTCAGTTATTTGTTTCTGACGTATTTTATGATTGCACCAAGATAGCACTTCAAGAACCTTTTGTCACGATGTTATATTGTTTTTTAGCTTATGTCGCACTGCACTTTATGATTGGTCTTACACCACATAAAAACAAAACAAAGTACTGCAAATATTCATGTTGTAATGTCATGTACAATTCTATTTTCCTATAGGTTTTCTTCCCACTGTAAAATCCTTCAGGCACATCACTGACTCTGTCTACTTTGCCCTGTGATGAGCGCTTATTGGTCATTTTTTATTGCAATGGAGTGTTGCAAGGCACACCTGTTGTGTATTTGGGGATGGGGGTGATCCAGCGATCTGGGACTATTACATTTCTGCAGACAAGGCTCAATTTCATTACCCACCAAGTCCCTTCACGATGGGTTAGTGTAATTCCAAATTATACCAAATTTACCAATAACCCATTTGTATCTTCTTTCTTTGATTACCAAATTATGGCGATGCAATCTTTTTATAGTTTACAGGGTTTGGCAAACGAATACTTAGAACTCCAATACTTATAAACTAATATATTCTTCTAATAAAGACAGACTCACTTATATATTTATAAATGTTTATCCAAATAATGTGAAAATAGGCTCATCAGTACTATCATACAGTACAACCATAGATCGTCACAAGGCTAACAACATTAGAAGAGAAAATGACAAATTCATATCAATGACAATGCATAAAGGAGTGAATATGCGAAGAGACAAAAGTGTCAATAGAAAAAAATAATTTGAAAATGATTATGCAAATTCAGATTTCATTCTATACTAACCCAAATAAGAATAGAAAATCTACTCTCTGGCCATGAGAGCAGCAAGGCCCCTCAAGTCGATTTTGAAGAGGCAAAGAGTGAGTCAGGAATCAGCAGACAGGTGACAGAACAGCAAACCGACGACAACGACGATCTCCCAGCAGACAGAACCGCAACTACCAGACGCCTAAAACAACAGCCTAAGCCCCTCCCACTAGGCACCTCAATTATACCATAAAAACCCAAATGTCCAACCCACATTTGTATCTAACGAAGAATTATTCTACACTTGATTGGTTGAGGAACGGGGTGTACTATCACACCACATGTCCCATTGTCTTATTTATTAAACATGTCAACTTCCACCCCAGGAAATATAATTCAAACCACTATCTAAATGTTCTCTTCCTTCTTTGCCGGCTATGTAGCACACTTCGTAACATTTGTGCCACTCGTGCCTTTCCAGAGGAAGCGTCTCCTCTGCTCTATGAATCAAATTGTTTTCCATGCAAAGTTCTTGGCAGGCTCTCAGGATTCTTAAAGGACAAATCTTTGTCCATCTTCCTCTCCGCTTTCAAACTTCTAGTTTCTCGGTCATTATTCTTTTATTCAATTAACCCCATATTCCATGCAGAATAGGAAATCCTGCTTCTATGGAAAACATATACAGGCAATATTATTCACTTATAATGTTTTTTTTCACTATGCACCAACCCAATACTACATCTATCCATGTGCAACCCATGTTAATGTTATTTTTCCAGCGAACATTAATAACGTGCATTTAAAGCAGCATTAGTCCTTTATTTTCATTTTATCAAGAAGCATTTGCTGCCTACTTCAGTACTTTAATACACGCTTGTGGAGTAGCATTTTCCCTCACATTAGTTGTTTTACCACATAATTTTCACAGCATACCGTTAGTAAATGTTACTGATGGTTCAATCTGAGCAGGTTTTATTTCATGAAATCGCTGCTCTATCAATCCCCCTTAGATTGTTTTTTTGAGCCCTCACCAAATACCCACCAATACAAATTATCACTTATCAAAAAGCTGTTGTTCTCTCTCTTTTCAACATTATTCCATCTAGGTCTTTCATGACATCGTAATAATTTCCTTTCATATCCTCTAATTCTATCTCATCTCTCTTTCTCGTTCTTGCCCGTCTTTATTTTCAAACAAATCTTTCTTGCATTTGCAACACTTATAGATCAGATAATCCATTAATATCACTATTGCCACTGCAATGATAGGTGTTAGTATTCTCCCTAGTACACTATTTCCAAAGGTAGAAAACCAGTTACCCACAGAGGAAAAACTCTTACCAAGTTTCTCCTAAGCACCATCCACCTTCAATTCGGCCAAATCTTGATGAAAATTTGTAATATTCTTAACATACCCCTCAATACTTTTAATCTTGTCAGGAATATAGGTGCAACATTGTTGTATTTTCAACATATTGCAGACTCCACCCGCTTTTGCCAAGAACACATCAAGGGCAAGTCGATTTTGTAAAACCAGAGACCTAATCACAACCATCTCAGTATCAATCATTAAAAACCCACCAGCAGTGTCTGTTGATAAACGACAAACCACTGTGGCCAATTTTCAATTTTGTTGTTGTTGTTTAAATTTGTTTATTGGAATTTAACATTTCATTTTACAAGTTGAAATAATATCATTATAATATATTGACATGAATCTGTAGGTAGTTGAATGATAACTGTGAAAAACAGAATTCACAACCTTATTGCATATCCAACACATTAGACAAGGTACAGTAAAATATTCTGGGAGGTTCCCTCTTGCCTAACTTTTGGTTCTGTACTAGTATTCTTGCTAGAACCTGGCTGGGTGAGTTTCCCATGGTCGTGGATTGTTGTTTTATCCCCACATTTACCTTATTGTGTTATCTCATTTAATATTTAGTGAATGCGTTCCCATTTAAAAGTCATCGGTTTCGGAACAGCCGATGTAGACCTTGGGGGTGAACTGGGGAAGCTATTGGGGAGCTGCCGGAATGTATACCTGTAAAAAAAATAATTGTGTGGTTGGTTGTGTTTCCATTACACGGTGCTGAGTTGTGCGCGTGGGGGGGTGTGACGGATCGTCCTAACGTCGTGGATGGGATCACCTGGTGTGGCCCCATCACATCTCCAACCTTAGGCGTTTTGGTTTGGTCTTGTACTGTCTTCTGCCGGTCCCACTGGGGATAGGGGTGGGATCTGAGATTGAGAGGCTGCTGGTGATTCCGCTTGCGTTGTTTCATGCGTGATTTGGTATAATGATTGTGCCTACTCTAGAGATATGGGATGTTTATGTATTCCCTTCACTTCCTCATCCCTCAGTACTTCTTCTACCGCCGTACCCCACTTTTTCATGGCGCCTATCCAGGCTGCTTCGGGGGGTTCCGCCGGGGCCCGCCAATGCATGGCTATATCTCTTTTTGCTAAGAAAATGGCTAGGGAGGCAAAGCGGCACTTCACCTTTTCGGTCTTCTGCCTGCGGAAGATTCCGAGAGCACAGGCTTCCCATGTGGATATGGTCATAATGCTGGTCGTCACTTGGAGTGTCCATTGTATTCTGTCCCAGTACTGTTGGATAGTGGGGCAGTCCAAAAATATGTGTTTGAAGTCCGCCTCAGGGGTCTGGCAGTGGGGGCATGCGAAGTGTGTGTCAGGATAAATACAGTGGAGGAGGTGTGGGGTTAGGTATACTCTGTGGAGGATATTGAATTGAATGTTCCTGAAATGCACGTTCCTGGAGACCTTTTCGGGATATTCTAGGGCCGCCTCCCACTCTTTATCAATAAATACCCGTCCTACTTCGTTTTCCCATGTCTGCCGTAACGAGTGTAGAGGAATGAGGATCAGCTCCCGGACAGCTTTGTATAGCCAGGTAACTAAATGTCTACCCGCTCCCATATGCAGAATTGTGTGTAGCAACGGGTGTGTCAGAGGTTCTCCCACGTTTAGATTCCAGTAGGAATGACTACTTTCTAATAGTTGCCTGTGTATCAGGAACTGGCCCGGCGGAAGGTCATAGTGGTCAGCTATTTGTGCATACGTCCTTAGCTGTCCATCTTCGAATAGGGATTCTACCTCCGTGACTGAGTGTTCGGTCCATACCTGAAGGGCTCGGGTGGTATAGTATTTATCCTTTCGGGGAAACCCTACTAGTGGGAGCAGAGGTTTCCCACTGGACATGCGGTGAATTTTCAGCATGCATGTGCGGGCTATGGATACCTGTAGGGGGCAGGTACGCAGTGGCTTGGTACCTGCCATGAGCATTCTCCGGATTGCTGGGAGGGGTACGCGACTCTCATCCGTGATTGTTTCTCTTATATGATGCTCCGCCCATCCAGTGTGATAACCACTGGGGTTGAGCCTCCTGGAAGTATCCTTCGAAGGATGGAGCTCCCAGCCCTCCCTGATTCGTGGGCAAGTACAGTGTGGTTAAGGCTACCCCATGTCGACCTCAGTGCAGTTAGCAGTGTATTCATCTCCCGGAAGAAGAGGTGCGGTGGTATTACTGGGAGATTGGTGAAGTGATCGAGTAGTCTGGGAACCATGATCATTTTGGCAAGGGCTACTCGTCCAATGGGGGCTAGGGGCAGTGTTTTACAGCAGCCCACCGCCGTTCGTTTCCCCGCTAGCACCTTGCGGTGGTTCCGTCCATACAGGTCCTCGGGAGAGTGAAACAGCCTCACCCCCAGATACCTAGGCGCCGCAGCACTCCAGGCAATTGTGTGAGCTCCAACAGGTATGTCAAGTGGGTCTAAATGAGGGCTCAATGGGTTGATCGTGGATTTGTCCCAATTGACTATGAGGCCAGAGGCCACCGCAAAGTCCCGTAGCGTCGTCCAGATTGGGGTGAGATCACTTGTGACGTCTCGGACATATATCAGGAGATCGTCTGCATACAATGATATGCAGGGCACTGTGTCTGCTATGGGAATACCCCATGTCTCACCCTCTCAACGTAATCGTATTGCCAGTGGCTCTACTGCTAGGGCGAATAGGAGGGGGGATAAGGGGCACCCCTGCCTAGTTCCGCGTTCTATCGGGTATGAAGCGGAAATGTATTTACCTATTCTCACCCGTGAGGTGAGGCCTTTATAGAGGAGTTGTGTATACGCCATCAGGGTAGGTCCTATGATTATTCTACGGAGGACAGCAAATAAATATGGCCAGAGAAAAGTATCAAAGGCCTTTTCGAGGTCTAGAATCAGACACGCTGCATTGGGGAATTGAGTTCTCACCCTGTCTTGGATATGGAACAACCTGTGCATATTCTGCTAGGTGGTGCGCCTCGGGACAAATCCATATTGGTCTGGGTGGATCAATGGTGGGAGAATTTGGGTGTAACGGTCCGCTAGTATTTTGCATAATATTTGAAAGTCTGTGTTTAGTAGTTTTATTGGTCTGTATGAGGCAGGGAGCGTTGGGTCTCTGTGTGGTTTTGGGAATGTAACTAGAATAGATTCCCTGAGTGAGCCTGGGAGTTCACCTCTTTCCAGCGCGTCTTCGTACATGGCTACAACCCGGGGGATCAGTTGGGCTGAGAAGGTGCTATAATATTCGAGCAGGAAGCCGTCCATTCCCAGTGCTTTGTTACTTGCCAGTGCCCTGATTGCGTGGGCGACATCCGGGGACTTGATCTTTGCCTCTAATGCTTTTTTGTCTGTGGATGGGATGCAGGGTATAAGCAGTGCGCGAGGAACTGGGTTATCGTGTGTTGTTCTCCTTGTACTGGAGCCTGATAGACACCCGAGTAATATTCATGAAAAATGTGCATGATACCTATCTGCGAATGTCAAGTGGTCTCTGTCTTATCGATTATTTCTGTGATCGGTTTCACATCTGTGTCTTGCTTGGCTAGCCAAGCCAGGAGCATCCCAACTCTATTGCCTTCTCTATGCACCCTGGAAGCATAAACCCTAAAGTTATATTTGCGTAAGTCCCTCATTGCCATCTGCATGGGATGTCTTGGCAGCTGCTACTTGGTCGGGGGTGGCTTCACCCATATCAGTTTGTTTCGTTAAGGCCATTAGTGCTACCTCCGCGCTTTGCAGTGACCTTTCAAGCGTTCCACGTACCCCTACTATTTGCTGTATGCAACGCCCCCTGGCTGCAACTTTGAATGCATCCCATTCTATCAGTCTTGACATCGCTGTGCCGGCATTTAATGTGAAATGCTCTTGGATGTGATCCCCGTGTTCTTGCAAAACACCTGGTCTGTGAGGCACTCCCGCAGTAGTTTCCAGGTGGGCACTGGGGGATGGAGTAGCTTCCACCTGAGGGTCATATGTGTGCATCATGATCCGATAGTACTCTACCCAAATAGTCTGTGTGTTGTACTCTCGGGAGGATTGTTGTGGAGCAGAAATATCTATCAAGTCGCATTTGCAGGTTATGTGGGATGAAGTGGAAGGAATATATTTTAGTGTCTGGGTTCTGCTACCGCCATGCTTCCACCAATGCCCTGTGCTCTACCCAAGTTCGATATTGCTCCGTCTACTTGTTTGCCGGCGAGTGCGCTGACGGGGGATGGGATCTATCGAGAAGTATGTCCAAGGCACAGTTGTAATCACCCCCCAAGAGCCACGGGATCGAGGTGTATTGGGTTAACACTCTTGTAAGGTGACTGCAGAATTGGTTTTGTTCTACATTAGAAACGTATATGCTCCCTAACATTATCTACTGACCCTCTAACAATCCCTCTAGTAGGGAATATCACCCCTCTTTATCGACGATAAGTGACTGCTCCCTGAAGAGAATCCCAGGCCGAATCCAGATCAGGGCACCCCTGGCGAAAGCTGAGTATGTTGTGGCACAGATAATACTCAACCATTTCTTACGCAAGCGATCCGCCTCGACCGCTGTCAAGTGTGTCTCCTGTAGGAGAACTATCTGTGCCTGCTGTCTCTTTATATATGCGTAGACGGCGTATCGCTTATTCGCTGTGTGCATGCCCCTGACATTTATCTTAATGATTTTTATATCTGTGTTAGGGATTTTAGTAGTCATGTCGTCTGGTTTCTAAGAGAAGGCCGTCTGTGTGTGATGCCTAACTGAACACTCCTGACTCCCCCCACCTGAATGCCAACCGCCCACATACATCTTACATTTCCACTAGTTTGCTTCGCTAAGGGTAATTGGGGAGCTTGAGATAGGGGAAAAATAGAACTAGACAACGGGAAACATTATCAACTTGGAGGACCTATCGTTTTGGGCGACAAGTCCAAACTACACTTCATGTACTGTCTTTAGTTTGTTGTTTGAGGGAAGTGGCCGCATGTCTCCGTTAGCCGCTATCATCACGGCCGCCCGCTTTGTGGCGCTAAATTAGAGATGCCTAAGGATTCCCCTTCACCACTGCCCACCCGCAGAATTCCAGTCCGATATGCAGTCTTGTGACGTTCTGGAAACCTTACCGCAGTGTCCCGCATATTCATAGCAGTGTCCTCTGTCCAGGTATTGAGGTCTCAGCGGATATTTCACCCTGCGGTCTTCCCGCAATTGAGAGAGCATTATATAAGCATGTCCGCCGTTTGAGGAGTCACTATTGGAGGTGTGACTGAGCCATCCCGGGAGGTGTTCGCATCGCTGACTTCCTCTTCTGAGGTGAATAGATGTGGGCCCTTCTCTCCATCCGAGCTGTCACCTGTCGATCTCACCACCACTGCAACTTGTAGTGCCTTCCTGTGCTCCGCTATACTTTGCTCAAGGTCGGGGAGTGTTTTGTGAAGGAATCAGAGCGCGGGCTCAGTTGTGTGAGGGTGATTCTTTTGTGTTGCCGCTGTTGGCGGACAGAGGGCCAATGACTTTGTGTGTTTCTGTGACTGTCCAGGCCAGCCAATCGCTGCTCCACCCAGTCACTTGCCTCCGCAGGGTCCGTAAAGAAGTGTAAGGGTGTACGGTTCCGTCATACAAGATTTTGAGATGGGCAGGAAATAGAAGAGCATATTGTACGTTCTTTTGGCGCAGGGTACGATTGACTGCCAAAAAGGTGGCTCTTTGTTGCTGGACAGCACAGGAGTAATCCGGGAATAGCATAACTTGTTTATCTTCCACTCGAAGCGGCCCTTTCTGTCTAGCAGCCCGGAGTATAGTATCTCTATCTTGGTAATGGAGTAGTGTCAGTTGGAATGGTCGGGCCAGCGATCCCGGTGGTGGTCTGCGGGCTAGGACCCAGTGTGCCCTCTCTATAGAAAAGAACGGAGTCAAGTCTTTAGTCTGGGTGAACGTTTTAATTCATGTCTCGATGTATCGAATAGGGTTGGACCCTTCAGCCCCCTCCGGCAGATTCAGAATGTGGATATTACTACGGCAGGAGCGCCCTTCCAGGTCATTCGCCTTGTTTTCCAGGGTCATCACCCTAGATTGCAGGTCTTTAATGGCATCTTTGTATAGCTGCACTTGCGGTTCTATGGTTTGAAGCATTTTCTCCCCCTGTTTGACTTTTCCGCCAGCTTCCTGTGGTCATCCCGAAGTAGGTTAAGGTCCGTGGCCAGTTCTCCAAATCTGTTTTCCATGGTCACTCTTGAATGTTCGATTGCCGCTTAGACTTTATCCAATTTGTCGAACATGGACTCTGCATGGGAGGGCTCCCCCTGCGACTGGGTGGTTTTGGGGTCTGGGAAAGTTTGACTCAGGTTCGCCGGTGCCTGCGATGTTCCTGTTATGCGTTGATGTCCCATGTTAGCTTTGTACCTTGTTGCCGTCTGGCCCCTGAGCTGCGCCCACTCACCACATGGTTGAATGGTGGTGTACTCTTATATGCCGCCCCTCCGAGGTTTGTTGTCGTCCAGTCTTGTCTATTGGGGCTCACTTGTCGTAGGCGCTGTTGTTGGCGAAGGATTCCCACTTAAAGTAGTTGCCGTCTCACGGGTGCTTTGGGCATAGGTTATGCCGCCGGTAGTATTAGGTCCACTGTTGTGTCAAATTCAACGAGGGATGGAGAGGCGAAGTCGGGCACTGCCATGCATCCCTTTCAACATAATTGGGCGAGGCCTCATAGCACTGAGGTCAATGCAATCCCTGTTGTGTCATTCCGTCGCATTTGTTCCCCACTCCGTAGTGCTTGTCCATGTTAGTGCGGGCCTCTAGTGTCCCCTTAGTCGCTGTTTACTTGCAGGCTTGCTCAATTGTGGAGTGCCCACCTCGGCCCACCCGCTGCGCGCCTCGTGGCCTGGCGCCGTGCAGACAGAGCTGGCCGAGAGGTTCTAGGGTATCCGGGAAGGTCTCCTCTGCTCTGTGATGATGCGTCCAGCAGATGTGTGGCCGCAATCTCTTCTACAGCTGCCAAACCGGGCCAGGACCAATCGGGGTTCCCCAGTGTCTCAGGGCAGCCCTCCACCACCTGGGCACAATCCGTTCCCTCTAGCCTCCCAACACCCGCCTCGAGTCCTGGCGCTGTGTGGGGGGAAGGCCTCTGTGTCTCGGAGTGAAAGGTGCGTCTCAGCAGTGGATTGCTCACCCCGGCTCACCCGTCGCGCTCCTTGTGGCCTGGTGCCATGCAGACAGGGCCTAGGGGCCTATGGGGAGGAGATGGGACTGCCAGGCTCAGTAGAGGTAGGTCTGGGAGAGCTCTTACCGGCCTGGAACCGCACGGCCAGAGTGCGTGTAACTGCCAGTTGCCACGCAATGCTGGAGATGAGCCAGGCCTAGGCCAAAGATTGTAGTGGATCGATGCGGCCTGCCATGACTAGAACGCCTCCAGGATGTCCCAACCTCTCACTGCACGCCTCGAATCCTAGGGCTGTTTGGGGGGAGGCCACCGTGTTCCGGTGTGATGGGGCACAGGGTGAAGCACTTTGTGCTGGGGCAGGCAAGGGACCCTTCAGGTCGAGTTCTCAGTGCGGCCACCACTCACTCCGCACTGGTCGCGCGAGCGATCACAGCCTTCTCGCGTGGCCCCGCCGTCTACCAGCCACACTCTCACCTGCCATGCAAGAAACCGCAGGGGTGCCCCGAGGGGCTTTTTTCGCTCTCCTCCCCACTGCGATAGTGAAGGACCGAGGACCTCCCGACTGGTCTCGCGATCCCCTCGTCTCCACAGCAGGCTGTCAGTGCCTTGTAGGCGCCGCCATGTTGGCCTCATTATTGGGCCGCCCGATCCCCAATCCAGATTTCAACGTGGACCCATGAGAATGTCACCTGCTCCGGTGCTGGTTTCAGCGGGTCTTGGGGGGATTATGGCATGGATTACTGCAGATTGCGCGGGCCGCCGAATGGAGCACTAGAAAGGTACGTCCGCCATCTTAGCCGGCTTGGCCATGCCCCCTGGACAATTTTCTAATTTTATGCGAATTCAGAATAACTCCAACTGAAGGTATCAATGCTCAAAAAAAATCTCCCACTGTTTCTAAAAAACTCGCTCCTCTTTTATTGCGTATTAGTCCATTCTTTACTTCATTCATTATATGGTTCTTATCCAAATGGTAAATTTTTGGAAATACTATGCCTAAATAACAACATTCATACCAATGTGCAGGCAACCTATAGTAGGCATTCTTACCACACACATAATATACTCCTGGGAAAACAGGATCAGTTCCTCCTTTTAATCCCCATCCTCCCGTTATTAGAAAGGTATGATCACATTCACTAGAACCAATGAATTTCCTGTTATATTCAGTCTTTTGTCTAACCACACAAAGCTTCCCTCTATGAGACCAGTCTAGGATCATGGCAGCGTAAGTCTCACCCTTCTTATAATCTCCTTCTCTGAAAGCCGGTGGAGGTACATGAAACTTTTGCTCAGCAGCTCTTCTCTGAAACTCTTGCCTTCTATCTTCTACCATATCAATTAATTATTTTTCTTCGAACCGTAAACTACAAGTAAGTTTATGTTTATGTGCATATACTATATCTATTTTTTTGTGTAGTATGAAAAAATGCTCCCATATATTCTGCATTTTTAGCACTATATATTTTGTTCATGTTCTTTCTAATAGGAATTTCTGAAAATACAAAATCCATGTTAGAATAGTAATATTGCAAACTTCCCTTCTTGTAAAATAAACTGGTTAGTACTGTACAAGACACACCATATGTTAAAGGAAGATGATGATAGGTCACCTCCTCTGAGACAGACAATGGTAATTGCATGCACACGTAACAATCTCTTGCATCCATTGTATCAACATACTCATACAATAACTTGGTAAAGACATTTAACGAGAAGTCGTTAATTGATTTATCATGATGATAGATACTGTCATCTTTCATCTGCTTTATATTAGTTTGTGAGTCTTCTTTAAGACTTTTATAATCTATTTTCTCACTCATCACACCATTAGTATTATTTTTGTGATTAGTTACCATTAAAACAGGCACAACAACACTTAGTATTAACCACACCATCATTAGTAGTAAAATACTAAATAAGCAATCAATAATACATCGACGTTTAAGCCACGATTTTGATATTCAGTCTCTGCTGTGTTTGCCATTTCTTTAAAAACTAAAAAACTCATTAAAAAACTAAAAACTAAGGAAAATTATCTAAAGTATTGTATCCCCACACTTTATGCCTTCTTATTTACCCCCTCCTTTCTTTTTTCTTTTTTTATATCTTTGTCTTCTTTAGGTCTCTGCTATCATTTCCTGTAATTCTTTTCAATGAGTTTTCAAATGTCTGCACTTTTAATTTACACAGTTCATTAAGGTGGTTCAAAACCGTTTCCTTCACTTTGCTCTGTACCAGCGTTTTCTTCGCTCTGATCTGTGTTTTCAATTTCTTCCAACACCACATATGTCCATTCTGGAGCTGTGTATTTCTTGTTTGGAACCCTTATTCTTTTTGTTTTACGACCTGATTCTTCTTCAGACTCGCTTTGCTCAGTCTGATCTGGTACTTCAATTATCGTATCTGGTGAACTTTGTTGTAGAGTCTATTTCAGTCTTTTCACTCCTTGTGGCCACATATCACCTCTTCTTGCTTTCTTTACTTTAACTGCTTCTTCTGCATCAGTGTTAAGTTTGCAAGTTCTTTTACTTCGTCCTTTTCTCTGTTGTGCTTGCTCTTGATTTTCGCTCAACACTTCTCCATTGTCATCTTCAACAGCAGTCTTACAAGACCCAGTAGCTGGTGCCCAATTTATTCAACTTTTTTTCTGATCATACAAGTGTTCAACACCTTCCAAATCTATAGCTTCACAGTCTGTGACTTCACGTTCTACAGCTTCTGGTTTTTCATGTCCCTCCACCAGTTGCTGCTCTTCCTCTTGTCTCTCAAGTGGACTTTGGAATTTTCTTGTATGACTTGCGTGTATCCAATTCGGCAAGCCACCACACTTCCCTGCTTTCGTTGTCACCAGTATTACCTGGTAAGGGACATGCCATCTAGGTTCCAGACACAACTTTCTCACATGCTTCTTCACCAGGATCCAATCACCTGGACTTAAATTATGTACTTTTTCATGCTGTGCTGTGGTTGCTATTTCTTTAACTTGATGGGACACAGAATGCACCATATCAGCCAATCCCTTGCAATAATCAAGCACTAGATCATGAATAATATTCATCAGTTGATTTGGGCGTACAATTGGATGTCTCCTTACTCTCCTCATTATAACTTCATGTGGTGATAATCCAGTCTTTTTTTCAGGAATGCTTCTCAGACTCGTCAATATCAGGGGTAAAGCATCTGGCCATTTCAGTGTTGTGGATGTACACACTTTTGACAGTCTGGATTTGATAGTGCCGTTAATTTGCTCGACCACACCTGAGGCTTCTGGTCGATAAGCACAATGCAGCTTTTGCTCAAATTGTAATGCTGCACAAATCATCTAAATGATTTCAATGTTAAAAAGTGTACCTCTATCCGTTTCCAAAGAGACTGGAAATCCAAATCTAGGAATAATCCCTCTCAAAAGCAATTTAGCAACTGTTAGGCTATCATTTCTTCTTGTTGGATATGCTTCCACTCAACGAGAAAACAAACAAACCACAACCAACACATATTTCAGTCCATTACAAGGGGGAAGTTCAATAAAATCTGCTTGTAATCTAGTAAAAGGTCCTGCTGCTTTTCCAATGCGACCCAACTAACAATAGTCTTTCTACCTGGTTTTTGCAGCTGGGACACTATACAATTCTGGCATAGACTCTCTGCAGTAACCCTAAACTTGGGGTTGTACCATGACCTTTTTGAAGAGTCTAATCATAGCATCTCTTCCCACATGTGTTATTCCATGGTACATCTTTGCCATCTGAAAAAACAAACAATCTGGCATCACTGGTCTTTCATATACATTCACCCATATTTCATCTTCAGGTCTCTTTGTACAGCCTGACTTTATCCAAAGTTATTTTTCTTCCTCACTAGCTTCTTCCTGCAACTGTCTAACTTCATCCCACGTTTCAACTGTAGAGAACATCAAGTGACAATTGTTATTCTTTTTCTCTGTTCCTTTGTTAATTGAGATTGAATTTTGTGCACATAAATGAGCAACTTGATCTGCGTATCTGTTTCCACTGTTCACATAATCATTTCCTGATATATGTGCCGGACATCTGACCACTGCAATCTCTTTTGGCAATTGTAATGGATTCAATAAATCTTTTACATCTTTAATATTGCTAATAGGGGATCCTGAAGAAGTCAGAAATCCACGTTGCATACACAATTGACCAAAATCATGCACCACCCCATAACCACATTGACAGTCCGAAAATATGGTTACTCTCCAATTTTAGCCAATTATACATGCCCTGGTCAAAGCGACCAATTCAGAAATTTGGGCTGAATTTATCCCTTTTAAACAAGATGCTTCAAGAACCATGGCCACTGTGCATACAGCATATGAAGCATGCAAAACACCTTTCTCATCTCTCTGACAAGAACCATCTACAAAAATCACACAATCTGATTCTGACAATGGTACATGTTTTATGTCAGGCCTTGGTTTCGTACACAGCTCTGTCACATCCAAACAATCATGTTCCGCTTCATCTTTTACTTCTTCACAACCCAAACTCAGCAACAAAGTTGTTGGATTCAATGTCATACATCTTGTCACTGTCACATTTTCAGCACCAAAAATGACCCTCTCATACCTAGTCAACCGACTACTCGTCATGTGCTGTGTCCTCGTCCGTGTCAACAAAATTTGAACAGAATGTGATACATACACTCTCACTGGATGTCCCATCACAATTGATTCACTCTGTTCTAGACTCACACAAGTAGCAGACACTGCTTTCAAACAACCTGGCAACGCTGCAGCCACTGAGTCGAAAGTAGCAGAAAAATATGCCACTGGACGACGTGCCATTCCATGTGTCTGTGTCAGAACTGAAAGTACACACCCATCTCTTTCTCAACAGAACAATGCAAATTCTTTGCTATAGTCTGGCATACCCAATGCAGGTGCTCGACAAAGACTATCTCGCAACTCAACAAAAGCCTTCATTCTTTCTTCATCCAGTTGTATTGGATCGACTACATCTTTGGGAGTCAATCTCTGTAATGGCTTAGCAATCAGTGAAAAACCACTAATCCACTGTCTGCAGTATCCAACCATGCCCAGAAACATTTAAATTCCTTTTTGTGGTCTGGAATGACCCAATTGCAAGATCACATTATTTTGATGTCGTGATACTTTCCTGACTCCTTTTTCAATTTTGTGTCCCAAATATTGATATTCTCTGCAATTTTGCTGGTGACACTTTATGCCCACCTACTGCCAAATGGTTCAGCAATTGTATCAGTCACGCATGCTTCTCGAGTCTTCAATGCCACCAGTAGGTCATCAATATATTGCACTAACACTAAATCTTCCGGCATAACTAATGACTCAAGACACTTTTTCAAAATCTGATTAAAAATTGAAAGACTCTCTGTATACCCCTGAGGAACTCGGCACCATGCCAAGACACAGTCTCCAAACCGGAAAGCAAAAAGATATTGGCTATCCGGATGCATCGGTATCGAGAAAAATGCTTGACACAAATCAAGGTATTTGGTAAAGAATTACTGCTGGATTGGGCACTATTGGACAACAAGGTACTACAATTTTATTAATCTTACTCAAATCTGGTACAATCCTATGCTTGCCACTCGGTTTCTTAATTCCCATAATAGGTGAATTACAGGGACTCCCTAGTATTTATCTCAGAATACCCTGCTCTATCATTTGCTCAATTACAGGAGTAACTCCCTCAATAGTCTTAGGACTCATTTTATACTGTGGTGTTTTTGGAAATTCTGCACCCTGTTTAACCAAAATTTGGATAGGATCAACACCCTTCATCAATCTGATGTCTTTCCCTGAGAGATCCCCCACATCAGCTGTCACCGTGTCTCTCAATTCAACAGGCAAATCATTCGCTGTAAAAAGGTGATACAATTCATTCATGTCTTTCCCTTGCTTTGGTAACATCACCTTGAAAGCAACATCCTCATCTAGCGTTTGAAAGGCAACACTATCCGGTGTACAATAGATGGTGCAATTCCTCTTGCACAACAAGTCCCTACCTAAAAGGTTTACCGGACTTGTGTCACACACCACAAACCGATGCAAATCTCTAAACTTTCCAACATGAACCTTTATTGGTTTAGTCACTGTAGTCTTAATATACTTATTTGAGACTCCTACAACTTGTATAGTTTCTCCCGAGAGGGGTAGGTTCAGAATTTCTGCTGTTCTTACAGTAGAACGGGTAGCACCAGTGTCCACAAGGAATGTAATATCATTACCTTCCACTTTCCCATCCACAAAAGGACCTGATTGAACTACGACTAGAGATGTTCCAAGCACGCACTCTTCCTCCCCCCTCAGGCACCGTCATTGAGATGAATCCAAATCATGCTCAGGACACTGCAACCAATATTGTGAAACCATTTGTACATTTTGATTCTTACCAAATTGTTCACACAGGTGAAAACCAGCATCCGCACTGTATCTCTGTACATGAGCATTCACATTATTTGGCATAGGAGCTTGAAGCACTTGTACCTGTTGTACATATGGTGTAACTACCTGTTGCTTCTGCAATTGTTGTTGATTCACAACTACTTCATTCTGCATATGTGGATTGAAATTTTGAACCATTCCATTATTTCCTAACACAGTCTTACACTCGTTCTTCCAATGTCCTAACCTGCCGCATCTATGACACGGATATTTCTTTTTCATCTCTTCTTTATTATTCTTACCTCTACCTTTTCCTGGTAATTGCACTTGAACACCGCCATTCGGTACAATATTCATAGGTATTTTGGAAATTCTGATTCTGCCCTTTCATCTGATAACCAGTTTTCGAATCATCAACAAAATTCCCATTTTTCTGTTGAGCCACCTGCACCAGTGCCCACATCATTTTCTCTTTCAACTTCATATGTCTTGATTCAATATCATCACTACTGTACTTTGCATATCTCAGAATTTCATATACTGTCTTATTCTGCCAACAAATGTTGCTGAATCATATTACTAATTTCTGGTTTCAAACCAAAACACAAACTTATAGACAAAATTACCCATGTCTTTGTCAGTTATACTCTCAAAACCACTGTACTGTTTAAACACTTGTAAAAGCCTTTCATAATAAGCATGTACTGATTCTTTCTCCTGTGTCGTCCTACCAATCTTAACCTAATCTGTTTCTTTTGGGGAAATTCTACTCTTTAAATATGTAATTACTTGATTATATTTCTTCATCACTTCTTCTGACTGGGCTCCAGTTTTCACATCTCTGGGATATTCTTATTTTGGCCAATTAACTGCAATTTTACACTTAGTTAATAAATTAGCTGGAACCACAATATCAAACAAACCATCCGAATCTTTCCACAAGACTTTTGAAACCTTTACAAATCTCTCTATCTGTTTGTACCATTCTACAGGCTTTTCTCTCAACCTGGGTGTAGGACTTGGCCCTTTTTGGCTAAAGTTCCCTAAACATTTTGCTTTCCCCCTAGACCTTTTTTTCTGACATGGTGTTGCCAACTTAGATGCTTTGGGCCTTTGCCACTACTGATCAGTGTCAAAGTGAAAGTGTTCCCTCTATAAAGTGTAATGGTAATTGGTTGTCCATGATTGGTATGTTTGCTTTACTAGTAAAGTCCCTAGTAAAGCGCACTATGTGTACCAGTGCTGGTAATGCAAATGCTACTAGTGGGCCTGCAGCACTAATTGTGCCACACACACAAGTAGTTTTAAAAAGGGAACTCAGGCCTGCCATTGCAGTGCCTGTGCGGTTTGTTAAACTGCCATGTTGTCTGACAAGTGCACCCACTTGCCAGACCTTACCCTTCCCTTTCCATGCACATCAGACACCCTTATGGTGGGTTAAGGGTACCCCCTGGACAGGGTGCAGTGCCTGTGAAAGGTAGGACATGTACTAAGGTGTGTACCATGTCCTGACAGTGACAAAATCTCCATTTCGTTTTTCACTTTTGAAAGGCCATTTTGCCCATAGAACAAAATGGGGAGGCTGTGTAATATATTTTCCAGCCTATCTTCCCAAAGGCTTAAGATGGCGTTTAGTATGCCTGAACTTGCCATGTAATAACACATCTTTTTATGAAGGTGGTTTTTGCATTGTGTTTAGAAGTCACTCTTTTAGAAGTGACTGAGTTTTTGTGCTCTAACATTTCTGTGTGTCTCTGCCTGGTTGTGGATTGACTGTCTGGATTTGAAATCGATAGGATCTGGGGAATGTCTTGACCCAGGGGAGGAGGTGAGACAGCAACAGGCTGACCTGCATCTGGAGTGTAGGGGGAGGAGAAGCCCCTAGAGGTGAAGAGGCCTGGGTTGCTGCCATAACACAATTGTCCCATCTCCTGCTGAGGGATTGAGAATCCAGAACCCCACTAATCAAAGGAAGAAGGTGTCACTGGCAGGGAGGCAACCAGAACTGATTTGAACAGGGGTCAGTGCCCCCTGAACACAAAGACTTCAAAGCCAGTGAGAGGTATAACTATGAGAGCTGAAGCCCCTGAACTTTGGAGAATGGCTTGATCAAGATTGAACAAGACGGGAGCTACTTCGCGGTCAAGAGGAACCTTTGCCAAGGAAGAAACAACTGAATAGACTGAAGGATAGGACTGACCCTTGCTGTGTGTTCTGGGGCTGGCCTGCAGTTTGCTGTTTTAACCAAGGAAAGGCTGCAGGGACTTTGCTGTGTGCTGTGCCCCCCTACTTGAAAGGACTTTACTGTGCTGTGTCCTGAAGTAACTTATTCCCAAGGGCCCGAGGTGAGTTGGCTCCCTGTTGCGGAAACTCAGGAACTCATAAGTTTCCTGGAGAGTCTTAGTGACGCTGTGAGAATGTGCTTGTAGCAGCCTGAGACTCTTGTAAGAAGTGCCTTGTGATCGAGGGCACCTGGAATCCTAGCGAGGATCAGCGACACTGTATGCGGGTGATTTTTTGCAGCCTGAACACTTTGTGAGGATTGTCCTGTTATTGTGTGCACCGAATTCCAAGTGAGTCTCATGTACGGTGTGTGCGTGTGCTTTGTGCAGTGTGAGACCTTCGTGAGGATTGCCTTGTTATCGTACATCCCGAGTCCAAGTGAGTCTCATCGACGCTGTGTGCGTGTGCTTGGTGCAGCGTGAGACCTTCGTGAGGATTGCCTTGTTAACGTGCACCCGGAGTTAAAGTGAGTCTCAGTGACGTTGTGCGCATGATCTTCATGCAGCTTGAGACCTTCGTGTGGAGTGCCCGGTTATCGTGCACCCTAAGCTCAATGGAGTCTCAGCGATGCTATGTGCGTGTGCCCTGTTGCAGCCTGACATCTTCGTAGCTGTAGCGGACCGGACTGGCAGCCCCAGAGGAGCTGAGCCGCCGGCCCGAGCCCACCATTGCTATCGGAGGCCCAAGTCGTTGGACGAGGAGAGGAGAGTGAGTTTGCGCCCCCCAGGTAACGTGTGTTGACTCCTGGGGTGAGGGGGGGGCTAAGAGGTAGACGCTCTTGGCCTCTCTCTCATCCCAGCCCTGAATCGCAGCCCGTATTGCCAAGGAAGTGGTAGTACCGGGGTCGGGGTGCGGAGCTGCACTTTTTGGCATACCATACCCATGTTGGGGGCTACTACTGACAGAGGTTGAGTGCGAGTCAGAAGGAGTGGCGGAGAGACTGCCTAAGGCACCGTGATCGGTGCAGGAGTGTATTACGCATTATCTTATTTCTGGTAACGGAGTACCTGATTGTCGTATTACACATTGCATCATTTGTGCATACCGAAGTACCTGATTAGTGTATTACGCATTGCATTATTCCTGCATAACGAACTACCTGATTAGCGTATTACGCATTGCATTATTCCTGCATAACGAACTACTTGTTTAGTGTATTACGAATTGCCTTATTTTTGCATAAGGACGTACCTGGTGGTTGTTTTAGGCATTGCATTATTCTTAGATTTGCTAAGTGCCTGATTGCTGCGTTACGCATTGCATTATCGTTACCTTGCAAAAGTGCCTGATTCTAGCATTACGAACTGCATAGCATGGTATTAGGATTACAGTAGAATGTTTAGGAACGCTCATTAATAACGTCAGAACTTACAAGGGCTGGCTGGCCTAACAACCAGCCAGGAGAAATAATACTCATACTCATATGTTAGATTTATATTGTGTGGTCTTATCGTATATCTTTTTATATAAAATGTATACTCGTTTTTATAAAACTCGTGTGGAGTCTATTTGTGGTGTCATCAGTGAGTTGCTGTGAGCGTGATTGCAAATGTTTTACACATTTGCCTTGAAGATAAGCCTGGCTGCTCGTGCCAAGCTACCAAGGGGGTGAGCGGGCCCATCTCAGAAGGTGACCTTCCTTACCCTGACGTTGGAACGCGGGTCCCTATTTGGCCTAAGGTAACCTACCTCAGCCAACCAGGGATTCTGGGTCTAACATTGGGAAATTCATTTGTGAAAGACAATATAACCTGTCTTGACCAAGGAATGTGAACATATCCACCACCCGTAACTTATCTCATTGGATATATCATTTCAGCAGGCTGCTCTGTCTCTCTTAACGGAAGTAAAGAAGATGCAGTCACACCCTTACTTGCCAGTATTTCTTCTTTCTTTTCCCCATCAACCTTTCCATCGATCTAAATCACCCCACTTATTCAAAGTGTTTAACAACTCTTTTATTTGCAATCGTTTACCAGATGCATTCAAACTCTCCAGCTCTTTGTCACTAAAATCCGATCTATGTCTTTTGCAAAACGTTTGATTTTTTCAATATCCACTCCATATTCCTGTGCAGCTTCTGCCAATTTCTCATGCAATTTTCTCGCTCTCAATGTAATATTTTTACACAAGAATAACAACTCCTCATCCTGGTACTTACTCAATCTCTCAGGACTGATTGTACCAATAATCATTTCTTCTAAATCAACTTTCAATCTCCCTAAATCTATACTCAATTTATACGTATGATGTGCCATTCCTCCTATCCATTCATCTAATTCCTCTGGCGAAGGTCCCACCGGACCTGAACCTTAACCTCCTGATATCGAAGTTATTTCTCTCTCATTCAACAATAGTTTTCTAGAATCTATCTGTACAGCCTTTTTGGTGTTCCAGCCACATTTTCATTCACCGGAAGATTAATCAATGATGTACTCATCTCATTTGACTCCGATCCATTAACATTCCTAACCCCATTCGCCGGAACCGTCAATGCATTCACTCTAGAAATATTTAGACCCTCACTATACAACGGAACTATAGGTCCAATGTCACTGGAACTGACAATGCTTCTACATTTACACTCATCTGAAACATTTTCTGAGTTAACTCTTCTTTCACTCTATTAAGCATCTCAATTTCTTTTTCTTGTAAAACTCGCGTAACTTTTGAGGATTGTTTAGCCAATGGAACTTATATAGCTTGGGAAACCTGTGGAACTTGTGGGACTTCTATCTCAATTAATGGTGCACTTGGAGTAACCCCATCCAGACTCTCTTGATACGGTGGAGGTCTTTTCAATAACATTTCTTCTAATAATTCATCATCAATTTCATTCGGATCCATATCTAATTCTGAACTCTCTACTTTATGCTTTTTCTGTTTACACTTTCCACCAGTCTGATCCTCAGCAACCATTACTGGGTAAAATCCATCTATGCTCACTTCTTTCCTCCATCTTTTCACCTGAGCATCCCACTTAGCCTCTGAATACCATCTCATCGTATTCCTATATTTCATTCCATTCCTATCTCTCACCCTTCTGTGCGCCTCATGCTCCCATTCTTCAAGTGCCTCATACTGCATAGGTCTAGGATCGGGTTTCAACAAATTCACTTGTCTCCTCAAACTCTTCAAAATTCTCACATTAAAAGTACCATGTTCTGGGAAGGCTAAAACTCCATCATCTTCTGCATACCTCATCCAGTTCTCTAACCATGTACACGTATGATACCCACACTCTAGCATCATAAAAGAAGCAGGCGATCTTGGAGGAGGTACAGGAATTCCCTCTCTAGTAACTATCGGCATATCCTTTTTAAAGAAATCCTGAATCGCTTTTATCAACTTCATTTTTTAACTCTCTTTTTCTAAGTTTTAGAAATCAAGGAAATCCTTCTGCAATTCCACTCACTCTATTGTCTCGCACTCATCCTATACCTGCTCGACTCACACCAACCGACCAATCACAATACAATACACTCCCACTATTCTGACCAATGCCGGCACTGCTTTTCGGGACGTCAGTATAACTCCTATGACTGACCCTCCCTTCACAAAATAATATGGCAATGAACTACAATATTTTTCTAAATAATTTCTTATTAGAAACGACACAAAACGCTGCTACTTTGTCTGCTCCACTAATAAAGTAATAGTTTGATTAGTCAAAGAGATTCCTTTTACTTCCAGTAAAATAACGACTAGCCCTACTCTCCTCTCAATCAAGTGAAATAGGTCTTGGTACTCCTCTGGGGATACTAGCCAAAGTTTCGGAAGAGGACTTTTAGAAAAGAGGTCTTGGTACTCCTTCGGGATGTAAGACCAAAGTTTCGGAAGCGGACTTTCACTATTTCATACAATCTGCTTTCAGCAGAATAGGTCCCTTAGTATAACATCAACTGCATTTCACTGTTCAATATTAAAACAACAGACAAAGTACTTCTGCAGTGTGATACTTCCTCACACTATTCCTCTGCCTCTAGGGCTTAAATAAACATCCCGGGATCTTAGGCAACTCCGTACTTCGAGACAAAATAAAACAAGGAAGCTAACTTTTCATATTAGTAACGAAAATCAATAATACAACCATTAATTTGCCAAAATAATCAATACTAGCCATCAGGCTGATACCAAAACTGATCCAGTGATCTGGGACTAATGCATTTCTGCAGACAAGGCCCGATTTCATTACCCACCAAGTCCCTTCATGCTGGGTTAGTGTAATTCCAAATTATACCAAACTTACCAATAGCCTATTTGTATCTTCATTCTTTGATTACCAAATTATGGCGATGCAATCTTTTTATAGTTGACAGGGTTTGGCAAACTAATACTTAGATCTCAAATACTTATAAACTAATATATTCTTCTAATAAAGACAGACTCACTTATGTATTTATAAATGTTTATCCAAATAATGTGAAAATAGGCTCATAAGTACCAACATACAGTACAATCCTAGATCGCCACAAGGCTAACAATATTAGAAGAGAAAATGACAAATTCATATCAATGACAATGTATAAAGGAGTGGATAGGCGAAGAGACAAAAGGGTCAAAAGAAAAAATACATTTGCAAATGATTATGCAAATTCAGATTTCATTCTATGCTAACCAAAATAAGAATAGGTAATCTACTCTCTGGCCATAAGAGCAGCAAGGCCCCTCAAGAAGATTTTGAACAGGCAAAGACTAAGTCAAGAATCAGCACACAGGTGACAGAACTGCAAACTGACGACAACAACGATCTCCCAGCAGACAGAACCGCAACTACCAAACGGCTAAAACAACAGCCTACGCCCCTCCCACTAGGCACCTCAATTATACCCTAAAAACCCAAATGTCCAACCCATATTTGTATCTAACGAAGAGTAATTCTACACTTGATTGGTTGACGAAGGGGGTGTACTGTCACACCACTCTCGGCATGATCAACTTACTAAATGTCCCACTGTCTTATTTATTAAACATGTCAACTTCCACCTCAGGAAATATAATTCAAACCACTATCTAAATGTTCTCTTCCTTCTTTGCCGGTTATGTAGCAAACTTCATAACATTTGTGCCACTCGTGCCTTTCCAGTCGAAGCATCTCTTCTGCTTGATTAATCAAATCGTTTTTCATGCAAAGTTCTTGGCAGGCAGTCAGGATTCTTGAAGGACAAATCTTTGCCCATCTTCCTCTTTGCTTTCAAGCTTCTAGTTTCTCGGTCATTATTCTTTCATTCAATGAACCCCATATTCCATGCAGAATAGGAAATCATGCTTCTATGGAAAACAAACACAGGCAATATTGTTCACTTATAATGTTTTTTTTTCACTACGCACCAACCCAATACTACATCTATCCATGTCCAACCCATGTTAATATTATTTTTCCCAGCGAACATCAATAAAGTACATTAAAAGCAGCATTAGTCTTTTATTTTCATTTTATCAAGAACCATTTGCGGCCTACTTCAGTACTTTAGTACACACTTGCACAGTAGCATTTTCCCTCACGTTAGTTGTTTTACCACATCATTTTCAAGGTACACCGTTAGTAAATGTTACTGAGGGCTCAATCCAAGCAGGTTTTATTTCATGAAAACCCTGCTCCATCAGGGGTAGGATCTGATAATAGTCCATTCAGCACAATGGGTCTTGCTCGTCTGCTTCCAGTGGATCTGGCTGTGCCTCTAAATGTCAAGCCAGATCCATGATCTGATTAATGCCCATTAGTATCCCATAGGATAATGCACTGCTAGGAAATGGACTCCAGGCTCCCCTACTTCTGATCTCTTGGAATCTGTACTTTAAGGTTCACATTAGCCCATGACTAATTGGATGAGTTCAATAGCAGAGCATCACTGCCTGACCATACCCGCGGCTTATTTCAAGTAGCAACAGTATTTCTAAGGGTCACTGGCGGGCTACTAATGCATGCAAAAACACACACTCTCACACACACATTTGATACGCTCGTTCAAAAGTAACTAAACACACACCTGAGACTGGTCCTCACAAAGATAGTTTTTGTTTGGTTCTGTTAAGGTTAATCCACGCTATGAGGACTGAGCTGCTTCCCACAGTGTTAGTTATATATATATCAAGGGCTCTGGGAGGCCCAAAACGCGTAATGGTGGCACAAGCAAAATAAAAAAAATTGAATGCACTCAACAACTGGAGTCCGTTCCGTTCTTGTTTGGAAGTAAACACAAGAGGAAGTACCACAATATATATATATATATACACACACACACACACACACACACACACACGCACGCATGCACGCACGCACGCACGCATGCACACACACACACACACACACACACACACCAAGGCCAATTCCAAAATCCTCCAAAACTTACTTGATATTGCTTTTTAACAAAGTTAAAACTAGATTTTCTGACTATTACAATATGCACGGTACATGAACACTCGATCCACAGTTGTATACTTTTTTTGCTCAGGGATATTGAAACAGAACTAACAGTTGTACCAGGCTTTCTATAGCTACTCCTAGGTCAGCACAATACCTTTTGATGTAGCAGCACATATTGGACAGGAAATAGATGTGGCTGCTCCTCTATAGGGAAAAGTAACAATAAAGAGTCAATAACAGATTATTGTGCCCATTTGGAATCCTCATTGATTAACCGTTAGCCTGGAGGTGCACTGGACGCGAGGATTGGATTAATGAGATTAATCAAGGGCAGCAATGTTGAACACTGTAGCAGAAAGCAGGTATTACTTTGATTTCACTGAGTTGTTCCATCTTTTGGCCTCAAAACTTCAAGAATACATTCTAAAGCATAATTGCTTCAGCAGATCCTTTATAACTGTGTTATTCTGCTGCGAATTGCATTGAATGTAGTCTGGTATCCTCCTCAATGATGTTAAAAATATTTCCAGGAATGTGTGACAATGGCTTGTAAAGTGACCAATGTCAAATCAGTTATGCCGTCATATTGGTACGGTCATTCAATGTCCATGCGTTATAGTTTGTGCACCTTATAGTTGTATCAGTAAAACGGAAAGTCAGTGCAGTTTATAAACGACAGTGTGATACCACACCATGTTTAAGTTTTTATTTTATTTTTATTTATTTTGAAGTTTTTATAGAGCGCGTACTTGACCCGTTAGGGTATCAGAGCGCTTTACAGGAATCAGCAATAATATACAACATACTTGAGGTGCGGGCTGGGTACACGAGGGATAAAGGACAAACAATTAAGTTTACATTTGCATTTTATTTTTGTCCTCATTCAAGAAAGAAAGTGAGTGGTATTAAAGCAGTACCATGGCACCCTCCTGGACCCAATAGAGGGGACACGCAGCCCTGTAGATCTCTTTCCACCTCAAGGGTTCCTAGAGCCGCCGACCACATGACTCTTGGGAATTAACAAGGATAGTATTGAGCCCTTGGTTTCTGCATAAACCATCTTCCCAAACACTCACTTGTTTCATATTCATTGGACTTTTATTTATACTAGGAAGTTGCAAGGCCCAAGTTGTTAACCCACTCTTCCCATAACCCCCCAAATCTCGTTCTTTTCTTTGACTTACATCCCATGTTCAATTTATGGACTCTTTTAACAGAAGTGACCCAATCTAAAAACTTTGGCGGATTGGGGGAAACCCAGTTTAGACAAATTTCCCTTCTTGCCAGAATAAATTAGAACAAACAGAAGTGAAGCTTGAAGATTTGACAGCTTGTTATTAACACTATCTTCAGGCGAAATTTCAAAAATAATTAAACCAGGCTTACCTTGATTTCTTGGCCAATTTCTTCAGAGATTGTCTTACCCACTTGCCTCCAGAAGCCCTGGATCTGAAGACACTGCATAAACATGTGCACATCCGCGCTCCCCAGGGTACATTTCACGCAAGACTTCTCTCCTCCTCCCAGCTTGGAAAGCCTCTTTGGGGTCCAATAAGCTCTATGGAGTGTGAACAGATGATTTCTCCTCAATGGTGCAGCCTTGACAATCCTTCATAAAGTGCACAAAGATAATTGCCAATAAGATGCGATGTCGCTGGAAGGCAGTTCTCTTCTCCAGGGCTCCTCCATAGGCAATAGTGGTGGATCTCCTCTAATCAAAAGCCAGTATAATTTAGACAATTCTTTGCTTTGGTGGAGGGGAACCAAAAACTTATCCCCCAGCACTTCGTTTGTGATTCCATCTCTGTCCTGATTTGCAGCCCAGCAAGACAGTTGATACAATTTAAATCTGGATATCTTTTGGTTTGTTTGTGAGTTAAAATCATCCCTTGGCAATAGTTTATTATCTCGCAGTAATTGGCCCCATTTCTGAAAGCCATTTTCCCATAGAGGGGCTGATAAGCTGTCATTAAGGCAATCAGGGGTACTTGGAGAGTTCCATATAGGAGCACTTGAGCAGTAGTATGGAATTCTAAAAAGCTTCCTCATCTGGAACCATAATTCACAGGCAGATCGTAACACCTTCAGTTTGACTTTTTTAAAGTACTTAGGATGTCCAAATTTAAAGAGAAACCCATCTCCACCCTGAGGGACACTGTTTGACATGGCTAAGAGAAAAGGCAGGTAGCAGGAAGAGTCAAGTAGTAGAGATCTCATATTCTTGAAATTGAAAGCCCAGCTATAAAAACAAAGGTCAGAGCTGGCTATGCCCGCGGCTGATATCTCACATCTTAATTTCTTCCATGCAATCCTGTCCCCTTTGCCAACCCAAAGAAAACTATTTATGTCCGAGTGTACATTTTTTAAGGAGACCGTGCTAAATAGTAAAGGGATTGTGTCAAAGATAAATGTAATTTTGGGCAGAACAGACATTTTAACAAGATTGGATCGTTCAAGGATTGACAATGGAAGGTCACTCCAGGATCTCAGTAAAGATCTGATCTCTTTCCTTTTAACCTCCAAATTAACCTGGGCCAATGTATCAATTTCCTGAGTAATTTGAATGACTAAGTATCTTATTTGGTGCTGAATTAAATGCAAGCTGGATTGCAAATTCCATGACATGATTTCAGTTTTTTGTATGTTAATTAAATAATCAGATATCTTCCCAAAATCCTCAGAAGTTGCTCCATCTTTGGCAAAATTGCTGATGATTCTTTCGTAAAAATCATCAAGTCATCGGCATACAAGGCCAGCTTTTTTACCCATCCCCTATATTCAAGTGGAGCAAAGAGCTCACTGGCCCTGATGTTATGTACCGGTGGTTCTATGTAGAGATCAAAGAGGAGAGGGGAAAGGGGGCAACCCTGTCTAGTACCTCGCTCTAAACTAACTAAGTTGGTTAAATTTCCGTTGACTGTTGTTGTAGGAGTTTTATAGATGTTCCTAATAATCTTCGAGAAATTTTCACCTAAACCAAACGCTTGGACCATGTGGTGTAAGCAAGACCAGCTCACCCAGTCAAATGCTTTGGCCACGTCAAATGCAAAAGTAGTGAGCAGCAGATTGTTAGCTGAGGCGATATTGATTGCTCCTATCAGCGCATGAGTTAAATCATGAAGTTGACGCCCTCTAATGAACCCCTTTTGATCAGGGTGAACTAAGTGCCCCATCATGTTATTCAGTCTCCCTGCTAATATTTGTGCAAAGATTTTGCAAACACAATTCAGCAGGGAGCTAGGTCTATAGGACTCTTATTTTTTCTTTTATCTTTATTGGGCTTCAAAATCAAAGTAACCGCTGCCTCATTCCAAGAGCTGGGGATTGGAGAGTTGTTAGAGAAAATACTATAAAATAATTTCTCCATAACGGGGGCAAGTGTCTTATTAAGAGCAATGTAGAACTCATTGGGGATGGCATCTAAACCTGCGGCACTACCGCTTTTTAGCTTTTTTATTGTGGTTTTTATTTCTAGTACTGTAAACTTCCTATTTAACTGTTGGGCCTGGTCTCCAGAGAGAGGCTGTAAGGAAGCTTTATCCAAATAATATTTTATTTGGGAGTCTGGGACCACTAGGTCTTCAGTATACAGTTCTTGAAAGAATAACTCAAACTCTTTTTCCATATTGGCCCTATCTGAGATTATCTCCCCTGTTTCTGTATTAAAGATCTTCTTGATTACATTTCTGGTTTGATTGACACGAGATTTCCAGGCCTGGAGTTTCCCACACCCTTCTCCATATTCATAATTAGCAAGTTTACTAACTTCCCATCTTCTTCTAGTGATACTGTCAAGATAGTCCATCATATCTTGCCGCTTAGCTAGTACCTCTGGGTTTTCCTCCCTCAGTTCTACATTATTTTGATTGGCTACTTGATTAAGAGAGGCTCTAAGGATTTCGGCTTCCAATGACTTGAATCTTTCTTTAAATTCCTTGTTGATTTTAGCTGAGATACTAATGATTCTACCTCTGATAAATGACTTATAGGCATCCCATATTACCTCCATTGGAGCTGAAAGATCATTCACTTAAAAAAAGAACAAGGTGTCAATCTTTAGTTGTTCAACTACTGAAACATCTTTAAGAAGGGCTTTATCAAACGTCCATCTTTTTGTTTCCAGTTGACTAGAACATTTTAAGTCTATCCGGACCGCTGAGTGATCTGATAAGTGTTCTGGAATGTGAGATACTACACTAACATTATTTATCAGTCTAGAATCTATCAAAAAGTAATCGATTCTAGAGCGATGACTGGGTTTGTCGTTATGAAATGTAAAATTCTGAGGGCCAGTTACAGTCCTATTTTTTACTCTCCAAATATCTACGAGATTCAGATCATCCATAAGGACTTTAATCAGGGAGCCCATTTTCTTAGGTACTGTTTTCCCCCCCTTGGACAAGTCAAGAGAGGGGTTCAGTAGAATATTAAAATCACCACCCATAATGATCGTAAAATTAGTTTCCAGTAAATGATTGCATATGGTTCTGAGAGTTGACTCATCGTCTATGTTTGGGCCGTAGAATCCCACCAGAACCACCCACTCATTTTGTATTTTAATGTCTGTCAAAATCCATTGCCCCTTATTATCTATCTTGGAGGAACCCAAGATTGCTTTGGCAGATTTTTTAACAATAATCGCCACACCTTTAGTACAGTAGGGTTGCGTGGTATGAAGCGAACAGTCAATCCATCTTTGCTTAGCGACAGCCACCTCCCATTCATCGATTGTGAGGTGAGTTTCTTGTAGGATAATATCAAAATCAACTTGACTTAGGTATTGAAAAATCCTCCTTCGTCTACTCACTACCCTGAGGCCATTAATATTCCATGTACAGATTCTGGTTGGAGTGACTTCAGGCATTTAAGACAGTCCAAAGCGCCTTATCTCTTGTCCAGGAGAGCGCACCCTGATTACAGGCTACTCCTTTCTTGTTAACAACCTCCTTAACAATAATGTATATAAGAGGACTTTTTCTTTTTTTCCCCCTATTTTGCTCCCCACCCAGTGAAAAACCAACATAGCTTTTTTCTCGTGTGTCCCCATCCGCCCTCCCCAGGGAACCCTCCTTAACCACATTGGATATGATGTAAATTAACCCCTGTGAGCTCACTAACCACTCCCCCGGCAAACTGATGCTTATAACAAACTTCCATGCAAGATTATCCCTGAGCTTTATTTTGATTAATGAAGGTCCCTACCTCCTTAGGGTCTAAAATTAGACATTTTGTTTTTCCACATCACCCTAAGTAGGGCAGGAATCCTCAACTGTACTGATGCACCCATTGATCTTAGAATTGGCATGAATTTCCCCAGTTCCCACTGTCTGTCCTGCGTAATTCTTGAAAGATCTGACCTTATCCGACATGCCCAGTCCCCTTTCGTAAAACTTTCAGAGCATAAGTTTTAAAGTTAACCAAAATTCGCCAGGGATTTTTTCTATTTAGATTTTTGGAGAAAGGGTCTCTGTGAATTCTCTGGATATCAGACTCCAGTTCCTTAACATCCACGAAGGGGATAAACTCTTTTAACAACTTTATAATATAGGTTTTAATGTCGTCCCCCTCTGAACCCTCTGGGATATTCAGAATTTTAATGTTGTTTTGTCTGGCATTATTTTCTAAGGTCTCAAGTTTATCTAAAATGTCCTTTTCTCAGTTTTTTATGCCTGAATCCCTGTACGATTGAGCTCAACTTGTTTATTCAAGGCTTCTATTGAGGCTTTCATTATGCATATTCTTTCGGTAATTTCTGACATTTTGGCTTCTAAAGATTCACATTACTCTTGTATTTTGGCCTGATTAGTCTCTGAGATAGCGAACTTACTCCGTATTTCCGAAGATAAGGCATCTAACATATGTGCCAGGTTTAGCTGATCAGGAGTAATTGAGACTGATGGTATTACTAATGAGACTGATGTGAAGTTAGAAGTGTCAGAGCCAGACACAGATTCCAAGACATTTTCGCCTAATACCTCAAACCTATTAGCAGTTGTAATATTAGCGAATGCCACCTCACCGGGAACAGGATTAGTTTTCATTGTGCCCATTTCCGCCTCTGATAACTTTAATATCTTAGTTGGTGATGTCTTACCCTTCCCCTTACCTATAAATAATTGAGGCTCGTCAAATGACAAGGCAGCGATTTGTTGTGTTTTTCATGTACTTTAAAATAGGATCTCAAGGACGGCGTAATCTTGAGTATTGGAGTTTCTTTCAATTGTCGCGTAGACGAGATGACTTGCTGGTTCCCCTTGACTTCTTGCTTGGTTTCTTAATGGGAGGTTTCCCTGAGGTAGGGGCAAAGGAAGTGATAGTAGAAGAAGCTTCCAAATACCCCAAAGGGTTGAATATTTTATTACGCAAGGTATATCTAGTAGGATGTTCTGAGGTTAAGGCTTTCTCTTCTGCTACCGCTTGTGAATACAGGCTCTCCGATGGCTCAGAGGACTCAAGCGGGGTTGAGTGGTCAGAGGAACCCCTTTTATCTGATTGGGTAGGTTCCAGGGCTGGTGTATTTGGTTTAACTTTCCTTTTTCTCTTTGGGGGCTGGTTTGAGGGGGAGATTGCATTACAATCCCCTTTATTTACATTTTTAGCTCGTCTGTAGGTCATAGGCTGAACAAAATCAGGAAGCCCACTAATTAAAATATGCAGGGACTGGAAATAACTGTTAGGAAAGAACGGTTGGTGGCTATTCTATGCACTTTGGAAACTTGTGAAACAACCAGGGATTTTTCCAGTGAGAAACTCTTGCTATTTTTATTAAGTCGAATCTCTGCCTTACCCTTATTAGCGTGGAAACTAGTGGTTGTCTTTTTGTATGCACTGATCCTGCCTGGAGTTCCACGCAGCGAGATCCTTGCAGCCGCGCGCCTGTCGATGCGGATCCCGAACGCCGCCTGAAACAGCCGCCCTCCGCCGTAGTAATCCACGGAGCTCCCGCTCAGCCGAGCCGGATCCAGTCCCGCTTTCAGGGCCAGCCCACAAGCCGACCTGCCCAGCAACTGAGAGCCGCACAAACGCCGCCCCCGTCAGCAGACCGCAGCTGAAGAATGCCTGAGGCAGTGAGAAACGCGACCAAGAAAAAGCCGCCAAAAGGAAGCGGGGGAGAGAAGTCACCAAAAAGGGCACCAAAAGGCTAAAAACAGGCAGCCCTTATCGAACCACCACCTTCCGTAAGTAAAATGGCATACCAGATATTTAGATAAGCCCAGGAATCTTTCAATCAGTGCCGGGAGGTGGAGAGGAGCTCACGGCGAAGACTAACCCGCCACCATGTTCCCCCACGATTGGACATTGTTTACTACATTTGCATTTTACGAGAAAATGTAGGTCCATGGGTCCATGGAGGGATGCCCGGAAGTTCCGGGTGGATAGTGTCAGGGTACTCCGGGGGGATGCATTAGACGGAAGTAGCGCAAGGTCTCTGGATGAATAGGAGGCAAAGTTTAGGCAAGGAATTTGCCCATTAGGAAGGTAGTAAATCACATTTGTCATGTTTGCCAATGTAGTTCTAAAATTTAGTAATTTCCTCCAGTCATCATCACACAGTAACATATACCTACCAGTACACTATCCCCAATTGTTTTCTACTGGTTCTCATGAACATAGGGGTTCGAGAGATGGGCCTTCTACGGATTTACTACGGATTCGAGGTGCCTAAATGCAAGAAACTGGGTACAGTGCGTTTGTGACATTTAAATGGCAATTGAAAGCAAAATGACAGTCAAGGGAACCTGTCTTTTATTTGCCGGAGTCACCACTGTGTCACCACTGAGGAAAGCCCACCACAACCATATAGTTTGAACATCTGAAGGTTTCTATTGCTAGGTACCAGACCTCCCTCGTCCTGATTGGCTGACCCAGAGAATGCACAGAGTTTGAGATTTGACAGATTTTTATCAATTTTCTTACAACACATGGCGTTTCTCTGTTGTCTCCCTCAATTTCCTCCTGCATGAACATATCCCTGCAAAAGCTTAACGTGCATCTGTAGTCCACAGGGTGTCCTAAGAATTGCAGTACCAGACATGTATGGGTTTTCTATGGGTGTAGGGTGTTCACAGGCAATACACTGGGCACCGTGCATTCATTTAGTTAAAAAGGGAATCATTACAATTAATAACTATTTTAACCTAGGGTTCAGAACCCCTGACAAGCCTGCTTCAAGGAGATGAATACTTAATCTCCATAAATATCTCCACATTTTGGTAAATAGTTTCTTTCTACAACGTAATCTGAAGATCGAGTAGTATTATTTTCTATATCGAATTTCAAATGGGCTCTCACTGAATAAAGAAGATATCCTAAAATTCTTGGATCAGACTCCGACAGTGCTCTGCTGGTTTTGTTATTGCAACATTTGGAATTGTTTCTTAAAACATATAATCCTTGTAAACACGTCTGATGATTTACCGTTTCTTCCTGCACCCAACCTGTCTCATATTATCATGCTAGGTCTCAATAATTGTGTTTCCGACTCCCACAAACTGTACTCTCCAATTAAAATGTGTATTCAGTGCACCCCAAAGGGAGACTTCAGAATAATCGTAAAAAATAAGAAATATTCCCGTTGTTTGAAGAAAAGCAAAAAAACATCTATATGATCTGTAAACATTTTTAAAAACCGTCTTCAGCCAGTATCAAACTGTGCAGCCTCTAGGGGTATCTGTACAACTACACAGAGTAGATTATATAACCCAGAAAGCATGTTATCAAATAAAAGGTCCATATCAATTCACAAAAAAGTATTAAACCACAATAGTCTTATTTTCAGGGCAGCACATCTCCCTTATTTGTCTTTATCCCACCTCACATTTTTTGTATCATGGGCTTTCCAGTTGATGACAAAACCATCTTTTATTCAGCCACCAAAGCCTCTTCAACTGGAGGAGGCAATCCGCTTTGATTAGATCCCTTCATGGAAGGATGGTCATTGTATTTGTCTCAGAAAAAGACTTCTTTGCAAACCTCACAAATGTAACCTTATTCAATTACGGAATGGACAGTAATTCCCTATAAAACAAGCTGGGGATTAGCTAATTTTGGGAAAATACACCCATATTTAGCTGACTTTTATTGCAGGTTTTTAGAATCTGCTGCCCAGAATATGTGCTCTAACCCCTAAAACATTGGCGAATTGTCTAATGCAGGATTGCCTCATTTATCTGTCTTATAAGGCCATAGTATACGGTGCAGAAAGTACACCAATGGCATAGAAAGGTAACTGCCCCTAGTGGACTGCAGCCCTTGTTGCACCATTCACTAGTGTGACAAGGGAAACATGGCATCAGACCTACTTTGTAAAGCCTGACAGCAGCAGCCTAAACCCTACTGCACAGACTTGCCAAAGTCATCCTTTTGATAGGAAGGAAAACCTGATTTTAAATATTACATACATCATCCCTGAGCACATCTTGCTGCCCACAAAGAAGGGTACATTATACTTAAGAGTGGAAAATGTGTGTCATTAGAAATGGTATGCTCCTCCAGTGAGTATGCCCAAAACAACATTGTCACTGGTCAGGCTGTAACTGGCACGAGGAAAAGTCAAAGTATGGATTGTTATGCTGTGCTGCTCACCTGCCAAACTGGTCGCCTCCGCATGAGTGATTCTAATCCACCCTGTACCTCCTTGCATAACTCTCACTGGCCATTTGTTTGCCCAGGCTCCTGCCAGTTGTCTCAGAAGGGGGAAGAGGGTTATGATGGAGAGAAGAGAAAAAAATAATACAGTGGGGAATCCTTCATAGCTGGCATCAGGAAGTGCAGGATTCTAAAGTATGCTGCAGGAAATGATGGGGTTCTCAGCTAATCCTACTTGTGGCGCTACATTATACTGGTAGAGGAATACAAGAACATAGTGTTAATTAGAATAATGCAACATTGATACACGATTCACAATGCCATTTTTTTTAGGTAAACATCACTCACACTCACTGCAGTGTTTGGGATGAAATGTAAATGGAATCTGGGTATGTAGGAAAACTAGGTTTGGCAATATTCTGATAATTGTTCCATTCACAATTCAAAGTCCTTGAGACCAATTGGCCTTGATGGCCAATTTGCTGGCAAGATTTTATGGCTGTTTCAATCACAACTGAAGAAAACACAATCCAATGGTAGAGTTCCTAAGGCTGCATCTCAAATTCAAACATTTAAATGATGTTCATAATGTCCCAAAAGACCCAGGCGCTGTTGGGGATCAGCTAGGCTTTCAAGTTCACTCAAGCCTCTCATTATAGGCAATATTCATGGTCACTAACCTTGTTTCTTTATCTTTCAGTTGCAGACTCTTTAACTGGGTGAAAGGAGCATTCCTGTTCCTAGGTTATTTGCTGAGGAAGGGAGATTTCCGGGTAAGGGCCAGTGGATCACAGCTCCAGCGAGAATTGACTCACTGGAAAAACTACACAGACAGAGAGCCTGGTGACTGGGGCGTAGGATTTATACCAGCCCCAGTCAAAATGGCTGCCGGCATGTGAAGCGCACCTAATTTCACAAGAAGCTGCGACCTCCCGCAAGAGTTTGAGCGGGACATGTTTTTGGAATCCATGGTCTGGGGTAAACAAATGGGGAGGTAAGGAGACAAATATTACCAGGAGAAGGACGGAGGCCTGATAACCATGAATTCTTATGCCAAAGGGTGCCTAAGGAACATACACAACATAACTGGAATTAAGCCTTTTAACAAGGCCCGATATGGTTGAAAAGGCTAGCATGCTGAAGGGCCCATTAGGCACAAGAGGTGACAGTGAGTGCATCATGGATTATACACTTCAATCGGTAACCTTTGTTTTGCACCAGCTACAAACTTTACTCAAAGACTTATTTTATATCTAATAACAATCCAATCTAATAGTAAAGTTGGATTATATACACTATATGGGAAATATAACTTTTAAAAAGTTATCTTTACACAGCCCAATGCTGGATGAGCTCTGAAAGAGGTGTGAAAACTGCTCCCAGATCAGGGACAATGTTCTGGGAGTGGGGGGGTGTTTACTCCCCCTTGCAGGATGACCAGTTGCGGTGGACCCAGGAAATTAAAAGAAACAGTAAAGTGACACTTGGAAAAGCTCTACCCTTTTTTGCCCCTAGTCAGGCTGGCACCAAATCTAGTGGAGAAAGCTTCCCCCAGAATCAGTTTTGAGTGACCACAAAGGAGAGCACTGCTTACTCCCCTGGCCACACCTCTGACTGGGCACACACAAGGGGATAAGGCTTTCCTTTTCGTGCATTTTGTGAGTGATTGGCACTGTGGGAATGTTAGCAGTACTGCCAGCATGAACTGCAGAAAAAGTGGGTTGGTTTGCCCTCTGGAACTTTTAACTAATTCATTAGGGAATGCACAGGAGTCACCCCCACGCTCTAACTGGTGCCAGGCATAAATTTGGAAGTCCAAGGAACTTCTGAATCTGTACTCAGAAGAGAGAAGTGACCTTCAGGGGTCAGATGCCCTGTGCCGTTTCGAAGATCGAAGGAGACACGACTTTGTAGGTCCTCGATTGTTTAAAGATTTGTAGCAGTATAACGAGGTGGCATTTAACTGCAATTTAAGGTGCTTGGAGGTGCGCATCATTGTATGAACCTGAGCTGCACTATCCCTATACCGTGTTTGGATTAACGCTGTCCGGATTGTAAAAGGCATACGGATTTTTGGAACGTCGTTTCCCTCACCCCTGTCCTGAGGAGGCCTAGATGTTTCATTTGGCCGAAACGCGTCCGCGTCGACAGATTCTGATAAGAGGAGTCTGATGAGATACTGTTTGATTTACTTTAAAAAGATTGTTGGCCCGATTCACAGAATTAACTTAAGACAAAATCCTAAACTTACTACTTTTGGTATTCACAGAATGCACTTACTACTTTTGGTATTCACAGAATGCACTTACTACTTTTGGTGTTCACAGAATGGATTTACGACTACTAACTTTACGTCCGCACTCGGGCCGGAGCTTACGGCCCAGAGGCGGGGCTTCCGGGCCGGTGGCGGAGCTTCCGGCCCAGAGTTGGGAATTCCGGCCAGTGGCGGAGATTTAGCCATGGCCAAAATCTCCACCTCTGGGCCGGAAGCTCCGCCTCCGGGCCGGAATTTCCGGCCCGAGTGCGGACGTAAAGTTAGTAGTCGCAAATCCATTCTGTGAATACCAAAAGTAGTAAGTGCATTCTGTGAATACCAAAAGTAGTAAGTTTAGGATTTTGTCTTAAGTTAATTCTGTGAATCGGGCCCTCTATGCACAATTTTGTGATTAAGGTTCTGAAGACATTTAGAGCCAATTGTGCGAATAAGACTACCTCTAAGTGTATTACCTATAGGGAATAGGTGAACACTCCTTTTTCGACGATTTGGGTGGAAGGAACCTAATACTATTGTCATTATTATTAATTTTTTTGCCATTTGTATATAAGTGTTGTATGTGTGTGTATATATATGTATATGGTTTATTGAGAGAAGTCACAAAGTTATGATGAAGTGAATCTGGATTACGTTAATTAAATTATGTAATCATTTGTTCTTTAGTATGTGATTGTTTCCTTTGTTGAAATGTATTTTAATGAATAATAGGACTATGCACTACCAATAGAGGAATATTCAGTCTTCTATTGAAAAGTAAGATTTTCATATATATTTTTTCCTCCTGGCCATTTTTCGATTTTTTCACTTCAGGGGTCAGATGGCACAGGGCAAAACAAGCTGCAAGAAACCGTTTTCATAAAGTGCCCAGCTGGCCAGTGGCAACTGGACCTGGACTGGAATTTGCTGTTGGCCTCTTCCTGGCACAACAAGATTCTAAAGGTGCCTTTATGTGAAGTCCTGCGGTCCTGGAAGACTATCACCAACCCCAATTAATAATTAATTTCCTTACACTTATGAACTGTTTTATTTATTGTGCTCTCCTGTAACTGGGTTAGGTTAGAACCTGCAGTGGTTTTTCGTGCACTGTGCTAATGTGCACTTCACTTTCTCTCCTATCTCAGGTGTGCCAATGCCCCTTATATCACAGTGATGTTGCCAAATTTCAGAGTCTTCTACTCAAATCTAATTTAGTAAATATTTGTGAATTTTTGGCTATGCATATCATTTACAATACACTGTGTAGCTGTGGGGCTACTGTGTCCATTCTGAGATCTCCATTGATCTAAAATACCCTGAGCAAGGGAATGTGTATCAGAGATCTAAGGACCTTTGCCTGTTTTCTCATCTGATTGCTTATGACAAATCTTCAAGAGGAAGAAATCTGGAAGCAAACAATCAAAAGTAGCATTAACATTACGAAGGGTGTCGTGAATAAGTTTGTTGCTGTTGCCTCTTCTCCTGATTGTTCTCTTATGCTAAAATACATGCTTTATGTTGTCCCTGTTAGGCATACGTGCTCCTCCATGGTAAACAGTAAACATGGTATATCTATGTTGGGGGAGCAGGTGACCTGACCATGCTATGTTGGATATTGCCATGACCAAGCATGAGCAATATATATCTGACTTCCATTCTCTGACCAGGATTGTTGATCCTGTGTGCGATTTTTCGATTTGAAATACATGCAAAAATACAACTAACATATTACCCAAAAAATAAAAATTAAGAAGGGAGGTGGAAGAACCCACACACCAAAGCAGATGATTTAGTCATTGCATCTCTTCTGATAGAATAGCTATTTCACTGCAGTTGCTAGAGTGTTGGAAGTGGGAACCAATTGTCTTAACCAGTTCCCTAGCTCCTAGAGTGTTTAGTTCTCCTGTCACTGTCAAGAGAGATTAAATAATAAATGTTAGGTGTGTAGAATGGCAGCGAGAGCAAGGCCCTTGCTGCGTGAAGGAGCCTCAATCTACTGCCGTGTGTGGTGCGAGGCAGGGTCCTGATTGATAGATGACTTGTGAAGTTTCTAGCTTCCCAGAAGGTAAAACAGGTCAGGCAAGTATAAAGTCTAACCAGGAATGCACGATGAACTATAATTCTGATGTCACATTGAACTGCATGACTGTATGTTAAACTGCCATGAGAAAGACTTGAGGGTTTATAAAGCTGAGAGTAGCTTCAAGCAACCACTTACAGAGGGGAAGATTCTAGCTCACACAGGTAAATTGGAAACATAGTAAGAAGTGATATAAAATGGTGATAATAGGCACTACTGGAGGATGGCTCAAATTTGTACCCCTCACTCTCCTTCCTTGTTGCAATGTTTTATTTCAGATTCCTACTACATAAACTATCTTGCAGACCCAGAAATCAATGCCATCAACATAGTTTAAAACAAAGATTGATTCAATGAAGCTGAACAAGACAGCAGGACTGGATCAATTATCGGCTACAGTTTTTAATCCAGAACTCCAAACAAGTATCCCCATACCACTTTCAGCCTACTTAGGCGTAAGTAGGCTGAAAGTGGTATGGGGATACTTGCTTTCCCATTTGGATGGAACCTGGCCTCACAGTTCAGGATGGACTGGTCACATTGAAGGACGACAGAGTCTGATTTGCATAATGCTGGTCTCTGCTTAGTGTGCCGTAGTATGTGAAAATTGATGGAATGCAGACGGAGTGTTCGCCAGCATTCCTTCATCACTTTGTTGGCTCATTACAAGCATAATAGATTTATAACCAGGGTTATACAGGACTGCACATATTGACTCTGGCCATCTATCTGTCAAAATACGAGTAATAAAAGATAATCTCTTTAGAAAGAGGGCCAACCATGCAGCCCTGTGATCACTAGGAGCCAGATTTATCATTGCATTGCGTTACCCTTGGGTGCCGCAAGGGCAACGCAATCCTTCAGTCCGACTTAGCAAGCAATGCAAGGCCACCTTGCATGGCCTTGCCTTGCTTTATATCTGGAGTAACACAAGGCAGAGCAAGTCGCTGCCTTGCGTTACTCTGCCCTGTAAAGGCGTTCCGTGGGTGGAGTGTGGGTGCTCTCTCGCATCCACCCATGGATAGTGGCGCATTCCCAGATTTACTAAGACTGACAAACCTGGCAATGCATCAAAATGCTACACTTTCCCAGGGGAGGGCCAACGAGGACAAATATTTTTATTTCTCCTTGTTGTTTCCTTGTTTTAAGTATGCTGCATTGTGCAGCACAATTAGAAAGGAGAAAAAGCCTCTAAGAATTGTTTTTGTGCAGGAAGGTGTTCCTTCCTGCACAAACCAGTCCTGCCTGCAGCACAGGCACCCTTGCACCATAGTGCAAGGGTGCCTGCGTTGGCATTAGACAGCACATAGTGCGCCAGCACAAAGAGAGCGCATGAATGTTCCATATTATGGTAAATGTGGCGCATTGCTGCCATTTCCTTTTTGACGCAGAGCAGCACAGCAAGTTGTCCTGCTGCGTTGCACTGCATCCCAGTAGGATAAATCTGTCCCCACGTCCTTTTGTGCTGGTTATCCCAGATTTACTACCTGCGCAGAGTCTGTGGTACATCTGAGTGACCCACAGCAGGTCAGAGGCTGTTAGTCAACGATGGGGTGGAGGGTGTGGCTCTCATAAGGCTAGGCGGAACATGCAGTGTGCTGGTGTCGGGTTTGGGGTGGGGACCCGGGCTGAGGCACCGTTCCCTGACTCTACTCCTTGAAGCCAGAGGAGCGATATGCCCTCAGCGAAACTGCTCCACCTGACTTGTAGTGAGGGCCTTAATAGGTTGAATATACAGTCAAATGTTATGGCAGGTAATATGCTGCTTTTTGGTATTTTGTGTTCCTACTCTCCACTAACTGAGGTGCTTAAGAGAACAGTCCCAATGTGCATTCTGCACTGGATTTAGCAGCTCACCAGAATCAAAGGGTTTTTCATTATTACTCAAGCCTAGATATGTATTTTCTGTTATCTGTATGCCTGCTGTGCAATGGTTTTCTTTTGCTTTTAGTTTAAAAAGGATTTACTGTGATCATCCTAGTCTCTCATGATTGGTCTGCAATATGTTCACTCCCTTCCCAGATGCAGATCAGAATTGTGACAAACCTCTTAGGGGCATATTATCAAGGTCCGGCGTTTAAATTATCGCCGCTTTATCGGCAGAAAACTGCCGCTAAAGCGGCGATAATGGGCTTGATAATATGCCGATGTGAATTCCCATAGAAGCCCATGTTGACACCAGAACATGGGCTTCTATGGGAATTCACATCGGCATATTATCAAGCCCATTATCGCCGCTTTAGCGGCAGTTTTCTGCAGATAAAGCGGCGATAATTTTAACGCCGGACCTTGATAATATGCCCCCTAGGCGCATATCAACAACAACCGGCGATAATTATCGCTAAGCGCACTTAGCGCTAGAATAATTATCGCCGGCTAGTGTTGATTTTAATCGCTGAGATAGCGTGCTATTAGCAACGCTTATCTCAATAGCGATAAAAATCCTCACGCTAAATGGCTAACGTGAGATTATCGCTGGAAACCCGGCGATAATCTCACGTTAGCTTGTTGATAGGGACAGGCAAACTTAGCCATGATATCCTCCTTCCATAGGATATCATGGCTAAGTCAGAAAAATACCAGACGTAAAAAAGCAGCGTTAACCGCGGTTAGCGCTGCTTTTTTTGTCTCTAACAGGGTTAGCGATATTCTTGATAATAGGAGAAATGTCGCTTAGCGACATTTCTCCTATTATTTTACTCTGGAACGCCCCCTTTGCATCTCATTAGAGATGCAAGGGGAAGCGTAGAGTAAATGGGTGCTAACATGCAAATTTGCATGTTAGCACCCTGTTGTTGATAGGGTGCTAGTTTTATCTCTGCTTTTTTGGCTTTTAAAGTCAAAAAAGCAGAGATAAAGCCCTTGTTGATATGCCCCTTAGTTTTTTTGAGAATGAACATAATGTGTTCTGTGCAATTGGATTGTACTCGGACAACATATGGAGAGTCTGTTCAACATAGCAGTCCTCAGTTACAATTTAAGGGTGGTTCGACAGATCATTTGGACTTCTGAATGTCATGGGGCTCACTCGGTGCAGGATGCTGCTCCCGTTTCAGTAAGCACCGAGCTCGACAACCGCACATTGATTTCCCCTAACGGTGTGCTTTGCTGCTAATGTTTAACTCCATTAGGCGAGGCACATAAAACAATGCGATAAAACAAGAAAAAGTAAACATTATTGGAATGAGGTGCTGTTAAAGCAATCGCATGTTTTAAAAGTGAAGCATTAAAGAAAAAAAAGGATGTGCATGAATGAGAGCGTGCACATGCTCTGTCTTGCATCAGCCACCCTCAGTCATGTCAAGCTAACATCAATGCTTTCTATTGACCACAGCGAGAGCCACTAAATGGAAACTGAACTCCTGCTAGCCAGCCAGACAGGAAATGCGTATGAGAGGAGACAGAGCGTTTCAGGGCAAATAGTGGAGCTCTGTGAACCTAAACAAATCCATTTTGGCAGAATTCAAAGAGGCCTTTTTTTCCAGGGTAGAAGCAATCGAGCCCATTTGCTCATGAATCGCAAATGGAAAGGGAGGAAAGAATGGAGAAATGCGGTCCTTCCTCTATTCCACGAAGGCTGTTCAAAATTATTAAAATCGTCCTGTGATATAAGATGCACAGATTTGAATTGTGGGTGATTTGCCAGACCACGTAAATCTGTTAGGTCGGACACTTTCGAAACTCGTGATCACACATACAGTATTTATGTTATTAAATCCTTTAAACCCACTGTGAAGGCCATTACAGTTCCAGTGTTAGTCATTTGAAAAACAGAGGTTTGGACAGCTGTCAGCCCCCCAAAAAAACATTTCTGCGTTTACAGTGATCTCTTTCTTAGATAGCAAAGCCCAGCTTATTTTTACCTGCGGTATTTCATCCCTGTACCGACTATAGTCATTCCTTAAGTGGGATCTTAACATTTTTGTGCCTACACTCAAGTCCAGAAAAAAAACCTGACATTTATTTATTTTTATATTTGTGTATGTTCTATTACTTATACCATCTTTTAATCACAGCTCTATTAAAATGACTACAGTTTGGGCTGCTTCTTCGTTTTCCTTCCTGATATAGTCGAAATTGTAAGAGACAATTGTCAATGTTGTCATTTTGTGCCTTTTTTTCAGGCTTTTCCCTCATCCTCGTGCTTAAGCAGAGGTCAGGGCAAAGATCTCCCCCTTCCAGCTCCCTTAACACCATAACCACGCAAACAACGCAAACAGGGTCCATCTACAGAATAATGACAAACAAGGACTCATTCAAGGTTCTCTGTCCTCTATCCACCATCAAGCATTGGATGGTCTTACATTCCACCTAATAAATAGAAGGTGCATTGATTGCAAAACCTAAGCAGACATGGTCACTAACTTGACAATAGTCCTTGCCATCTGCCACACGCACTAGTTATACATTCAGGACTATATCCCCTCAAATGACCATGCAAGAATGGAATGAAAGGACCCATCCCTGATCTTTATACAGCACATACATCTATCAAAACATCATTACCCTCACACGCATGAAAGGTCACATCATTCTAGTGCTTCTCACCCTTTCATATTATAATATCACGTCACCAATCCAGTTACATGACCATACCCTCTACTTCTTTAATAACCACATACCACCGATACACAAAAGGTGAAATGCCCCATGAACAAACTGCCACATTACTCTTGACCTCCTCTCCCAAGACCTCTCTATGCTAACAACCTCCCATAGCCATTCAAAGATGTCAATATCATTCTCCATTGCAATAGAACATCAATGTACAGGCTTCCACCTGGAATCAAATAACAAAAGCCTAACATTTTTCACCTCGTTCTACACAGGACCTCAATGTAAACACACAAAACAACTGTATTCATGAAAGCAAAATATGGTAGAAATTCAAATCTCCTTTTGACCCCGACACACTAAATAGGCCCCAATCAAGGTGAACTCTGTCTTGGGTTGCTTGTGTTCCTGTTCAGGGAGGATTAGGCCTGACAGTTCAGGCTGAACTGTTCCTAATAAAAAAGGCTCAAGATTGATTTCCATATGGCTGGGTCCTAACTAAGGTAGCATGGTGTGCAAAACCAGGATGTACCAGATGCGGCCCTGAGTAATTACCAGGGCCTAAAAATAACTCAAGCATTCTACCCATCACTTTTTTGTATACTACAGTGAGACACCCTAAGTGCAACAGGTATGCAAAAAATGTCAACAATACGGATTACATGAAAAATGGAGGCAGTGCGGCGAGCGCACCTACGGATGCCGTTGCCTTTAACATTGGAAAAGTATTTAAGCAAGCCAAGCATTCAGTTTCCGTTACAAGAACTTCACTCTTTGTCCAGAAATCATCTCTCAATGACAACAGGCAAATAATATAATTCCTGATAGAGGAAAACAAGCCCCCATAGTAGGAAAAATTGTGAGTGAAGGTCCCAAGAGAATAGAATAATCAACTGAGTTTAAATGAGCTATAAAAGACCAGCCACTAACTCAGGCTTCACCAAAGAGCTGGTGTGAACAAGAACGTCACTCCAGAATTCACTCAAACCATGATGTTGGCAAAAGCAGGGATAAGAGCTGTCATCAACACAGCAAAGATCTGCCTTTAGAAATGTAAAAATTCTCTATCCTGTCGCCCTATTACACATAGGGTTCACTTTTACTGTTTGCACAATGGCGTACCTTTAAATAGGTGCACTGTGTGCAAATAGGAAAAGTGGGCCCTATTACAATGAATGTGCTGCCCCCAGGGCAGCCATGAACTTGTGCTGCCCAGGGACCAGCGCGTTCAAGTGAAATACGGAGCAGCTGCTTTAAAGCCACTCGAAATTTCACAGTCCAGGAGGCATGATGCCAGCATTTTCAAGAGGGGATAGAGATCCCCTTGCAAATGGTGCAGTGAGTGACTGCACCATCTGCAAGGGGAAGTCTGGAGGTCCATTGGACCCCCTCACCCCTCCAGAGGACTGACATCAGGGGTGCAATGACAATGCACCACCATTTTGTGGAACCACCTGAGTGTGCATCCTAACAGCTTCTTTGCCTTTGTGCCTGCATCTACAATACAGCCCCGGGCACAGAGGTAAAGAGATTCCCTCATATGCATGGGGCCATGCACCCATGCAAATGAGGGAACACCCTCTTAAGATAGTGCTGGCACTAGATGTGTGCCAGTGCTTTCTGTAGTACAGAAGGGGTCGCACAAGCATCTGCAGCCCCTAATGTAATACCCAAGTGCCCCGGAGCGCACCAAGTGGACGCACCTGAGAGTAGTGCCCACGGGCACTTTCTGCCCCAGATCTTCATGTCAGTTCAATCCCTAGCTTTTACGAAGTATACCTATGATTCCTTAGGGTCATATGATAAACTGGTGCTGCTTCCTGCTCCTTTATCCTCACAGAAGAAAGTGGACAGAGGGATGGACAGGGTTGTGGGTCGCAATACCATCCCCACGCTGAAATCAATTGTAAACGGAGCTTTGTATAGTAGGCAGTTCAATTGCAGACCACTTCCTCTTCACATGGTGCTTGCTGTAAATTAGTTTTTCAAGTAGCTGATAACTTCTCTCTCCAAGTACAATAATGAAACTCATGGCTGTGCCACTCTCAGAGACTTTGTCACATGCAAAGGTACTACCATGATAACCTGTTCATCCTGGTGGCAGCTGCTCAGCCTGCCAGGGGCAACAGAGGAGCCTCCCCTGCCTCCATTATTGTGGAGGAGTGTCGCCCAACTAGGTGGCAGCAGATTTAAACAGATGAAAAATAAAATGATAATAAACCAATTTTCTTATAATTTTATTTTCCTTCCTACTGTAGGCTGCCAGCGAGGGCGGGCCCATGCACTCTATGTGCAACAGTGGGGTGGGGGGAAGGGGGCGTGATGGCCCCTACAAAGTGCACAGGCTGGCCAAACTGTCATGCGCACTTAGCATTTCTCCACCCAGCTGTGTTGTACAGTTGGGTGCAGAAAAACCACAGGCTACCAGGCACTGTCTGGGCGGCAAACCAGGCCACTCAGACCAATCCTGGCACTGCGGTCATGCTGGGAATAGTATTACCACCATGAGATCAGTGTCAGGATTGCCATCTGGTAGCCTGCGCATTATGAACGAGCCCTGGAGGTGAGGATTGGGAGAGGAGCAATGCGGCAACACAACAGCAGGTAAATAAAGTTTTATATTTTAACATTTTTTTCAGTCCTTATTTTTGTATTGCTGCCCTACTGCTGCCAATCCCAAGCAGCCGCTACTGCAACCTGCTCTAGAGTGCTGATGTGACGAAAAATCTCAGAAATGTAGCAAGTGCATGTGCACTTACGACAACCACTTCAGAAGGTGGAGGAGAGAAGATAGCTCGCAGATCCTAATACAGCACTACAGTATAGCCTCTGCTACCAGAGCTCAATCAGAATAAGGTGGATGAGGTGCTGAGAAAAGAGAAAGAACAAGAGATAGGAAACAAGGCATATGTAGAGAAAGAGAGAGCAGGGGTGTGGTGCGAGGCACTGGAAGGAAGAGAGAATGAAGAGGCACAAACCAGACATAAGAGGGTAAAGAGGAAGTGCCACACACTCCCTCTGAGTGATAAAAGACAAATGCCATTGAATCATGCAAAATAAAAAATGATTTCAGCAGAGGAAGGATACAGGAATTTCAACAAAAGCAGGATAAAGCCAAGATAATCCAGGGAAGGGAAACAAAACTGTAGGGAGGTAAGCCATGGAATCAGGGGGAGGAAATTGAAATGAACAAGTAGGCAGTCCAGTAAGGATCAAGGGGTAGACCCAAGGTAATTCTAAGTAAATGTATATGTATTGATTACAATGAAGACCAAAACAGACTGCTAGTCTGTGACACCACAAAAAGGGCTCAAAGATACATAAGGGCTCATTAGGATGGCTGAAGGCCCACCACTGCCAACCGTACGGTGGCGGTCCCTCCGCCATCTGATTGCCTATTTCCCACCGCCACATTAGGATGGTGGGAGGAATCGTTCCACAAGCGTGACGGATGCAAAGACCGCCCGCCACGCTTCTGCCACAGGCAATCGTTACGATACCTGGCGGAGCGGATGGGACCGGGAAAATGGTGGTAGTGCCTAACAGGCATCGCCCGCTAGATTAAAATGCTGGCATCAGCCAGCCTTTCCATGGCAGTGGAACCACCATAAAATGGCTGTCGGAGACTGGATTCGGGGGCCCGTTGCAGTTCCCCTCTGTGTTGGGGGAAATGTTGCTGCACTGGGGGTACCCATGGTACCCCCTGCATTTCGCTGCACTGCGTGGCAGGCACCGCGTAGTGCTTGCCATGTAGTTCAGGGAATGCACAGCATGACAATTTGACATTGCGTATGGTGCTGCAGCCAGCAGCGCCGTCGGCAATGTTAAATACCCTGGATGCGCCCGCCATAGTGGCGGGTGCATCGTAATTGCAGTGGAGGGACTGCCGCATGACTGGCGGGCGGTCCCAAACACCGCAACGATGGCTGGTGAGCTCAGGTCCGCCCGCCATCATAATGAGCCCCACAGTCATGAAAGTACCAGCTTAAGAAGCTGGGTATGAAAATATCCTTAGCAAGAGCATTACCACCAAACTAGGGCTAACCATGTCTCTCACAAGCTTACTAGCATAAAACTAACCACTTTCTACAACAAACATACTCCGCACCATAGCTCATCTACTACAAAGTCCTGCCACCCCATTTCATTAAAGAATTGTGCATTGACGAGTACAGTGAGAAATATTTGAACACTTCTGTCATCTACTGAGAGATACAGGAGGCAGAATACCGAACTGTGAGCACAAAAGGGGTCGGAACCTGTACCATTTCAGTAAGTAAAGTTGCAAGAAAAAGCTAAGAGACCAATGTTACCATAATTGCAGAATCATCCAGACATCCATTCATCCATCCATAGATTGCGGCGCATCCGCTTTGGTGAGTGGAGTAGTGTACTGCATATTGGGAAGAGCCAGTGAAATTTGGATGATGATGACCAAATAACACTCATCCTACAATGCTTACCTCACTGCAGGCCACTGGAAGGTGAAAGCAATTGTGGACCCTTGTGATGAAACATTCACCTTCAGCCATACGTTGAGGCACGGAAACAGCATTACAAAAATGTTATAGTGAAGCAATCACATATTCGTGGCCCGTCCATTTAGAAGGCCTCATCCAATTGGTTCACAAACAGGCAGAACAGAGCCTCACACATTGACATCGTCTGATTTTTCTTAGACTTTAGAACAGAGATCAGATGGCAATAAGTATTGGCAATGCCAATAGGTCTGACTTATGACTCAAAGTGACTTTTCCATCATTGATGGGTTTAGGTGCTCAATAAGCCATCATGCACCTTGTCATACATGTAATAACATGTGTATTTGTAAAGTGCACGTTCACCGCTACAGGTATCTTGGCGCTGAATAACAGATGTTTGTTTTTACCCAACTCAATGGTACTCATTTTATCGACTTTAGATGGATGAAAGGCTGAGTGGACCCGCAGGGATTTGAACCTGTGATCATGAGGTCGAACACAGGCCCCTGCAGTAGACGCATCAGTCCACTGAGCCACTAGACCCAGTCATCATGCACCTTGTCACTCATCTTTGCACTCACACATCCATTCATCCATCCACTGCTCATTCTTGCATTCACCTTCTAATACAACCTCAATAAAATGCCCACAAACTCAAAGTATGTGTGATGAATAAAACACATAATCAAAAAAGTAAACATGTCATCTAAACACAGCTTCCAATACTTGCAATACCAAAACTTAACATAGCAACGGTTGTCTATCTTACAGAGGTATTGTGAATAGTCTGTTGCTGTTTTAAAATTCCAGCATGCCCGGTCAGGTTCAGGACCAACATGTTTGCCATCTTGGAATGGTAACACAATGATACACATTGGGCAACAGCATTCTAGAATGGTCTCTTAGTTTAGAGGATGTGGCCAAGTGGTTTCCGAAGCACTGCAGATGACATGACCAGCAAGCAAGTGATCCGTTAGAATTACCTGGTGAGCTGTAGTAGTCGAGTATCAAATAAATGAAAGAGGAACTTTAAAAGGAGGAATTGAAAACTAAAGGACTGTTCATCCAGCCCTGACAATCAAACCATTCTCATTATTAGGTGTATGTAAACATGTTATCTGAAAATGCCATTGTTCACAGGACAGGGCAGGAGCTGAGGTGGGATGATACAGTACCTCATGTAGTCATTCGTGGAAGCAGAGAGTAAATGACAATCAGACAGACCAAAGGCAGACCAGAGCTGACCCAGTGGCCATCTATGCAGCTATATATATATATATATATATATTCACTGAAAAAAACATAGGTTTCAGGAGCGTTATAGTTAGCTGGACATTTCCCGCGTACAAAACCCTAGAAATTCCCCCGTTATAGTTAGTTCAGCTAACTATAACTCGTGCCCCCGCAATGCACTGCTGATGACGTCACATATTACATCACTCATGACATGGTCAGTGACATCACTCATGACATCACTGATGACATCTCAAATGAAATCACTGATGACATCACTGATGACGTCATCCAGTGAGTCTGTGTTTCTGTAAAGTTTTAATATGTTTAATATATATAGGGAAAGGCATATGGAAGAATGAGTGGGTGTATAAGTGTGTGAATGGATGATTTTCTAGGTGCGTGACTGACTCTATAAGTGAGTCATTAAATGTATCTTACTGCAGACTAGTGACTAAACTGTGTGAATGTCTGTATCTGTCTGTCTGTTGGTGTATAAGTGGCTGCATGGTTTTGTGAATAGCTATATGAGTGTCTATATGGGTTATTGATTGGTTGTCTGAGTATCTGTATGGGTGCCTGAGTGTTTGTGTGGGTAGGGTGTGTGTGCCTCTGTGCATAGATGTGTGAGTGTGTGATTCTATGAGTGCATGGTTTTAAGAGTGCATCTGTGATGGACTGTATGGTTGGGTGAGTGTATGTATGGGTGTGTTAGTGATTGAATGTATATCTCAGTGGTACATGTGTGAGTAACTACATATGTGAAAGGCAGTGTATATGTGTGTAAGAGTATATAACTGGCTATATGTGAGAGTGTGTGATTGTGAGAGTGGCTGTATGGATGAGTGTGTGCTTGTATCAGTAATTGTATAAGAGCGTAAGAATGTGGTAGTATTTTTATGAGTAAGTGTGTGTATAACTGTATAGGTGAGTAAATTGGAGTGTGATTAGTTATTTGCATGACTGACTAGGTGTGTGAGTACATCTATGGATGATTGGCGGTGTCTGAGTGTCTATATAGGTGTATAAATGCATATGATAGTCCTGTACTGAGTGACTGTAAGTATGAGTGACTGTACAGGTGAGTGAGTGGAGGAGTGTGTAGACCTAAGAGTCAATGAGTGGGTATGTAGTTATTGGGATTGGAGTATCTATGGTTTTGAGAATGGCTGTCTGAAATTTTGAGTCGGTGTATCAAAGGTTATATTAGGGTGTGAGAAGATGCACTAATTTATTACATGGATGATGTCATCAGTGATGTCATTTGAGATGTCATCAGTGATGTCATCAGTGATGTCACTGACCATGTCATGAGTGATGTAATATGTGACGTCATCAGCAGTGCATTGCGGGGGCGCGAGTTATAGTTAGCTGAACTAACTATAACAGGGGAATTTCTAGGGTTTTGTACGAGGGAAATGTCAAGCTAACTATAACGCCCCTGAAACCTATTGTTTTATCAGTGAATTTCTAAGGTTTTTTAAATGCCAATTCCTAACTATAACGTGCATGAAACATATGGTTTTTCAGTGAATTTCAAAGGATTTTCAAATGCTAATTCCTATCTATAATTTATCTCTAAAGCTATGATGTTTAATGATTTTCATTGGATTTCTAAATTTTTCTATTTCAGTGTGTCAATTCCTTTCATTATGTTTTTTAAATTACTTTTTCAATGAATTCTTTTAAAAATTAAAAAATATTATTTTTTTTATTGTTTTTTTTTTAAAAAAAATGTACATTTTTGAATTTTGTTTTTTATATTTTTGAAAAATATGTTTTAAACTCTATTTTCAAAACTTTATATTTAAAAATATTTTCCCATTTTTTTGGGATCCACGCACCCTATGCGCACCGTTCTCGATCCCTACGCAAAAGCATCCGCGTACGGTATGCGTTTGGTGCGCGATTGCAATGCGACCGGTACGCAACTCCAAGCCTATACGCGACACGTACAATGCACGTTACGCGACGCTTCCGCGCTTCCGCGATGAGTCATGTGCATGTATGACGCGGTGGGTGCGTGAATCCCGCGAAATATTTTACATTTAAAAAAAACTATATATATGTATTTCATGTGAATTAATAGAAGACAAACTCTAAACTACTCATAAAAGTAATATATATTTACATCTAATCCCATATTCCTTTTAAATTCAATTTCGCGGATGCGCGCTGGGTGCGTGCTGCGTAAGCGCACGGTGCGCGGATCCCATGTGACCTGAAAAAAAGAGATTTGATTGGTTCATTATACTTCCTGTTCTAACTATTGAAAGATCCCACCCATTTCAATCATTCTTCTTTGACCTTCTTTGGAGGAGCATCTCTTTGCAGAGAAGAAGCTTTTTTGACTAAGTTTTCACTTAGCTCAAACTTTTTTTTTTACAAACAATGGCTTCAGGACAGCAGGCATCTCCAGGATCTCCTCATTCATCTGAGGATGATTTTTTGGAAAAGCCACCACGCCCACCACGTTTTTCATCTGTGGTGTGGAAATTTTTCACGTATCCTGAGGGGCAAACAAAAACCAATGCCACCTTGGTGACCTGCAAAAACTGCCAGAGAGTGCTGTCCCGTGGGGAGCAAAACAAAAAATATTCCTGCGGAACTGCCAGCATGATGAAGCATCTGAGGACCCTTCATCCAGTAAACCTTGCTCGGGAGGAATGCCGCAGAATGAGAGTCATTCCTGCTACTTCAGATCCATCGCAGCCAAGCACTTCAAGGGTGGATCCTTCTGTACAAAATTTGGACATCCGTCCACAGTTCCAATACTTGAAAGTGCTCTGCATAAAATGCAATGCTGTTTTATGCTATGGGGAGCAGTCAATCGATCTAATCTGCCACAAGCAAGAGAGTCACCATTGCTAGTTTTTTTTCCTGAAGTTGGTTGTTTTGTTCCTCCAGTTCTGTTTTTTCCTTTTTTATTTTCAAGAAAAACCAAACATTTTTTTAAATTGTTCAAAAAAACAAAAAAAAATATAAAAGAAAAAAGAAGAAAAAAGTTCTTCTAAGAACTAACTTTCCTGGTTTAAAAAAAGAGCTATATTTGTTGGTGTGTGAAAGTTTAGATGAATGTATGTGTAGCACGTAATTGACTGAATGAATGCATAAATAGCATATGGTGAATGTATAAGTGCAGAACTATGAGGAAGTTCTGCAGCATCACACAGTAACCTCTTCAACTGCAGTGTGCTTTAGTACTTTCGAAGCACAGGGATGCAACATATGTACATAAATATGTTGCAAATCTATGCTTCTCTCTGCACGGCTGCTTAAACTGCAGCGATGTGGTGACACAGGCACCCTTGCACCATAGTGCAAGGATATCTGTGTCATGTGCTGTTTGTTTTTGTGCAGAAAGACACACCTTCCTGCACAAAAACAATCAGTAAACGCATTTTTCTCCTTCAATGTATGCTGAACATTTTAGCATGCATTGAAGATTTAAAAATGAGGAGAAATTAAAACAATTCTCCTTGTTGTGCTTTTGTACACCAATTGGAGAATGGTGCAGCATTCACACACATATCGAGCTTTATGATTTCTGATAAATCTGGAGATGTGTCTTGTTCTATGAGTATTCAGTGCAATCATGCACAACAACACTTATAGAACACCCTTTCAACGCAAAGTGGTGTGTATGATGAGGTTGTATTTACATGGAGTAGGAAAAGTACACAAAGTGCCTTTTCCTTTCTTTGTAAATATGAAAGAGTGTCTTGTGCAATAACTATGTTACAAAAAGTGACATATTTCTGTTTTAAAATTGCTTCCGAATGATAGAAGGTAAGCACAGAGTTTTGTCTGCAAAGATGCTCAAAGAAGAATGATTGAAATGATTGCGGTCCTTCAATAGGTACAATGGGAAATATTATGAACCACTCAAACCTGTTTTTTTGGAGGTCACATGATATCCGATAACAGAGAGATTTCAAAACTACATAGGTATAAACAGAGTGTTTTTAAAAACTTGTTCAATCTTTGTAGGTTCTTGCAGATCTGCCCATTCTGCATATTAACCCCTTCAGTGCCCATGACGAGCTGGACTCGTCATGGGCCGCGGTGGCGCTGTGCCCATGACGAGTCCAGCTCGTCATAGACCCCGCCCGCTAATGCAACGGCCGGCACTGGGCGGGGAAAGGGGCGGGCACTGAAGGGGTTAATAAGTTAAACTTACCTTCACAGTAATAGAAATTAAAAATGGTATGCATTTTTTTCAGATTTTTTTTGCAATGTAAATTGATGTAAATTGCTTATTTTAGAATTAGGATCTGTGAAAGAAAAGAAAAAATAGTTATAACATGTAATAATATATTTTTTACAACATAGCATAATTTCAACAAAGTAATTTTTTGCCTTTTTTGCTGTTCTCAGAATACATTGAATTTCACAAGAAATAGTGATTTCAATCGTACTCATCACTTAACAGCAGGCAAAAAAAAAACAATCAAAAAAATTGTTTAAAAAAACCCAACATACTATTCTCAGTAAAATACCACAAAATACAAATCACACATATATGAAATGCTTATGGCTAACATTTTATAACTTTAACTTATAAAAACTGTAAATGTTGTCACTTAAAAATATTCCTTGAGGCCAAATGGTATTTTTGCACTCCTTTTTATGTCAATTGCCCAATGGCAGTACTATTAAATTATAATAATAAATTCCTCAGAGAGTGAATTGTCTTCCTAAAACTTTGACTTTAAAAATATTAGGTAGGAATTTGGTAATTCCCTAGGCAAACGTTGTTTGAAAACCAACTGAGAATTATTACAATGTGTCCAGCCTTTGTCACATTTTAGATAGTTAGTTAGATAGATAGTTGTGTTGCTACAAATTGCTTTATTAAAGTTGCATCATTAAAATTATGTATTGTCCATATTTTGTTAAAAATAATGTGGATAACATTTCTGATATACATTGGCTACACTCCATGTTTTGATTTGCACCTTTAACTAATTTATTGAAAGACACTGATTTACAGTCTGGTAATGTTAAATACAGAAATCTTTCAGTGTCTACATTAGTGGTACATGTATACATGCAATTTTCACAATGATGTTCCCATTTGTAAGAAAGGCCAAAAATATTTTCTATTTCTACACCTTCATTTTCAAAAATGGTAAGCATATACATTACAAATTCCTGAGCATCTTGTTGGATATTTTGTGTAAATTGTGTAGAACCAGAACACACATCCAAAAGATTACGAACATCTGAAACAGATTGTATTTTACTTGTATCAGTTGTCAATTTTTCATAAACAGAATGCAACAGAGAACAAAATCTTTTTGGACGATTCTGCATAATTTGTTCTTGCAAACCTTCAAGATTAAAAACAACATTGACCACTACATTAGCATAGCAGTTGACACCTGAACTATTTTCAAACTGATAAACCAACAATCTCTTCAACAGTGTCCGATTTCTTTTTACTTGCAATCACAACATTATCTTGTTCTTTTCCCTTCTCGACACCTTCAGAACAGATATTCTCAAACCTTCTTTTTCGACTAACCACACGCTTTTCAAATACAGGATATTGACCTAAATTTGGAGCATACACCCTTCTGAACCTATTATACTCTTTCACACAGTTTGCATCTGCAGTAACCTTTATCTCATCAAAATCAATCAAAAACAAACCAGATAATGTTCTGACTCGCGACAAAGCAACATATGCCATACCCTATATAAATACAGTAGATCCAATGTTCACCAATGCACTGTCTACACTTAATCCTTGAGATTTATGAATAGTCACTGCATATGCCAGAGAAAATGGAAATTGTTTCCTACGGACATATAAATCTTTAACAAGCAAAAAACGAACTGAACAATGACCAATTTTTTTAACTTCTTCAATCTGATCAAATTTAATTTTTAAAAATTCAATTCCTTCTTTTTCTGATAATTAACAAAATCCACCACTTTTACCCATTGCGCCATTAACTAAACCTTTTCCTACATCCAAAATACGCCTTAAAATTACCTGACAGTTTACACACGCATATAGTGTCTTTTCTAAACCAGCTGTTTTAGATATTTTTTTTTCTAAAGAATCCAGCTTTGTTTTCCACTTTCCCGTCAAAATAATAGTGATTCCTTCATGCTTTATTTTATCGATGGCTTCCATTTTTATAATTTCTTCATTTTCCAGTTTCAATAGCTCTTCGTTGAATATGGAACACTCGCGCAGTGTTGGCATTAAGCAGATCACTGATTTATTTTCAGCTATTTTCTTGTGCACTTTTGCAGGAACTACATTTTCATTTGGAAACACATTGCAAAGTAATCGACTCTCCAAAGCTTGTTTGCCAAGTTTTGTAAGAATTCCAATTCTTATATCTTGAATAATACTTCCATATTCAGCATCATTTGCCTGTCGCATATTTGTTGTCAGTTCTTTGTATTCAAAATTAGTCCAAATGTTCACATTACCAACACTACCAAGAGACTTTCTGGTATCTTCATGTGAAAGTGTTTTAAATACCGGTTGTCCTTTTACCGGAGTCAGTTGCAGTAGATCTCCAAAAACTATGATGTGTTTTCCTCCAAATAACACGTCATACTCTGTTTTAAGAATTTGCTGCATTCTTAAATGCACAAAGGCAAGCATCAAGTTTGAGACCATGCTCACCTCATCAATAATGAGAAGTTTCATTTTCTTCAGGACTCTTGAAACTTCACAACAAGCTTCTCCAGATAGCTTGTGGTATTCCAATTTGTTCTCATGCTCTACTGGTAGCATTAGTAAACGATGTAAAGTAATTCCTTTAATGTTATGTGCTGCCAACCCAGTTGGAGCAGTGACAATACAAGACAAATGCGACCCAGTTGTTTTCTGCAGATAACTTTTTCCTGTTCCAGCTTGACCACTCACATACATTTGGATAGGTTGAAATGATGTACATGAGCACCCTTTCTTTTCATGAAGTAATCCATGGTCAATCTGCTATTTCACTTGTTGATATATTTGTTTCTGTTCAACATTTAGTTGTTCTTCCAAGTTTCCTAACTGTATTACATCTTCTTGAGCTTGATACATTGCTGTTTCCACTTCATATATGGCAGTTGCTGCTTCATTGTCAACAATTGGTTGTCCAAGTGGATCTTGACTCAGTGCAGCAGAACTTTGACTGTCTTGAGAACTGTCTCTAGCAATCTCAGCTGCAATTGTAGCTTCTTGATCAATTTCATCATTCAACATTTTCACATAATTTGCAAAAGCACTGCATTGTATGCTATCTTTACAAGCATTAAATAAATCTTCATAGCTCTGAAAATATCCAAGTAATTCCAGTTCTGAACGCCATGGTTTGAACATTTGCAAAAGGGCTAAATAGTAAAATTCCCTTTTATCAGCAGTGTCGCAACTCAGTTTCCTGTGATTAATTAAATTTCCTTTCCTTTGTTTCACCAGACATCCTTCGGAACCAATCACTGCATATTTTCCATCATTGATGTTCTCTGTAGTATTCCGTTTAAAAGTGATGACTTCTGTTTGGGTAATATGTGTCCAACATATTCGTTTTCAAACTATCTGTACTTTCTGGTTCTTTCTCTGCTAAATATTCAATTTCTTGAACAGATGTCAGTACCCGATTTCGCATTCCTGCAAGACCTAGACTCACCCAAATGATTCTTCTACTTTTGGAATATAGACTTGCAGATGATAACCGATATGTACATTCATATGCTCCAATTTCACGATGCGATAACTTCTTCAAACTGAAACTGTATAATTTCTTACTTAGAGTCTTCTCGTGAGAAATCTCTTCCCACATTTCTTTCAATTCAGTCTTTTCTGATTTAGTAATGTAGGACGTTACATATCGAGCAACAGCAATGGAATTGTCCGCAACATACTGAATATCCATGTTAGCGTTCCACATGGATAAAATAACTGGATTGTAGTCATTTATGTATTTTAATTCTTCGCTTCTTCTTAAGTTGTAGGTATTTTTCAGAGACTTTCTTGTGATGGTATGTTGCATAGCTGACATAAAACTGTTCACTCTTCCTTTGGATAATACAGGACGTGGAAATCCAAAACGACATTTGTTATAGAACTTATCCTTTGACTTGTACTTTCTTCGACAGTATTTTCCACACCTATGGCTTTGGAATCGTAAGACTTGTTGTTTTAAGGTTTTATCTTCTCTGCTATTGGGTACAGCACATGTGGCATAATCTTCAATGAAAGACAAAACAGTTTCTTCTGAATCTGTTCCAAATTTGGAGGCGTCCTTGATCCATAACAACATATGTATATGAGGAGCACCTCTTGCTTGATACTCCTTTCTCCATAAGAAATCCACAACTTCTCCAAGAGGAGGATTATTTTTATTGCAGATGAAAGACATCATAGCTTCAAATCTATGATTGAAATATCTGCATACATTAACAGGATCCAAAGAGCACAATTCTCCTGGTGTCTTGTATTCAATATTCTTTACATTGGAATTTGCCTCTCGAAGAAATTCAAGTAAATCATCCCAAGCATACTCAGCACAGCTTAGTGTAACAAACCATGTAGGAGTTCCGTAGCATACATTTCAGTTCTCCATGATGACGGTACCAATATTCATTAGTCCCACGCTGACATGCCATCAGATTAATCAACTGAGATTCTAAATGATCATCTCTCTGATGCACTTTATCCATAAAATCCTTTGCAGTTACATTTTGTAGATGCATTCCAGTTTTTAAAATGTGATTTACTGCATATGAAAGTCCAGACAAGTCACTTTCAAACAGAAGATGAAACATATAAGGGATACATTGTCGAAATCTTGGATCTTCTGCATATAATCTTGTTGTCCGATATTCAGATGCAGGAATCTGAACAGGACGTTCATCATATCGTCCACCTTTTCCTGTTGGAAACAACTGCGGGAAACAACGAGCTTCCAAGCTCTCCTCCCATACACTCATGAGACTTCCTGTTGCTTTTTTCATTTGGAACAACTCAATCGTATTCCCCATCACCTCTTTGGAATTAAGTGGATGTACACTGTTCATAGATTTCTTCACATCTGGACATGTCCACTTTTTCTATTTGTCCACTTAATGTTTCAGTATCTTCTGCTAAATCTATTTCTTCTTCTCCTACAAACACATTTCTATAGTACTCATTATTTTTTAACAGATACAATGATGCCTTTTGCACTTCTCTAACATCCACTAACTCTTGCCAGATTTTCTTATTCTTAGTAGGAACGCCATTAATTAGAATGACTAGTGGCTCATTTTCTGCATGGTCTACACCAATAGTTTTAATATTTTTCCTTAAATCTAACGGTAAATACACAACTCTTCCTTTCAATCCTATTTGCAACTCTGATGGAGGTAGTTTACCTGTTTTAGGCTCCATACGAACAATAGCCTGAAACGGGTGAACACATTGAATGAGAATAGACTCATACGTATTTAAATCTATCAGCTCTGGAGGAATAGCAACCAACTCTAGATTATTATGAACAGCTCTAGCAGGCATTTTATTCTCATCTAATTTGTTATAACAATATTTGCAAATACACTGCTCAAATGCCAAATCAATACAATCTTCTACCAACTTATCATTATCTTCTATTTCACTTTTTAAATACAGATTGACACCCCTAATCTGATTTTTATAGTGACTTCGCCGACAACAAATACAAGAAATGTTTGGTCTTTCACCTGAAATTACCTTAAACTTTGTGATTTCATCCTCAAAATTTGTTGTACTTACGGGTTCTACATTTTCTTCAACATTTTGTTCTACTAAGTTTCTGCACTCTCTTGCTGAGGACCAAAGTAACAAAACTCAATATCATCACAAACCTTCTTCACATCTGATACCGACCCACGCAAAAGAGCACTGTTCAACTCATTTAACTTTAGTGCTGGACTTTTTGCATAATACAATCTTTTCACTAACTTCCGCATTTGAGTATGATGTACTGCCAGCATCCTGAAATGGTGAAAAACACTTTGACAAACTTTCCTAGGAAGACAAGCCAGAGAATGACCTTGCAAACCAGTATTTTTTCTCACTCTGCAAAGGTCTAGTCCTTGCAACACCTTAATCTTTTGTTTAACACATTTTTTACTACATGCTCGTAAAAAACTACATAATTTATCAATAGATTCCTGTCGTACACTACAAATACTACTGCAATCCCAAGTGTACACAGGGTGTTTAGGACGTCTCCCTAGAACTTCATCAGATGTCACTTCTTCTGCATTTCTTTCAACCATTTTCTCTTTCTCAATTGGACAACTATCTCTAACCTCATAACCTCTACCACTGGTGTCAACTGCATACAACATTTTTTTGCTCTGTAAATAACTCTCTTCGTTAAAGAAAGGCTCTGAACTGGATCTGTGTTTCCATTCTCCCAAAAAAACATCACAATTTTTTTTCTATGAATTACTCTTTTCCTCCTACTTTTGGCCTTCATTAAATGGATTGGTTTATCTAGTGATCGAATTCTGTGTGCATAGTTTCCTTTTTACTTCAAAAGCCTTTTCAACAATGTTTTCAATATGCTTCTTCTTTTTATGAAATAGAGCTCTCTTTTTATAATTTTTCACATCTTTCAGCAAATTATGAACTACTCTCTTGTAAAATATTTTTTTGCGTAATTCCTTATACTGATTTTGCCTTCTTTTACCATACTTTGTCTCCTTTGACTGACCATTTGCTATTTTGCTTTTCCTCTTATTTTGAATTTTTTTTCTAGTTGAATCATTCTCAGTGGTTTCAGCATTCTGTACATTCTGTTTGGTCCTACAACATTTTTTAATAAATTGCTTTGTGATCTTACCAGAAGATTTTTTCTTCTTAGCCACATTATCTTGTACATTCAATACTTGTGGTTGATGTTCCTTCAAGTAATTCTCCTGTCTCTGTTCTTTTCTTTTTCTGGCATGATTTCTCTATTTTAACGTTAAAAAACAGTATCTGTAAAAAAGAATCACAAATAAATGTATATTAATAACTTTCAAATTTATACTATTCTATTACTGTAGAAACACATTTTATATAAAAACTGACTAAGAAACTATAGCCCTGAAGCGCAAGTGTGACGATGGTTAAAACACTACATGCATAGTGCATACTACTTTGAAGCAGTTCATGCCCTAAAGCCTACCTCACTAAAAGACTACATGCTAACTGACTGAATGATTACAGTACTATAAGGAGACACACTGGGTGAGTGACAGGGTGTTTGCTAGAAGTGTATGAATACTGACATGGATATTGATGGTGTGGAAGACAAGTGTGTAGGTGATTGAAGACCTACATGCATAGTGGACACATGTTTGAATCCATCCATATGTTAAGGCCTGTCTCAGTCCAATAGTACTTGGATACTGACTGAATGTTTTGAGTATTGCAAGGAGAGTGCCAGGATGAATTTATAAGTATTTGTATTTTGGTGCAGTAAATACATTAGTACATGGTGCTGAATAAGTCACTGGAGAAGTATAAGGGGAGTGACAGAGTGTTTGTGTGAACTGAATGAATACTGTCTGGAATATTGAAGGTGTGAAAGACAAGTGTGTAGGTGGCTAGAGACCTACATGCATACTGGATAGACATTTGAAACAGTCCATAGAGTAACACTTGGATCACTGCAAAGCTACCTGGAAGTGTATGAATACTGACTGGGGAATTGAAGGTGTGAAAGACAAGTGTGTAGGTGGTTAGAGGACTGCATGCATAGTGAATAGGCGTTAGAAGCAGTCCATGTGCCAAGTCCTGGCTCACAGCATGAGTACTTGGGTACTGACCGAATGATTGGAGTACTGCAAGGAGAGTGCCTGGGTGAATTTATAAGTGGTTGGCTTGTGGCGCAGTGAATGGATTAGTACATGGTGCTGAATGGGTCACTGGAGGAGTGCAAGGGGAATGATAGGGTGTTGCTGGAGTGTATGTGTTAGACCCGGCCCTCGTAACATAGCTAGACCTGACCCCTGCACCTCACACCAGCCCCCAAACCCACGGCCTAGCCGATCCTTCCCACCAGAACTCGCACGCACCCAACCCAGCCTTCCCCGTCCGTGGCCTCCCGCCCTTCGGCCACACCGGGCCCGCGTGCCCACTTCATGCACCAAGATGGCCGCCCGGCCCCAGCGCGACCCTGGCCTAGAGGCGCCACTCTGGCTGGAGGACATCACGCTCCCCTTGGGATGAGAGAGGGAGGAGCAGTTTCTATCACACCTCTGCGCTTCCCTGGGACGGTGGGTTTCGATCGACCTGCCGGCCTCCCCGAGGGCTGGCTCCACGCCTGCTGGGTGTCTGGGGCTCCTCCCGACCCGGCCCTGAAAGGATCAAAAGACAATGGCAGGAAACCCCAACAAGCGACCCCCAGGTGACAAGACCCCTGCCTGCACAGACTCCGGACATCAAAGAGGAGTCGCCCTATAACAAGGGGTGCTCTGGGACTGTCCGGCAGATTCGCCTTGGAACACCTGAGCCCTGCTGAGTGACTCGCGGCTCCCTGAAGATCGTAAGACCTCCGAACTTGTGCTTGAGCCCTGCTGAGTGACTCGCGGCTCCCTGAAGATCGTAAGACCTCCGAACTTGTGCTTGAGCCCTGCTGAGTGACTCGCGGCTCCTCGAAGATCGTAAGACCACCGAACTTGTATCCGAGCCCTGCTGAGTGACTCGCGGCTCCCACAGACTCTCTTGGTCCCGCCGGACCCCACGACGACAAGCGTATCCCCCAGCTCGAGGATTGTGAGCTGTGTGCCGGGTACGCTCCTGCATTTGATCCATATCCCCAAAGACTGTCCCGCTACCTTCTAACCCCCTCCAAGACTCTGGGAGCCCACGCTCTGCTTGTATATATTTGCCTTGCTGATCATAAAGATCCTACCACTCCGATCTGATAAAGATTTGCTCTTAAGAACTCCTCGTGTGGTGTCTCTCTCTGTCGTGTGGTGCCGAGTGTGCGATCCTAGATACGAGGTTCCTCCCCTGAGGAGTCTCCCGCCAGTGCCCGGCTACGATACCTCGAGGGTGGGTCTCAGGGCAGTCAGGGCCCCCTCCGGGCCCCTCTGAGGTCGCCTTCTAACATTGGTGGCAAGCGACGGGATTCGGGCCCATAATCTAGAGATCGTACCGTGAACGGCTGACGCACTACCGACAAAGATGGCAGAAGGAAACGCCGTGGTCCTCATAGAAAACGACGCCAGTACCGTGTTCCAGGTGGAACAGCTGGAAGAGTACACTCACAAAGAACTAAAACAATTCTGTAAGGAACTCAGGATTGCTACCACTGGTCTCAACACCAAAGAAGATATGCAAAAGGCACTGAAAGCTTGGGTGGATTCTGGAGCCTCCCGCCCAGAAGGAGCGGGGGAGCCCCACGACGAAGCGGGACCCTCCCAAGGAGAACGCAGCAGCAACCAGGTGCGAGGCTTCGTACCAGACGGGGTCCTATCCCCAGAGGAACTCGCAGACAGAGAAAAAAGTCGCCATCACGAGCTCGAATTAGACGAACTCAAAATTGAGGGCGAGTTGAAATTAGCCGAGAAAAAGCTAGCAGTAGAACAGTTGCGAGTACAAGGAGAACTAGAAGAGAAGAAACTCCAACGAGAACACAAGGGAAGGAGACTTCAACTGGAACATGAACGCAGCCTGAAGGAAATAGAACTGAAAGCAAGAAGCGAAGAAACGCGGCCCCCGGGGAACCGGGAGGTGGCCGCCCCGATGGAGCAGAAGGTCCACATCCCCAAGGATGTGGTCAAAGAATATTACAAAACTTATGACATTCAGCAGTGGTTCCGGGCCTACGAGGTCGCCATGACCTCCCATCGGGTCCCGCAGAAGGATTGGGGGGCTGGGTTATGGGGACGATTCCTGAGCGAAGGGAGAGACACCCTGCTCGACCTACCCACCTCCATGCAAACCTCCTATGAAGACATGAAAGCGGCCCTCCTCACAAGGTACGGCCTCACCCCGGAGATGTACCGCCAGCGGTTCCGGGACTGCAGGAAGATCCCGGGTACCACCTGGGTGGAATATGTGAATTTCTTCAGCCGAGCCTTCGATGGGTGGATCACGGGCAGCAAGGTAACCACCCTGGAAGAACTAACCGACCTTATGTTGTGGGAAAACCTGGCGGCCAACTGCTTTGTGGAACTACGCCAGCATCTGCTCAACAGCAAGCTCACGGACCCAAGAAAGCTGGCTGTCGAGGCGGATCGCTGGACCAACACCCGGGTCTCCCGGGGCCCTGTAGGAGAGTACCCCCGAGCCAGTCAGGGACCACCCCGCCAGAGAGGGGGGGAAACCAGGGAGGGCAGAGAGAGTCCCAGGCTAGTCCCCCGAAGTCCCAACCTCCACCTTTCCCGGCACCCACACCAGCTGTATCCGGCCCCCCCCTTAGACGGGGGCACCGGGTAACCATCACTTGTTTCCGTTGCCAGAAGCCCGGGCATTACGCCAACGACCCTGAATGCCCCATGGCCCCACGCACCACCCAGGCAGCACCCCCTGCTAGACAGATAGCCAATGTAGCCCTGGGGAGGAGGTTGAGGAGGCTGAGGAGTGGGAACCCGCCGCTATGGCCCTAGTATCCTTAGGAGATAGAGAGATGGTCCCTGGGAGCCTCCTGCCCTCTAACACAAAGAAATATGGGCAGCTCGTAACGATCAATGGCCACCAAGTAGAAGCCCTCCGTGACACCGGGGCCAGCATTGTTGCAGGGATTCTGCTTATACACAGAACTATGCGTAGAACCCCAGGACCTCAGTGAGTTGTGGTGTACCAGAAACTCACCTCAGAACCCAGCACCCAGTATCCGGCTAGCATAAGTGTCCCATTCGTTATCCGAGATTTAGCTCGGAGGTCCCAATGAAAAGACAACCCAGAACACGCGACTCAGTACATACTCAGGAATGGTGGGAATCGGAAATACCTGTTCGTATATTATTCTCACATCAGTCCACAACAAGAATCAACAGAGACACGGTGAAAATAAAAAGAGTTTATTTTTATAGACCACGTGTCCTAATATGCAGTACTTTGGCTAATACAAGCAGACAAATGATTAAAATCAAAACCATCAACATAGTTACAATACCATAGAATATAAAAGGGGTGATCATGTTATAATGACAGTGGATACTACCACTTTCCCTTTACTAGGAGGCTAATATTATTATTAGACTAACAGAAGGTCTCTCAGGCTTGAATAGGGGACCCCATACCTCAAAGATCAGCTTAGTGAAATCACATCACAGGAGCATCAGGAGACTTCTCGCAGGAAGGCTCGTCTTCGGTCTGAATAATAAACATGATGTCCGTGATATTAAAAGCACCAACTTTCAGGTATGTGCAGCTGCTCGTGTGTTATGGCTAAATAGTGGGTCGATCAACCTAGAGTGGAAAACATGCATTGTCTAACAACTCAGACTGTTTGTCACATCGTGTGCAGACCAAGGTCGCTTCGCAGAGCTCGGGATGGTAACAACAGATTGCTCTTGTGTGAGGCAAAACTCGAGTCAGCAGTTCGTTTAAGCAATAACATGTAAATGCAGTGTCGTGTGCAAAAGCAGCAAGATGGCTTTCCAACTTCTAACGTGGTTATGCTAACTTAACAATGTATGTACGTATTAAGGGAGTCCTTACTACATGCCCCCTTGATTGAAGCACTACTTAGTATGCAAGAAAAGAGAGAGAACGCAGAGTTCAAGCGCGACAGAGCAGAACAAGGCGTATCCAATTAAGAAAGGAACTGGTCAGTTCAGGCAAAGTTCGAACAGGAAAAAACCTCAAAAATAGAGAGGAAAAACAAAAACAAAAAAATTCAAACTGGAATCGGGGAGGTGAAAAAATGAAAAAACGCCTCACCGGGCAGAAGTGTAGACGTACAGGGCCAGTTCAAGACAAGTGAGGAAAACACTGTGGACCAAGTTCACTTAATCCATAAAAGTATATGCAGCATATGTGGCCACTGCTTCCAGCAGAAAATCATTGGCACGGCCACTGAAGGTTTCAGCCATCCAGTTAAGTAAAGAAAAGGAACATACGTGTTCTTCTATCAGCGGAGCCTCTAGCACCATCAGAGGACAACCAGCGTGTACTTCCAAGTAACTCATATTCAAGAAGTCATATGCCGCTCTCACGATGTCCCAATTACCCAGGATACCATGTGCCGCACCGCAGGCCATAAACCGAACACCAGAACAGGCAGACTCGTGAGACACTAAGGGCCTCATCAGTCGATCAAAATCCGGGTCCGGAGACACCATGTTGGTTAAACACAAATCCATAGGCCATTCAAAGGGACAATCTAGGCAGTGGAAGACAGGTTGCACGCAGGTGAAGTAGGAATACCGGAAGGATAATCCATATGCCAGGCTCAAAGTCGCCAACGGCAGGACACCATAGTAACCAAGCATCCTGTCACGAAGAAGCTGCAGACGGGACAGGCTGACGTGTGGCACAGAAAGAGCAGCCATTCCGCAAGATGAAAAGTAAAAGTAGCACACCTGCCACTAGAGCCAGAATTAACGGGACACCTCCAAAGACGCTGGAGAAAATAGAATGAAAAAATGCCGGAATCACACCAAAAATAGTTTGGAAAGAGGTCACGAGGCCCGAGCCCACAAGCTTAAAAAAATGAGCCAGGCCAGTGGTAGACGAGGCATTGAAAATTGTTTGGATCAAAGCACCAAAATGCAGGGGGAGGTCGGTATTCAAAAGCGCCTGTACCTCGGTGCGCGTATTTGCTACGTGAAGGACAAATGTTTCCCGGGAGGAAGTCAATGGCACCTCCTTTTGGGACAATAGCGCTCTTATTCTGCTCATCTTGTCGAACTCTGCTTTCAAGGTTGGAATTGAAGGCCAGATAGAAGCATCCAGCCTCCCATGCGGGGGTGGAAACAGGACGTTATTGCAGCAGACAACCCTCTGTGTTACAGTTACTATATACGGGATCCCTATATAGTAACTGTAACACAGAGGGTTGTCTGCTGCAATAACGTCCTGTTTCCACCCCCGCATGGGAGGCTGGATGCTTCTATCTGGCCTTCAATTCCAACCTTGAAAGCAGAATCCCTGCAACATGGCGCCCCACGTTGGGCGCCATGTTGCAGGGATTCTGCTTATACACAGAACTATGCGTAGAACCCCAGGACCTCAGTGAGTTGTGGTGTACCAGAAACTCACCTCAGAACCCAGAACCCAGTATCCGGCTAGCATAAGTGTCCCATTCGTTATCCGAGATTTAGCTCGGAGGTCCCAATGAAAAGACAACCCAGAACACGCGACTCAGTACATACTCAGGAATGGTGGGAATCGGAAATACCTGTTCGTATATTATTCTCACATCAGTCCACAACAAGAATCAACAGAGACACGGTGAAAATAAAAAGAGTTTATTTTTATAGACCACGTGTCCTAATATGCAGTACTTTGGCTAATACAAGCAGACAAATGATTAAAATCAAAACCATCAACATAGTTACAATACCATAGAATATAAAAGGGGTGATCATGTTATAATGACAGTGGATACTACCACTTTCCCTTTACTAGGAGGCTAATATTATTATTAGACTAACAGAAGGTCTCTCAGGCTTGAATAGGGGACCCCATACCTCAAAGATCAGCTTAGTGAAATCACATCACAGGAGCATCAGGAGACTTCTCGCAGGAAGGCTCGTCTTCGGTCTGAATAATAAACATGATGTCCGTGATATTAAAAGCACCAACTTTCAGGTATGTGCAGCTGCTCGTGTGTTATGGCTAAATAGTGGGTCGATCAACCTAGAGTGGAAAACATGCATTGTCTAACAACTCAGACTGTTTGTCACATCGTGTGCAGACCAAGGTCGCTTCGCAGAGCTCGGGATGGTAACAACAGATTGCTCTCGTGTGAGGCAAAACTCGAGTCAGCAGTTCGTTTAAGCAATAACATGTAAATGCAGTGTCGTGTGCAAAAGCAGCAAGATGGCTTTCCAACTTCTAACGTGGTTATGCTAACTTAACAATGTATGTACGTATTAAGGGAGTCCTTACTACAGCATCACCGGTGTCCTCAGCCATTTAGTACACGAAGACCAGGTCCTCCCCAACGTCTTTTGCCCTGCATTTCAGCCGACAACACAGAAAGCCTATGTAAGGTAGCCCTGGTGCCCTTTGAGTGGGGAGGGGTGGTCGGTAAACTGAAGGTTGCAGTGAGAACCTCCCAGCCCGTCGACTGTCCCCTGGGGAATGACCTGGAAAGTTCCCCCTGGGGACAAGTTGAGCGCAAGACCCATCTAGGGATGATGGGCCTCTCTGAGTGGGTGTGCGCCACCACTCGATCCATGGCGGCTCGACTGACCCCCCCTGAGGGAAGTCGACGACGCCCCGACCCCTGAAGATAGGATGGTCCCAGCCGAGGGTCCCCCCATTCCCCCACCAGAAGAGTCGATCGCCAGTGACGAACCCCCGCCTTCCGACTCCACCCCAGTCACCGAGTTAGGCGATCTGCCCGAATTAGCCCAGTGGCGCCACGAGGGGGGCCCCTCCCGAGAAGAGTTCTGCCGAGAGCAGGCTACCTGTCCCTTCCTGGTCGGGCCTCGGCAACAGGCAGAGGCCCAGGCCGCAGGCGACCAGACGGGGACGCACCGGGTGTATTGGGAGAATGACCTCCTGTACAGCGAACAGAAGTCGGTGGAGCTAGGGTCCGGCCGGGTGCTGGTGGTACCCCTACGCTTCCGAAACCTCCTCCTGGGCTTGGCCCACGATGTTCCCCTCGCAGGCCACTTGGGCCAGGACAAAACGTACAGTCGCCTCGTGACCCACTTCTACTGGCCCAGAATGAAAGCAGATGTAGGAGCCCACTGCAAGTCCTGTCCCACGTGCCAGGCCAGTGGAAAGAGCGGAGGGAAGAGCAAGGCTCCCCTCCAACCCTTCCCGGTCGTCAGTACCCCTTTTGAGCGGGTCGGGATCAACCTTATAGGGCCCCTGGACCCCCCAACTTCCCAAGGGCACCGGTTCATCCTCGTCCTGGTGGACCATGCCACCCGTTACCCTGAGGCCATCCCCCTGCGCACCGTCACGGCCCCCGTGGTGGGCCGGGCGTTGATGGGAATCTTCTCCCGCATGGGTTTCCCCCGCGAGGTCGTGAGCGATCGCGGTACCAACTTTATCTCCCGATACATGAAGTCCTTGCTTATGGCAACAATGCGGGGTGTCCTATAAGTTCACCACCCCTTACCACCCCCAAGGAAACGGCCTGGTAGAGCGGTTTAACCGGACTCTGAAGGGGATGATCACGGGCCTGGAAGAGCCCCTCCGGCGTAAGTGGGACATCCTGCTCCCCTGCCTCCTATTCGCATACCGCGAAGTTCCCCAGAAATCCTTGGGGTTCAGCCCCTTTGAGTTACTCTACGGGCACCCCGTCAGGGGGCCCCTCAGCCTGGTCAAGGAAGGCTGGGAGGCGGCGCCCCGAGGCCCCCCCGAGATGTGTTCCGTTACGTCCTGACCCTCCGAAATCAGACTAGAAGGTTCCGAGAGATGGCCGAGGCCAACCTGGAGGCGAGTCAGGAGGAGATAAAGCGCTGGTACGACCAGAACGCCACTCTGGTCGAGTTTCAGCCGGGCCAGCAGGTATGGGTCATGGCCCCCGTGAAACCCTGCGCCCTCCAGGATAAATGGACCGGGCCCTTCAAAGTGGTTGAGCGGAAGAGCCAGGTCACGTACTTGGTGGACGTCCAGTCCCCCCGGGACCCCCTCCGGGTCCTCCACGTGAACCGCCTCAAACCCCACTTTGTGCGAACGGAGCTGAGCCTCCTACTGGCCACTGATGATGGGTCCGAGGAGGAGTCAGATCCTCTCCCCGATCTCCTGTGCACCAAAGAGAAGGACGGCTCCGTAGAGGGAGTGAACCTCTCCCCGTCTCTCACTCCCCAGCAACGTGAAGATTGCCGCCAGCTCCTAGGGCAGTTTTCGGACCTCTTCTCCCTGGTCCCTAAGGTCACTGTTAGAAATGGGATTTCTGGTTGGCTAAGGCTTGCGCCAAAGTCAGGCAGAAACCACCACTCTAGTCAGGGCAAGGAAGTTACACGCCAAAGATAACCCCTGCTCACCCCCTTGGTAGCTTGGCACGAGCAGTCAGGCTTATCTCTGAGGCGATGTGTAAAGCGTTTGCGCGCGCACCCAGCAACAACACCCAAGGCCCACCACAAAGGAAACTCCACACAAGGTATTCTATAAAAATAGCCTTTGTATTATACACAACACATTAGATAAAAACACACACTCTACAATGTGCCAACAGGCACGGGCAGAATTTACAAGGGATTATATATACAGGGGACAGGGCCACCTGGACCACTGTCAGGAATTAGCACTTTTTAGAAATAGGAATAATACTTTAGACCATATCACTTACAATCACTGTAGCACTAAAATAGAACATGTAGCACCCAACCAGTAACTACTGGCGCAATAATGACCTCAGCGTCATCACACTAGCATTAGGTAAGTATACCTGTAGGGGTCTAAGCACCTAAACACATGATGCATAACATTCAGAGGTGTAAAGCAAAGCACATGACAAATAAACACATTCAGAGGCGCAGGAAAGGTACAATGGCGCAAAAACTCACATTAGCCACTATCTGTGGCAGTCCCTGGGCCAGCTGGCCGTGGAGGGGTAAGGACGCCCTATGTCCAGAGAAGTTAGGGCACGGCTGCGCCAGCTGCGCCAGCCAAGCGCACAACCAAACGCAGAGGTCACAACCTAAACGTTGCAGCTGCCCACTAAGTGCTGGGCAGCTGGGAAAAGGAATGTGGGCACCACTGTGCCCTCTGAACACGGATCACAGTCACGTGGGGCCCCTCTGAGCTCTAAGAAAACACTTGTGGCCCCCTGAGCCTCACAGGCTCTGATCAATAATGCGCTCCTTCGTTGGAGCCTCACGGGGCTCGTGGTCCCCAAGGAGATGCCCCCGGACTTCGGTGGAGCCTCGTGGGCTCTGAAAACAATAGGCCCCCAACAAACGATCTGGGGGACGTTGGAGCCCTCTAGGCTCTTTAACCTCTCTGCCCCCTTCGTTGGAGTCCCTCTCAGGGACTCGCGAGCCTCGCAGGCTCGTAACACACTGTGCCCGGACGTTGGGGCGGCCCGCTGCTAGACGGGGCCGCCCAGGAAGTCGGCACCGGCACTGGTGCCTCTCTCTCGCTGCCCCCCCTCCCCTTGGAGCCAGGACTTACCGGGCCTCTGGGGGAAGGATTCCTCTTCACCCGGTCCCTTCTTCCTTCAGGGGAGCGTGGGGAGGATCCTCCTCGGGGCCTTCCTTCTTCTCCGGCGTTCGGCCCAGCCTGGGTCGCGGGGGTCACGTCTTCGCTCCGGACCGGCCCAGCGCGGGGTAGGCTCCCGCCTGGGTCTTGAGGGCATAGACCAGCACGGACTTTCGGAGGGAGGCGGGGTAGGCTCCCGCCCTCCTACTTCCTTTTCCGGTTGTCCCGGAGGCCCGCCCCCGGCCCGCCTGACTTCCTGGTCGGGCGCCGGAGGGCGATTCACGGGGCAAATGCCGGGTGTGCACCGGCGCTATTATAATCCAATAAATCGAGGTGGGCACTCGATATTGCGGCAATGTCCCTGGCAGGGTGGGCACCTGCCAGGGGACTTTAGGATTTGCAGAGAACGGGGCACACGCCGGGTGGGCACCGGCTTTTCGAAATAGCGCGCTCCAAGCGCTAAGGAAAGCAAGGGAGGGCGCTCCCAGCGCTCAAGGCCAGTTCAGCGCTTCCAGGCGCTTAGAGATCCAAATAAAGCGCTCCCAGCGCGTTAAGGGTGCCAGTAGCAAAGTCCAGCAGAGTTTTCCCCTGCATGCAGCAGGGCAGGGGTGGGGGGCAAGGCTGGACCCAGAGCCAGCTCACTGGGCCTCCAGGCAGGGAGGTAGTCCAGGTGGCGGTCCTCTGGTCCAGCAGCAGCAGCAGCCCCCCTCAGGCAGAATCCTGGCAAAGAACAGTTTCTGTGGGGACACAGCCCCATTTTTATACAGGCAAACCCTTTGTTCTGGGTTCAGGGTGAGGGGGAAAACCAGTCGCAGCTGGTTGGGGAGCACCCTTGATGTGCTCAGCCCCTCACTCTATTGACTGGCAGGGCTAGGGTCGTCAGTCGCACCACAGGGGGCGGGGCCAGCATTGTGTTTGGAAAACCCTGTCCTATTCAGGACCCAGGTGGACTCCTCCCACCCATCTAGCTGCTGATCTCCCCATTCACCACTGGGTGACTCATCCTGACACTGGGGAATCCCTAGCCCGTCACATGACACGACCAGCCAATCACGCGACAGACACACTGCACACAGAAGTGCCCACTTCTAGAAGTGGCACTTCCACACTAGGTACATGCACGCCGCACACATCATCGCGCAGCATTCACTCCCACGAGTCCGCACATACCAAACTCGGGCCTGCACACCCCACGCATCAGGAACTACTAGGGACACATACATTCCCCATGCATTCCTATGGGAGGGCAGGCCTATCTCACCACATGCACTCAGCGCACGCACGCACTTTACCCTGGGACACAGGGAAAGTGCGCAGAAACCAAAAAAATTACCACACCAAGTCACCAATAAAAAGCCAAAAAGTCCAGGGGTGAACCTGCCAGAAGGGCCAAGTCCAACACAACCCCCTTCCAGCCAAAACGCAGGGCAGACCAATCACCACCGTGATGGACTTCCCTGCTTGGGGCGATAGAACACGGACGCGGGCCCGCAACTGCATGGACACCCTCCGGTTCTACGCCACGGTGAACCCATGGAATTCTTTTTAACACCACTGTCTGGACCAACTGGGCTACCCCACTGGTACTCCCAAGCTGTCCGCGGCCAAGACCAGGCCCTAGGCCACCCAGGTGCCACTGGTCTTTGCCTAACCATAGAGTGGGGGGTAGTAACCCCTGGCACATAGCGGCCATTCTCCACTCTTCCTCTCTGAAAGACAGGACTAGACTGCCACTGGTTCTCCAGCCTAGGGTCTACACCCTCAGGCGGACCAGGAGTCTCAGGGAAGGCTCTCCTCCCCCTACCTCTTCTCCTAGGGTTCCTCCTCCTCTGGCGAGGGGTACACCTAGAACGCCATTCCAACCCAGGGTTTAACCCCTCAGGTTGTACCGGGGGCAGAGGTGGGCTCTCCCACCCTCTGCACCCCCTTCCAGAACCCTGCTCCCTACCAACTGGGGCGGTACCTCTGGAAGAAGAACTGGTCGGGACGCTGGTTACAGACGTCCCACCCCTCAGGTCAGGCTGATCCCGAACCTGGCCTTCCAACCTCCGGCCTAGAACCTTTGGTGGAATAATTGCCTGGCACTCCAGGACTTCTGGGGATTTCCACTCCATCCCCCTGAGGCTATCAAAGGACACATACGTCAAGCGACTGTCTGTCTGGCGCTGATCTCCCGTCCCCTGTCCACCTGACAGTGCGCGGAGATCCCCCAGAACAGAAGTGGTGCCACCCTGGTCACTACACGGGATCCTAGCCCAACTGGGTAGTCCCTGACCCACAGGCTCTTCCACTGGGAAACTCATCCCCCAATCACTCCTCACACTGGACTCCTGTACCCTCCCTACCGGAGCGGTACTGCCAGACTCTAGAACCACAGGAGCCCTGGTTACAGGTGCTCCAGGTCCTCTACTCACCAGGAGATCTCCCTCAAATGGGCTAACAGGACAGCCTAGGTCCCCGACTTGGTGTTCCCTCATGGAACCATCCAAGTCCTGAGGCAGGGTTTCGTACGTCAGGGGACCCTCGGTCACCCTCTCACTCCTGCTCCACTGAGCCAGGCGGTGAGCCCCTACACCCTCCTCGCTATCCTGGGACCTAGCTGGGCTACACTGAGCCTCTTCCACCACGCTGGGCTGGAAGATACCTGACCCACTACTTTTGGAGTCACTCCCTAATGACTCTAGAGAACCTCTAGCCCTTTCCCAGCGCTCTGCTTCTTCCGCAAGCTCAAGGGGCTCAGACAATCCACACCCCAACAGGTGTTGGCGCAACCCTGGCACACAACAACTGAGCAGGTGTTCTTTGAGAACCAGATTACACAGTATATCAAAATCACTTGCTGTGGAAATCCAATCAAACATTGCATCCTCACATCCATCCACAAACTCCTCCCAAGTCTGGTGAGACAGTTTCCTACTGCCCCTGAATTTCAACCTTAACTCCTCCTCCTGGGGAACAGGTACCAGACTGGGGGAACTGGGACTGGGATTTCCTACACTGGAATCTACATCGCTACTACCACTGGACTCAACCCTCCCTGGGGAGCCCAGAAAATTAAAACTGCGCGCAGGGGGTAGTCTACCCTCCAGAGCTACTTTGCCTCTGGTGGAGGCCCTCTCAGCCTCCTCTACCCTCTCCCGCGCCAAGACCCACTCAGTCTCTCGCTGTTGCTTCCTGGCCTCCAGCTGCGCCATAGCCTGAGCATGCTCTAACCTGAGCTTCTCTAACGCCAGCTGGTGCTCCCTTTCTTTCCTCCTATCTTCCCACTCCTCTGGGGACAGGGAAAGGGATGAGGCGCTGCCTCCTACGCTGGACCCAGCAAGGGACGCCCTACCTATGGGGTCCTCACTCTCTACTGGCGTCCAGGTATTGTCATCCTCTACCTCCTCTTCTGACTCTTCCTCTGTACAGTACCTTTCTAACTCCTGCCTCTGGCGCCAAGCTAGCTCATAGGGATCACAAGCAGGCTCCATTCTGGCGGACGTTATGGTAACAATTATACAGGGAACCTAGGGGTCTGAGTTTCACACAGGAGCACACAATTCACAAAAAGATTCAGCAAGCTCTCTAACCCAGAGAACTCACACTCACTTGCCTAGTGCCACACACCATTCATCCACACACACAACCCTCCCCTCGGACTGGTAAGGCAGTTTCTACCACCCCTGATTCCTCAACCTGACCACCACGTGACACAGGTACCAACTCTGGGCGCAGGGCGGGGGACAAATGTACAGGACACTATTACGCTGCCACCACTGGATCCCACCCTCTGGTGAATCCAGAAACACAATGCACTAAGGGGGATGATCTACCCTCCCGAGCTAGGGACACCTAACTCACAGTGCACAAAAACACATTTCCAAAGAAATGACAATTAAAAACAATTTTAAAACAATAATCCCTATACCATGTGATTTATCTAAATGCAGAGTTTTGTAGTGCGGCCAGTTGCTGCTGCGGTACAGCGCAAACGCAAGTCCAAATCCCACCGCTGATCACCAATGTTAGAAATGGGATTTCTGGTTGGCTAAGGCTTGCGCCAAAGTCAGGCAGAAACCACCACTCTAGTCAGGGCAAGGAAGTTACACGCCAAAGATAACCCCTGCTCACCCCCTTGGTAGCTTGGCACGAGCAGTCAGGCTTATCTCTGAGGCGATGTGTAAAGCGTTTGCGCGCGCACCCAGCAACAACACCCAAGGCCCACCACAAAGGAAACTCCACACAAGGTATTCTATAAAAATAGCCTTTGTATTATACACAACACATTAGATAAAAACACACACTCTACAATGTGCCAACAGGCACGGGCAGAATTTACAAGGGATTATATATACAGGGGACAGGGCCACCTGGACCACTGTCAGGAATTAGCACTTTTTAGAAATAGGAATAATACTTTAGACCATATCACTTACAATCACTGTAGCACTAAAATAGAACATGTAGCACCCAACCAGTAACTACTGGCGCAATAATGACCTCAGCGTCATCACACTAGCATTAGGTAAGTATACCTGTAGGGGTCTAAGCACCTAAACACATGATGCATAACATTCAGAGGTGTAAAGCAAAGCACATGACGAATAAACACATTCAGAGGCGCAGGAAAGGTACAATGGCGCAAAAACTCACATTAGCCACTATCTGTGGCAGTCCCTGGGCCAGCTGGCCGTGGAGGGGTAAGGACGCCCTATGTCCAGAGAAGTTAGGGCACGGCTGCGCCAGCTGCGCCAGCCAAGCGCACAACCAAACGCAGAGGTCACAACCTAAACGTTGCAGCTGCCCACTAAGTGCTGGGCAGCTGGGAAAAGGAACGTGGGCACCACTGTGCCCTCTGAACACGGATCACAGTCACGTGGGGCCCCTCTGAGCTCTAAGAAAACACTTGTGGCCCCCTGAGCCTCACAGGCTCTGATCAATAATGCGCTCCTTCGTTGGAGCCTCACGGGGCTCGTGGTCCCCAAGGAGATGCCCCCGGACTTCGGTGGAGCCTCGTGGGCTCTGAAAACAATAGGCCCCCAACAAACGATCTGGGGGACGTTGGAGCCCTCTAGGCTCTTTAACCTCTCTGCCCCCTTCGTTGGAGTCCCTCTCAGGGACTCGCGAGCCTCGCAGGCTCGTAACACACTGTGCCCGGACGTTGGGGCGGCCCGCTGCTAGACGGGGCCGCCCAGGAAGTCGGCACCGGCACTGGTGCCTCTCTCTCGCTGCCCCCCCTCCCCTTGGAGCCAGGACTTACCGGGCCTCTGGGGGAAGGATTCCTCTTCACCCGGTCCCTTCTTCCTTCAGGGGAGCGTGGGGAGGATCCTCCTCGGGGCCTTCCTTCTTCTCCGGCGTTCGGCCCAGCCTGGGTCGCGGGGGTCACGTCTTCGCTCCGGACCGGCCCAGCGCGGGGTAGGCTCCCGCCTGGGTCTTGAGGGCATAGACCAGCACGGACTTTCGGAGGGAGGCGGGGTAGGCTCCCGCCCTCCTACTTCCTTTTCCGGTTGTCCCGGAGGCCCGCCCCCGGCCCGCCTGACTTCCTGGTCGGGCGCCGGAGGGCGATTCACGGGGCAAATGCCGGGTGTGCACCGGCGCTATTATAATCCAATAAATCGAGGTGGGCACTCGATATTGCGGCAATGTCCCTGGCAGGGTGGGCACCTGCCAGGGGACTTTAGGATTTGCAGAGAACGGGGCACACGCCGGGTGGGCACCGGCTTTTCGAAATAGCGCGCTCCAAGCGCTAAGGAAAGCAAGGGAGGGCGCTCCCAGCGCTCAAGGCCAGTTCAGCGCTTCCAGGCGCTTAGAGATCCAAATAAAGCGCTCCCAGCGCGTTAAGGGTGCCAGTAGCAAAGTCCAGCAGAGTTTTCCCCTGCATGCAGCAGGGCAGGGGTGGGGGGCAAGGCTGGACCCAGAGCCAGCTCACTGGGCCTCCAGGCAGGGAGGTAGTCCAGGTGGCGGTCCTCTGGTCCAGCAGCAGCAGCAGCCCCCCTCAGGCAGAATCCTGGCAAAGAACAGTTTCTGTGGGGACACAGCCCCATTTTTATACAGGCAAACCCTTTGTTCTGGGTTCAGGGTGAGGGGGAAAACCAGTCGCAGCTGGTTGGGGAGCACCCTTGATGTGCTCAGCCCCTCACTCTATTGACTGGCAGGGCTAGGGTCGTCAGTCGCACCACAGGGGGCGGGGCCAGCATTGTGTTTGGAAAACCCTGTCCTATTCAGGACCCAGGTGGACTCCTCCCACCCATCTAGCTGCTGATCTCCCCATTCACCACTGGGTGACTCATCCTGACACTGGGGAATCCCTAGCCCGTCACATGACACGACCAGCCAATCACGCGACAGACACACTGCACACAGAAGTGCCCACTTCTAGAAGTGGCACTTCCACACTAGGTACATGCACGCCGCACACATCATCGCGCAGCATTCACTCCCACGAGTCCGCACATACCAAACTCGGGCCTGCACACCCCACGCATCAGGAACTACTAGGGACACATACATTCCCCATGCATTCCTATGGGAGGGCAGGCCTATCTCACCACATGCACTCAGCGCACGCACGCACTTTACCCTGGGACACAGGGAAAGTGCGCAGAAACCAAAAAAATTACCACACCAAGTCACCAATAAAAAGCCAAAAAGTCCAGGGGTGAACCTGCCAGAAGGGCCAAGTCCAACAGTCACCGACTGGTGTGTCCATGACGTGGACACCGGGGACAGTCCGCCAGTGAGACACCAGGCCTACCGAGTCCCTGATCGGGTCCGGTCCTGTATCCAAGCCGAAGTCTCGAAAATGTTGACCCTAGGCGTGATCGAACCCTCAGACAGCCCCTGGGCCAGCCCCGTGGTCCTGTTCCCAAAAGCAGCTGCCCCCGGGGTCGCACCAGAACTCCGCTTCTGCGTGGACTACCGGGGACTCAATGAAGTCACCCGAGCCGATGCCCACCCCATTCCCCGAGCCGACGAGCTCATTGACCGGCTCGGGGCTGCTCGGTTCCTCAGCACCTTCGATCTCACCTGCGGCTACTGGCAAATTGCGCTCACAGAAGGAGCCAAGGAGCGGTTCGCCTTCTCCACCCCGGATGGGCACTATCGCTTTCGCGTGATGCCCTTTGGGATGAAAAATGCCCCGGCCACCTTCCAGCGACTGGTAAATAGAGTCCTGGCCGGGCTGGAAAAATTCAGTGCCGCATATCTCTACGATATCACAGTTTTCAGCTCTGAGTGGAGTGAGCACCTCCAACACCTTCGGAGGGTGCTGACCGCCCTGCACCAGGCAGGCCTCACCGTGAAAGCCAGCAAGTGCCAGATTGGGCAAGGTTCGGTAACCTACCTGGGGCACCAGGTCGGAAGCGGGCAGGTCACCCCTCTACAGCCCAAAATCGACGCCATCCTAGCCTGGGAACCCCCCACTACCCAAACGGAGGTCCGAGCCTTTCTGGGCCTCACGGGCTACTACCGGAGATTCATCCGGAATTACGGCAGCCTGGTCGGTCCCCTCACGGGACTCACGTCCAAAAAGCAGCCCAAGAAGGTGCAATGGTCCCCTGCCTGCCAAGAGGCGTACGAGGCCCTGAAAGCGGCCATGTGTACTGCCCCCGTCCTCCAGGCCCCCGACTACTCCAAAGAGTTTGTGGTACAAACTGATGCCTCCGAGCATGGCATCGGGGCAGTCCTCTCCCAGGTAAATGACCAAGGCCTAGACCAGCCCGTAGCCTTCCTCAGCCGAAGGCTATTGCCCAGGGAACAGAGATGGAGCACCATCGAGCGAGAGGCATTCGTCGTAGTCTGGGCCCTCAAGAAACTACGCCCTTACCTGTTCGGCACCCATTTCAAGGTCCAAACCGACCATCGCCCCTTGCGATGGCTCATGCAGATGCGAGGAGAAAACCCCAAGCTACTGCGGTGGTCAATCTCCCTCCAGGGGATGGATTTCACCGTGGAACATCGCCCTGGGACTGACCACGCCAACGCCGATGGCCTCTCCCGGTTCTTCCGCCTCAGCGAAGAGAACCCCCAAGAAGATGGGTAGTTCTCTCCGGCTTTCAGCTGGGGGGGACGCGTGTTAGACCCGGCCCTTGTAACATAGCTAGACCTGAGCCCTGCACCTCACACCAGCCCCCAAACCCATGGCCTAGCCTATCCTTACCACCAGAGCTCGCACGCACCCAACCCAGCCTTCCCCGTCCGTGGCCTCCCGCCCTTCGGCCACACCGGGCCCGCGTGCCCACTTCATGCACCAAGATGGCCGCCCGGCCCCAGCACGACCCTGGCCTAGAGGCGCAACTCCGGCTGGAGGACATCACGCTCCCCTTGGGATGGGAGAGGGAGGAGCAGTTTCTATCACACCTCTGCGCTTCCCTGGGACGGTGGGTTTCGATCGACCTGCCGGCCTCCCCGAGGGCTGGCTCCACGCCTGCTGGGTGTCTGGGGCTCCTCCCGACCCGGCCCTGAAAGGATCAAAAGACAATGGCAGGAAACCCCAACAAGCGACCCCCAGGTGACAAGACCCCTGCCTGCACAGACTCCGGACATCAAAGAGGAGTCGCCCTATAACAAGGGGTGCTCTGGGACTGTCCGGCAGATTCGCCTTGGAACACCTGAGCCCTGCTGAGTGACTCGCGGCTCCCTGAAGATCGTAAGACCTCCGAACTTGTGCTTGAGCCCTGCTGAGTGACTCGCGGCTCCCTGAAGATCGTAAGACCTCCGAACTTGTGCTTGAGCCCTGCTGAGTGACTCGCGGCTCCTCGAAGATCGTAAGACCACCGAACTTGTATCCGAGCCCTGCTGAGTGACTCGCGGCTCCCACAGACTCTCTTGGTCCCGCCGGACCCCACGACGACAAGCGTATCCCCCAGCTCGAGGATTGTGAGCTGTGCGCCGGGTACGATCCTGCATTTGATCCATATCCCCAAAGACTGTCCCGCTACCTCCTAACCCCCTCCAAGACTCTGGGAGCCCACGCTCTGCTTGTATATATTTGCCTTGCTGATCATAAAGATCCTACCACTCCGATCTGATAAAGATTTGCTCTTAAGAACTCCTCGTGTGGAGTCTCTCTCTGTCGTGTGGTGCCGAGTGTGCGATCCTAGATACGAGGTTCCTCCCCTGAGGAGTCTCCCGCCAGTGCCCGGCTACGATACCTCGAGGGTGGGTCTCAGGGCAGTCAGGGCCCCCTCCGGGCCCCTCTGAGGTCGCCTTCTAACAGTATGTATACTGACTGGGGAATTGAAGGTGTGAAATACAAGTGTGTAGGTGGTTAGAGGACTTCACACATAGTGCATAGGCGTTTGAAGCAGTCCATGTGCTAAGGCCTTGGTCACTGCATGAGTACTTGGGTACAGACTGAATGATTAGAGTACTGCAAGGAGAGTGCCTGGGTGAATTTATAAGTGTTTGGGTTTTGGCACAGTGAATAGATTAGTTCATGGTGCTGAATGGGTCACTAGAAGACTGCAAGGGGAGTGACAGGGTGTTTGCTGGAAGTGTATGAATACTGACTGGGGAATTGAAGGTGTGAAAGACAAGTGTGTAGGTGGTTAGAGGACTGCATGCATAGTGAATAGGGGTTTGAAGCAGTCCATGTGCTAAGGCCTGGCTCACTGCATGAGTACTTGGGTACTGACTGAATGATTAGAGTACTGCAAGGAGAGTACCTGGGTGAATTTATAAGTGGTTGACTTTTGGTGCAGTGAATGGATTAGTACATGGTGCTGAATGGATCACTGGAGGAGTGCAAGGGGAGTGACAGGGTGTTTGCTGGAAGTGTATGAATACTGACTTGGGAATTGAAGGTGTGAAAGACAAGTGTGTAGGTGGTTAGAGGACTGCATGCATACTGGATAGGCGTTTGAAGCAATGCATGTGCTAAGGCCTGTCTCAGTCCAATAGTACTTGGATACTGACTGAATGTTTTGAGTATTGCAAGGAGAGTGCCAGGATGAATTTATAAGTATTTGTATTTTGGTGCAGTAAATACATTAGCACATGGTGCTGAATAAGTCACTGGAGAAGTATAAGGGGAGTGACAGAGTGTTTGCGGGAACTGTATGAATACTGTCGGGGGTATTGAAGGTGTGAAAGACAAGTATGTAGGTGGCTGGAGACCTACATGCATAGTGGATAGACGTTTGAAACAGTCCATAGAGTAACACTTGGATCACTGCAAAAATACCTGAGTACTGACTGAATCATTAGAGTACTACAAAAAGAGTGACTGGGTGAATCTTTTTAAGATTTTAGATTCTAGTGCAGGGAATAGATTAGTACTTACTGCCAAATGAGTCAGTGGAGGTGTGCAATTAAAGCGACAGAGTGTTTATTGGAGTTTATAGATACTGACAGAGAAATTGAAGGTCTGAAAGGCAATTGTGTTGGTAGTTAGAGGCCTCCATGCATAGTGGAAACACGTTTGAATCAATCCATGTGCTAAGGCCTGCCTCACTCCATTAGTACTTAGGTACTGACTGAATGATTACACTATTGCAAGAAGCGTACCTGGGTGAATTTATAAGTGTTTCAGTTTTGGCGCAGTGAATGCATTACTACATGGTGCTGAATAAGTCACTGGAACAGTGCAAGGGGAGTGACAGGATGTTTGCTAGAAGTACATGGATACTGACTAGGGAATTGAAGCTGTTAAAGACAAATGTATAGTATGTTAGAAGACTGCATGCATACTGCATAGACATTTGAAGCAGTCTATGTGGTAATGCATGGTTCACTACATGAGTACCTGGAAACTGACTGAATCATTAGACTACTGCTAGGAGAGTGCCTGGGTAAAACTTTTAAGTTTTTCAGTTTTGGCGCAGTGAAGAGATTGGTACATGGTACTGGATCAGTCACTGGATGAGTGCAAGATGAGTGACAGGATGTTTATTGAAGTATATAGATACTGACTAGTTAATTATAGAAGTGAAAGACAAGTGTGTAGGTGACTAGAGGCCTGTATGCATTCTGGATAGGGGTTTGAAGCAGTCCATGTTGTAAGGCCTGGCTCGCTGCATGAGTACTTGGATACTGACTGAATGATTAGAGTACTGCAAAAAGAGTGCCTGGGTGAATTTATAAGTGTGTGGGTTTTGGCGCAGTGAATGGATTAGTACATGGTGCTGAATGGGTCACTAGAGGAGTGCATGGGAAGTGACAGGGTGTTTGCTGGAAGTGTATGGATACTGACTGTGGAATTAAAGGTGTGAAAGAGAACTGTGTAGATGGTTAGAGAACTGCATGCATAGTGGATAAGCATTTTTAATCAATGCATGTGCTAAGGCCTACCTCATTCCGTTACTACTTGAATATTAACTGAATGTTTACAGTATTGCAAGGACAGTTCCTGGGTGAATACATAAGCAATGACTGCCTTCTAATTCTACCAAAACTTGAGAACAGGAAAGTTTTTAAGCAGTTATGCGTATTCAAAGATATGAAGTACCCAAATGCTTCTCTCACAGTGGTTCCCAAATGCATATAGATTCACAGTGTGATTCTAGACAAGCAACAATATCCCTAGGAGTTTACCAAAACTCATTCAATACTGTGGAAGGGTTAAGGGGACTGCACACAATCTACATATTTCAGTACTGCACTTTACTGTCAATGCCTGACTCATTTTATCAATGCATAAGCAATGACTGGCTTCTAATGCTACTAAAACTTGACAACATGACAGGTTTTAAAATAGTTATCTGTCAGCAAATACATGATGTTACCAAATGCTTCTCTCACAGTGGTTGCCAAATGCACACAGACTCACAGTGTGATTCTAGACAAGCAAGACTATCCCTAGGAGTTTACCAAAACTCATTCACTACTGTGGAAGGGGTAAGGGGACTGCACACAATCTACATATTTCAGTACTGCACTTTAGTGTTAAAGCCTGACTCATTTTATCAATGAATAAGAAAAGACTGGCTTTTAATGCTACTAAAACTTGACAACATGACCGGTTTTAAAACAGTTATCTGTCAGCAAATACATGATGTTACCAAATGCTTCTCTCGCAGTGGTTCCCAAATGCACACAGACTCACAGTGTGATTCTAGAACAAGCAACACTATCACTAGGAGTTTACCAAAACTCATTCACTACTGTGGAAGGGTTGAGGGGACTGCACCCAATCTACATATTTCAGTACTGCACTTTACTGTCAATGCCTGACTCATTTTATCAATGCATAAGCAATGACTGGCTTCTAATGCTACTAAAACTTGACAACATGACAGGTTTTAAAATAGTTATCTGTCAGCAAATACATGATGTTACCAAATGCTTCTCTCACAGTGGTTGCCAAATGCACACAGACTCACAGTGTGATTCTAGACAAGCAAGACTATCCCTAGGAGTTTACCAAAACTCATTCACTACTGTGGAAGGGGTAAGGGGACTGCACACAATCTACATATTTAAGTACTGCACTTTAGTGTCAAAGCCTAACTCATTTTATCAATGCATAAGCAAAGACTGGTTTGTAATGCTACTAAAACTTGACAACATGACAGGTTTTAAAACAGTTGTCTGTCGGCAAATACACGATGTTACCAAATGCTTCTCTCACAATCCTTTCCCAAATGCACACAGACTCACAGTGTGATTTTAGGCAAGCAACACTATCCTGGGAGTTTACCAAAACTCATTCACTAGTCTGGAAGGGGGAAGGGTACTGCACACAATCTACATATTTAAGTACTGCACTTTAGTGTCAAAGCCTCACTCATTTTATCAATGCATCAGCAAAGACTGGCTTCTAATGCTACTAAAACATGACAGGTTTTAAAACAGTTATCTGTCAGCAAATACATGATGTTACCAAATGCTTCTCTCACAGTGGTTCCCAAATGCACACAGACTCACAGTGTGATTCTAGACGAGCAACACTATCCCTAGGAGTTTACCAAAACTCATGCACTACTGTGGAAGTGGTAAGGGGACTGCACACAATCTATATATTTCAGTACTGCACTTTAGTTTCAAAGCCTGACTCATTTTATCAATACACAAGCAACGACTGGCTTTTAATGCTACTAAAACTTGACAACATGACAGGTTTTAAAACAATTATCTGCAAGCAATTACATAATTTTACCAAATGCTTCTCTCACAATGCTTACCCAAATACACACAGACTCACAGTGTGATTGTAGACAGACAACTATCCCTTGTACAAAATACATTTACTAGTCTACAAGACCTAAGGTGACTGCACACATTGCAGAAAATCTACTACTACAGATTAGTACCAAAATGTTTCTCTCAAAATGATTCCTAAATGCACACAGACTCACTGTGTGATTCTAGACAAACAACACTATCCCTTGCACTATACCAAAACACATTTCTTAATCTACGAATACTACATTTTAGTGTAGAAACATTCATTTTGCAAATTCATAAACAATGACTGATTTCTGATTGTACCAAAATATAAAAACAGCACAGTTATCTGTCTGCAAACACATGAAAAACACAAATGTTTATCACAGAATGATTTCTACATGCACACACACTGTCAATAAGATTGTAGGCAAAAAAAAGTACTCCCTGCACTTTAGCAGGAGAAATACTTCTGTCTGATTAAAATCAAAATAGATCACATACATCCCCTCACAATTAAATAACTCACCTTTCAAGTTGTTTTGTAGATTAAGAAGTATATCAGTCACACACCAGGTTTTCTTATACAGAATCTCTGCACTGTGCACCTGTCAGCAAAACCAAAGATTGGCAAAGCTTCCCTCTCATTTTCCACACATATACATGTAAACATCAAATCACATTCCTTCCCACATAAATTCAAAAGCTAACACACATTTCTATTGGTTAAACATTTCAACCCTTTCCAAATGACATAAATTTGAACCCTACCCCCAATCTGCCTTCTGCCTGTTACCATAGAAACAGGTCATGGAACACTGAACTGAGCACACAGGTCACAAGTTGAGCACACAATGTTGGTAATCAAAACAGCAAGTGTGCTTGACTTTTCAACATATCAGCTTATCATATATAATGTTCCTTTCAATCAGTTTTTGTTAACCAATAAGAATCATGCGTTTAAAAAACAGAAACATGCACCCTACCTTTCAGTGTTGTCAAACAACCAATGATTTCTTGTCTTTGTTCAAAACTGCATCTTAGCCACCATTTTAGAAAAATCTTACTTTTCAAACTGCCATTTCATTTACAGAGACCATCTGAGTGCATCCAGACCTCCCTTCAAGATGCTTAGAGTGTGGATTGTGGGACACAGCTATATTTTCTGGAGCCAAAGGTATGCAGAAAACAAAGGCATTCACAAAGACCTAGGTTTGCCAAATGTAGACATTAAATGGATTGGACAGAGAGGGTTAAAGTGGCACCAATTGATGCCATTGGTAAAATCCTTTATGCATATCCAACACCCTGACCTCATAATAGTGCACTGTGGTGGCAATGACCTAGGCACTTTGACTGGGGTAGGTCTGTAAATGCTTATGAAGGACACCTTTGCAGAATTGATTTCACTTTTTCCCAAAACTGCCTTTGTGTATTCTAACATATGCCAAGGGCAGAAATGGAACTGGTCCAATCATTTTTGTCCACAAATTGAGAAAGCTAGGAAACATGTGAATAAATCTGTTTCTGCTTTTCTCAGAGACTATAGAATGGGGTCCATTTACAATAACAATCTGCGCTTTCATATGCAGAGATGTATAGGAGAGATGGAGTACACTTTACTGATGAAGGAAACAGAGTTTTCCTCAACAACCTTAGACTCTGTATAGGTACTTACTTATAAGTACCAAAAACTCTCAATGAACACAACGGCTCTTTTTAGAGCCACTCAAGAACAAAACACTTAAGCTTGATGTTTATCTTCCAAAAATGTCAGTTTTTTTCCCTTGGATCCGCGCACCCAACGCGTTAGGAACCGTGCACCCAACGCGAGAGAAACCGTGCACCCAACGCGTTAGGATGCGCGACTCCTAATTTTACCGTAAAAAATAGCCCCTATCACTCATTTTTATTATCCTCAGGGACCCCATCCCCCGGGGCTTATAAGAAAACGTTGGAGACCGTGGGGGGAGCCCCAACGCCCCCACGGTCCCAGCCGGCTCCCCGCATCCTTCGGGAGCCGGCATTGCTTTTCCACATGGGGAGCTGCTGTCATGCAGCTCCCCGTGTGGAAAAGCAATATCGTTTGGATTTTGAAAGAGAGAGCAAGTTTCCCTGCTCTCTCTTTCAAAATCCTAACGAAGTTTGCTATGGGAGGGCAGGAGACTCCCGCCCTCTCATATCAAACAACAGTGTCCTGGGGGTGGGCACCCCAGGACACTGTAGGAGCCGGCCCTGGGGGGTAGCGGTCCCCAGGGCCCTCGAGGGCTCCAGGAGGGGGGCCACGCAGCCCCCCTCCCCCTATTAATTTATAAACATTTTGCCCCTGGAATTTGGCCCATCCGGGGGCTAATTATTAATCGGGTTTTTTTTCCGGCCGGATCCGCTTAAAAAAAAAAAAAAAAGGGGGGGCCCCAGGGGGTCCTTCTGGGACCCCCTAAGCAACACTAGAGGGTCAGAGTATTTATACCCTGCCCCCTTTACATCTTTTACACACTTATTTCTCTTACTTAATCAGCCTCGCTTCTTGCGAGGCACAAAATGGCTGCCAACAGTTCCTGGTTTTGAATGTAGACTGACACTTGACAGCCAATTAGCATTCAGCGCTTGATCGGGAGGGTGTGCGCTCGGTTCGCAGAGGGTGCGCGAATCCTCCGAGGCCATAGATATATCTATCTTTTTTACTCTAATTTTTTCAGGAACTACTGAACGGATCTACACCATTTATGCAAAAGGCACGAGTCTGAACTGAGGACTACCTCTTTGCCAAATTTGGTGTAATTCAGTGATGTCATTTAAGATATCATCAGTGATGTCATCAGTGATGTCACTGACCATGCCATGAATGATGTAATATGTGACGCCATGAGCAGTGCATTGTGGGGGCGCGAGTTATAGTTAGCTGAACTAACTATAACGGTGGAATTTCTATGGTTTTGTATGATTGAAATGTTAAGCTAACTATAACGCCCCTGAAACCTATGTTTTTTTCACTGAATTTCAAAGGTTTTTTAAATGCTAATTTCTAACTATAACGTCTGTAAAATCTATATTTTTTTCAGTAAATTTTAAAGTTTTAGAAATGCTAATTTCTAACTACAATGTCCCAGAAACCTATATTGTTTTTAAGTAAATTTTAAAAAGATGTGCATACTTTTTGTACTGAAAAACTAACTGTAACAGTAGCCTGTTATAAGTTATAATTTAACAATGTTTAAAACTTAATTAGCACTAATTAACATATAAGTGTGGAAAAAGTGTGACGCAGCAGCTATGATACCTGACTTCGAACAACAGCGTTCACAGTTCGATTCCTGGCTCCAGCGGCACATTAGCCCACCAATATGTCACTGTGGGCACACCTTGCTTAATCCTTCCGACACCCCTGAGCACCGGCACACCTTTCCAGGGATAGCTGTATGCTTAACAAATGCTCACATTTTTTTAATTTAAAACCATAGTGATTAGAAATATTAGCACGTCTTTTTTTCTTCTATTCTGAAAGATATGTTTTTTTATGTCTTCTATTTAGAATTACAGCAATTAATAGATGTATTTAGTCATGAGAATGGAAATGACACGGTTTGCTGGGTAACAGTTTTTAATCTCTCCACGTATGTACATACTAAGGACCTTATACGTGTTAGGATCGAAATCGAAACCTTTACCGCTTCACATTTTGTAACTTTTCCCAACATGTGCACAAGTTAAACAGTTAAAACGTGAGCACGTGTCAACTGTAAAACATGACATCTAAATGGGCGGAGCCGCATCTTCCTTCCATAGACTACTCAACAACCAAAAAGTATATAAACCACACCTCTTGATTGATTAGTTTCGTTTTTGAGAGTTTTTACGCGTGTCCATTCAGTGATGCAGGTGCTCTTTTCTAGAGTCGGATTCTTCTTTTGCGGCCACAAAACATAATCCAGAGTTGTAAGTTCTTTGATTATGGCATAGTAGATATTTATAATATGTAGCTATTTGTCAATATTTAAACACTTGTATTTAGAAAAAAGTCTTATTGGTTGTTTTTGCCATTTATATGTAACATCAGCAGCTTGTTTCCAGAAACAGACAGAATACAGCAAATTGTTCCTTTTCTGGCTCCTTTGAGCTCATTTAGTTTGACTTTGTATATTATAATATTGACACTCTACTTCACCTCAGAAGTGTTGGTGACCCGTCGGCACGAAGACTAAAGATTTATATGTAACCTCAGCAGCCTCTTGGTCTTAGTCTGTTTCCCCCTTGGGATCATATAGTGTGATTATGTATATTATAATAACCACCCATTATGATCTCAGAGGAGTTTATGACCCGTCGGCGCGAAGACTAAAGATTTATATGTAACGACAGCACCTTCTGGTTCAAACTCTGTTTCCCCCTTGGGATCATATACTGTGAATATGTATATTATAATATTAACAGTCATTGTGATCTCAGAGGAGTTTATGACTCGTCAGCGCGAAGATGAAAGATTTTGAAGTCCCGGAGAAAAGAACCTCTGAACATATTCATTGCTGGAAAGTGTTTCGTTATTGATCTTGTTTTGTATTCATGAGTTTATGTTCCTTTTCCTTTTTGTGTGGCATCAGTGACACTCTGTATACTGTAATAGAGTGTGATATTTTCACACAACAGGAATTGGAGATTTGTCGCCGCCAGGAGTAAACCATCTGAAATACAGCTTACTGACCTTTATAACTTACTTGATCAGATATTTTTACAGTGCGAATAGTTTTCGCAATTGCAGTTTAAAAAAAGATAGTTTGCATACTTTCTTAGTGAATACCTTTGGTAAACTCTATATTTGTAATTGCTTAATAAAAACAGTTTCAAACCTAGACTGACATTTTTGCTGGTCAACCACAGCTCTCTATCAGAAAAGTAAACACCATATTATAAGTAAATAGTGCTCCTGGGAAGTATACCACCCGCAAATTTAATAAAAAGAAAACCACAACACACTCTGTTATTTTCCCGCTGTGATTTGTACACCCCACACCAGTTATATAAATGGCCCTTAAAATATATAAAAAAAAATTTTTACCTTCAAATTCCCTGTCCACCACCTTGTGTCCACTGTACAGAGTTAATAGTGTTCCTACCCTCCCGCTGCTACTTTTTAATAATTCATATGTTTTTGGTTATGAAAAATATTTTATTGTTTAATATTTATTATTTGGTAATTAATATTTATTAATTATTATTTATTGGTATTTATTATTAATGTATTGTTAATTAATTATTCTAGACTCAGGCCCCAGGGTGTGGATGATTGAAGTCAAAAGAGAACTCAGGCATGTTTAGACTTTACAAGACACATGTAAGGTAATAATGCAACCAGCAGGCATCTTCTCTTCATGGTGTGACTTTTTATTTTTGTGGGGTGGTGGGGGGGGTATGACGTGAGGGGCTTTCCGGGAGTTTGGAATCCAAAGTTCAGTAGGGGAGTTGGTGTCCTTGCCATTGGAGATCCTCAGAGTCCATGTCACAGTTTTTGACAACATTAGTCAGACAGTGAGCAGCAATGCCATGTGGCAGAGAATGTCTTTTGATGCTGTGATGCTGTTGCTCCAGTGGGCCAAGTGCCAGGCCAGGTGTCCTGGGAGATGGTGATGTAGCGCCGACCCTCACAGTCTTTTCCGTGGACGACCCGCCCTCCTGCGGGGACCCTCAGAAGCAGGCCGTGACGATGTTTGGGATGCTCCATCGGATGTTTCCTCCTGCTCCTCCTGATCCCTCCCTGTGGGTGGGGATGTTCTACGCCTTCTGGCACAGGGAGGGTTGGCCATGTTGTCGGCCATCCGACGTAGTGTAGTGTGAATTCCCATGAACACCGTCACAAGCTCAGCCTGTCTGTCCTCCATCCTCCGTTGGTGTTGCAGTAGACAGGCATGTTGCTCCGCATGTTGCTGGGCCTGCTGGGTCTTGATCTCATCGAGGGTCCCCTTCATATCATTGAGGGTGGACACAACCTGGGCCATGCCCGTGGTGTCCTGCCGGTATGTGTCCAGGATGTTACGGACATGGGAATATACCGGATCCCCAGCCAACTGGTCAGGCTGGCGCCTCCGCCGTCCTCCACTCCCACCACCCCTGCCCACTTGCACCTGGCCTGCCCTTGTGGGCACATCGGGTCTTCGGGACCCCTGAGGGGTGGCATTGGCATTGTCACCTGCCTCCTCCTGGGTGCCCGGGACACCGTCCCTCCTGGCCAGCCTGGCTGCTTTGTGGTGGTGGGGCAAGGATCCTGGGTGTCTGCTGGGATGTGGCAGGAGTGGGGGTTGGCCCCGTTGTACCTGACGCAGGTGCTGCAGGTCGTTGGACACCAGAGGGGCCAGGTTGGTCGGGGTCGTCCACAGAGTGGTGAGAGTCGTCGCTGCCGGTGGGATCGGCCTCCAGCAGAGCCGGGTCCTTTGAGTCTTCCCCCCCAGTGTTGGGGGGTGAACCACGAGGTTGACCTGTGTGTGAGAGAGACAATGTTAATTTTGTTCCATGCAACATCCATGTTTCATTAGTTTCAAAGTTGGAACATTTCCTCTGGGAATTTGGATCTGTCTTGCATTCCACTCACAGTGCACTTGTGCATGGGTGTGTCCCTTGGGCACAGCTTTGGCGACTTTAACTATGTGTGGCACAGTCTTACTTGCTGCGTCAAGTGTGACTGCAGTCAGCAGTGGAGTGGGCAGGTGTGGCGAGCCGTGCATTGGCGCCTTCCGTGTTGCACTGTACGTGGGCACATGAAGTTGTTCCACACACTTCAATGATGCAGGTAGCTGTCGTTGTGCTCGTGCACAGGTTGTGACATGTCCCTGTGTTTTGCCATGGAGGAGAGGGGGGTTTCTGGCACTGGCCACCCTTGTCTACATGCACGCAGTCCACCTGCTGACGAGCAGACATTCCCACACACCACAAGGCTGATTTGCTCTCCCTGTGTCTCCCTCCCTCTCTGTCCCCCTCTCCCTCCCTCTCTGTCCCCCTCTCCCTCCCTCTGTGTGTCAGCCTCCTCCCTCTGTCCGTCTCCCTGTGTCTCCCTCCCTCTCTGTCCCCCTCTCCCTCCCTCTCTGTCCCCCTCTCCCTCCCTCTGTGTGTCAGCCTCCTCCCTCTGTCCGTCTCCCTGTGTCTCCCTCCCTCTCTGTCCCCCTCTCCCTCCCTCTCTGTCCCCCTCTCCCTCCCTCTGTGTGTCAGCCTCCTCCCTCTGTCCGTCTCCCTGTGTCTCCCTCCCTCTCTGTCCCCCTCTCCCTCCCTCTCTGTCCCCCTCTCCCTCCCTCTGTGTGTCAGCCTCCTCCCTCTGTCCGTCTCCCTGTGTCTCCCTCCCTCTCTGTCCCCCTCTCCCTCCCTCTCTGTCCCCCTTTCCCTCCCTCTGTGTGTCAGCCTCCTCCCTCTGTCCGTCTCCCTGTGTCTCCCTCCCTCTCTGTCCCCCTCTCCCTCCCTCTCTGTCCCCCTCTCCCTCCCTCTGTGTGTCAGCCTCCTCCCTCTGCCCGTCTCCCTGTGTCTCCCTCCCTCTCTGTTCCCCTCTCCCTCCCTCTCTGTCCCCCTTTCCCTCCCTCTGTGTGTCAGCCTCCTCCCTCTGTCCGTCTCCCTGTGTCTCCCTCCCTCTCTGTCCCCCTCTCCCTCCCTCTATGTCCCCCTCTCCCTCCCTCTGTGTGTCAGCCTCCTCCCTCTGTCCGTCTCCCTGTGTCTCCCTCCCTCTCTGTCCCCCTCTCCCTCCCTCTCTGTCCCCCTTTCCCTCCCTCTGTGTGTCAGCCTCCTCCCTCTGTCTGTCTCCCTGTGTCTCCCAACCTCTCTGTCCCCCTCTCCCTCCCTCTCTGTCCCCCTCTCCCTCCCTCTGTGTGTCACCCTCTGTCACCTCAGCCCAGCTTCCTGGGCACACACTGTTAGCAGATCTTTGAATTGCCCTTGGCTTGTTGATGTGAGTTTGTTTCTGCTCTCCAGGCACCCATTGGGTGTAGTGTCTGTGTGTGCGCTGCTGCTGTGGTGGTGTGTGCTGCCACTCTTTCACAGTGTTGGCTGTTCATTAGCTGCTGTCATGTGCAAAACAGTGCCTTCACCCCCATGTGTTAATGCAAGGCGTCCGTCATTTGCTGGCGAGTCTTTCCTGTGTGGGGACACACTGTTTGTCTGGCTGTGACCTAGGCCATATGGGCAGAGGGCATTGTTGTCTGCTTCTGAGTTGCACTATGTGATTTTTGGGGCCCACCCTCCCGCCATCCGGGTTACCGTGTCATGTGTTGATGTCTTCTGTGGCCTGTGACTTGACATTGTCCAGCTGGGTGCATGGGGCATGGTTGCGCCAGTGGCATGTGCATGTTCATGGAGTGTGGTTGAGTCATGCGATAGCTTGGGGTGGTTGCGTGCCTGTTTGTGAGTTTGGTTGTGGATGACGTTCCCCCCATGTGAGGTGCGTTGTTTGTGTACTCACCCGGGTCTCGGAGTCCTCCTAATCCTTCGACTGCCTTCACCGGAAGTATGGCCATCACCCTCTCCTCCCAGGGATGGTAGTGTACGGGTCTGCGGGACGGCCCTCCTCCAGTGACGTTGGCCTGGTTGTGTTCATCCGTCATCTTGGCTCGGACCCTCCTCCGCAGATCATACCACCTGGCTTGGCTGCCTGCTTGTTCCTTCTGGTGTCCGCAACAGCATTCACAGCATCGACGATGGTCTGCCACATGGCTGTTTTTTCAGAAATGCTGGTCTGTCTGAGCAATGTTCCAAAGAGGTGTGGCTCTCATCGACAAGGACCTCCAACTCTCGGTTACTGAACTTTGGATTCTTGTTAGTGGGCATGGTGAGGGGTGTGGGTGTGGATGGGGGGGTGTGTGGATGGTTGTGGGTGTGTGGGTGTGGTTGTGCAGGTGTGTGTGAATGTGATGAGGGGGTGTTTGTGAAGGTGGTTGTGTGAAGGTGTGCAAGTGTAAGGTGTGGTAAAGCTTGTAGTATGGTGCTGTAGGTTGTCTGTGGGGTCTGGCAGCAGTGAGTCTGTTGCAAAGGCTCATGGTTTGTGTGTGTGGGCCCTTTTTATTGGTCCATTGGTGGGTGTGGCTGTGTTTGAAGTTTGGGTGGGTGTGTTATAAGGAGTGGTGGTGTTTTGGGCCTCTGTTTGTTTTTGGCAGTTGCAGGTCAGTGAATGTGTTGTTTTAGTGGTTGTTGGACATGTTTAGTGGCTTTGTGCCATTCGAATTGTGTATTCTTGTGTTGTTTTGGTTTGTCCTGGTTGTGTACGTGCGTTTTTAGCGTGTGTACGGGGTGTACATGGGCCATTTTGTTGTACAGTGCTGTCCTTGTGTGTGGCTTGGTACGACTCGTACATGCGGTTGTGATGTTGGGGCCTGGGGTGCGCTCCGTACTTAGGAGGTTGTGGTGGGGGTGCGACTCTGACGTACACGGGTGTACATACACGGGTGGGGGTACGACACGTACAGGGTTGTAAATTCACGAGGGGGTAGGACACGTACACGGGTGTACACACACGGGGGGTATGACACGTACAGGGGTGTACATACATGGGGGTAGGACACGTACACGGGTGTACAGACACGGGGGGTACGACACGTACAGGGGTGTACATACACGGGGGGTACGACATGTACAGGGGTGTACATACACGGGGGGGGTACGACACGTACACGGGTGTAAATACACGAGGGGGTAGGACACGTACACGGGTGTACAGACACGGGGGGTACGACACGTACAGGGGTGTACATACATGGGGGTACGACACGTACAGGGGTGTACGTACATGGGGGGTACGACACATACACGGGTGTACAGACACGGGGGGTACGACACGTACACGGGTGTACAGACACGGGGGGTACGACACGTACAGGGGTGTACATACACGGGGGTACAGCACATACAGGGGTGTACATATACGGGGGTACGACACGTACAGGGGTGTACATACACGGGGGTAGGACACGTACACGGGTGTACATACACGAGGGGGTACGACACGTACACGGGTGTACATACACGGGGGTAGGACACGTACACGGGTGTACATACACGAGGGGGTACGACACGTACACGGGTGTACAGACACGGGGGGTACAACACATACAGGGGTGTACATACACGGGGGTACGGCACGTACAGGGGTGTACATACACGGGGGTACGACACGTACAGGGGTGTACATACACGGGGGGTACGGCACGTACAGGGGTGTACATACACGGGGGTACAACACGTACAGGGGTGTACATACACGGGGGAAGGACACGTACACGGGTGTACATACACGAGGGGGTACGACACGAACACGGGTGTATGTACACGGGGGGTAGGACACGTACACGGGTGTACAGACACGGGGGTACGACACGTACAGGGGTGTACATACACGAGGGGGTACGACATGTACAGGGGTGTACATACACGGGGGTACGACACGTACAGGGGTGTACATACACGAGGGGGTACGACACGTACACGGGTGTACATACAGGGGGGGGTACGACACGTACAGGGGTGTACATACACAGGGGGTACGACACATACAGGGGTGTACGTACACGGGGGTACGACACGTACAGGGATGTACATACACGGGGGTACGACACGTACACGGGTGTACATACACGAGGGGGTACGACACGTACACGGGTGTACATACACGGGTGGGGGTGTACATACACGGGGGGTACGTCTCAAACGTTAGGGGGCTGGGGGGAGTGTTGGGCACGTATGCGGGCACATGTCTCCATGGTTGCTATGGGCGTTCGGTGCGGACGGTGTTTTTTCCATACGGTTGTAACATCGGACGCACGGGATGGATCGTGATTCCTCGGTCGGACTTCACTTTTCACATTATACAGTAAATCGTCCGAGGACGTGTCGGACACACTTTCCGACCCGAGGACGTGTGGGGAATAATTCCCAATGCGATTCGTATGGTCTTTTTCCCATGCGAATCGTAATTGGCAGTTTGTACTGCACTTGTACGATTCGTACGGTAAAAAGACCGGATACGAGTCGTACGGGGAATTTTTTTATCGGATCGTGATCGGCACCTAAATGTGGGGAAACTGTCCCGCTTACATGGTCCGATCATTTTATGATAAATTTCCAATTGCTGGGTCCTATTGACCATCCTCTTTCGATAAGTAACAAACTTGTTACCCGTCAGTACAGACCCTGGCACAAATTAACGGCCAACCATCTTGACCAATTGTTTGCTGAGTGGGATTGGAACAGTATGCAAGGGGATATAGATCTGCAGCTTGAATTTTGCGATTTGAAAGTTGGTAACTTACTTAATAAAGTAATTCCTCTTAAACCTCTCAGATATTCACCTAAAAGGTCTGCTACTGGCTGGTATACGCCAGGCTTACGCGAGGAGAAAAGTGCTTGTAAAAAATTGGAGCGGATTTGGCGACGCTCACTTAACGAGCAAGCTAAAATTACTTATAAAGCTGCTATGGCAAGCTATCATAAAAATGTTAAATTGGCCCGTAAAAATCACATTGCAGAGACTTTGGAACAGGCAGGAAATAATGCCAGGATGCTTTTTCAAATTGTACGGGATTTTACTAACCCCACATCCTGCCAGACCAGGGTTAGTTTTTCTCAGACATTATGTGATGATATTTCCTCCTTTTTTGTACAAAAAATTGAGAGAATCTATCAAAATATCATCCTCTCCAATACTTTCACTCCTATTCCTGCGGAGATCACATTACACCCTAATAGTGAAGGACCTTGTCTGACTTCATTTCTGGCTATTACCATCACAGAAGTGCAAACTCTCCTGGAATGCACCAGGTCTGGATCTCTCTAGACATTATCCCGGCTAAAATCTCCTCTAGATTTGCGGTTCAGCTGGCGCCCCCACTTTGTTCTATAATCAATACTTCTTTGAAATTGGCTTGTCTTCCTCAAAGATGGAAACACGCACAAATTCTTCCCATCCGAAAAAACTCTAACATCTCTCACGAGGAACTGTCAAACTATCGACCAATTTCGTTGCTTCCGCTACAGAGCAAGATTACAGAGAAGCACATTAACAAGCACTTATCTGCATTTCTTGAGTCAACTGGTGCTTTGGAAGTCTCTCAGTCGGGTTTTCGTGCCAAGCATAGTACCGAGACTGCCTTGGTGGAGGTGATGGATAACATCAGAATGGCTTTAGATCAAGGTCAGGCGGCACTTTTGGTGCTGCTTGACCTTTCAGCAGCATTTGATACCATTTCCCACCAAGTTCTCTTGCACAGATTATTAGAGCTTGGCATAAACGGACCTGCTTTGAGCTGGTTGGCAGATTTCTTGTCCAACCGTACCCAGGCAGTGTCCATGGGTCCTTTTACATCTGCTCGCACACAGGTTACCAGAGGCGTCCTGCAGGGCTCATGTTTGAGCCCTACTTTATTTAACATCTATGTGACGCCCCTGGCTAAACTGATGAGGGATTTGGGGTTTAACCCTATCTCTTATGCAGACGATACTCAACTCCTCCTCACCTTCGACAAAAGGAGATCAGATACTCAAACTATCTTTTCTCAGGGCATGTTGGCTATTGCCTCCTGGATGAAAACCAACTATCTCCAGTTAAACTCTGAGAAATCTGAGATTCTACTATTCGGAGGTGCTGACATCTGTTGGTCACCCAGCTGGTGGCCGGAGGAGCTGGGTAATGCCCCTGCACCTAAAGAGGTAGTGAAAAATCTGGGCATTAAGCTTGATAATGAACTTACTTTGCAGACCCATGTTAATACTATTGCTGGGTCTTGCTATTTCATTCTAAGTTTACTTAGAAGATTTTTCCTGTTGCTTCCTTTTTCTACCAGGAAGACTCTAATTCAGGCTTTGCTCATGAGCAAGATTGATTATTGTAATGCTCTTCTTATCTCTGCTCATGCTGCCTCATTGAACAAATTGCAGGTTATTCAGAATATAGCTGCTCGTCTGGTTACGGATTCTCCGGCTAGAACCCCCTCCCTGCCTTTACTGCATGAATTACATTGGTTGCCTATTAGGAAAAGAGTGCAATTTAAAACAGGTTGCATGATTTTCAAGGCTCTTAATGAGCTTAGCCCCTGCTATATAACCAGGAAACTAAAGGTATATAATCCTATATCTTCACTCCGATCAGGATCTAAAAAACTTCTTCATGTTCCTAGAATAAATAAAGCCCGTTCTGGTGGCAGGGCCTTTTCTTACTTGGCTCCTTTGGTTTTGAACAGTCTTCCCCTATATCTTCGCATGGAAATGTCTCTCCTTCGTTTCAGAAAATTGATGAAAACACACCTTTTTTAGCTCAAGACAGTCCCTGTTGCAAGCGCAGAGATACCCTTAGGGGTGATTCAGCGCTATATAAAGTTATAAAATCAAATCAAATTAAATCAAATCAAACATAGAGCAACTCTGAAGCACACAACAATGCCCTCAGCCCATATGGCTTAGGGAACAGCCATACAAACAGTGTGTCCCCACACAGTACTGTTTTGCCTGCTAATGGTGGCCGCGTTGCTGGACGACATGGGTATGAAGGCACAATTTGCACATAACAGCAGCTAATGAAGACGCATCACTCTGAAAGAGTGTCAGCACACACCGCCACAGCAGCAGCGCAGACTCAGCCACTCCACCCAATGGGTGCCCGCAGAGAAGAACATGAACAAGCCAATGGCCTTTGAAAGACCTGCAAACTGTGTGTGCCCAGGAAGCTGGGCTGAGGTGACAGAGGGTGACACACAGAGGGAGGGAGAGGGGCAGAGAGAGAGAGACAGAGACAGAGGTGGACACAGGGAGACTGACAGAGGGAGGGAGGAGGCTGACAGAGGGAGGCAGAAAGGGAGACAGAGGGAGACGGACAGTGGGAGGAGGCTGACAGAGGGAGGGAGAAAGGGAGACGGACAGAGGGAGGAGGCTGACAGAGGGAGGGAGAAAGGGAGACAGAGGGAGACGGACAGTGGGAGGAGGCTGACAGGGGGAGGGAGAAAGGGAGACGGACAGAGGGAGGAGGCTGACAGAGGGAGGGAGAAAGGGAGACGGACAGAGGGAGGAGGCTGACAGAGGGAGGGAGAAAGGGAGACGGACAGAGGGAGGAGGCTGACAGAGGGAGGAAGAAAGGGAGACGGACAGAGGGAGGAGGCTGACAGAGGGAGGGAGAAAGGGAGACGGACAGAGGGAGGAGGCTGAAAGAGGGAGGGAGAAAGGGAGACGGACAGAGGGAGGAGGCTGACAGAGGGAGGGAGAAAGGGAGACGGACAGTGGGAGGAGGCTGACAGAGGGAGGGAGAAAGGGAGACGGACAGAGGGAGGAGGCTGACAGAGGGAGGGAGAAAGGGAGACGGACAGAGGGAGGAGGCTGACAGAGGGAGGGAGAAAGGGAGATGGACAGAGGGAGGAGGCTGACAGAGGGAGGGAGAAAGGGAGACAGAGGGAGACGGACAGTGGGAGGAGGCTGACAGAGGGAGGGAGAAAGGGAGACGGACAGAGGGAGGAGGCTGACAGAGGGAGGGAGAAAGGGAGACAGAGGGAGACGGACAGTGGGAGGAGGCTGACAGAGGGAGAGAGAAAGGGAGACGGACAGAGGGAGGAGGCTGACAGAGGGAGGGAGAAAGGGAGACAGAGGGAGACGGACAGTGGGAGGAGGCTGACAGAGGGAGGGAGAAAGGGAGACGGACAGAGGGAGGATGCTTACAGAGGGAGGGAGAAATGGAGACAGAGGGAGACGGACAGTGGGAGGAGGCTGACAGAGGGAGGGAGAAAGGGAGACGGACAGAGGGAGGAGGCTGACAGAGGGAGGGAGAAAGGGAGACGGACAGTGGGAGGAGGCTGACAGAGGGAGGGAGAAAGGGAGACGGACAGAGGGAGGAGGCTGACAGAGGGAGGGAGAAAGGGAGACGGACAGAGGGAGGAGGCTGACAGAGGGAGGGAGAAAGCGAGACGGGCAGTGGGAGGAGGCTGACAGAGGGAGGGAGAAAGGGAGACGGACAGAGGGAGGAGGCTGACAGAGGGAGGGAGAAAGGGAGACGGACAGTGGGAGGAGGCTGACAGAGGGAGGGAGAAAGGGAGACAGAGGGAGACCAAATCACCCTTGGGTGGTGTGGCCATGTCCGCTCGTCAGCAGGTGGACTGTGTGCATGTAGACAAGGTTTGGCAGTGCATGAACCCCCCTTCAACCTTTGAGAAACACTGGGCCATGTGTCAATCTGTGCACGAGTACATCCGTGCTGCAGGCACAAACAGAACCTTACACCCAGTATACCCACCCACTGTGTTTGTCAGAACCCTGTCACAAATTGTTAATTTACCTACCTGCATTCTCAAATAGCATGGAAAAAACACCATTTGGCCACGTACAGTGCAACACGTAAGGCGGCTCTGCATGGCTTGCTACGCCTGCTCACTACACTGCTGACTGCGTTCCCAAAAGATGCATCACCTAAGGTTGTGTCACACATAGGTAAAGTGTCGAAAGCTGTGGCCAAGGGACATACCCATGCACAAGTGCACTGTGAGAGGAATGCTAGCCAAATCCAACCACCCAGAGGAACTGTGCCTGATCAAAAATGAATGAACATGGATGTCGCATGTAACACAATTAACACTGCCTCTCTCACACACAGGTCAACGTCGTCGATCTCCCCCCAACACTGGGGGGGGGGAAGACTCACAGGACCAGGCTCTGCGTGAAGAGGACCCCACCGGCAGCGACGACTCTCACCACTCCGTGGATGACCCAGACCAACCTGGCCCCTCTGGTGTCCATCCACCTACAGCTCCTGCGTCAGGTACAACTGTGCCAACCACCACCCCCATTCCTGCCACATCCCAGGAGACACCCAGGAGCCCTGCCCGCACACAACAACACAGCCAGTCTGTTCCAGGAGGGACAAGGTGCTCCGGGCACCCAGGAGGAGGCAGGCGACACCGCAAATGCCATCCCTCAGCGGTCCCGGAGACCCGATGTGCCCACAACGGCAGGCCAGGCGCAAGTGGGCAGGGGTGGTGGGAGTGGAGGACGGCGGAGGCGCGAACCTGACCAGTTGGCTCAGGAACCGGTAATGTCACACGTCCACAACATCCTGGACACATACCGGCGTGACTCCAGAGGCATCGACCAGGTAGTGGAGACCATCAAGAACATGCAGGTCAAGCATCATGCCAGTCATCTACAACACCATGGATGGATGGAGGCAAGACTGTTTGAGCTCCTGGCGGTGCACAGGGTGGTGAGCCACTAGAGCCATCACTTACCTGCGAGTGACGCTACTGACAGGGCACCATCGCCGCCACCGCCAAGAGTCTTCAGGGCACGACACCGAGCTCCTTCTTCCGCGTCGCCGCCCCGGGACTACAACTCCCGGCAGCCTCAGCGGCGGCGCGACCAATTTGACGCGGTACAAGCGCCAGGAGGCGCCATAAAGCACAGGCAGACCGGCGGAGCGGGGGGACGACCACTAGAGCCATCACTTACCTGCGAGTGACGCTACTGACAGGGCACCATCGCCGCCACCGCCAAGAGTCTTCAGGGCACGACACCGAGCTCCTTCTTCCGCGTCGCCGCCCCGGGACTACAACTCCCGGCAGCCTCAGCGGCGGCGCGACCAATTTGACGCGGTACAAGCGCCAGGAGGCGCCATAAAGCACAGGCAGACCGGCGGAGCGGGGGGACGACCACTAGAGCCATCACTTACCTGCGAGTGACGCTACTGACAGGGCACCATCGCCGCCACCGCCAAGAGTCTTCAGGGCACGACACCGAGCTCCTTCTTCCGCGTCGCCGCCCCGGGACTACAACTCCCGGCAGCCTCAGCGGCGGCGCGACCAATTTGACGCGGTACAAGCGCCAGGAGGCGCCATAAAGCACAGGCAGACCGGCGGAGCGGGGGGACGACCACTAGAGCCATCACTTACCTGCGAGTGACGCTACTGACAGGGCACCATCGCCGCCACCGCCAAGAGTCTTCAGGGCACGACACCGAGCTCCTTCTTCCGCGTCGCCGCCCCGGGACTACAACTCCCGGCAGCCTCAGCGGCGGCGCGACCAATTTGACGCGGTACAAGCGCCAGGAGGCGCCATAAAGCACAGGCAGACCCGCTTCGCGGGACGCGCGCGGGACGACGCCGGGCTAAGCCCGGGCAAAGGGCGGGCCCTCTGTGGCCCTCCGTGGACCGCCGAGACCGGCCCCGGCGCAGCACCCTGCCCAGACGCAGAAACTTAGGAAGACATCTTACTGTGAGTTGCATCTACATTATTACCGTGGCAATTTGAGCATCTGATATAGTTATAACTATGACCACAAGCGTGCCGAGCCCACTTCCTGTCACGGTTGATAGACTGGGATCCGTAATGAACGGTACCTTGGATAATTATTTAATCAAGACTCCATTCATAGGAACAACCGAGTCCTCCTTAGCTGAGCGACGACTCGAGCGCAGACGCTCTATCGAAATTATTAAAACCAGGGCATTGTCTGAGCTCAGTTCCACAGCTACCCCTGTAAATGATTGCATTCCTGTACCAGCCTTTGCTGACGATACCTTAAGCACAGAAGGTATACCACTCTTGTTGAGAGAATGTGTAGCACCCGGTACTCCCTCTATTGGAACAGTTATTATTGATTCGTCACTTGATTTATCCAGTTCTCCAGGAACCTCAAAAATTGTGCCACCTACCTCCCACAAGTCTAAAAAACCGAGGAAAGCTGTACAAGCAGTAAGGCAACTCCCACCACCTGCTAAAAGGAGATGTAAAGGGGTGGAACTTGTAAAACAAAGGATGAGCCATTCAGCTTTTGGGAAGAAGGTGACCCCTTTCAGTTCTAAAGTTATACCCACTGTAACTACTAAGGGCGCGCCCGGACCAGACATTGTTCTTACACCAGTGCCAATCTCGGCACACACGGAGGTGGCACACAGCACTGAACATTGTCCTAAAGATAATGGGTCCAATATCAAAATTACTAGTAACTTTGTGGACACTTTCGAACTGATATTGCGCTCTTATACCCTAGCAATTGTAGAAAGGTTGGAAAAAATCGAGAATCGACTAGGGAAAATTGAAGCAGACCTTGATAGGAAGTCTTGTCCTATTCAATTAAAGGCTCAATCAGAACCTGATCAGGCCCAAGTTCACTCTTCTGGGGTGAATACTGTTGTTAAAAACCGACCTCCACTAATTGATAAGGGGATAGTCGTAAATTTAGTTCCTACTAATTCATCATTAGGCGACCTGTCCCCTGGTAGTAATTTAACAGGAGTGCCAGTTCTGATCTCTAATTTTACTCCAAGTAATGGTATTACTAATCAGCCAAATCCTCCTGTGTGTAATGCACCAGTCAATACTACTTCCCAATCAACATACCCTGAAAATAATATTACTAACGACATGGGTAAATGTTCAGATGGGTTACTGAGACACGAGGAGGGTGGCAGGAGGCAGATTCAAGGGAATCAGCCCAGGGGACCCTTACCGGATCTTCCACCTGAGGCTGTTCCCTATGTTGTGATCCTAACGGGGGTACCTGAGCTTTTAGTAAATAAGAGAGAAGGTTTCTTCCAACTAAAGAATAAAATAGTACATTGGCTGGCACTACATAGGCCGATTACTAGTAACATTAACGGCGAAATAATTCATGTACGCCGGCTTCAATGGTTGGGGGGTAGACCTAAGGACATTAGGGGGGATGTGGTTGTGATAAACTTTAGAGACCAAAATGCAGTACGTCATGTCTTGAGCTGGCCAGGGGTCAACTCAGGTAGCTGCATTACTCCACGTCCCCTGACCTATTTCTATCCACGATCTGCTGTATTTCCCCATCAGACTAGGGGTCTCACATTACCTAGTATTAAACTCCCTGATACGTCGAATCTCAGGAATTTAGCCATAACGTTAGAAGACCCTGAGTGGAATATGGCACCAACTAGGCCAGGTTTCCATGCACATAGGAGCTGGGATTACCCGGCACCTTTCACCCCACTGGAAGTTTCTAACCGGTTTAATATCCTTAGTGGTTTGGATACCTGCGATTGAAGTTTACAGCCACCCGGGGAGGAGCCAGTGGGCATGGCTGAGACCTTGGATAGGACTTCATCCACTGATTTAGCCATTTCCAATAGTGGCTTCATCCTGGCTGGTATTACTATTAATGTACCAACTAATTTTGCTCGTAGTATACAACTAACTACTCAAGGAGACCGTATTGACGAAACATTTAATCATGGCTTAATTAATTATGAGATTCATGCTGGGGCTACAGGCTCTTCCATGCCAAGCAATCAGAATGATGATGGTTGTAAAATGAGTTTAGTTTCTTGGAACATTGCAGGCTTGGCAGACAAGATATGTGACCCTGCCTGGCTTGCTTTTGTTAAAAAATATGCGATTATATGTCTCCAAGAAACATGGTTAGAAGAAAATACTGCCTTCATCGAAGGGTACCAAAGCTTCCTTAGGCCAGCATCCCCCTCTACTAGTGGCAGAGCAAAAGGGGGCTTGGCCATTTTTATAAACTTGGCCTTGTCCTGTGATATAACCATTCACCAACATGCAAATAGTAACCTTCAAGTGCTTATATTGAAGAGAGGCAAAAATGCTTTGACTTTAATCAATTTTTATAACGCCACATCTAGCCAAGGGGAGTGTAACATTCTACTATTGAAGGAAATGTTGAAAGAAGGAACAGACCTATTACCTTGTAAAATATTGATTGCAGGTGACTTTAACGCACATCCGTGCGGTAACCCAAGAGATACCCCAATGGGATCCCTTGGGTGTAACAACATGGATGGTTTTCACTTTGACCACACTAGACGCGGTTCCCTCCTTAATGATTTACTCAATGAATATAACCTGTTTGTAGCCATGTCTTTGGTGTCAGAATCCAAAGTTTTTGATGTTCCGACTTTTAAAGGGTCACGTTATGGGTCTTTTATTGACCATATATTATTATCTGCTGACCTTGCAAACCAGATCTCCTGCTTTACTATTCACATGAATATTTACAGTGATCATAACCCCATTTCTATCAATTTGAATGGTGGTATATTTGAATTACGTAAACAATGTAAAGACAGGGGAATTCTACAATGTATAAACGGTAAACGTCGTTTGAAATGGCATAGGGTAAATCAAGAAAACTTTTATAATGATATTAATAAGTTATGTGGTGAGGAATTAGCGACCTGTGCTTTAACTTCTATGTCTCCAAAGGAAACTTTAGTCACTTTTGAAGGTGTAGCGTTAATAGTAAGCTCTATGTTACTGGTTCCAGCAAATGGGCAAGTTGATAGTCACCCTAAATGGTTTGATCATGCATGCTCTGTCGCAAATAGAAATTTAAGGATGGCGTTAAAAAACGAACCCAGAGATCTAGGCGAAATTAGGATCCTCCGCTATACCTATAAAAAAGCATTAGACAAGCGGAAAAAGGAAATTAAGGTTAGTACTTGGGAGTCCCTACTTGACCCAGCTGTCCTGGGAAATAGCAGCAAATTCTGGGAGATTGTCAACAAACCTTTGTTTGACAACCCAAATGATACTGCAATAGGTACAAATATCCCAGAGGCAGATTGGGTGTCTCATTTCAGTGCAATTTTTAAAAGTCATGATCAACTCTCAGATCATGAACTCTTAATTTTAGAGGAGAAGCCACCCTGTTTCTCAATTAACGAAGTAGAAAAGGCAATCCAAGGTTTAACTAGCAATAAGGCACCTGGTCCGGATGGCCTCCCTCCGGATCTTTTTAAATCTAGTATTCAGTTATGGGCTCCTATCCTTACAAATGTAATAAATGCAGCTGTAATATCCGGGTGCCCAAAATCCTGGGGACAATCAACTATTGTCCCCGTGTTTAAAAAGGGTGATCGTGGCAGCCCGACATGCTACAGACCAATATCCTTAATTAACTCTGTAGCAAAAGTGGTAGGGGGTGTACTTTTGAACAGACTTACAACATGGGCAAAAGAGAAAAATATTCTATCTTCAATACAATATGGTTTCAGACCAGGCCACTCAACAGTGACCCAGTGTCTGAACCTGTATTTAATTGTAAGTAAATACACTTTGGCCCGCCAGGGAACCATACACATGGCCTTTATGGACCTATCGTCCGCATTTGACTGTGTGGACAGAGGTAAATTATGGGACATTATGTTGAAAATGGGCATTGATCAGAACTTAGTTTATGTTCTGATCGATTTGCACTCAGACACAAGAGCCAACGTCCGTTACTCACAAGACCTGAAGGTGACAGGGGACATTAGAATTAATAGGGGCGTCCGTCAAGGATGTATTCTAGCACCATTTCTCTTCAATTTGTACATAAATGAGCTGGAGGACTGTCTGTTGAGAACAGGTGCAGATTACCCCTACGTAGGCAAAAAAGGTATCCCAGTCTTACTCTATGCGGATGATGCTGTCCTTATTTCAAGGACCGCAATTGGTCTCCAGAAACTTCTAAACTCTTTTTATGAATTTATGGAGTCCAGAGGCTTAAGTATCAATAATTCAAAGTCCTACACTATGAAAATGGGCCAGGGGTCAGGTAAACACAACTCTTTTCATACAAATGGGGAAAGAATTCCAAACTCCAAAACCTTCTCATACCTCGGGGTCCTTCTCGACGACCAACTAGAGTGGGGCCCAGCTATTGCTAAAAAAAAGGGCGAAGTAATACGTGTCAATGCAGCAATACTTGGCTTTGCTAGAAAAATGGGCAACAGTCCGGTGGCCGCTTTGCTCAAACTATATCAAGCCAAAAGTGTCGCCATCGCCTGCTATGGCAGTGAGATATGGGGTTACTGCCAGACACGAGCCCTGGAGGTTACAGAAAACAACTTCTTAAAGAAGGTACTGAGGCTGCCAAGGGGCACCGGAAATTTCTCGGTACACGAGGAATTAGGCGTACCATTCCTGAGTGACAGAATAGCAGCAAATCCCCTGTTATGTTGGCTGAACTCCTGGCTAAATGATGATATACCTCTCACTCATGCTATACTAGAAGAAGCTCTAATCTGGGACGGTAGGTTTAAGGTTCCATGGCTAAGGTATATTAACGACCGCCTCACTGAAATGGGGCGACCGGATTTGTTCTCATCCCCAAATTTTATAACTAAAGCTGATATAATTTTTGTGAAAAAGACATTCATGTCCACTAGGTACCTCGCCCGGGAGGAGGGCGAGTTGACGAAAGATAGTGTAAGGAAACACGCCCTACTTAAGACATGTTTTCAAATGGAACCATACCTATCCTGGCCTATGTCAGGGTATGAACGCTATCTCTTGATAAGGTTCCGTTTTGATTTATTTCATCTCCTGTTGGCAGTACCAAAAGGAGCCCATCGAGGCCAAGTGTTACCTGCTTGCGGCTGCGACGGGAAGTCTCCGCAAGATTTGGCACACTTTTTATTTGTTTGTCCTTATTACCTAGTACCTCGGAGATTGTATTTGAAGCCTTGCTTAAAGGATTTACAATTTACCCAAATTAAACCAGCACTTTATTACCTCCAACTCCTGAATTGTGATTATACTTTGTTTATATGCAGTTTTCTGAAACTTGCTATCACCTTCAGGAAGAGTATGGAAGGTTAATTATGCTGCTACTATTGTTGTATTTTTATCCCTTTTTAACTCTGTATAATTATTTATATTTTTAACTTGTTGTATCATATGTGTTATCCTGGTTTTAGAATACTCTTGGATATTATCTTGCGTTTTATTGATGAAATGGATGGTTTCTCTTTATATGAAAGGAATATGTTATGTCTGTATGTTTTAAAATGTACTTTTATGGATGTATTGTATTACATTCGAATAAAGATATAAACAACCACTCCGTCAGATCGCTCAAAGCCTGGCAAACCCTCCCTGTGCCACCAGGCATAGACCAGCACCAGAAACAGGGAGGGAGGAGGAGGAGGATTCATCTGACGGAGCGTCCCTAGCATCGTCAAGGCCTGCTTCTGAGGGTCCCCGCAGGAAGGTGGGTCGTCCACGCAAAAGACCGTGAGAGTCCGCGGAACATCACCATCTCCCAGGTCACCTGGCCTGGCACCTGGCCCTCTGGCCCAACAGCAGCACAGCAGCAAATGACATTCTCTGCCACATGGCCTTGCTGGTCACTGTCTGACCAATGTTGACAAAGACTGTGGCACAGACTCTGATGACTTTCAATGGCAAGGATACCAACTCCCCCTGTGAACTTTGGATTCTACACTCCCGCCAAGCACCTCTTGTCACCCCCCCAAACACGTACCCCACCACTAATAAAATTCATCACAATCACAAGATGATGCCGTCATTTTGCATTATTCCACTACATGTGTGTGTTGTAAAGTCAAACCATGCCTGATTTCAGAAGTAACTCTAAACATCCATACCCTGGGGTCTGAGTCTGGCACAGGACACATATGGGTCACAATGTACCATCCAATACAGACGTGGAGCACCATACTCACCCGTGATGGGCCCAACCAGCTGAGGGGATGCCCGCACAACTGTGCCTACAGACCAATGTAGGAGAGCAACAGTCATGCGCAGAGGTCAGGGATCATGTGGAGTGTCCTGGGGTGCTACTCCCAGGTATGTGTAGACACGTGGCAGAACCATGACCTGCATGCTTGAGTCAGGTGGATGTGGATAATGGTGGGCCGGCCAACGTTGGATGCATGGAGATGGCACAATGGGGTGTTGGATCACAGTGCCACAAGGTTGTGTTGTGGTTGTGGGCTGCATCCTGAGTGTGTGCGTGGATTGAGAAGGTCATTCTGCAGCTGGCAGTGATTCATTCCCCCCATCTCTGTTGGACGTTGATGTGGCCTGGTCGCCGGATGTAGAAGCAGAGCTGTGCAGATGCACCCTGGATGTGGACAAGTATCATGGGAGTTGTAACGCACACGTCCGTAGAGTGCAGGGTAGGATTAGACACGGATGTCGTAGTTGACCTGGGGGATGGTCTCTCTTGCCTTGAGGTGGATGGAACTGGGGATCTTGTGCATAATCCAGAGTGTGCAGCAGCATGAGGCACATATGCTGCTGATCTGCATAGCACATGTCAGCAAGCAATCCATGATGAACACCAGCTCGTTTGCGTGGACACTGGGTGGCCTTGCTGCAGGGCCTGCAGTAGCATGCGCCATGTCAAGAAAACAATGCCACAAGTAGCACACAAAGACATGGATCTCAGGAAGGAACCATGCAAACGGTGTATGGCAAGGAAGGACTGTCTGGTTCAACATGGCACACACACACACAATGGATGCACATGCAGCACAGTGGCTGTCGTGGAGACTGACATGCCACAATACCTACACAGCCATGGACATCATGCACAATACAGATTCTAATCCCTGACAAACAGCATGCATCTTGCTACTCTTCACATAGACTCATATGCACCATCTCTGAGAACTATGCCAGACATGCCGCATGCACAGTGGCAACAGACCACCATTGACAGAGATGAGGCACCTTGGAGGCTGAGGGACACCTTTATTAGTCATGTGTGTCGGAATGCTAATGCAACTCTGTCAACACATACACAGGTCATGTGGATGAACACATGGGACCAACACTGGCACCCCCCTGTGCACCACAGATGCTGGAAATCCATAGAACTGGCACACAAGTGACGGGTTCCAGCTAAACACCCCCTGCTGCTCACGGAGAGGCTGCTATACACCATTGAGCCGCTAATGGGGAATTCACACACCATGTCAACCCGGTGCAACCCATATGTTTCCGAGGGCAGTGTTACACACATTGATGGCTTCATCACAATCCACAATCCCATTACAGATGACTGTCACCAAGTCTGACCATCAATTCAGGTGAATTCAGCCACCATGTCATGTGCCCCATGGTGATTCTACATGTATGTAAAGTATCCAAACATGAACAGGATACCACACCCAAAAAGCCGTGCTGCATCCCTTACCCTAAGGAGATTTTCAAACTTGTCCGTGCATGTAACGCTGATTCAGCACATGTTGCTGTGTTCATGAGGAATAGCAGGAGCACAACAATGCCACCAGCAGACAGCAAGCGCAAGTACCTGTGGATGAGAGACACACCAGAAGTCAGCCAAAAGAAGCACATCCGCATGCATGTACTCGACACGTATAAGGTTGTCAACATGCTAGGTGACAATGATGTCTCTGGAAAAACATTCTTCCATTGCACCATCACTCGAGTGACACATCCAAACACACCTCTGACTCACTTGGCAGACATGCAGATGGACACACACATTGCAACACATGCCACACACGGCCCAATGCGTTCACACTCAGACACTGGAACTCACCACTAAGCAAAGAAGTTGCGTATGAGCCGACTCCGGATGTCCTCTACTGCCTCCTCCTCCTCCACATCACTTGCCTTGTGACCAAGCCCTTCATCCTCCACGGGTGGATGGTCCTGCTCATCTGGATCCAGGATGAGTGGCACAGCTTTCTCCACTGCCATGTTGTGCAGCATGCAGCACACGAGGAAGATCTTGCAGACCTTCACCGGTGCATATGGGAGTGCGCCACTGGTCTTGTGGAGGCAACGGAATCGGCTCTGAGGGAGGCCAATCGTCCTCTCTATCACTCGCCTGGTCCGCCCATGGGCGTTGTTGTAGCGGTGATCGGCAGCCGTGCTGGGGTTGCGGAGAGGCGTGATCAGCCATGGCATGTTGGGATAGCCAGCGTCCCCTACATGGAAACATCATGGACAACAGTGGGTCAGGAGAAGCAGTAAGACAGGAAGATGACGTTAAATACAAGACTGCCAGAGTATACCCACCAACAATACATGCTCGTTCGTTGCACAGCTGCAGCATCATTTCAGGCACCCTGCTACGCCTCATGATGTAGGCATCGTGTGCTGATCCTAGAAAACGAGCACAGACATGTGAAATCACCATGTTGGCAAGACACACCACAAGGGCATTAATGGAGTGGTAATGCTTGCGGTTCCTATACGCTACCTCCTGTGCCTGTGGTGGTACCAAAGCCACATGTGTTCCATCTATGGACCCAATGACATGGGGCAACCCTCCCAGGGCATAGAACTCACGCTTGACACCTGTCAACTGCTCAGGAGTTGGGAATTTTATGAACTCATCCAGGTGATCCAACATGGCCTCTAAAAAATCATGCAGAACACGGCTGAACATGGTTTGGGACATGCCACCGACATGGGCAATGGTATGTTGAAAGGTACCCGTGGCAAAGAAATGTAGGGCTGCCATCACCTTCTCCTTGGGTGTCAGTGCAGTAGGATACCTGTGTAGCGGTTGGAGGTGTGGTGCCAGCTGTGTCGTCAAGTCCTCAATCAAACGTTGGGGGAAGCGGTAGCGGCGTATACAGTCATGTTCCCTCAGGTCAGCCAAGTCCGGAATTGGTCGAGGGAGAGGCGGAGCCCTGCAGTGAATTAGAAGGGACAACGAAGTGTGAGTACAGTACACCACCAATGTCAATGTACTGAGCACATGCTCAACAGGCAATACACATATGCTACATACAGAGTCAGGTCTGTGCAATATGCCCTGGACATGTATGCCAGGCAGGTGACACTCCTACCAAGAGCCAGCTACAAACGTTGATTCTCAACCTCAATATGCCATGCCATGAAACTAGCTGTGGGCCAGTGTAAGTGAGCAGGCAGACGCATTACAGGAGTTACAGACATCCAAATATGTGCAGAAGAATGATGTTTATTGTACAGACAGGTTGCGGAACACTAGAGGCACAGGTCACATGTCATAGAAAAAGGACAGACCTTGCCATGAAGGATTACATGTCAAGACTGATCACACACACATTGAGAGTATGCAGATATGTCCTTGTTTTGAAACTCCGTGTCGATGCATACATACACACCTTACGTCGGATTACACATGTGTGCTGGTGTGCGTAACAGTGTGCCATGCCCATCTACACACAGACACATGTTGGTTGCAGCAACTGCATATGCATTTGACCAAACACCTACAGCAAACCTATGGGAACACATGACACACACATGACATAGTTACAGCGTGAAACGCGGGCATTCACTTGTCTGGGGTAATATTCCATGTATCTGGCATCAGGGGACATTTGCGGGTGTCGGTGACTGTGCCATGCCAGTGACGCATGGCTCACGAAGTCTGTACTACATGCACACATGTCAAAGGAGTGAAGGGGATGTGTGGCACATAGGGCACCATCACACATGACATGTGTACACAGCTCATCTTACTTTAATTAGCTTTACACCTCAGGAGTATAGTGCCACATCAGAGCCTGACCCACCTGTGCCCGACACATGTAGTACTGCACAGACAATGCCTTGATGTCCAGCCTTGGCCAAGTATGACAGCTCAATTCCTTTCTGTGTGCCGCCTGTCACCACTGTCAGGTGTGAAACGCACCGTACATACGCTCTGAGGGCGTGTGTAGGGTCCCTATCACTATGGGAGTGCTGGCGTATGCGTACGCCACAGTGATACGGACCGTACACATGTGTGTAGGGTCCCTATCACTATGGGAGTGCTGGCGTATGCGTACGCCACAGTGATACGGACCGTACACGCGTGTGTAGGGTCCCTATCACTATGGGAGTGCTGGCGTATGCGTACGCCACAGTGATACGGACCGTACACGCGTGTGTAGGGTCCCTATCACTATGGGAGTGCTGGCGTATGCGTACGCCACAGTGATACGGACCGTACATGCGTGTGTAGGGTCCCTATCACTATGGGAGTGCTGGTGTATGCGTACTCCACAGTGATACGGACCGTACACGCGTGTGTAGGGTCGGTCCGTATCACTATGGCGTACGCATTCGCCAGCACTCCCATAGTGATAGGGACCCTACACACGCATGTACGGTCCGTATCACTATGGCGTACGCATTCGCCAGCACTCCCATAGTGATAGGGACCCTACACACGCGTGTACGGTCCGTATCACTATGGCGTACGCATTCGCCAGCACTCCCATAGTGATAGGGACCATACACACGCGTGTACAGTCCGTATCACTGCATTTGGGATGCCCTAGGGGGATGTATGATGTTACATCGCATGCTTTTACAACGCATGCTGTTACAACGAATTTTTTACAACGCAAATGCTGTGACAACGCAAGTCTTTACAACGCAAGTCTTTACATCGACTTGCAGTAGATGGCGTGCTAACATTAAAAAAGGGTAATTTACTATTCTAACTCCAGTCCACGTTGCAGTAGGGAAGGTGTTTGGATAGTAAACTACACTATTTTTAATGTTAGCACGCCATCTAGTGCAAGTCGATGTAAAGACTTGCGTTGTAATGGCATGCGTTGTCACAGCATTTGCGTTGTAACAGTTTCGTTGTAATGGCAGTGCGTTGTAAAAGTTGCGTTGTAATGGTTGTTCCCCGCCCTAGGGCCATGGAACGGACTGTACCTGTGTGTAAATCTTGAAATAACATAGGGGACACATGAGGGACAAGTATAAAGGCCTAAATGCATGCTGGTTGTAATGGAGACCGAGTTTAAAGTTTGAATTATTGCATCAGGTGGCCAGCAGAAGTCGGTTGGAAACGATATACTTTGTTGCAAAGTGGTTGTTGACTTGACATCTTGCTCAATTTTTAAACCATGCAAAGCCACTCACTGGGGTAGGTTTACAGGGATTGGAGGAAACGTAGGATGCTAATGTGACTGACCAATCACTTTGTACTCCTGTGAATGAAACAGGCAAGCAAGGCAGATATAAGGCAGCTAGGTCCCATGAGAGAGCACTTGCCTGCACATCCTTTCATTCCACAACACTGCTGCTGCTCGTGATTCCTCTGGCACCATGTCCAGGTCTGTGGAGAGGGCCCAGCCATTCACCATGGAGGAGAATATGGCATTGGCAGATGTGATCCTCCCACAGTACACCATGCTGTATGGTCGACCAGGGGAGCAGGTGAGTGCAGCCTCCACTAGCTTAGACTGTGCCCCTGTTTTGTGACTGTGACTTCTGGCATTGTGTCCCTGTGTGACAGACATGCAATGTTGTTTGGAGTGGGTCCCAGGGTGGGGAAGGCCCCATGTCTCCCATGCAGAGCATGCTGTGGTTCCTGTGTGCACTCCTCACTTGCATTGTGCTTACTGTGACAATCAATGCATGGTGCATGCCACATTCTGCCTGGCTACTCCTCCTGGGAATGTTGTTGCTACAGTCCTGATGTGATTCTGTGGTCCCCCCAGTGTGACAGGTGACAGCACCCATAGATGTGTGTTTGTTTAGTGTACCTGTGCTGTGGGTGTCCAAATGATGTGTTCGTCCCCTGGACATTGGTGTGTGTGTAAGTCCCCTGTCATGTGGGTGAGTGCATATGGGGAGTGTTGCACACCAGCTGCATGAGGGATGGATATACCCTGCCCATGTGATGTGAGCAGGGAGCAGTGCTGTGTGACTGCCATGCTGAGCCAGCCCCATACCTGTGACACCCCCCAGTCTAGTGGCACATGGGCAGAGTGAGGTTTGTACCCGCAGTTGGCAATGGCAGGTGATTGTCCTGTGCCTGTGTGTGTCTGTGTACTCTGCTGAGGTAGCGTCAGTGGGCTGGGACATGTGACTGCTTTGAGGTGTTGTACATAATCCTTGTGTAGCTTGTGATGCACAGTGTGATCCAGGATCATTGATTGTGTGGCACCCCTCATGCCACCTGTGTACCTTCAATGCCACGTAGTGCATTTTGCCTTCCACAGTGGATTATGTCCCTATGACAAATGTGCAATGAGTTGCCTGCATACCATGGCCTGTTCAAAGAAGACAATTTGTTAATATGTGTGTCTCTGTGTCATTGCTCAGGGGAATTAAAGTATTCTCACTTTTGCATCCTCACAGGTAGGCGTCCATGCCAAGGGGGAGATATGGAAGCAAGCCGTCAGTGCCGTGAGGAATACGGAGGGTCGGAAGCGGCGCCTAGCCCAGGTGAGGAAACGCTGGCAGGATATCTGGTGCTGGACGAGGAGGATTGCACGGGTCCTGCTGGGGGACTCACCTGAGAGCCGGAAGAACCGTGGGCGCCGGCGTCTGACCCACATCCAGAAGCGTGTGCTGGCGGTGGTCTTCCCCGACTTGGATAGGCGCTTACTGGAGAAGCAGCAGCAGGAAGGGGGTAGGTACATGTGGGTTTGTTGTGTGTCACCAGCTTTTGGAAGTGCGCAGTTGCATGGATACACTGCCAGGGTTTACATGTGCAGTGCATAACCAGTTCCCCAAAGTAAACCGGTGCTGTTCTTCCTCCCTTACCCTCCTTGCCATGTGTTCCCTGGTCTGTGTGTAGTCACTCTTGCACAAGGTAATCTAGGCTGGCAGTCAATCCAAGTGCCCAATGCTTGCAGCATCATGTGTGGGGGTGGAGTGTAACAGGTTTTGGTACCTTGGCTGTGCCCTGGCCAGTTCAGTCATTGTGGGGTCCATGTCAGTTGGCACTCATGCTGAGTCCCAACATAGGAGTGTGTCTTTAAAGTGTACTGCCTTCCAGCATGCATGTCCAATGTTGTGCCCTCTGACATGATGTCCATGAGTGGGATTAATGCATAGTGCAGGGACGTTTGCTTCAGTTGCAGTCATATCCATCCAGGACCATGGAGGTGTGTGGCCACTACCGTGCCCTGGGGCACCTTTTCCTAGGTATCATGTGTGTCATCCAACTATGTGGACATTTTCTGTGTCTTCGGCATAGGTTGGGCTCTGTGGCATTGTACCCTGGCCTCATCTGTATTGACGTAAACTGTGCTACATGTGTCCACTGTACAGTGTGACCCAATTTTGCTTGTGCATACTCATAGTGGGCAGTGCCTGTGTGTCTTGGAACGACAATCTGATGATGGTTGATTGTCAATGATATATGTGGACAGGCGCACCAGGGGTAGTTTGTGTACAATCAGGATTTAGTGCAGGCCATGTGTTTTTATCCCAGAGTAAGAGGTGTAAGTACTTCCTCTGTCACAATCACATTGTCTCAGGTAGGGGGTGCTTTGTGCGGGCAAGGCCTACATGTCCAAATCTGAAGTCTCCCTGCTAGGTCTGGCCTGTGTGTGATGTTTGTCTGGACATACACTCAAGGTGCAGTGACCCAGTCATGTTGTGCATGTTTTAATGTATTGGCTTTGCAGCATGTGCAAAAAGTTAATAGACATGGTTCCTGCTCATCCCTTTTTTGTCAACGCTGTGTGGTACAGATGCTGTGCACGATTGTCCCCAGAGCCTGGCTCCTCTGTCCTATTTGATAACAAGTAATTTGCTGTTGGGTCATGCTCTCCATTGTTTCTCAGTGGCATGGTGGGTCAACCAGCTGGGTGTTGCAGGGCCTACATATGTACCTTGTGTTGTAGATGTTACTCATGTTACTTTTCAGGCTATGCACTGTGACCTATGTCGATTTGACTCATGTGACATATGTATACAGGTGTCTGATCATTTCCTGTCTCTTCACCTTGCCCACAGCATCGTCGGGGGACTCCGAGGGAGACACTGGCACGGACCGTGAGGAGGGAGCAGGCACCAGTGGCAGCAGTGCTGTCTTGTCTGGCGCATCGAGTGGCACGGAGGCCGAGGGGAGTGAGGCGGAGGACCTGTCCAGTAACACCATCGCCTATGACGCTGACGGGTCCGAGGCTAATCTCCCAGAGAGGGCGGAGGCTGCTCCCACAGCTGACAGCAGCACTCGATCTCTACCCGCCCCCTCGATTCCCATCACCGGTCTCCCACTTGCTCTGGTCCCTTGCCGCCGTGCTAGGTCACCACGTGTCTCCTTCTTGCCAGGCACCGCACCCCCTGCTCCTGTCTCCACTGCTGCCGCCAATGCAGAGTCTGTGGACATCCTGCGCCAGTTGCAGGTTGGTCAGACTGCGATGCTTAATGTCCTCCATGGCCACACACGAGTGCTCACCCAGATGGAGGCATACATGGAGGGCATCTCAGCTGCGCGGTCTGACCAACGCCAGTTGCTGAGGTCCATTGACTCGACACTGACTGCAGCAGTGGGTCTCCTGCAGCGCTACGTCCCCCCCTACCCCTGCACCATCCACACTTCCCCTGCCTGTCCAAAGCACACCCAGACGTAGCCATGCATGCACCCCACCAGACACAGGCACCACACCACCAGGGAAGGCCAAGCGCACACCTCCTCTCACTCACACACAGGGGGAAGTAGGCACACCCACTGGGTCGGGGGCAAATGGAAGACACGCAGCCACAGTGGGAGTCCACATTCATCACAACCCACTACCTCCAAATCCACTCCCCTCAGCTCTCCTGGCCAGGATTCCACCAAAGACTCCTTCATGGCCGCTCTGTCCCTTAGCCCCAAAGTGACACCACCCCGCAAGCGGTCAAAGGAGTCCCCGGTCAGGGTGGTTGAGTCCCCCCCCTGTCCACACCCTCCCCCAGTAGCGCTGCGGCCCATCCCTCCGACCCCCCCCCTCCTTGGGGCCTGTGGTTCCTTCGGGTGCAGGGGAGACGCTGGAGGACCTTGCAACCGTGTGCAGCGCCATTCTGACCTCCACCTTTGGCGCTGCCCCACCCCCTGTGGTGGAGTCCTCCGTCCCTGCACCCACAACACCTACCCTTGCCCCTCCTGTTCCTGCGGTGCCTGGTCCTTCCCCCCACATGATGCCCCCCCCCTGTGGAAGCAAAGGAGGTATGAACTGTGAAGGCAAGGTAGGGGACACGCGTCCCTATGTGTCCCCCACCAGGAATTGGACTATGGACTGCACTATGGGCCTTGTACATATTCAGCTTTTAATTACAAATCGTTTTTTTATGCTGAATAAAGCTATGTTTTTTTCCCTTTGCACACTACTGCTTTTCTGGTATTGCTGTTGGTGGTGCTGCTCCATGTTTGGGGTGGGGATATTGTGTTAGGTGTCTGGCAAATGTAGTGGTGTGCTGCTCATGGGATGGACCCTGGTATCTGTGTGCCATCACAAGGTATTTGCCAAATAACTTTGTTCATGTATGCTATTACTGCATGGTGACATTGTCCCAAGGTGAGTCCCTTCCTCTGTGGACCCTGACATCTTCCCTGCAGGGTGTTTCCTAAATGTTGTGCTGAGCTGTGTCTACATATCCTTGGTGTATGACGGATCCGTTCTACTTTGGCCATGCATGCTGGGCAATGTCTCCACCTGCATCATTTGTGGCATCCTTGGTGATCACTGTACTTGTGTGTGGAGTATATTGAAGTTAATTCATGTGGACATGTTCCCTTTTACACACTATGCATGTGTGTACTCCCAGTCTCGCACACATGTTACGTGTTCTGCAGGGTCTTTGAGCACCTGACTGACTATTGTGGGCATTGTATCTGTGGGTACTGCACCCTTTTTTTCCATGGGCACTGCTGGGAGGACTCTGTACACACCCCTCCTGTGTCTGGGCACTGCTGGGAGGACTCTGTACACACCCCTCCTGTGTCTGGGCACTGCTGGGAGGACTCTGCACACACCCCTCCTATGTCTGGGCACTGCTGGGAGGACTCTGCACACACCCCTCCTGTGTCTGGGCACTGCTGGGAGGACTCTGCACACACCCCTCCTGTGTCTGGGCACTGCTGGGAGTGATAGGCACACACCCCTCCTGTGTCTGGGCACTGCTGGGAGGACTCTGCACTCACCCCTCCTGTGTCTGGGCACTGCTGGGAGGACTCTGCACACACCCCTCCTGTGTCTGGGCACTGCTGGGAGTGATAGGCACACACCCCTCCTGTGTCTGGGCACTGCTGGGAGGACTCTGTACACACCCCTCCTGTGTCTGGGCACTGCTGGGAGGACTCTGTACACACCCCTCCTGTGTCTGGGCACTGCTGGGAGGACTCTGCACACACCCCTCCTGTGTCCGGGCACTGCTGGGAGGACTCTGCACACACCCCTCCTATGTCTGGGCACTGCTGGGAGTGATAGGCACCCACCCCTCCTGTGTCTGGGCACTGCTGGGAGGACTCTGCACACACCCCTCCTGTGTCTGGGCACTGCTGGGAGGACTCTGCACACACCCCTCCTGTGTCTGGGCACTGCTGGGAGTGATAGGACCACACCCCTCCTGTATCTGGGCACTGCTGGGAGGACTCTGCACACACCCCTCCTGTGTCTGGGCACTGCTGGGAGGACTCTGCACCCACCCCTCCTATGTCTGGGCACTGCTGGGAGTGATAGGCACCCACCCCTCCTATGTCTGGGCACTGTTGGGAGGACTCTGCTTCCACCCCTCCTATGTCTGGGCACTGCTGGGAGTGATAGGCACCCACCCCTCCTATGCCTGGGCACTGCTGGGAGGACTCTGCACCCACCCCTCCTATGTCTGGGCACTGCTGGGAGTGATAGGCACCCACCCCTCCTGTGTCTGGGCACTGCTGGGAGGTCTCTGCACCCACCCCTCCTATGTCTGGGCACTGCTGGGAGGACTCTGCACACACCCCTCCTGTGTCTGGGCACTGCTGGGAGGACTCTGCACCCACCCCTCCTGTGTCTGGGCACTGCTGGGAGGACTCTGCACCCACCCCTCCTGTGTCTGGGCACTGCTGGGAGGACTCTGTACACACCCCTCCTGTGTCTGGGCACTGCTGGGAGGACTCTGTACACACCCCTCCTGTGTCTGGGCACTGCTGGGAGGACTCTGCACACACCCCTCCTGTGTCTGGGCACTGCTGGGAGTGATAGGCACCCACCCTCCTGTGTCTGGGCACTGCTGGGAGGACTCTGCACACACCCCTCTTGTGTCTGGGCACTGCTGGGAGGACTCTGCACACAGCCCTCCTGTGTCTGGGCACTGCTGGGTGGACTCTGCACACACCCCTCCTGTGTCTGGGCACTGCTGGGAGTGATAGGCACCCACCCCTCCTGTGTCTGGGCACTGCTGGGAGGACTCTGCAGACACCCCTCCTGTGTCTGGGCACTGCTGGGAGGACTCTGCACACACCCCTCCTGTGTCTGGGCACTGCTGGGAGTGATAGGCACCCACCCCTCCTGTGTCTGGGCACTGCTGGGAGTGATAGGCACCCACCCCTCCTATGTCTGGGCACTGCTGGGAGGACTCTGCACACACCCCTCCTGTGTCTGGGCACTGCTGGGAGGACTCTGCACACACCCCTCCTGTGTCTGGGCACTGCTGGGAGGACTCTGCACACACCCCTCCTGTGTCTGGGCACTGCTGGGAGTGATAGGCACCCACCCCTCCTGTGTCTGGGCACCGCTGGGAGGACTCTGCACCCACCCCTCCTGTGTCTGGGCACTGCTGGGAGGACTCTGCACCCACCCCTCCTATGTCTGGGCACTGCTGGGAGGACTCTGCACCCACCCCTCCTGTATCTGGGCACTGCTGGGAGGACTCTGCACCCACCCCTCCTGTGTCTGGGCACTGCTGGGAGGACTCTGTACACACCCCTCCTGTGTCTGGGCACTGCTGGGAGGACTTTGCACACACCCCTCCTGTGTCTGGGCACTGCTGGGAGGACTCTGCACACACCCATCCTGTGTCTGGGCACCGCTGGGAGTGATAGGCACCCACCCCTCCTGTGTCTGGGCACTGCTGGGAGGACTCTGCACACACCCCTCCTGTGTCTGGGCACTGCTGGGAGTGATAGGCACCCATCCCCCCTGTGTCTGGGCACTGCTGGGAGGACTCTGCACACACCCCTCCTGTGTCTGGGCACTGCTGGGAGGACTCAGCACACACCCCTCCTGTGTCTGGGCACTGCTGGGAGGACTCTGCACACACCCCTCCTATGTCTGGGCATGTACGGTCGGACATACACAGGTGTGGGTACGCTCCATTTATACATGGGTGTGGGTACGCTCCGTACATACACTGGTGGGGTGTGGGTATGCTACATTCATACACGGGTGGGGGTACGCTCCATTCATACACGGGTGGGGGTACGCTCCGTACATTCCCGTACCCACGATTTGCGGGCCTGGGTACGTACCGTACCCAGGCCTTCAGAGCGTGGGTACGGGTCGTACCACGCATACCCCTACATCACCACAACAATGCTGGTACGGCCCGTACCCAGGCCTTTAGAACGTGGGTACGGGCCGTACCGCCATTGTTGGGGTGACGTAGTGGTGGGCGTGGTATGACCCGTACCCACACTCTTAAGGCCTGGGTACGGTGCGTACCGGTATTGTTGTGATGCCGGTTCACGTCAACATCCACTTCCGTTGTGGCGGACGCTTGCGTTGCTGGACACGCCCCCACCCCCTCGAGGTATCCAGGTCCTGCAGGTCAGGTATGTCCAGGGCATGTGTAATTTGTGACTTGGGTGGGGGTTATGTGTCCTGTCCCTGCCCCCCCCTTTGCCCCTGGGTGTTATTCTGACCTTCTGCGGCGTCTGCGTCGGTGCCTGTAGAGCAGGTGGACTGCTATGAGGGCTGGGATGACACGTAGGTCCGGGTCCATGGCTGTCCGTCACGTACAGGTGCTCCTTGTGCGCGTCGTCCTGATTTCCCGGCAGTTTTTGGCAGGCGGGGAATTTTATCCGTGCGGGGTGACGTCGGTGCGGATCGTACTTCCTGGTTCGTGAACCGCAGCCTGAATGCGTCCCGACGTCACGTCGGCGCTGTCTCGGATCACATTGGTATGTATTTTCTCGTCGGTCGGTGTTTTTTACGATTCGGACGGAAATGATGTGTCCGTGGGAATCGTACTTGCATGTTTGTAATGTTTATTTCCCGGGTACGAGTCGGACGGAGAAAACGCTCCGACCGACGGTTCGTACCCGGTTTCTCCAGGATCCGAATTGGCACCTTAGTATTTTTAAGTCAAGATCAGGGTCAGGGGTGGGCACGATTGAAAACAGGGGCCCCGAGCTGAGGATTCAGGATCGGGGACAAAGGTAGGCGCGGTAGGAGTACAGGAGCCCCGAGCTAGGAGTTCAGGGCATAAAGGGGTTGCCTTAGAGGACACAGCAATGGGAAGTTGTCAATCCTGATTATCCATATCAGACAAGGACAAAAACCTATTGTATGTGGAGACAGGAGCTGCGGTGTTGAGAGTCCCCGAATGTGGATTATAAAAATTTCCCAAAGACAAAGCCCAGATCTGGGTTGAAACATTGGGGTGGGTCTCCTGAGCCATTACTATTGATTTTACCAAGGATGGGTTTCGAAAGTTGAGAATTATACAGTCCCCCTCAATGTTTTTTGGGGACTGTCCCACCCATCCCACTCTTCGCGTCATAATGATGTTATTAGTAAATGATGCCCTGAATCCCTAATGTTTTGACAGCCAGTCAACACTTTTATTACGTAATTGGCCCCATGTTTCAACCTGGTTTTCTTTGAGGGGTGGTACTCCTGACAGGATCACTACATAGGGACAAGCTGCAGGTGGTAGATACAATGACTCCTGACTGCACTTTGGGTTTGAAATGAGCTTGGGGTCTAAACCACCCTCACCTGATCTAATGCCTTTGGGAATATCGGGGGCTGGAGCACCAGTAGAATCGGTAGGAGGATTGCGGGACAGCTGCAAGTTTTTACCTGACCGGTTGTGGCCACGGCTAGCAGCACGACCAGTGTCTGCAATGTTATTTATTACCCTGCTACGCTCTGGTGCAAAGCAATCTTTTACCTTGTTGCAGGTTACACAAATACCAATAGCTGGAGCAATTGTTGGTGCATTGATCAAAATATCAGGATTAGAATTAGATACATTAGTCAATGGCGCCAACCTGATATTGGCTGGCTCAATAGGATTACACTGTGTATTTAAATTAGCACTAAACATATCCAAACGATTCAACCCTTTCCGCAAGACATCAAAGTTACTATCCAATAGGTCTCTGATGCGTCCGTACACAGTATCTATAACAAAAGTAGTAAATGGGTCCCCTTGATTATTATAACCCTCTAAAAAAAGGGGGGCCTGCATCAGTCTGTGTTCCAATGGATTTACCAAGCTCCTTGGTTGAGGTTTGGATAGGTGCTTCAAAAGTCTTAGCGACGGCTGGGGTGTGTATCCAAGAGCTCAGGGTGGTATGGGAAGAGGTTACGCAAGTTGGTTGCTTCCTCTTTGCAGTAACCATTTTCGCTGGCTTTCTCTTTCGTTTTGCCCCAGAAACTATCTCGGTCCCCACCGATGCTGAGTTGGTAGCCGGCTTTGCTGGGTGAGCTACGGTGTCTACACCATCATTGGACTCGATATCAATGGTAGAGTCATTAATGCAGCCATTATGCAAACGGGCGCTAGAGTTACAAAGAGGTGAGGTGGTATCATCATCTCCCCCTGGCATGGACCTATCATCGGAGGGACCTCAATGCCAAGCAAAAGGCACCTCTAAGTTAATTCGATCTTGTTAGCTACAATGCTTACAGCCCTTTCCATCATGCTATCTATGCTAGAAGTAACAGGTCGTTGTGGGGGTGGTCCCCCTCGCTTTCCCATATTGTCCAGTGCGCGGCAAAGAATATTTGGGCACTCACCTTAGGGGGAATGATCAGTTGACGGAAGAAACAAGATGACAGAGGGGTGGCCCAGCCCAGTCTCTTCCGGACCCTGACGAGCTCAGACGGGCCCGCCCTTGGCCCGGGCTGCGCCCGGCGCGCACCCGTGCACGTCCCACGAAGCGGGTGCCGCGAGGAGTAATATGGGCTTTTCCTCAGCACAGGTGCAGCATGTTGGAATGCAGGCAGGCTTCCTGGGACTTGCAGTTCCCCTCGGTGTCAAACAGCGACCTCCTCCACATATCAGAAAATGAACAGCCGCTCCAGGAATTCCACTGATGTCCCTACTTTCTCTGCCACTCATGTGTATAAGTTTCATTTTCTTCAGCACTCTTGACACTTCATAAGAAGCTTCTCCAGACAACTTCTGATATTCTAATTTATTATCATGCTCCACTGGTAACATCAATAATCTATGCAAAGTAACTCCTTTAACATTGTGTGCAGCTAATCCAGTTGGAGCTGTTACCCCACAACATAAATGTGAACCAGTAGTTTTTTGAAGATAACTGGTCCAAACTTAAATTAAAAAACTTTTACCTGTCCCAGCTTGACCACTGATGTACATCAGAAGAGGTTTAAAAGATGAACACAGACATTCTTTTTTTCATGCAACAAACCATGTGCTTTCCATTCTCTCACTTGCACATATAATTCTTTCTGTTCAACATTTACTTGTTCTTCTAACTTTTCCAATGTTATATTCTCCTCATGTGCTTGTTGCATTGCAATTTCGACTTCATGCATAGCAATCGTTGCTTCATTTTCCAGCATTAGTTTTCCAAGAGGATCTTGACTACATGGACCACTACTTTGACTATCTTGAGAACTTTCATGAGCTATTTCATCTATAATAGTCTTTTCCTGTTCAACTTCATCATTCAACATTTTTAAATATGTAGGGAAAATTGGACATCGAATGCTATCTTTACAAGCATTAAAAGAATCTTCAAAGTCTCCAAGTAATTCACTTTCCCTACGCCATGGTTTAAACAGCTGCAGAAGTGCAAAATAGTAAATTTCTCGCTTATATGGAGTTTCACAACTAAGTTTCTTCTGATTTATAAGATTACCCTTTGCATGTTTTACTAAACAACCATAACACGATGAAAGAATCTAGACAAATGTCTAGAAAAACAAATGCACTACTAATGCCCAGGTGGGGCATATTCGTATTTAAACATGAAAAAGTAGCTTAAATGTAGCATATGTCTCAATCAAAAGATAAACAATTGTTCACAAAGACACCATGATAAAACATTAAATACATTAACATAGATAATTTTCCACACAGCGAAGACAAATTGACAGTGGAACTGAATCCATGTATCCTTTTAATTTTAATCAATGAAGAAAAAAGGCTTGACAGAGCGTTGCTTTTTCTCAGCAAAAAGGTCTGCATTCACAATTTCATGTAACAAATCCCAATGCATTTCGGGCTTACAATTCAGCCCTTCATCAGGGGAATCTATAAAAACGAACAATAAATGTATCAATTGTAGAAAAAACATCATAGATTGTCATAATTAGTACATGTACAATTCTGCTGTTCAAGGAAATTCAGGGGAATAGCATTCTGGTCATTGCAACAGAAGCGAAATGCCACCACCACAAGAAACCGAAAAGTGAAAGCACTATGTGCTTAAAATGTGTGCTAATTACAAAAAGCAATAGGTGCTCAACACTGAAACAATTCGTACCTTAAGAGACTACGATGAGTGGAACACAGTTAAGAATGTCAAAAACAAAGGGCTAGGTGTATCTGAACCAATCCTGAAGTTGCGCTGCAAAAAATAAATAAATCAAACCGAAGCCTCAAAACATCATCCCATTTGAACGAACACCTATCCAATCATTGAGAAAAACTTACCAACACTATTTCTCACTGTGGTGTGGGTAATCCAAATAAATCTCCAATAGTTATCCCAATCGGCAACCAGCGTAAAGTTTAAAGCTGCGGTTGCAGTAGTAATCGGCGTTCTGGCTCTAAAAATAACGAGACCCAAATATCAAAATGCTGGTCTCCCAAACGCTAATTAGGATTTAAGTTACAGAGATAAGGGAAAAAAGCGCTTACCTAAACCAACTGTATTCCACCCGAATTGACCACCAACACTGGCTTCTCGAAAGCCGTCCGTGTCGGCGTGTTTAAAACAAAGATAGTCATAGAAACAGGACTAACATGTAGACTATCCTAATGCGATGACACAAAGCCGCCATCTTGAAAAATTCAACCAAAGCTCAAAACTAATGAAAATAGGAAACCCAAAAACGACGGAATAAAAATAAACAACAGATGTAAAAGAAAAAAGAGAAAGAAAAAAAGCGACTGATGCAAGAAACCTGTAATGCTTTACAACAAGTAGGGGTATAGTTCAAAAAATGCAATCAACACTATGCATGAATAATCATTGATAGATGTGCTTTTGTCTGAGGGTAAACTTTAAAGAAAACAAGCCAATTCGAACTTATCATTAAGCCCCTTGGGCAAGAGGCTTTGCATGAACCAAATCCAATAAGCTTCACGCTGTAACAGAAACTTAGTGGTATCTCTGTCAGGACGTAATGTTGCTTTCTCTAGAATACCAAAGCGCAATTGAGATATAGAGTGCTTTTTATCTGACCAGTGAGCTGCTAGCGGTGAACTTGTAGTTTTGGTCCGGATTCTGCTCTTGTGTTCGGTAATTCGAACACGGATCGACCTTTCAGTTTTACCAACATAAAACATCTCACATGGACACTTAATGAAATATATAACATGGTGACTGTTACAGTTAGCATCAAAATTAAGAATGATCTTTTTTCCTGTCCATGGGTGTGTTACATATCTGCCAATAATGGCATTGTGACAATGTGAGCAGTTCATGCAGGTAGTCATACCTTTAAATGACGTAGTTGGTTTAACTGTAGTCTGATTAAGCATCTCTTTTAGGTTATTAGATCGTTTGTACGCAAATAGAGGTTGCTCAGTAAAGAGATTTCGGAAATCAGCTTCATTTTGAAGTAGATCCCATCGTTGTAAGATGCTTTTCTTGATGAAATTGGAATTGCTAGAGAAAGTGGATACAAATACTTCGCGGCTAGAGGAAACCGGTTTATCCTGCTTAAGCAAAAGTGATTCACGACTCTTAGTCATTGCTCGGCTTGCAGCCTCATTCACCACTTTGGGGGGATAACCCCTAGCTAGAAATTTGTCTTTGAATTCATGCATAGTCTGCACGCTGGACTCAGGGTCAGAGGAAATACGTCTAATTCTTAGCAGTTGAGAAAAAGGTAGATGTCTTTTGAGAGACCAAGGATGAAAACTCTGATAATGCAAAGCATTATTACGGTCAGTTTGCTTCTTATACACCGCAGTCTCAATGTTAGTACCCATCCTTGTTAGAATGACATCAAGATATGAAATACTTTGAGGATCAATAGAATGTGTGAACTGAATTCGAGGGTTAATCGTATTCAGCTGTTGTATACATGACACTAGTTCATTTTTAGACCCCTGCCATACAACTAGAATATCGTCGATGTATCGACGATACATGAGAAGATTAGATGACCATAATGGATTAGATAGAATATGCTCTGTTTCATATTTAAGCATGAAGATGTTGGCATAGCTAGGTGCCCCAGAAAAGCCCATCGATGTGCCATTAGCTTGAAGAAAAAAATCACCCTTCCACTGAAAGTAACTGTGGAATAAACAAAAGTGTAAAAGTTCGAGTAAAAACACTTTGTTGGCTCTGATGGAATCCTGTTTCAGTAAAGACCATTCAACAGCTTCAATACCCTCAATATGAGGAATCGAAGTGTACAATGACACAACGTCAATAGTACAAAAAAAGACTTCAGCTGAATGTGGTAATCTCATATCTGCAATGATATTCAATAGATGCGTGGTATCCTGCAAGTAAGATGGACTAGACTGCACAATTGGTTGGAAAAAGGTGTCTAAGTATCGTCCTAGTGGATCATGAATTGACCCACACCCGGAGACAATGGGTCTCAACGGGGGGTCGTTGACATTCTTGTGGATCTTAGGTAGCATGTACAGGGAAGGTCTACGCGGAAATCTCGTGAACAAAAATTCCCTAGTTTTATTGTTGATCCAGCACATATCCACGGCATTCTGTAGAATAGAATTCAATAGGGACACAAAAGAACTAGTAGGGTCTTCAGTAAGTGGAATGTAAGTATCCTGATCCTGTAGCATTGTTTCAACTTTATTTTCATAGTGAGTACGATCCATTACAACAAGTGCCCCTCCCTTATCCGCTTTTGTGAAATGTAGAGTGGTGTTACATCTTAAGGAATTCAATGCCATTTTCTCACCTTTTGACAAATTAAAAGACCCTGATTTTAAACATGGAATATGTTTTAAATCCTGTTTGACCAGATTCTCAAACAAATCAATGGTTTTATGTGAGAAAGGTGGTAAAAAGGAGCTTTTAGGTTTGAATTCAAGATTACCCTCATCCACAGTGGGATTGGGAGTAGTTTCAATAGTGGAAAAAAAGTTTCGTAGGCGGAGCTTCCTAGTGAACTTAAAAAGATCAACCTGCGAATCAAGAGCCTTTCCTGTATAAGATGGAACAAAGGAACAGCCTTTGTTTAGAACAGCAATTTGTTTGGGAGTTAAAGATTTGGAAGAAATGTTCACCACTAGTGTTTCTTCCCCCTTCTCGTGGATCCTGTTTTTGTCGAATCTGTGCCCTCGACGGGTTTTACTGAGGGTGTTACTGTCGGTGCGGGGGGTTGGTTTGACGCTGGGCTTATCTCTAAAAAAGACACTTTTGATGTACTTGGCCCAGCATCAGCTGGTTCACTTTCTTGTGGCTGTACACTGGTGGGGGCAGGTGGATGGGATAACTGAGTATCTGTAACCGATGCGAGACTCTCCTCTGACGAAGTGGTACCCTGTTTCTGCCAGTTACGTTTCTGGGCGTACACTTCCGCCCAGGTGTAAACCTCATCTAATTTGTAGTCGATGGTGTCCGTACGAAATTTTCTGATTTTACGCTCATGAATTTCTTTTGCGTAATTATCTAGTTTAAGGTTGATGTCATCCAGTGTTTTAGACCATACCTCCGGTGCCATTTGTGCTGTTAAAGTGGCTTGTAAATTTTTAATATCAGATTCCAGTTCAATAATAACCTGAGACATTTCTTCCACTATCAAAAGGACTAAATCCAAGGAGCACTTATTAAGAATGGCGTACCATTTCTCCATGAATTTCTTGTTCATGTTAAATAGCATGGGCTTAATAGCTAGACGTAAACCCCTTGGAATCCGACTCGCTTTATGATACTGAACGAGAGTCGTCGCGTGCAGGCGTTGATTAACTTCACGGCGCATCAGATATTCAAGTTGCCGAAGTTGCTGTAAAGTAGACCCTGAAGATGAATCAAATGCCCTTACTTCCTTGATCAGCCCATAAATGTCACTAGCTTCGGCTGATGAATATGCTTTCGTATGAGCTCGATTATCAGTTAAGCGTACAATCTCTTCAAACGACATTTTTACGTGAAAAATTAATGACAATGGTGCAAAGTAAGCTGCAAAGGCAGTGAAAGGAATATACTATTTATACAAAAGCAGCTAGGTATGCACTCGATTAAACCAAACTCCAACTGTTATCTCAATTTTACTCAAAAGTGATACGCGCTTCAACTAATTTAGTGTGCACCTGAGAAGTGGCACTGCCAGCCACCTAGGTAGAACAACACGATGAAAGAATCTAGACAAATGTCTAGAAAAACAAATGCACTACTAATGCCCAGGTGGGGCATATTCGTATTTAAACATGAAAAAGTAGCTTAAATGTAGCATATGTCTCAATCAAAAGATAAACAATTGTTCACAAAGACACCATGATAAAACATTAAATACATAAACATAGATAATTTTCCACACAGCGAAGACAAATTGACAGTGGAACTGAATCCATGTATCCTTTTAATTTTAATCAATGAAGAAAAAAGGCTTGACAGAGCGTTGCTTTTTCTCACCAAAAAGGTCTGCATTCACAATTTCATGTAACAAATCCCAATACATTTCGGGCTTACAATTCAGCCCTTCATCAGGGGAATCTATAAAAACGAACAATAAATGTATCAATTGTAGAAAAAACATCATAGATTGTCATAATTAGTACATGTACAATTCTGCTGTTCAAGGAAAGGCAGGGGAATAGCATTCTGGTCATTGCAACAGAAGCGAAATGCCACCACCACAAGAAACCGAAAAGTGAAAGCACTATGTGCCTAAAATGTGTGCTAATTACAAAAAGCAATAGGTGCTCAACACTGAAACAATTCGTACCTTAAGAGACTACGATGAGTGGAACACAGTTAAGAATGTCAAAAACAAAGGGCTAGGTGTATCTGAACCAATCCTGAAGTTGCGCTGCAAAAAATAAATAAATCAAACCGAAGCCTCAAAACATCATCCCATTTGAACGAACACCGATCCAATCATTGAGAAAAACTTACCAACACTATTTCTCACTGTGGTGTGGGTAATCCAAATAAATCTCCAATAGTTATCCCAATCGGCAACCCGCATAAAGTTTAAAGCTGCGGTTGCAGTAGTAATCGGCGTTCTGGCTCTAAAAATAACGAGACCCAAATATCAAAATGCTGGTCTCCCAAACGCTAATTAGGATTTAAGTTACAGAGATAAGGGAAAAAAGCGCTTACCTAAACCAACTGTATTCCACCCGAACTGACCACCAACACTGGCTTCTCGAAAGCCGTCCGTGTCGGCGTGTTTAAAACAAAGATAGTCATAGAAACAGGACTAACATGTAGACTATCCTAATGCGATGACACAAAGCCGCCATCTTGAAAAATTCAACCAAAGCTCAAAACTAATGAAAATAGGAAACCCAAAAACGACGGAATAAAAATAAACAACAGATATAAAAGAAAAAAGAGAAAGAAAAAAAGCGACTGATGCAAGAAACCTGTAATGCTTTACAACAAGTAGGGGTATAGTTCAAAAAATGCAATCAACACTATGCATGAATAATCATTAATAGATGTGCTTTTGTCTGAGGGTAAACTTTAAAGAAAACAAGCCAATTCGAACTTATCATTAAGCCCCTTGGGCAAGAGGCTTTGCATGAACCAAATCCAATAAGCTTCACGCTGTAACAGAAACTTAGTGGTATCTCTGTCAGGACGTAATGTTGCTTTCTCTAGAATACCAAAGCGCAATTGAGCTATAGAGTGCTTTTTATCTGACCAGTGAGCTGCTAGCGGTGAACTTGTAGTTTTGGTCCGGATTCTGCTCTTGTGTTCGGTAATTCGAACACGGATCGACCTTTCAGTTTTACCAACATAAAACATCTCACATGGACACTTAATGAAATATATAACATGGTGACTGTTACAGTTAGCATCAAAATTAAGAATGATCTTTTTTCCTGTCCATGGGTGTGTTACATATCTGCCAATAATGGCATTGTGACAATGTGAGCAGTTCATGCAGGTAGTCATACCTTTAAATGACGTAGTTGGTTTAACTGTAGTCTGATTAAGCATCTCTTTTAGGTTATTAGATCGTTTGTACGCAAATAACGGTTGCTCAGTAAAGAGATTTCGGAAATCAGCTTCATTTTGAAGTAGATCCCATCGTTGTAAGATGCTTTTCTTGATGAAATTGGAATTGCTAGAGAAAGTGGATATAAATACTTCGCGGCTAGAGGAAACCGGTTTATCCTGCTTAAGCAAAAGTGATTCACGACTCTTAGTCATTGCTCGGCTTGCAGCCTCATTCACCACTTTGGGGGGATAACCCCTAGCTAGAAATTTGTCTTTGAATTCATGCATAGTCTGCACGCTGGACTCAGGGTCAGAGGAAATACGTCTAATTCTTAGCAGTTGAGAAAAAGGTAGATGTCTTTTGAGAGACCAAGGATGAAAACTCTGATAATGCAAAGCATTATTACGGTCAGTTTGCTTCTTATACACCGCAGTCTCAATGTTAGTACCCATCCTTGTTAGAATGACATCAAGATATGAAATACTTTGAGGATCAATAGAATGCGTGAACTGAATTCGAGGGTTAATCGTATTCAGCTGCTGTATACATGACACTAGTTCATTTTTAGACCCCTGCCATACAACTAGAATATCGTCGATGTATCGACGATACATGAGAAGATTAGATGACCACAATGGATTAGATAGAATATGCTCTGTTTCATATTTAAGCATGAAGATGTTGGCATAGCTAGGTGCCCCAGAAAAGCCCATCGATGTGCCATTAGCTTGAAGAAAAAAATCACCCTTCCACTGAAAGTAACTGTGGAATAAACAAAAGTGTAAAAGTTCGAGTAAAAACACTTTGTTGGCTCCAACTACTGCAAACTTTTTCTCTTTAGCATTTCTTTTGAAGCTGTAATGTTGAAGTACTTCATACAGACATAGCTTTTCCAGATGTTGACTCCTTTTCAGATAGTATGTGTCCAACATATTAGTTTTAAGAATATCTGTACTATCTGGCTCATTTGCTGCTAATTGTTCAATTTCTTCCAATGATTTCAACACTCTATTTCATTTGCAGGCAAGACCTAAACTTACCCAAATTATTCCTCGTGACTTTGAATATAAAATTGAGGAACACAAGCGGTCTGAACATTCATACGATCCAATTTCTCTGTGGGAAAGCATTTTCAAACTAAAGCTGTACAATTTCTTGCTAAGACTATTCTCTTGTGCAATTTCTTCCCAAATTTGTTTCATCTCTGTTTTTTCAGTACTTGTTATGTACGATGTAACATAACGTGCAACATCAATTGAGTTATCTGCAACATACTGGATGTCCATGTTCGTATTCCACATTTTTAAAATGTCTGGATTGTAGTCATTGATACTTTGACACTTCTGTTCTTTTTAAGTTGTAGGTATTCTTTGGAGATTTCCGAGTTATTGTGTGCCTAACAGAAGAAAAAAAAGAATTTACTCTTCCTTTACAAATGACTGGACGGGGAAAACCAAACCGACATTTGGTGTAAAATTTTCCTTTAAACTTGTATTTTCTTCTGCAATACTTTCCACAACTGTGACTTTGGGAACGTAATACTTGCTGTCTCAAGCTTCTATCTCCTCCTTCTCTTGGAATCTCACATGTCACATACTGTTCGATGAAAGACAATACTGTTTCATCAGAATCATTTCCAGATTTAGGTGCATCCTTGATCCATACTATCATATGTATATGAGGTGCACCTCTTGTTCGATACTCCTTTTTTCAAAAGAAATCGGTAACTTCTCCAAGAGGTGGATTATTTCTATTACAGATAAAAGACATCATAGCTTGATTAAAATATCTGCACACATTTACAGGATCCAAAGAACACAGTTCACCAGGAGTCTTTATTTCAACATTTTTTATATTAGAATTCGCTTCTCTTAAAAACTCAAGCAAATCTTCCCATGCATACTCTGCACAGCTAAGTGTGACAAACCATGTTGGTGTACCTAAGTTCCGTAACATACACTTGAGTTCTCCATGACGACGATACCAATACTCATTTGTTCCATGTTGACATGCCATCAAATTGATTAACTGTGCTTCTAAATTTTCATCTGTTTCTTGAACTTTCTCCACAAATTCTTTCGCAGAAAGAAGTGATTCATTAACTCCAGTTTTAAGTATATGATTCACTGCATACGAGAGAGAAGACAGATCACTTTCAAACAAAAGGTTTTTTTTTTTTTGTTTTTTTAAATTCTTTTTATTTGCATTTTCAGCAACAATAAACAATACAACTCACTGCTTTGTACATATGACAAGTTATTGACGACACAACTCCCCACCAGTGCAACGCCATCAATAGGATTGACAGAAATCACCTAATTATTGCTTAACCACATGCACCTGGTCCACCCATCTCTGCCCCCTCCCCTCCTGCGCAGGAGCTATACCACCAATATCTACCCCCGTGTCTTGAGATAGCTCCGAATTTCGTCTACACCCAGTCAGTCCAAATGAATAGCCCCGAGTTACAGTGCCTGGAGCGTAGTCCACGCCAACCAGTGTGTGAAGGGTTCCCATATATCATGCGGTCGTGAGCGTATCGGCATTAGTTCCCAGTACAAAGTGAGCTGTGTCTGGCAGTATACTACGCTTTTCACCCATGCCCTAATGCTAGGCGACGTAGCAACTCCCCAGTGCATTGCAACCTGTTGTTTGGCAAGCAATATTAGCATGGCCGGCAGTTTACGGTGTTTGGGTTTGATCGTGTGCAAGATTCCTAGCAGCGCAGTCTGCGGAGTACATGGGATAAGTAGGCCAGTGATCGTACAAATTATCTCCATTACCCTGGCCCAGGTCGCCAATGTGGGACATTCCCACGCCATATGCAAAAACGTAGCCCCGTGTGCATTACAGCGCCAGCAGTTCTCTGTGTTTCTTAGGCCCATGCGATGTAGCCGACCAGGGGTGCGATACGTCATATGTATATATTTGAAATGGATCAGGCGGAGCCTGTAGTTGGGGGACAAAACCTCAAGGAGCCTACAACATAAATCCCAGTGTTCATCAGAGATGTCGGCGCCCAGCTCCGCAACCCACATGCCACGCGCCGTTGGGACCACTACGGGATGATTGCTTTGCATACGCACGTACAATCTGGATATTAGTTTGCGCCCCGATTCCACCGTGAGCACATTTTCCAGGGCAAGCAAATCCGGTGGCGGTGTCGGAAAAGTAGGAAACAGCTTTCGGCACGTGTGGCGAAGCTGATAGTAAAGTAGTGTGTCAAGCATTGTCGGAACTTCCGCACCACACAGCTGCTCCATCGTGAGGAACGTATCTCCCGGGAACAGGTCCCCCCCTTTGCGAAGGCCCTGCGACACAGCTCGCTCCCCGGTTTGCATGTGTTGTAACGGGGGCCACATCGGGTTCCCCCGCAGGGTCACCGATCTGGTTTAGAGGAGGTCCAGCTGGGCTCTACGTCGCAACCCATCCCAGGCCCATCTAAGCGCATGTAGCGGGTCGATTTCCGTGCATCTCCGCTTGTATGGCGTGTATAGGGCCACTGCTAGTGGTAGCGGGGCCGCTCTATCCATCTCTATCGCCACATGTGGCTGAAACGGTGTGGGGTGTGCCCAGTAGTGCAGGAACTGTGCCTGTGCACAGTAAGCATATAGCGAGAAGTCCGGTGCTGCCATGCCCCCTTGTCGCTGTGGGAGAGTGAGGGTCTCCCATGCCACCCTCGGCTGTTTCCCCCCCCATGCCAGTTCTATCATCCGCGAGCGCACTTGGCGCAAGAAGTGAGCAGTCAGGGGCAGCGGGATGTTGACAAATAAATATAGGAGCTTAGGTAGAATGACCATTTTGGCCACAGCTATTCTTCCCGCCAGCGAAAGAGGCAAATGCTTCCAGCGGCTCACCCTCTCCTCAATCCAGCCCAGTGCCCGCCCATAATTTTCCGCCCATATTTGCTGCATGTCTGTGCTTATCCATACCCCCAGGTATCGCACCGGTCCGTCAGCCCATTTCAGCGGGCAGTCCGGAGCAAAGCGGGTCGTCCCGGCCGTCAGTGGCAGAATGACCGACTTCTCCCAATTTATGGCCACTCCCGACAGCAAACCATATTGTATCAGCTCCCTCGTCATGGGGGAAAGATTTTCTTGCGGGTCTGTCACATATAGGGTAATGTCATCCGCATATAGTGAGACGGTCAGTGCCCTCGACGAGAACCCAATGCCCCTGGCCGCATGGTGCTGTCGAATGCGGGCTGCCAATGGCTCCGTAGCGATCGCAAACAGTAGGGGTGAGAGCGGGCAGCCCTGCCGCGTTCCCCTTCCAATGGCAAAGGGCGCAGAGACTAGCCCGTTTACTCGCACCCGGGCAGTGATGTTGGTATAGAGTAACCTGATATAGCGAATAAAAGCCTCACTCATACCCATTTGCTGCGGTAAAGGAAACAGGAAACCCCACTCCAGGGAATCGAACGCTTTCGTGGCGTCCAGCAGCACCGCCGCGGCCTTAACGTGTGGGGCCAGATAATGCAGTACCCCAAAGAGGGTTCGGAGGTTATGAGATGTCGAGCGGCCCGGCACAAATCCCGACTGATCTGGGCGTATCATAAGTGGCAGCACCGGCTGCAGCCGCGTCGCGAGCATTTTAGCAACATTTTTTGCATCAGTGTTAATTAAGGAAAGCGGCCTATAGGAGTCGCACTGCTGGGCATCCTTGTCCGGTTTTAAGAGGGCGATGATGATAGCCTCTCTCATCGACTCTGGGAGGGTACCAACCTCCACTGCCTCGGCAAATACTGCCAATAGTCTGGGGGCCAGGAGATCAGCATATTCCTTATAAAACTGTGCCGGCAGGCCATCTGGCCCCGGCGCTTTTCCGGCTGCCAAGGACCCTATTGCTTCCTTAACATCCTCTACCTCGAAGGGACGATCGAAGTAGCCTTTTTGGTGCGCATTGAACCATATTAGCTGTATCGTGTCCAAGTATCCAGATAGATCCTCCATCGGAGGCGTCCCCCGGGTACGATATAAGTCTGTATAAAAGGTCCGAAATGTGTCCAGGATCTCGGAAGGTGTGTGCGCTTGGTCCCCTCGCTGAGTTGCAACTGATGATATGAATGGGGAAGTTCTTTGCGTTCGCAGCAGGTGGGCGAGCGTTTTGCCCGGGCGATCTCCCTCCCCATATCGGCGGGCTATTGCATGCTTAGTCAAAAATTTTAGCTCCCTATCCGCCTCAGTCTGGTATTCCGTGAGTTTGGTGCGCGTTTCCGCCAAAACTATCGCCGAGGGGTCCGAGCAGTACTGCACCTCCAGAGCATGTAGGCGGTCTTCCAGCCCCTTGAGTGTACCCCTTATGGCCTTCAGTACTTTGGCCTGACCCGCAATGCAGTGACCTCGGACCACCACCTTGAACGCGTCCCACAGGGCGCCCAGCGATGACACAGACCCCGTGTTCAGCTCAAAATAGTCAAGGATGTGTTGGTATATTTCCTCACGAAATACCTGATCCATCAAAGCCTGCGCCGGCAATCGCCACGTGAAGGGCATTATATATGGTTTGGGGACATTTAGCGTCAGCTCCACCGGGGAGTGATCCGAGAGGGTGCGTGCTCTGTGAGTAACTTCAGACACCCATGCATGTACCTGTGGGGTTAAGAGACAGAAATCCAGTCTGGACCAGGCTCCCCTGTGTGGGGTGAAGCAGGTGCCCTCCCTCACCGCGGGGTGCAACACCTGCCACGAATCCAGCAGATGATAGTCCTCCATTAGGCCACGGATAAGACCTGCCGCGTGTGGGTGATGTGTGCGAGCCGCCCCCTCCGTATCAAGGTCCAACGAAAGCACCGCATTAAAGTCCCCGCCCCAGACGCATGCCCCCTCGCCTAATGATTGCGCCTTATGCCAGACGTGACGGAAAAAACCCGGGTCGTCCGTGTTAGGGCCATACGTGTTGACAAGTGTTATCTGCATGTGAAATAGTTTCCCCAGCAATATGACGTAGCGCCCCGCCGTGTCGGCGTGCACCTTGAATGTTTGCCAGGGCAGTCCCTTTCGAATTAAAATAGCCACTCCATGGGAGTAACTGGAACAGCCGGAAGTGTGTTTTTCGCCCCATCTAGCATTCCTAAGCTTCTCCCCGGCTATCTGTGTCAAATGTGTTTCCAGAAAGAAACATATGTCTATGCGATGCAGTGTCAAATGCGCGTAAGTCAATCGTATCTTGCGGTGATCATTGAGGCCGCAGATATTCCATGTCAGGCAGCGCAGCGCGGTCAGGGATGTGCATATGAACATGTCCTGCGCAGCGGAGTGGCACCCAGTGGCGCCCGAGGCGGGGCAGGTGGCGAGAACCCTCGCGCATCATGTCTCGCAGTCAATAACAAAATAGCGTCGGCCTGTGCCAGTGCTGCGCCGTCACTAAATAGAATAAGAAAAGATGGCAGTGAAATAAACCCAACCAACAACAACCAAAACCCCCCACCTCCCACTCCAACCCCCCAATCAGGTTGAGAATCAGTACCCCCCCACCCCAACCCCACAATAGCGTTCCTGTAGTAACAACACGGGAATCATCCCTGCGAGGGCGTGGGGTCACCTGCACACTACCCCGTCTTATAGCGACAGGGTGGCCGAACAATTCCACCCTCTGCGTTCACATATTGTCTACTTACAGCAGTGTGGGCCCCGCGCCTTTCCCTTCACATTACACAGCCAAAGATCAGAAATAGTCTCCGTGCCTAGTCCAATTTTCCCCCCTCAGCCCCTCTCTGCAAACCCCTGGCCGCTTTAGGCCCCAGGACCGACAAAGGCAGCAGCAGGTCATATACTTAACAGTCAAGCTGCATGGCGTCCCAATGCGTTGCAGGTCTGCGAAGCCCTTATGATGGTGCACCGTTCTACTCAATGTCGCTCAGCTGGCACACCGGGGGAGTCTCTCGACCATCTCGTCGCTCCCGATGCGACCGCTCTGCCTGCCGTGCAAACTTGAGCGCTTCTGCCGCCTCCGTGAAGACCATTGGCTTCCCCTTATGCTGAATCCGCAACTTGGCAGGGTACATCATGGCGCACTTAGTCCCCATTTTCTGGAATATCTTTTTAGCCTGCAGGAATTCCCGCCTTGCAGCCTGCACAGCTTGTGTAAAGTCAGGATACAAAGAGACGGCCATGTTTTGGAAATTGAGCTCACCTTTTTCCCGGGCCATCCTCAAGATCGTGTCTCTGTCTCTATAATTTAGGACTCGGGCAAGGATCGGGCGCGGCGGTGCTCCCGGTACCGGGCGTGGTCCCAACACGCGGTGTGCGCGTTCAACCAAGAACATGGGCGACAGGTCAGCTCCAAACAGGTCGCGGAACATACCCTCAATGAATTGTTCCATATTGCCAATGTTGGTGGATTCCGCAATACCAATAATTCGTACGTTATTTCTGCGGGAGCGGGCTTCCAAATCCTCATTGCGCCCTCGTATTACTTCCAGTACTTTATCCATGCGGAGTAGTTTTTCTTGAGTTTCACCTAGGCCTTCTTCACACTCAGTAATCCGAGTCTCCGCCGCTGCAAGCCTCTCTTCATGCTGATCGACTTTGTGTGATATTCCGTCGAGTCGCTGGGCCATGGAGTCAATTTTGCCATCAATCTCCTTGAGGCAGCCCTTAAGGTCACGAAACATGCTTTTGACGTCGCCTTCCTGCGTTGGTTCCATCTGCGTTTCAGGGACCACCGTCTGCGATGCCGGCTCCGTTACAGTGCTCCGGGCAGTCTGCCTCTCAAAGTGAAGCTTCTGCTGCTTGGCTTCTGCCTTCCCCATGGCGCCGCGGTGGAGAAATCTCACGAGGGTCTCAGGAGGGAGGAGATGGCCCCAAGGGATCGCTGCAGGCCTCGGGCCCCGTCCAAACCCCCGGGTTGCACAGGCCCTTGATTTTCTCCCCCTCGCGTCCCACTGCGCAGCTCTCATGGCGAATGGTGAGCCTCACAGCCGGCAAGTCGCAGCAGCCCTTTAGCGCGCTCCGTTCGTGGGCCTGCGTCTACTCAGGTGTCTCCGGAGGGCTCACAGCGAACGCGCAGCAGGTTATCAGTCTTCCTGGATGGCCCCCCGCTCCTCACACGTAGGCACCTTTCTCTGTCCCCGGCCGGCAGACTCTTATTTTCAGATGCGGGACCTCCGTGAGCAGATTTCCAAGCTTCACTCACCGGCAGGAGTCTGTCGGGTTATACCCCCAGGGCGCTGCAGCCGATTCCCCCCGTCGTCTGGAGCATTGGCGAATCCAGCAGCACAGGATGTGCCTTAGCCGGTAAGGTTCTACCAGCCTACCGGGCAGCTCGGTCCCCGCCTCCGAAGTTCCCGAAAAGCATCCAGCCCATCCCCCGGCAGGGGTATCGCCTCTCGGCCAGTCTCGCTTCCGCCAGTTCTCTCGGCTTCTCTACTTCCCGTGCCGGGCCCTCGGCCCGAGGCCGGGGACTTGCGTAGCGATTCCTGCCGCTCAATGAGGCGCAGGCAGGCCGCAGGCACGGCAAAGAGCTACCGCGCCGGATAGCCGCCACCGATCTCGGCCACGAATGCAGTCATCGAGTCCTCGGCGCCCAGGCACCTCACGCCGTATCTCCCCTGCTCGGAAAGGAGGGCATAGTCCCGATAAGCTGACGGATTTTGTGTCCGGCCGGCAGAGCCCCGTTACACGGCGGCCATCTTGCGGCTCGGCTCGGCCACGCCCCCCACTTCAAACAAAAGGTTAAATATGTATGGAATGCACTGTCGAAATCTAGGATCTTCAGAATATAATCTTGTTAACCGATATTCTGAAGCTGGAATCCGTACAGGTCGGTCATCATATCGCCCACCTTCTCCAGTAGGAAACAACTGTGGAAAACAACAAGCTTCCAAGCTTTTCTCCCATACACTCATTGGAGTTCCCTGTGCTTTTTTTATTTGAAATAACTCAATGCTACTTCCCATCACTTCTTTTGAATGCAAAGGGCATATTGTATAATGTTCATAAATCTCTTCTGTCCTTGACTTGTCCACTTTCTCTATTTGACCACTTGAAATTTCAAAATCATCTTCTAAATGTATTACCTGTTCATCCACATTTATATTTTTGTAATAAATATTGTTCTCTATAAGACATAAGGTAGCCTTTTCAACTTTATAAACATCCACAAATTCTTACCATATTTTCCGACTCTTTGTGTGTACACCATTTACTAAAATAACTACTGCCTCATCTTCCTCTTTCTCTCCAGCAATAGTTTCAATGTTTTTCTTAATATCCAAAGGTAAGTACACCACTCTTCCTTTCAGCCCTCTTTGCAAGTCTGTTGGTGGCAGTTTACCTGTTTTAGGCTCCATCCGAATTATAGTTTGAAAAGGATGAACAGATTGAATTAGAATCAACTCATACGTATTTAATTTGGCCAGCTCCTGCGGAATAGCTACTAACTCCAACTTATTATGCACTGCTCTAGCAGGCATTTTGTTCTCTTCTAATTTGTTGTAACAATATTTACATATACGTTGATCACTACCTAACATCCACCTTCAACAAACAAGTAAGGTTGCAAATTCTTCCCACTTACCATTGTTCTCCTTTTCACTTTTCAAATACAAATCAACATTCCTACTTTGACTTTTATAATGAGTACGTTGACAACAAACAAACAGTTTGGCATTTCAGAGCATACAACATTAAATTTTCCAATTTCTTCTTCAAAATTATCAGTGCTAATCATTTTCTCATCTCCTCCAACATCTGTAATTGTCAAACTTTCACTTTCTATGAACTGCTCTTCTGAACCAAAATATCGCATTTCAATATCATCACACTTTTTTTGAACATCTGATAAAGAACCATATAAGAGACTTCCATTCAGTTCACTTAAACTAAATGCAGGACTTTTTACATAGTACAGTTTCTTTACAAAGTTCCGCATTTCTGAATGGTGTACTGCTAACATCCTCAAATGATGAAAAGCACTTTTACTAACTTTTCTTGAAAGACAAGCCAGAGAATGCTCATATTTCTCAGTATATTTTCTTACATTACATGGATCTAGTCCTTGTAACAACTTAATATTCTGTTTTATACTTTTCTGAGTATATTCTCATAGCAAATTTCGCATTATATCAATGGATTCCTGTGGAATACTACAAATGCTACTACAACTCCACTTATACACAGGAGCTCGTGGACGTTTCCATTGCACTTCTTCAGCTATTAACTCTTCTGCACTTTTACCAACCATTTCCTCCTTTGGAAGAGGAACACCATCCTGAACATCGTAGCAACGACCTCAAGTATCAACTGCAAATGATAAACTATTTTCCTGGAAGTAACTTTCCTCATTAAAAAAAGGCTCAGTACTAGAAGTATGTCTCCAATGTCCACTAAAGATTTTACAAAAGTTGGTTCTGTTCACAAGTCTTTTTTTCTACTTTTGTCTTTCAATACTTTGACTATTTTATCCAATACTTTCGTTCTCTTTAAAATAAAAAAAAATCATCTGTTTCAAATTGAAAGCAGTATCCACTATACTTTCAATACGCTGCTTCTTTTTGAATTGAAACATTCTTCTTTTATATTTGCGGCATGTTTTCAATAAATTCTGAATCACTCTAGATCGAAAAAGTCTCTGACGAATTTCTTGAAATTGTTTTTGTCTCTGAGTACCAGATACTATTTCTTTATCATCTTTCCTTTTCCTCGTATTTGAAATTGAACTCTGCTTCACCTTACTTTTGCTTTGTGTGATGTTTTTCTCATTAAATGTTGGTAATATTTTTTTCAAAAATTGTCTTTTGCTTTTACTCCACCAAACAGTTTCTCTACTAGTCGCATTTGTTTCTACTTCAAGAACTTTCCTTTTCGTCAAATATATATTTTTCTTCTCTTTTCTTTTTTTTCACTTCTTCTAGGCATTTCCAAATTTCAATCCAAATGAAATAATTTTCTGAAAAACAAAAAATAGATTCCATTATTTTTCACATTTCTTCACTATGTTAAAATAATAACATACAATTGCAAAACTTCCACTAACAACTTCCAGACCCAGTGCTGCAACGTGATGGAGCACGACAGATGAGCACTAGGATGACAAGTAGTGCCATAGATCATACAGCAGGTATTTATTCAATTATTTACATACTCCTTTACAATTTATATATAACTGCACTACCTCACACCACTTTCTCTGCAACCCACCGCACACAACTTTATAATTAGTATTTTTTTAAATTTTAATCTATGTACTTAGAATGATATTATCAACCAAACAGCACACATAAAAATTTCCATTATTACCTAACAATTTTATCAACAACTTCGCAAACATAACACTGCACCCAGGGCTTTAACTGGAGGGGGTGTCTGTGGGGATGTGACCTCCAGCACTTTATTTTTGGAAGCCTCGAAATGGGTCTTTATAGGGCTCTATTTTCTGACCTCACAAACGTAATCCGTTTTTTCTTTTCTTTATTGCACTGCAGTGACACTGTGAGAGCATGCACATTGCTCACTACTAGGTAGTGCAGACATCATGCCAAGTGACTCGCATTGTAGGAGAAGAGAAATCCTTTAAAGAGAGCCATTTTCTCTCAGTATTTCCCTTCTCTTTTTGCAACGCAACATCATCGTGGGGTGATTAGCAGACAGACCACCAGGTGCGCAACGCCTATTGCCCCGGACTCTCTGACACAGCTTCCCGGGCGCACACACCGAGCCGCACCCGACTACTTCACTGGTCTTCAAAACATCATTTTTTTGTAAAGGAGACTCTGTTCTTTTTCACCCCTTTTTACAACCCCTACATGCCCACTCTGCTCATTGCTGAAAGAATTAGGCTCCCCCGAAATTTCCCTTTGGTTGCGCCTCTGCAAACCCCCACAACAAGACAACTTCAGCACGAACCTGCTCTCACCTTACACACAGTCTTTGTTTTAGTGCCTCGAAAACACACACTTTGCCTGCCTGTTGGAAACAGCCCACTCCCACTCCGCAGGGTGGTGGTGGACTCCTCGAACACACTGTGGTAGCTTGGCTCGAGCGGTCAGGAAACAGGCGCAGTGCTAAGCATACAATATACCCATACAATAACCATGCGTGCATCCGTTCCAAAAACGACTCTACACCGTAAAAATTATGAAAATATTCTTTCTTTATCTTTTTCTCTTAGTTGCTGATTGGAAAAATAAATAGGTCAATCACAATATACAAGTTTCAATTAGTGCAGGTCAAATAAATATTGGCTGTTTGATGAAATAAATAGGGGTGATCATAAATAACAGGGCATAAATACAAGTGCAATATATACAGACAATTAAATACTTTGAGGCAATAAATACTGTACCAATAAATATTGTACACCAACAAGTCCTGTGGACCTATAAATATAGTGCAGCAATAAATAGATAAAAATTCAATAAATACAGTATCCTCAATAAATAATTACAAGTATACAGCACCCCTCATATAATCAGATGACACTTCACTTCTTAAGGGCTGATTTGGCCCAGGCACAGCTTGTAGGGTTGTGGAAGGCTTGAGGGGGGGGCTACTCCCTGGCTGGGACAAGGCTGAGGCCTAAGCTGAGGTAGATCAAAGGGGGGAATACCAGTGCCCTGGCTTTCTCTCTCCACACAACCTCTCTAGGTTAGTCCCAGTTCACCCCTTGCACAGTCAGGTTGGTTTCAGCACCTCCCTAGCCCCTTAGAGCAGTCTCTCAGGTCTCCACAGGGCCTTAGGCGCCCTCTACTCCACTTACTGCCCTTTTTCTGATGTTCCGACGCCGCTGGAGTCGTGTCGACGCCGTGAGGCGGTTCCGGTTCGGTCTCGGCGGCCTCGGCACAATGTCAGTTCCTTGACGACGCCGGTAGGCGGTTCCGGTCCGATGTCGGTGGCCTCGGTTCGATCTCGACCTCCGATTCGACGGCGTCGGGCAGTCTCTTCACGATGTCGACTTCGGGCGGCTCCGGTCCGATGGCGCTCTCGGCTCCGATGACGTCGGCCGGCCTGGCCTCGATGTCGACTTCCGGCGACTCCGGGGTGCGATCCTCACCCCCGACCTCCGGTGCTCCTCCTCACAGGCTCCGGGCGACTCCGGAGTGCGATCCTCACTCCCGACCTCCGGTGCTCCTCTACCTCGGTCTCCGACGACTCCGGAGGGCGGACTTCACTCCTCCGATGACGCCGCTCGCTCGACCTCGGTTCACTTCCTCCTCGACCTCTGGTATTCCTCACGACCTCCGTCGGCGCCCTCTCACGACCTCAGGCGGCTCCGGGTACGACGTCTGCTACTTCAGTCAGCGCCGCTTCTCCACCTCGGGCTCCAGGTCTTCAGGCTACTCTACGCCGGACTCCAGGGAAACCAGTTCTCAGGTCAGAATCTTGCTGTTTTCTTGGTTCTAAGGCCTGTTCCTGCTGTCCAGGTCCTTAGGATAAGTTTCTTCTGTCTTCTTCCCACACAGGGCTATAGGCTGGGATCCATCAGTAGGGACAAGTATCAAGGGTGGGTTTATGGACCCCACTCCAGGCACAAGTTTCCACCCCTGCTGCTTCACTCCTTCCTCCTTCACTGTTGTGCTCCTCTCTCTTCACCAGTCAGGTGCCAACTGCCAGCTTCAACTGCCAACTGCCTCTCTTATCCTCCCAACATTCTAAACGGTCTCCAACTGTCACAGAGTTCTGGAATCTCCTGGAATGTTCTGGAAGGTGCTGGTAGGTTCCAGTGGATGCTGGTGATGTCACAGGTGGCCACCATTTTGTGCTCCAGGCCCTCAGACAGAAGTTTCAGGGGTAGCTAAAATGGCTCCCTGAATCTGCAGCAACACTAAAAAGTCTGGTGGTTCCCCAAAAAGGAAAAATTCAAACAGGGGTTTGAGGCAAAAGTGGGACAAAATAAATAATGATGAGGAGGGACCACCCAAAGGGCTGACAGGTCTAACACGCGTCCCCCCCAGCTGAAAGTGGGGAGAGCTACCCAACCCCTTGGGAGTTCTCATCACTAAGGCGGAAATACCTTGAGAGACCGTCTGCATTGGCGTGGTCCACTCCAGGCCGATGTTCCACCTGAAAGTCCATCCCCTGTAGGGAAATAGACCACCTCAACAACTTGGGATTCTCCCCCTTCATTTGCATCAGCCAACGAAGGGGTCGGTGGTCGGTCTGAACTAGGAAGTGCGAGCCAAACAGGTATGGCCGCAACTTCTTCAGAGCCCATACCACTGCAAAGGCTTCACGCTCTATTGCACTCCACTTCTGTTCCCTGGGAAGTAGTCTCCTGGATAGGAAGACCACGGGTTGATCCAGACCCTCTTCGTTGAGTTGCGATAACACTGCCCCAATGCCATGTTCTGATGCATCTGTCTGGACAATGAACTCCTTGGAAAAGTCTGGGGCCCTTAAGACCGGGGCCTCGCACATGGCTTTCTTCAATCTCTCAAAGGCTTGCTGACAAGCCTCCGTCCAGACTACCCGTCGAGGTTGTTTCTTGGACGTGAGCTCCGTGAGAGGGGCTACGATGGTACCGTACCCCTTCACGAAGCGGCGATAGTATCCCGTGAGGCCCAGAAATGCTCGGACCTCAGTCTGTGTCTTGGGGGGTTCCCAGGCCATGATGGCCTCGATCTTCGCCTGGAGGGGTTGCACCGTTCCCCTACCCACCAAGTGTCCAAGGTACACTACCGACCCCTGCCCGATCTGGCACTTGCTGGCCTTGATCGTCAGTCCAGCTTGTCTCAGGGCCTGGAGAACAGCTTGCAGGTGACGCAAGTGATCCTCCCAGCTGCTACTGAAGACGGCTATGTCATCCAGATAAGCAGCAGAGAAACTCTCCATCCCGGTGAGGATCTGGTTTACCAGGCGCTGAAACGTGGCAGGTGCGTTCTTGAGCCCAAAGGGCATCACACAGAACTGGTAGTGGCCATTGGGCGTGGAGAAGGCTGACCTTTCCCTTGCTCCATCAGTCAAAGAGATCTGCCAGTACCCAGAGGTAAGGTCAAAGGTACTTAGATATTGGGCAGCTCCCAGCCGGTCAATCAATTCATCCGCCCTAGGGATCGGATGTGCATCAGTCTTTGTCACTGAATTCAGTCCCCGGTAGTCCACACAGAACCTCAGTTCTGGTTGGGCACCCGGTGGTGCAGCTTTCGGTACTAACACCACCGGACTGGACCAGGGGCTGCTAGAAGGTTCAATCACTCCTAGCTCCAGCATCTTAGTGACTTCACTATGAATGCTGGCCTTCACCTTGTCTGACATCCGGTAGATCTTGGACTTCACAGGTGGGCTGTCTCCTGTGTCCACGTCATGGACGCACAGGTGAGTCCTACCCGGGACAAGGGAGAACAACGCAGAGTACTGCCCCAGGGCCTGGCGACAGTCCTCCTGCTGTTCAGGAGTTAGAGATGGGGAGAGAATCACTCCCTCCACCGACCCATCCTTTTCCTGAGACGCAAACAGATCAGGGAGAGGCTCGCTTTCCACGTCCTCTCCTCCGTCAGTCACCATCATCAAGATGACTTCGGGCCTCTCGTGGTGGGGTTTGAGGCGGTTGGCATGCAGCACCCGCAGGGGCTGACGAGGGGTCTTCAGGTCCACCAAGTAGGTAGCCTTACCCTTCTTCACCAACACCTCAAAGGGTCCTGACCAGCGATCCTGGAGGGCACTAAGCTCTCCTGGTTCGATCACCCACACCTTCTGGCCAGGCTCCAACTCCACCGGGTGAGCGTTGTGGTCATACCACGCCTTCATCACTGCTTGGCTGGCTTCCAAGTTGTCAGAAGCTTGCTTCCACAACTTAGCCATTTGGCTCCGGAAGGCCAGCATGTAGCTCACCACATCCTGGGGGAGCTTTCTGGGAGTTCTTTCCCATCCGTCTCTCACCAGGTTAAGAGGTCCGCGTACAGGGTGCCCATACAGAAGCTCGAAGGGGCTGAAGCCCACTCCCTTCTGTGGCACTTCCCTGTATGAAAAAAGTAAACAGGGTAGGAGGACGTCCCATTTCCTCCGCAGGCTTTCAGGCAGACTTCTGATCATGCCTTTCAAGGTTTTATTAAACCTCTCCACCAGACCATTGGTCTGGGGGTGGTAAGGAGTCGTGAACCGGTAGGTCACTCCACACTCCTTCCACATTGCCCGCATATACGCTGACATGAAGTTGGTCCCCCTGTCGGACACAACTTCCTTGGGAAAACCCACTCGGGTAAAGATTCCCATCAGGGCCCTTGCCACAACAGGTGCTGTTATGGTCCTCAGAGGTATTGCCTCTGGGTACCGTGTGGCATGATCCACCAGAACCAGGATAAACCTGTGACCAGCGGTAGTCGGTGGATCTAATGGACCCACAATGTCGATGCCCACCCTTTCAAAGGGGGTGCTAACGACAGGAAGTGGTTCCAGGGGAGCTTTCAGCTTCACCCCTGTTTTCCCACTGGCTTGGCAAGACACACATGTCCGGCAGTAGGTATCGGACGTCACTTTCATCTGAGGCCAATAAAAGTGTGGGACAAGACGGGCGAAGGTCTTGTCTTGCCCCAGGTGTCCTGCCAATGGTATCTCGTGAGCCAACTCCAAAAGGAAGGCTCGATAACGTTGAGGAACTACCAAGGCTCGTGACGATCCATGTAGGGGTGCCTTGGGTTCACTGTAGAGGAGGCCATCCTCCCAGTAAACACTGTAGTTCCCTTCAACGTTCCCTGCTGCCTGGGCTTCGGCCTGTCGCCTCAGCCCCTCAAGGGTAGGGCACTCCCTCTGGCCCTGGCAGAATTCCTCCCTGGACGGGCCTCCCTCCACGTGCCACTCGGCCGGGATGGGTAAGTCCTCCAGGTTGGTAACGTCCCCCTCCGCAGACTCCTGGCCCACCACCTCCGGTGGCCTATCCGTCCTACGGGGTGGAGACGCCGAGGCAGGCTCCTCCTGTCCTCGGTTCTTCCCTTGACTGGCAGCTGGCTGGGCCTTTGTTCCAGGCTCCAGCCGGAATGAACTCCCTCTTCGGGTAGTCGCGGACCTTGTGCTAACACAGGCCCAGTCAGGTGTACCCAGCATCTCGGTGTGAGTCCGGTATTCCACCTCCTTCCAAGCGTTGTGCTCCATGTCATTGCCCAGCAGACAATCGACTGGTACGGCAGGGCTTACGGCAACTCGAAGTGAACCTGCAACCCCCCCCCATTCAAAGGGAACCTCGGCCACTGGATAGTGACCTGTTCTGCCGTCAGCCATCGCGGCTGGGTGGAGTACATCGGGAATTACCTGCTCTGGAGACACCAGCTGGCTACGCACCATAGTCATACTGGCTCCTGTGTCTCTCAGAGCCTCCCCTCTTTGGCCGTTGATGGTGATCCACTGCCCATACTTTGCGGTATTTGCGGGCACCTGGATCTTAGGAACCATCTCCCGTTCTCCCAGGGACACTAAAGTGACACCCGCCCACTCCCTTCCCTTAGTTAAGGGCATCTCCTCCCCGAGCACTACACTAGCTACTCCGGGGGGCTTTCCTCCAGTGGGAGGGGGTGATCGTTTCTGACACTTCGGATCTCCTTTATAGTGTCCAACGCCACCGCACTCGTAGCAATGGACAACCCTTGGCTGCTGACTCTGGCCAGGATTAGGGTTTCTGGGTGGGTTAGCCTTAGAGGTGAATCCTGTTCCCTTCCCTTGGAAGTTATTTTGGGGGCCTTTGGAGAACTCCTTTTTCTTTTCCCCTCCTTCCTTCTTCTGGGGGGCGCCCTGTCCAGCCTTTTGAGTGTCCCCTCCAGTCCCCCTTGTGGACACCCGGGTACTAGCCCAAATGTCCGCCTCCTCAGCAAGCTTCCGGGGGCTGGTCAGCTTGCTATCCACCAGGTGTTGCCGCAGTTCAGGGAAACATTTCTCGAGTAGGTGTTCCTTCAGTACTAGGTCAAACAGCTCCTCGTAGTTCCTTACTTCACTGCCCTGAATCCAACCTTCCAGTGCCTTCTTTGCATAGTCCAGGAAGTCCACCCAATTCTGTGTGCCCAGCTTGTGACTACCCCTGAACTTCTGTCTGTACTTTTCAGGTGTTAGTCCAAACTTTCTGATGAGCGCCAGCTTCATGGCGGGGTAGTGGGTCTGCTCATCCTCTTCGAGGGCCAATAAAGCATCCCTACCAGCTGGAGGCATGTACTTATACAATCCCCCTCCCCAGTACTTCACTGGAACCCCATGGGCCCTCAACGAGACCTCATAGGCTGCTAGCCACTTGGCGATGTCGTCACCCGCCCCATAGCTAGCTACTATGTCCTTTGGCAGGTAAGGTTTGGATTCCCTGGTGACCTCTTGGTTTTGGCTGCCACCATTAGGAACAGTTGGTGCCCCAATTCTTAGGATCTGAAGCTCTATCTCTTTCAGTCTTATCTCATGAGCCATCCTCTCTTTCTCCGTCTCATGAGCCAACCTCTGTTCCTCTTTCTCCTTCTCCAGCTTTGCTAAATCCCATGTGAGCTGTCTTTTCTCTCTCCGATCTGCTAACTCCACGCTGGATAAGCCCCCGCTAGAGACAGTGCTGCCCTTCCTAGAAAGTGTCCTGGGCCCTGCTGACAGGTTCCCCACCTCAGGTTGGTACATCTCAGCCCCCTCGGGGTCAGGCTCTCCATCCCTGTCTTCCTCCTCAGCCTTGCTTTCTCGGCGTGCCTCCCCCCAAGCCCTTAAGCTGGTTTGGAGTGCACCCTTCTTTGCTCCTGGGGGGCAGTACACCCCCTCCCGCTGGCAAAACTCCCTGAGTTGGGCCACAGTGTACGTTTCTAGATTTTCTAGTACAAACTCCATCTTGCCCACTCAGGTTAGAGGACAGGTTTTGTGCAGTAACAATGCAGGGGGGTACCTTTAGTAATACCTCCTCCCACCACCAGAGTAAATTTGGAAAAAACAAAAACCCACAATTAGGAAGGCCGCTGTGAGAAAACTCCCGGTGTAGGCCTATGGACTACCCACAGTTATTGTTGAGTATATGTAGGCACAGCTCGATCCCACCGCTGAACACCAATTTATGTTGGAAACAGCCCACTCCCACTCCGCAGGGTGGTGGTGGACTCCTCGAACACACTGTGGTAGCTTGGCTCGAGCGGTCAGGAAACAGGCGCAGTGCTAAGCATACAATATACCCATACAATAACCATGCGTGCATCCGTTCCAAAAACGACTCTACACCGTAAAAATTATGAAAATATTCTTTCTTTATCTTTTTCTCTTAGTTGCTGATTGGAAAAATAAATAGGTCAATCACAATATACAAGTTTCAATTAGTGCAGGTCAAATAAATATTGGCTGTTTGATGAAATAAATAGGGGTGATCATAAATAACAGGGCATAAATACAAGTGCAATATATACAGACAATTAAATACTTTGAGGCAATAAATACTGTACCAATAAATATTGTACACCAACAAGTCCTGTGGACCTATAAATATAGTGCAGCAATAAATAGATAAAAATTCAATAAATACAGTATCCCCAATAAATAATTACAAGTATACAGCACCCCTCATATAATCAGATGACACTTCACTTCTTAAGGGCTGATTTGGCCCAGGCACAGCTTGTAGGGTTGTGGAAGGCTTGAGGGGGGGGCTACTTCCTGGCTGGGACAAGGCTGAGGCCTAAGCTGAGGTAGATCAAAGGGGGGAATACCAGTGCCCTGGCTTTCTCTCTCCACACAACCTCTCTAGGTTAGTCCCAGTTCACCCCTTGCACAGTCAGGTTGGTTTCAGCACCTCCCTAGCCCCTTAGAGCAGTCTCTCAGGTCTCCACAGGGCCTTAGGCGCCCTCTACTCCACTTACTGCCCTTTTTCTGATGTTCCGACGCCGCTGGAGTCGTGTCGACGCCGTGAGGCGGTTCCGGTTCGGTCTCGGCGGCCTCGGCACAATGTCAGTTCCTTGACGACGCCGGTAGGCGGTTCCGGTCCGATGTCGGTGGCCTCGGTTCGATCTCGACCTCCGATTCGACGGCGTCGGGCAGTCTCTTCACGATGTCGACTTCGGGCGGCTCCGGTCCGATGGCGCTCTCGGCTCCGATGACGTCGGCCGGCCTGGCCTCGATGTCGACTTCCGGCGACTCCGGGGTGCGATCCTCACCCCCGACCTCCGGTGCTCCTCCTCACAGGCTCCGGGCGACTCCGGAGTGCGATCCTCACTCCCGACCTCCGGTGCTCCTCTACCTCGGTCTCCGACGACTCCGGAGGGCGGACTTCACTCCTCCGATGACGCCGCTCGCTCGACCTCGGTTCACTTCCTCCTCGACCTCTGGTATTCCTCACGACCTCCGTCGGCGCCCTCTCACGACCTCAGGCGGCTCCGGGTACGACGTCTGCTACTTCAGTCAGCGCCGCTTCTCCACCTCGGGCTCCAGGTCTTCAGGCTACTCGACGCCGGACTCCAGGGAAACCAGTTCTCAGGTCAGAATCTTGCTGTTTTCTTGGTTCTAAGGCCTGTTCCTGCTGTCCAGGTCCTTAGGATAAGTTTCTTCTGTCTTCTTCCCACACAGGGCTATAGGCTGGGATCCATCAGTAGGGACAAGTATCAAGGGTGGGTTTATGGACCCCACTCCAGGCACAAGTTTCCACCCCTGCTGCTTCACTCCTTCCTCCTTCACTGTTGTGCTCCTCTCTCTTCACCAGTCAGGTGCCAACTGCCAGCTTCAACTGCCAACTGCCTCTCTTATCCTCCCAACATTCTAAACGGTCTCCAACTGTCACAGAGTTCTGGAATCTCCTGGAATGTTCTGGAAGGTGCTGGTAGGTTCCAGTGGATGCTGGTGATGTCACAGGTGGCCACCATTTTGTGCTCCAGGCCCTCAGACAGAAGTTTCAGGGGTAGCTAAAATGGCTCCCTGAATCTGCAGCAACACTAAAAAGTCTGGTGGTTCCCCAAAAAGGAAAAATTCAAACAGGGGTTTGAGGCAAAAGTGGGACAAAATAAATAATGATGAGGAGGGACCACCCAAAGGGCTGACAGGTCTAACACTGCCTCACTAAGTTCTCACACCCCCTCTTCAATATGAACATAAAAGATTTCCAATTACTTTTATATTCCTATACTGTACTTCACATGGAAATATAGAACTCAAGGTTCTCACCACCCCAAATTAGCTGTCTGGTATACTTTCTCAAATATAAGAAGTACACGTATTTAGTATCTGTCAGTGACGGCCACTTTAAAACAGTGTACCTATAAACAACTCGACAAAACGTTATGTTTCTAAATTAACGTATTACACTTAAAAGCTCCTTTACATTTCTTTCGCTAGATGTACCTTTGTTTAAATCACCACCAGAGAAGGGTGTTGAAGTATGCTCCACAAAGAGTAACTCAAAGCTTTGTTATTTTATTTAAAAATCTGCCTGTCAATGCTTTTTGCAAGCCTTTTCAACGCCTTAAGGGGCGGACGATGCACGGAAATAAGAACGTTTAGTTGAATAAAGGGCGAGTGGATGCATGGCCAGATGCATCAATGGATAGATACATAGATCAATGTATCAATGTATGGATGGATGGAAGGATGAATGAATGCAAAGACCAGTACTTACGATAGACGGGCGGGCTGATAAATGCTTAGGATTGATTCTGGGACAGATATATCTATGCATACATAGGCGTATCGCTGCATGAATGGCACAGTGCTTACTATAGGCGAGTGCGCTCATAGATGCTTAAGATAAGCGGACGAACAGATTTATGTATATATATAAGTAGGAATATATGCATCAATTAAAAGATGGTTGAATGGCGCAGTGCTTAGGATGCATGGAGACTGCGCTTTAATTGGGCCGGGTCTGGGGACCGGCACTTCTTTTCAGGCAGCCTCCAAATGACTCTCTACCAGGCTTTTTTTTTTTTATTACACTGCAGTGACACCATGCACATCAATGTACGCATGCTTATTTTGCTCACTACTGAGAACTGGAGACATCACGCTAGGTTTCCCACGTTGTAGAAGAAAGGTAAATTCTTTAAACAATGTGTTTTTCCGAACCTACGATAATTGGAGAGGATTTTTTAAAGCACACAATGATACTTATCTTGATTTGGACCACACCCCAACTTGCATAGCCTACACCCCTTTAAGAGCTTTACCCCCCCTTTTAGAGCACCCCCACTTTTTTCTCCCACTCAGAACCATAACTACACCATAGTAACAAACAAACAGTGTAACCTTCCATTAAAATCTACAATGGCACCAAGTTTCATAATTTTCCATCAACGCTATCAGCCTTCTACCACAGTACAAGAGTGTCTATCAGCACGAAGATGTCTTATCCACAGAAATGTTGTGTAATTTCTGCACCTGTCTGCTGGAACACTCATCACCAAAACTTATTAAAACATGTGAATTTGCCAGAAAAACATATACCATACCATAAACCAATTCATAAATGGGCACACTGCCACTGCACCACCCTCTTCCCCATCCTTCCTTAACTTCACAAAATTAAAGGAAGAGCCACACCAAACCTAGTAAACACACTATACCAATACAAGAACTTAATTTCAACAACCGTCTACCGGAACGCTCATAAGCAAAGCATATTAAAACATACAAATTTGCGGGTAAAACATATACCATGCCCAGTGGTACTACATCACCTTCAGTAGCTCGACATCTGCACATTACTAAATTCTGTGTTTTAATAAGAAACATACCCACCTCCCCCACACCTACCCCCGCCCTTCCTTAACCGTACGAAATCAAACAGAAACCGCCACCATTCCTAGTAGCACCACTATACCCATACACAGGCTTAATTTTAACAGGTGTGTGCCGGAACACTTATCAACAAAAAGTATTCAAACATGCGAAATTCGCGGGAAAAACAAAAACAATACCATTGCACGGTTAATAAATAGGCCCACTCAAACTACATTACCTTTACTAACTACACATGCCCACGTTACAAATGTCCGTCTTATAATCAGCAACATACGCACATCCCACACCCCCACCCATACCCATGCTTAACCTTACAAAATCAAACAACGAGCCCCATAACTCCCGTTGCCGCCACTATAGCCATAGATAGACTTAATGTCAACAGGTGTCTGCTGGAACGCTCATCAGCAAAAGCTATTAAAACTTACAATTTTGCACCTCAAACATACACCATACCATAAGACGGTTTATAAATAGTCACAGTACCACTACACCACCTCAACACCTGCCCTTGCTTAACTTTACGCAATAAAAGAAAGAGCCCAAGCAAACGTAGAAGCGCCACTATAGCCATACACAGCCTTAACTTCAACAGATGTCTCCTGAAAAGCTCATCAGCAAACCGTATTAAAACATGCAAATTTGCGGGTAAAACATATACCATGCCATAGGGCGCTTTATAAGTGCTCCCAGTGGTACTACATCACCTTTAGTAGCTCCACATCTCCACGTTACTATATTTTGTATTTCAAACAGCAACATAACTACCTCCCCCACACCCACCCCGGCCTTGGTTAACAGTAGGAAATCAAACAGAAACCCCCCATTCCTAGTAGCGCCACTATACCCATACACAGGCTTAATTTTAACATGTGTCTACCAGAACACTTATCAGCAAAAACTATTCAAACATGCAAATTGGCGGGTAAAACATAAACCATCCCATAGCACTGTTTATAAATGGGCCCAGTGAAACTACATTACCTTTAGTAACTACACATGCCCACGTTACAAATATCCGTCTTATAATCAGCAACATACGCACCTTCCCCACCCATCCCTTGCTTAACCTTACGAAATCAAACAACGAGCCCAAGCACTCCCGTTACTGCCACTATAGCCATACATAGACTTAATGTCAACAGGTGTCTGCCAGAACGCTCATCAGCAAAACCTATTAAAACCTGCAATTTTGCAACTCAAACACATACCATACCATAAGACGGTTTATAAATAGTCACAGTACCACTACACCTCCTCAACACCAGCCCTTGCTTAATTTTACACAATAAAAGAAAGAGCCCCAGCAAACGTAGAAGCGCCACTATAGCCAAGCACAGGCTTAATTTCAACAAATGTCTCCTGAAACGCTCATCAGCAAAAAGTATTAAAACATGCAAATTTGCGACTAAAACATATCCCATGCCATAGGGCACTTTATAAGTGCTCCCAGTGATACTAGATCACCTTTAGTAGCTCGACATCTGCACGTTACTATATTCTGTGTTTCAATCAGCAACATAACCACCCCCCCACACCCACCCCCGCCCTTGCTTAACCGTACGAAATCAAACAAAAACCCCCACCATTCCCAGTAGTGCCACTATACCCATATACAACGTTAATTTTAACAGATGTCTGCTGGAACACGTATCAGCAAAAAGTATTCAAACATGCAAATTAGCGGGTAAAACATAAACCATCCCATAGCACGGTTTATAAATGGGCCCAGTCGAACTACACCACCTTTACTAGCTAGACATCTATATCTTACGAAAGTCGTTTAAACACTCTGTAGAGTGTATAGCAGGGCATGGGGAGAGTAAACAAAGTTCTAATTCCCAAACTTTTGATTACCAGTCCCTTTACTGTATCTATATTAAAGATATTAAATGGAATGAATAAATTGACGAGTGTCTCAAAAGGGATAGTGAAGCTCACCATCAGTAAAACACGAACCACTTCAACACCTACATATATCCGCCACAGCGACACAGCCTGACAAATAGTATCACTTATAATCACATGTAGTTCTCTAATGTCAACAAAGTCATACAGAAAATATACCACACATTTACATTTTTTTATCTCTCACAATTTATAAAACTTCTCTTCTAAAGAAGCACTCCCCAACTACTTCTATTCCATATGAACAGGCAATAATTAATAAGTTTACTACCATATATTTTAGTATATCTACCTTTTTATTATTCACTAGTCAGAAACTACAAAAACTATTCACTATACCCAAATGCAAACCAGAAACCATATTCATATTTATCTCAACTTAGGATCACATGATTCAAACTATGTGTACATATAAAAGGAACGTATCACTTTTCCTCTCTCCATCTCCTCTCCATGTAATCTCCAAACACTGTACACGGCCCCACTGTACAACAACCTACCCTGACTTACATTCAAACCTACCTCAGTGTTAAAAATAAGACCACAACCTGCCCACTTAACATTTCTGCATTTCGTTTTATCGCTTTTAACTTATTAACACATATGCCTCCTACTACCACCCCCACCCCACTATTTCCACAAAAAGTATCAGTTGCAAACGTGCAACATTTTCTTTATCTCCCCAAATACATTACAAATTCAAATTAATGTTGTACCTCAATTTTCAAAACAATACAGTCCTATAAAGATGACAAACTACACTTCTTCTCTGTGAAAAATTCCTAAAATACTTATATAACAACAGCTGAAATGTTATGCATATTTCATAACCAATATCAAACACCACACTTTACTAAAACTATATCACTTTGAAATAAAAAATACTTTCAAAATTAAAAACATCACCTCAAATACTTAATCAGTACTATAAAACACATAACACAGCTTGTTCATTTGTAACTCACCTTTGTAGTTGTGATCCAGATTTCAAATGAAACACGCATACAATTCTCTCTTTCTGACATAGTCCATGTAATGCTCCGACTTTATCAAGAAGGAAACCAGGAATGGCACAATTTCTCTGTCGCTCCACACATAAATGCATGTAAAAAACAAAAGAATACTTCATTCCTTCAACGACATTCCAAAACTTACCTCCATTGGTTAATTTTGAATTTTCCTTCCAAAAAGCTACTTATTATTCCGCGCCACATACAGGTCACAAGTTCAACCTATTTTATCACCACACTTTCTGGAACCTTCTACGACACCTGCAGGTTAAAAGTTTATCTTTTTTTTTTTAACCTAACGATATACTGTTGCAACATTTTATCGAACATTTAACGGCATGTGCACGTTAAAAGTTCACAATAGGGGTCAGTAGTTCATCAGCTTTATTCCCAACTCCAGCAGCACCTCACCTTACACCCCCAGCGCCATCAGACCCGTAGGAGTCAGTGCTTTCCACTTTCCACTTTCCAAATACTAAATTCATTTCGTACACACAAATTTACCTTTGCACTCCCTATATAACACCCCCTAAGCACCATACACAAGTTACAATGTTCGAAACAAATGTTCCTCCAAGTATCTATAACTGCATGCTTACATTACTTGCACAGATGTGGCACAGCGGCCAGAGCACATGACTTCACAGCATATGACACACAGTTTGGGCTCACGCTTTCATCCCCGAGTCCGGCAGCAGCTCAGCTTAGCAGCATGAGACTCTACACACTACCTCACATATTTTCTGTACCCCAGAACTTTCAGACCAGTACGGGTCAGTAGTTCGTCCTAGTAGTTATAAACACATGCTGACACTACTTCCACAGCTGTACTGCAGCGGCCACGGCACATGACTTCGCAGCATAAGACACACAATTTAGACTCACGCTCTAATCCCCGAGTCCCGCACCACCTCACCTTAGCAGCATCACACTCTAGGCAATACCTCACTTAATTTTTGTAGCCTAGCACTTTCACACTGGTAGGTATAATGAGTTCACTTTGCACCCCTCTATAGCACACCCTAAACACCCCACAGAGGTTACAGTGCTCCTACCCTCCTATTTCCCACTTTTTTTGCTCTTTTTTCCCCTTTTTTGCCGCACAGCCCCAACCTCCGCAGAAACAAAATCCAGCCCAAATCAGTGTCCCGCCCACCGGGCCGGCAACACTGAACTAAGGGCCGCGGTTGCCATCAGCATATCATATTGAGATTGAGATTCATTCATGTCAATCTCCATTGTCGTCTTTGCTCAGCCAGGACAGGCTCAGTCTCACAGCTGCACCCGCAACACACTTTGACTCACTCTGGAGACGGACGAGGAGCAGTACTTCGGACGAAAAATTGAACACAACAATCTATGACAAGTCCAGTAGTGAGGTAAATTAAACATATCAAAATCAATGACGTGCAACAAAATGCGTGTACACCCGGCCCTGACAATTAAGTGCCGGTGCTAAGCACCGGAAAGCTCCGGCACAAATTAAGCACTGGTTGAGCACATTTTAATTCAGGGTAGGCTTGTGCCTCACCCTGAAAAGGATTGTGACCAGCTCTCATACTCCGGTCAGGCAACAGCCCATTTCCTTACATTGGTGATCAGCGGTGAGGATCAGGACTTGTGTTTGTGTGGTTCCATACAGGGATTTAGTGTACACTACCATCCCATATCCGAGACCAGTTTGAATTTAAATTCTTATTGATTGGCCTTTTTGCTTTTTCTAAATTCTGTCACTGACTGTTTTGCCTGGAACCACACCTGTAAGAATGGAGTTTGTTCTGGCCAACATGGATGCCTACACTGTGGCTCTGCAAAGAGAGGGGAATTCTGGCCAAGAGCACTACCGGGAATGTGGAGCTCCAAAAGGTGATGAGGGTCTGGACGAAAGTCCATCAGTCAGTGGTTGAAGCCACAGAAGGCGATGTTGTGATGGAAAGGCAAGGAGACCGCCTGCCTGAGGTACAGCCTTCAGCAGTGACCTGGAGCACACCCTCTGGACAGAGTTGGAGCTCAGGTTGCACTTGGAGATGTCAGGTTTGCCTGACTGGATGTGCCTGACCACAAGGTCAATGGCTGCCTGAGAAGGTAGTCAGGAAACCTGGAGCCTGAAAGAATGGCCAGGTGCCTGTCAAAAAGAGGCAGGTCAATGGGTGCTGAAAACCAACTCCTGAACTTCCCACGGTCCGGGAGGAGTCTGAACCTGAGAGGGACGTCGCAGAGCCTACAAGGGAGCGTGTTGCCACCTTGAGGAACCTAACTGAGCTGGTCAACTGGCAGCAGGCAGGAGGTCCCACCAGGGAGGAATATTGCAAGCACAGATGGATTACCCTACTCTTGAGGGCCTACAGTGGCAGGCTGAGGCCCAGGCAGCTGGTGACACCTCTTGTGACTACCTGACCTACTGGGATAATGGTCTCCTGTAAAGCGAGCCTAAGGTGCCTGAATTTGGGGTAAAATGGGTGTTGGTGTCCTGCTGGAGCTGGCTCATGATGTGTCCCTGGCCCTTCATGTAGAGCAGGAAAAGACCTTTGATAAGCTTCTCTCCTACTTTTATTAGCCCCAGATGAGGATGACCTCAGATGTTTTCTCTAGGTCATGTCTTATCTGCCAGGCAAGTGGCAAGTCAAGAGAGAAGCGCAAGGCTCCTTTGCAACCTGTTCTTGTTATTGGCACCCCCTTGGAAAAGGTGGGCATCAACATTGTTAGGCCTCTGGACCCTAAGACAGCCATGGGCAACAGGTTCATCCTGGTCGTGGTGGACCATGTCAGCGGTTATTGAAGGCTATCCCTCTAAGGATGATGACTGCGCTGGCAGTGGCCAGGGCACTGAAGGGGGTATTTACCATGTGAGATTCCCCAAGGAGGCGGTGTTGGACCATGGTGCCAACTTCATATTGGCATATGTGAGGGCAACCACATACCACCCCCAAAATCATGGGCTTATTGAGAGGTTCATCAAGATCCTCAAAAGCATTGTCATGGGAGCCCTTGAGGTGGAAGTGAGATGTCCTTTTGCCATGCCTGTTGTGCGCATACTGGGAGGTGCCCTAGAAGAGGGTTGGCTTCAACCCCTTTAAGCTTCTGTATGGGTACCTGGTGCAATGACCTCTTAGTCTGGTAAAAGAGGAGTGGGAGCAAGGTCCCAGGAAGGTATCCAGGATATGATCAGCTACATGCTGGCACTCAGGCCCCAGATGAAGAGCTTCTGTAATCAAGCTAAGGTACATCTAGAAGCCAGCCAGAAGGCCATGAAACAGTGGAAAAACCAGAAGGCCACTTTGGCCTAGTTTCAGCTTGGCCAAAAAGTGTGAGTGGTGGAGCCTGTGGAGCCCAGGGTCCTGCAAGACCACTGGTCTCGGCCCAATGAGGTGAAAGAGCGCAAAAAATGTTAGGTCACCTACTTGGCGGACCTCAAGACTCCAAGGAACCCTTTAAGGGTTTTGCAATACAATCACCTGAAACCCCACTTTGAGAGGTCTCAGTTAACCGTGCCCCAGGTCACCGACGAGGGGGTGGAAGAGGAGAGTGAACCTCTCCCTGACCTTTTTTCTTCTGAGGAGTAGCATGGGTCAGTGGAAGGTGTCAACTTCTCCCCTACGCTGACCCGGGAACATCAGAGTGACTGCGACAATTTGGTGGCGCAGTTTGCCTCTCTATTCTCCCTTATCCCAGGACTCACTACATGGTGTACCCATGATATTGACACTGCGGACAGTACACTGATGAAGAACAAAATACCAGTTGTCTGATAAGGTCCAGCGTCAAGGAGGAGGTCTCCAAGATGCTGGCGTTGGGTGTTATTGAACCCTCAAACAGCCCTTGGTCCAGCCCAGTGGTACTGGTCCCCAAGGTTTCCCATCCAGGGGTCAGCCCTGAATTCCGGTTCTGCATGGACTACCGAAGGCTCAATGCTGTCGCAAAGACTGACGCACAACCCATTCCCCAAGCTGATGAACTCATAGATTGACTAGGAGCTGCCAAGTTCCTCAATACATTTGACTTGACATTTGGGTACTGGCAGATTGCCTTGACTGAGGGGGTTCTCTCTTATCCATAAGGGCACATTCAGTTCCAGGTAATGCCCTTTGGGTTGAAGAACGCCCTTGCCAATTTCCAGAGGTTGATCAACCTGGTCCTGGCTGGGTTGTAGAACTTCATTGCTTCCTATCTAGATGATATTGTAGGCTTCAGCTCCAGCTGGGAGAATCATTTGTGCCACACCAGGGAGGTGCTTCAGGCTCTTCAGCGGTCGGGCCCGACCATCAAGGCCATTATGTGTCAGAGAGGGCAGAGTTCAGTGGTCTACTTGTGATACAAATTGGGAGAAAACAGGGTGCAAACTCTCTGGGTGAAGATTGAGGCCATTCTGGCTTGGGAACCCCCCAAGATTCAGACAGAGGCGAGAGCCTTCTTAGGCCTCACTGGCTATTACAGTAGATTTGTCAAGGGGTATGGCACCATTGTTGCACCCTTGACAGAGCAGACTTCCAAAAAGCAGTCCAGACAGGTGATCTGGACGAGGTGTGCCAGAACACTTTTGACACCCTGAAGAAGGCCATGTGCACAGTAACCATGCTCAAGACCCCTGACTTCTAACAAAAATTAATTGTCCAGATGGACGCCTCAGAGCATGGCATAGGGGGCTCTCACAGCTAAATGAAGAGGGCTTGGATCAACCTGTAGCGTTCATGAGTAAGAGATTACTTTCCCGGTGGAGTGCAATAGAGTGGGAAGCCTTTGTAGTGGTCTGGGCACTGACTAAGCTGAGACCATACCTGTTTAGTGCTCACTTCTGGTTTCAGATAGACCACAGACCCTTCAAATGGCTAATGCAGGTGAGGAGTGAGAATCTCAAACTGTTGAGGTGGTTCATCTCTCTACTTGGAATGGATTTTATGGTGGAACACCGTCCTGGAACAGACCTCGCCAATGCTGACAGTATCTCCAGGTTCTTCCACCTTAATGAAGAGAACCCCCAAGGGGTTTGGTGGTTCTCCCACATTCAGCTGGGGGGACACCTGTTAGACCCAGCATACGGATGTACTTATCATATATATGGATTGATGCATTATTTAATTACTTGGATATCTGTATTATTTTATGTATTATTTGATTTCTTTAAAATACTGACAGACAGCTAAGAAGGTATTCTAGAAAGACTTATCAGACTGTAAGTCTTTTCCACCTATGTTTTGCATACCCATAGTTTGTCAGAGGGTGTAACCAACCTACCTCCAACTTCAAACCCTTGCATACTACAGTATCTGTGAGATTACATGTAACAACATATCTGTTGATAGCCTGTAACACAATGTAATAACAACCAACTGTTAAAGGCATACTGGATTTAACATATGCTATTCACAAACAACACACTAGACCAACTGTCGTAATGTTTCATAATAAGCAGACCAGGCCTATGACATTGGACATAACATTTCCAGTGCACCAAATAGGCATATAGCTTGTCGCCAAAACAAATGTAGGCCTACAGTTTTGAGTTTAGACTTTTCCACAAGGCAATCTGGGACATACAGTCGTACAATTAGAAAGGTGCACAAATTTGCAGTTGGCTAAACAAAGTCTCTCCTAGAACAGCCTAACAATGATCTTTACAGAGCAAACCATGTATAGCCAAGCTTTATTATACTGGATGATAAACCATCAAATCCTGTACTTAGAGGAACCACCATATGGGTGGACCCTAAGCCAATCTCTCAGGACTCTGAAAGCTCTTTTATGTTGATCACATAAAGTCAAGGAACAGTTGTTCTGTTAAACCAGACCTAAAAATCCATAGTTTGTACTCTCAAGCACAAAATTGCACTTTGAAGTCCAAGGTTAATGCCTGTCCTCCTCCCATCTCTGCTACTGTCAGAGCAAAAGAGACAACATTACTTACCTGGTTATCTTAGACTGTAATAGCCTTACAATGTTCTTGGACATGAAATCCTTGGTGTGGTTTTCCCCCAACACTTTGCTTTTAGTTCTCCTTTTTTTTGTGACTTCATTTTTGCTGGCCTTAGGACTCTTTGCACTTTACCATTGCTAACTAGTGCTAAAGTGGTTGCACCTCTCCTTTACACCCAATTGGCTTCTTAATTTACTTGTGGGTCCCTAGTAAAGTGGTACTGCATGTACCCAAGGCCTGTAGATTAAATGCTACTATTGGACCTGCAACACTAATGCCACCCATTTAATTAGCCCTTTAAAGATGTCTCTGCCCTGCCACTGTAACCTGTGTGCAGTTTTAAACTTCCCTTTCGACCAGGCAAAAAAAAACTTTTCCCAAGGCCTAAACCTTTTTTATAAATACATATAAGTCACCCCTAGGGTATTCCCTAAACAAACCAGAGGGCAGGGTGTAGTCTTTTTAATAAAGATGAGCATGAACATTTTTTTAAGTTTTGCATGTCCCAGTAGTACAAAATTCCTAAATTCGTGAGGCTTAACTCTCCCGTTGGATAACATTGGGTTCCCCTATTACATTTAATAAGTGGTAACTTTGAATTGGGAGCACACAGGATTGTTGAGTTTGGTGTCTATGGAATTGTAATTTAAAACCCTCTTTAACGGTAAGTCACATTTATGAAAATGTCACTATTAGAAAGTTAGCATTTTTTTTGTCCTAACCATTTAGTGCATGCAGCCTGCCTCCTGGGTCACATGATTAGGTGTAGCTGCCAGTTGGTTTTTGTGTATTGCTCCCCGAAAGTGAGACAAAGCCCAATAGCCGTTGGCAGGATAGGCCATCTCTGACTTGATGATGAGGAGGAGCTGTCACCTACCACACTTGCATATCACAAATGCTCTGCCTGTGCACACTCACGAAGGGGTTGACGCTAGTCTTTTGTGACCCCTGACCGACTGGGGCCAGGTAAGGAGGCAGGAAATTCTAGACACCTCTGGACCATGTTAAAAACAAAATCCATTGATCATTAAAAACAAAAAAGAGAGGTACCAACAAATGGACATTGTCCTCAACTCCGCAAGTGTTGATCACATGATGGAAACCTCCAGAACTTTCACCTATTTCAAAGTAGGTACCATGTATACATATTTTATACTCAGACCCAACTCTTCACTACCCCTCTGGACCTGTAGAAGACTTGGATAAACAGCTGTGTTTCTCTGCAAAAAGGACTGCTATTCTGTTGCTTTGCATCCTGAGGGAAAGGACAGAACCTGCATCTTATACCCAGGACCACCAGAGTGACTCCAAGGGCTAGTTGGCTGGCTTCCTAATCAGAGCCTCAGGGACAGGAAAGGTTCCAACCACCTTGTACCCAGTACCTGGACTCTATTTGCTGTGAGATCTACATCCAAGTGTTGCCACCACAGTCCTGGACCCTTCCACGTGGGCCTGAAGGTGCTCTGCCAGCCAGCTGTGGTCCTATAAGCAGATCAGATGCAGCATGAGGCACCTCTTTGCATCCGCTTCGGAACCGCTGCAGTGCGACACATCCCGACACTGAACTTCGCAGCACAGCCCTTAGTCTCCTCAGAGACGCCACTGTGTGATGCATTCTTGATGCAGGAATTCACACCGGAAGTCCCTCGTCGACTGCATCCTCAACGATGATGCAGCACTCCGAATTGCAGCCTCGCAGATCCTCAGGACTGCCAAGGCTCAGCGCAACCTCAAAGCCAGATCTCGCAACGCTTTGCAAACCAGGATTTAAGGTGCTTTGCTCAGCAGACCTAACTGAGTCCCTGTATTCGGCCTGCACTCCAATTTGGTTGGCCTGAACTTGGGACTTTGTCTTAGTTCAGCGCAACAAGATAACTGTAATTGACGCTTTGCACTTCTAGGCACTATCTTTACTTAAAAAGTTGAAATTGCATATCTCTGGTTCTACTGTATGGATTTATGTTGTTTTGGTCTCAAGTAATTTATTACATTTTGCTATATGTTTCTAAATTGGTGTGGGAATTGCTTTGTGTTGTGTTTTCACTTTATCACTGTTTGAAAAACAGCACACCTACTTTACACATTGCCTCTATGTTAAGCCTGACTGTTTTGTGCCAAGCTACCAGAGGGTCAAAGCAGGTTTATTTGGGATTTTCTTGTGTTTTACCATGACCGAGATTGTGAGTTGGACCTATCAGCCTTAAGGTGGTATTTTTCCAAACCTTTTGGCTACTTACCTCCATTTTTGTTGCTGATATTCGCCTCAGGACACTGTACATTTTACTACTACTAACCAGTGCTAAAGTGCAGGTGCTCACTCCTCTAAATATGGTTACATTGATTTACACCTAATTTTTAATTTACTTATAGGTTTCTTGTAGAACGGTATATCATGTAGCCAGGGCCTGTAACTTAAATGCTACTAGTGGGCCTGCAGCACGTATTGTGCACCCACTTAAGTAGCCCCTTGAAACATGTCCCAGCTCTGCCATTGCAGCCCGAAGGCAGTGTTAAACTGCCAATTCTAGTTGGCAATCTAACCCTCTTGCCAAGCCTTAAACTCACCTTTTATTGCATATAGGCCACACCTAAGGTAGGCACTAGGTAGCCCATAGGGCAGGGTGCATTTTAACTAAAAGGATGGACTTGTACATTTAAGTTTAACATGTCCTGTCAGTGAAAACTCCTAAATTCATTTTTCATTACTGTGAGGCCTAATTGTCCCATAGGATAACATTGTGTTGCCCTATTACTTTTAATAAGTGCTAACTTTTGATTGGGGACAGATAGGCAATTCATGTTCGGTATCTATGAAATTGTAATGTAAAATCCTGTTTAATGGTAAAGTTGGAATTTAAATTAAAATGCCACATTTTCCTACCTTTAGCCTTCTGGTGCCTGCAGACTGTCTTAGGTCACATGACTCGGTGTAACTTACATTTAGACTTTATGAATTCCTCCCAGACAGTGACACAATAGAGGAATTAGATGTGCCTGAATCAGCTATCTGCTGACAGGATGGGGTAAGGGCAGAGCAGGCACAGCCCCACTTGCAACTGAATAGGTTGTGCTGTGCCTTTAAACAAAGGGCTTGTCACCTAAACATTGTATCTGCAGCTAGCTTGGAAACAGTGCAGTGGAGTCAGGAAATTCTGAGCCTGCCTTGAACCCTCAGAGGCCAGCCCTGGAGTGTGAACCCTGGAGTACCCGAGTGACTCAAGTCCAAACGTAGAAATCTTTACCACAACTTTGTCCACTGGCTCCCCGATGACGACGCTCCTCGGACATAACCTGCTGCCTTGCACCTCTGAACTTCTTAAAAATTATCCTTAGTCCAAAGGTAAGCATTGACCGGATCCAATCCACGTCTTGTATCCGACCTGCGCTCCTTCGCTGTCTGACATATTTTTTGGCTTTGATCCGGTCTCACGCAACTAGATGTCCGCGGTTGGTGCTTTCATCTTTTAGGCACTAGTTTCTGCTAAAACCTTTAAAAATGCTTAAGTCTGGTTCTACTGATTGGATTTTTGCTATCGCGGTCCAAATCATTTAGTAAAATGTACCCATTACATTTTAAATTATTTTTCCATATTGGTGTGGGATTTTTTTGTGTGTTGTGTTTTCATTTTAATACTGCTTGTGTGCTGCATACATATTTTTTTATTGCATCTAAGTTAAGCCTGACTGCTTTTTGTGAAAAGCTACCCAGAGCTATGCACAGGTTAATTGAGTGAATTTTTGTAGCTCACCAGCCTGGGATTGTGGCTGTTGCTTGACTAAGGCTCACACATAACAATCCAATTTCACACATTGTGGTTTCTGCTTGAATAGGGTTTCACCCCCTCAACCAGTAACCCAATTTATTTAATTTGTGTATTGCTGAAAGGTCAAGCTCAGGCAGCTGAATAAATAAACAAAATGATCATGGCTGCATGGGGGAAAGGCCCTTTTTGTGTGGAAGCATACAATTTCTGCCCATAAAAACATTTACTCCTGGCAACCAACATGCCCCCTTTCCTGGTAGTGCTTCTTAAAACCCTTTTTTAAGTTGATCATTTAACGTCTGGTGACAGCTGCACTGTCAAGCCAGTCTTAAAAAAGAATAGAATTCAGCATAACATATTCCAAATGAGTGCAATAAGATGATCTCATAGGCTTACTGTGTTATATTTAGCATTAAAGGGTAGATTGTAGGAACTTTGCTGCTCGACCTTTTAATCTTTTTTCTCATTCTGAGTTTGAACTTCATTTGATAAGTTCAAGGATGCTATAAAATGAGGGCTATATTTAGCAATTACTCCTCCATGAAAAACATGTTTTGAAAACTAATACACAGTGTCAGGGCTTTAGGTATACATGCTATAATATTTCTCAAATAATGTCATGTTTATAAATGCCGTTTTGATACATATTGGTACATATTGTTTGCTAATGGTACATTTGTAGGGCCCTTATCAGGCCATGCACTAAAACAGGTACTTCCTTAAAGATGGCTTAGCCATGTTATAGAAAGCCACATGTATAACATAGGTATTTAAGACTTTAACAAGTCTAAAAAGGGTTGTAAGATATAGTATTATGTTTCACATGTTATTCGTATTCAGGTTACGCTATGTTTTGCTGTGTTATGTTATTTCTATGTTTAAATCTGTTTTATTTGTTTTTGTTAAAGACTCATGAACTTGGTCATGGGGACGGCAGATCAGAGTCATAGCCAATTATACAATAACTTCACATGTGGTACAAAAGGAGGCAGAATAAGTGTACAGCGTTCGCTGCAGAGGAAAGGGTCACATTCATTAATGAACAGATATGAAGATACATTTAGAGATCTAAAGGCGGGGGACTTTATTGAGTCCTCGTCGAATGCTCACTGTGAGCCCAACTACATGTGGTGGTGGCTTGGACAGTAATCCGTCCCTAGTTTAGCAACAGAACTGTACATCAAAGTGAGGAAAATGGGGGGGGGGGAGGGAAATAAAAAACACATGAGAACAGTAATCTAAACTATCCCAACTGGGGCCTTTCCAGCCTCCCCCATTCCCTCAGCCCCCCAAGCGAAACAGCAGTTTATACATTTCCCTTTAATGAGCCTAGTAGGTCCTAATCAATATAAGGGCTGGCACATCACCAAGGGTTCTGCTCCTGTTCCATCCATTCCTGCCGCCACGTCTGCATGTTCTGCTTCTGGTCATTTTGGAAGTCATGTAGTATGGTGCTCCAGTTGCTGACTATAGGTATCTTACATAACCCTAGGGTGTCTTCTTTGATTAGAGCAATACTCTCAGCTTGAGCCCACACGGGTAACGACTGTTGCCAGGTTACCAGAGGTGGAGATTCAGGTGATTTCCAACATCTGGTGATCAAGCGCTTTGCCACCACCAATCCCAAGTCAAGAAAGCAGGAAGTGACCTTTTGCCTCTTATTCCTGCGGCAGAGACTCAAGATGCATGACTCCCATGTGTGCAAGTCTGTTGGGCCTGTGCAGGCGGTCAGTTGGGTGGTTAAGTGCCGCCAGTAAGTGATGAGGTGTGGACATGCCCATAGCATATGAAGGAGGTTGGCATCCAGTAGATGACATCTGGGGCAGTGAACATCTGCACGGTGAAAGTATCTGTTAATTTAACAGGCATGAGATAGGCCCGTTGGACTATGTAGTATTGAATAAGGCAAAAGCCAGCATTCCGAGGGATATTGACCAGACTCTCCAAAATGTAGGCCCATTCTCTATCCATGCAAGGAGGGGCCAGTTCCTCTTCCCAGCATTGCCTCAGGGGAGCAAGAGGTGCCACTATGTGCAGGCGGAGGGATGCAGCAAACCATCTTGTAAGATGCCAACTTATCCCCATAACATGGAGGTACTGTATCATGAGGTGTATCGGACGTTCCCTCAACATGTCTTCCCATTTGCCACCCAGCGCCGCGAGCAAGGTGTGTAACATAAAGTGACCCGAAGGTAGCCCCTCCTCCTCTGCCAACACATCATACAGTACCAGTGCACAATTTTGGCAGAAGTCCCCCAGTGTGTGAATGTCGGATGCAAGCCAGGTGGCGAGCTCTGGAGGCCAGGTGGTAACATCACCTCTGGGCATGCCCATCAAGAGCAGAGCTGGTGCATATGGGGTAGCAGACTGTGTGAGGTACAAGCTGCGGCGGTAGCACCTATATGCATTTCTGAGCAGCAATGACTCTGGTGGCTTCATGCATGTGTAGGGATTAAAAAGAGTATTTCCGAAATAGTACTGTTCCATATTAGGTAGTGCAAGCCAGCCCTGATCCGTGGGCAAGTACAGTTTTGTAAGTGCCACCCTACACTGGGACTTGTTCAGGTGAACCCTTGTAGGGTTCCCTCAAGGGATCAGAAGTAGGGAGGTGCAACATATAGTGGCAGATTAGTGAAGAAATAGAGTAGGAGAGACTGGACCACCATTTTGAGTAAGTCCACGTGACCCATGACAGATAGTGGAAGTGTGTGCCAGAACAAAATCTGGAATCTATGGGTGATATTGGCCTGGTGAGGTTACCATCTTATAGGTCAGCAGATTGATGGTACACCCTGACCCCTAGGTAACAAAACTTTCTGGGTTGCCATATTAATTGAACCCAGCTAAGTGTAAATGTGGGATTGGGATGCGAACAAACAGGATTTGGCCCAGTAAACCCGTAAACCAGAAATGGCAGAAAATTCACTGAGCGCCTGGGCTAGTAGAGTGGGTTCTGATTGCACATCCTTGATATAGTAGAAAGTTATCAGCGTACAGAGAGGTCATGTGGGTGTCGCCTCCCAGTGGAATGCCCCTCTCCATGCCCCGGGCCTGGATAGACAAGGTGTGTGGCTCTATTGCTAAAGCGAAGAGTAATGGGGATAGCGGGTACCCCTGGTGAGTGTCCCTGCCTATCGAGATGGGATTTGAAATATAGGAGCCTGTCTTGACTCTGGCCAAAGGGGTGGTGTAAAGCAATTTAATCAAATGGAGGAAGCGGCACCCAAGTCCATAGCGAGGGTGAGTGTCAAACTGAAAACCCCATTCTAGCGAATCATAGGATTTCTCAAGGTCTAGGGCCAAACATCCAGAATATGGCCAATGACACAAGGAGTATTTTGAAACCTGGAAGAAGTGCTGCAGGTTCAACAATGTTTCGCGGGCTGGAACAAACCCATTCTGGTCAGTATGGACCAGCAGCGGTACCAAATACTCCAGGTGGTCAGCTAGGACCTTGGCCAAGATTTTATCATCAGTATTGAGTAGCGCGAGGGGCCGGTACCCAGTGCCATGAGATCCCTGTCGTGTTTAGGTAAGGAGATGAGTAGGAACTTGCATAATGACTCCGGCACCCTCCCACTATGACTCAGCTGCCCTCTACGCACTCAACCCCAGAAGAAACATCAAATGCCAGCTATCAACACCAGACACCACCCACGGCTAGTTTTCCTGCCGACACTGCCGCCGAACCCTCACCCACCTCCGAACTGCCATGGCCACCGCCCACCCTCCGGATGCCAGCTCACCTGAACCCCTGAGGTGCATCCTCCTCAACATACGCTCCCTGCAAAGACACGCAGTAGAATCTGGGACCTCCTTGAAAACCTCTCGTCGGACGTCTCCTTCCTCACGGAAACCTGGACAAACTCCTCCTCCACCCCGACATCGCTACCACCATCCCCGACGGATGCAAGATCCAGAGGAAGGACCGCCCCAATCACCCAGGAGGAGGACTCTCCATTGCGCACAAGCACTCCCTGCTACTCACCACTTCCAGCACAAACAACTCCTTGTCCCCCAAGGAACACCTCCATTTCCATATCCAGACCAGCCCCAGAGTTACCCAATGTGGCACCCTCGCCTACAGACATCCGGACCCCGAACCGCGACCCCAACTCCACTGCCCTCCTAGACAACCTTGCCAACATCGGTCTGGAACAGCTCATCACCACCCCTACTCACAAGGCAGGACACACCCTCGACCCATCTTTGCAGGAGGGAATAACATTAACTTCAGCAACACCACGTAAGCCCCTGGACGGACCACCACTGTGTACTCGTTTCCTTTGATAAAGCCACTGCTCACAAACCTACACCATGCCCTCCGCAAAGGAATTGGAAAGAAGGTCATCGAGGAGCACCTCAACTCCACCCTCAACCCAATCCCCCTCCCACCACGACCCACGTCAACTCTGCAGCCAACGAACAACACAGTTGGATCACCAACTACACAGACAAGCTCGCACCCCTCAGTAACTCCGACAGACAGCACCCCATGAAAGCCACCAGGTTCACCACCGACCTCGGAGAATCCAGATGCACCTGCTGATATCTCGAGAAATTATGGAGAAACAGTAAAACCCCGGAAGCTCAGACCACCTAAAAGAAAGCCATGACAGAATACCATCAACATATCAAGTCCACTAAAAGGACCTTAATCCAGGACAAAAACCTTCGCCAACTCCAGCAACTTGAAGTAACTCTTCAGCATCATACAGGAATTCACCAAACCCCCAGCGAAGCCTCAGATGTCGCACCTTCCCAGGACCTCTGCAACAAACTCGACCCCTACTTCCATCTCAAGAGTAAGTCCCTCCACGACAACTTCAACGAACAGACACCAGACACCAAAACCACACCTACCTCCAGCAACGCCAACCAGCCTACCACCTCCTCCTGGAAACACCGCCACGACCACGATGAGCATACACTCAGGAGCCCCCACGGACCACTGCCCACTGCACATCTTCCACAGAGCAGCTGCCACCATAGCACCCGAGCTACGACACACCATTAAGTCCACCTTCGAATCTGGCACATTCCCAGATGACTGGAAACACGTAGAAGTCACGCCTCTCCTCAAGAAGCCCTCTGCAGATCTACCGGACCTCAAAAACTACAGACCCATCTCTCTCCTCCCCGGCTAAAGTCACAGAGAAGATCGTCAACATCCAGCTCACAAACTTCATTGAAGCCAACTCCGTCCTCGACTCCTCCCAATCTGGATTCTGCAGCAACCACAGCTCTGAAACCGCCCTCCTCGCCACCACAGATGACATCCGCACTCTCCTCGACCAGGGCCACTTGGCCGCCCTCATCTTACTAGACCTCTCTGCAGCCTTCAACACCGTCTCCCACCGCACTCTCACAGCCAGACTCCATGACGCCGGCATACAGGGAACCGCCCTCGACTGGATCCGCTCTTTCCTCCCTGGCCGAACCCAAAGAATCAGACTCCCACCTTTCCTCCCCGAACCCACAGAGATCAATGGCAGATTCCCCCAAAGGTTCATTGCTCAGCCCCACGCTCTTCAACATCTACATGGCTGCCATCGTCAGACAGCATGCACTCCTATGCCAACAACACCAAGCTCATCCCCTCCCTCACGAAGGAACCCAACACAACCAGACTCAACTTCCAGGAAGGAATGAAAGACCTCACATCCTGGATGAGCAATAGCAGCCTGAAGCTCAACTCGGAGAAGACAGTAGTCCTTGTCCTCTGACCCACACCCTCAGCATGGGACAACACCTGGTAGCGGTTGTATGATGTTACAACGCATTCCGTTATGCCTTTACCACGCATGCGTTACAACGCGAATGCCTTTCCCACGCATAACCTTTATCATGAATATTACTTTACCATGCATACTTTTACAACGATTTTCGTTGTAAATTCATGCATGGTAAGGGCATACTCTTGGTAAAGGTTATTTCCCCACCCCTAAACCCTTCTTACAAATACCCCTCCCCTGCCCTTAACCCTAAAATCGGACCCCTGCTTTTTTTTTCTAAAATCTAATATTCCCCTTACCTCTCCACGCCGTCTCTTCTCAATCTTCTTCTGTGTTGATGCCACACGTCGTTAAGAGGAAACGGAAGTGTCTTTCCATTTCCTCTAACGACACCAATTGCCTCCCGATTTCCTCCACATAGAAACTTCCACAGGAACCCCCCCAAGCCCCCTGTTTTTTTCACGCTTTTTTTTGGGGGGTGGGGAAGACCCCCCCAAGTCCCCTTTTTTATTTTTAGCCTCTAACACACATGCCTTCACTACATATCTCGTAGTAAAGGTATGCATGGTAAAGGCTATTCGTTGTAACCACGCATGCGTTGTAATGCATGCGTGGTTAAGTTATGTGTGGAAATGGCTGCGTTGTAGTGGCCGTTTCCCCCTGCTAGCGCACCACCCTCGGTAACCCCCCACACCCACGGACCATGCCCAGAATCTTGGCATCATTCGCGACTCCTGCCTCACCATGACCCGATAGATCAACGCCATCTCCTCCATGTGCTTCAACACCCTCCGCATCCTCCGCAAGACCTTCAAGTGGATCCCCCCGAATCCAGAAAGACCATCACCCATGCACTCATAACAAGCAGACTGGACTACGGAAATGCCCTCTATGCTGGAATCAACAAATCCCTGCTCCAAAAACTCTAGACCATCCAGAACACTGCTGCCAACTCATCCTCTGCATCCCACAACAAGACCACATCACGCAGCACCTACGAGACCTCCACTGGCTCCCTTTCGGGAAGAAAGTAACCTTCAAGCTACTCACTTATGCCTCCACAACACCAGACCCAATACTTCAACAAAAGAGTCTCCTTCCATGTATCCAAGAGAAACCACCGCTCCGCCGACCTTGCCCTAGCCGAAACCCCATGCATCTGCAGAGCCAGAGAGGGTGGCAGAGCCTACTCCAACATCGCGGCAAAGCCCTGGAACGAGCTCCCGCTCAACATCAGACGTTCCCCCACTCTATACACCTTCAGGAAGAGCTTCAAGACCTGGCTCTTAGGCTGATTCGGAGCTGGATGACCCCCCCCATGCCTTAGGACCCTCAGGGTGAGTACTGTGCTTCACAAATCCCTGATTGATTGATTGAGTGTATATGCTGACAGGGATGCTTCATAAAGGGTAAGTAGCTGAGGAGCCAGCATAGGGGCAAAGGCTTTATAATACTCGGCCGGTAAGCCGGCGGGTCCCAGGCACTTGCCTGTTGCTAGATCTCTAATGGCATAGCTGATTTCAGATAGTGTTATGGGTTCAACCACTTCCGTATGCTGCACATGTGTGATGGTGGGTAGATGGAGTGTGGAAAAGAAAACTTTCTGGTGAGCTGAGCCGACGTCTGTAATCACTGTGCATAGTGAGGTATAGTGCTTTGTTAGTTCTGCATGTATTCAGTGCTAGGTGGGGAGGGGGCACCCCGAAGAAGAGGTCAGTGATATAATGAGCTGAGTAGGCTGATCCTGGTGCATCAGCCATGCCAGAAGTCAGCCTGTGCCGTCAAATGTTGCATGAGTGCGTGAGGAGTGGGCATCATAATTCAGACATCAGAGTCATTTCAGTAATGAGGTGTGTTCACATCACGCCTTCCCTAGTTGTTGAGCATACATCTGGTCTGTAAGGGAGCGTGTTTCAAGGTGTAGGAGTTTTCATTCAATGTGCGTGATGTCATCATCCAAGTGTTTTCAAGAGTTCCAAGTCGGCCCAAGCCATTGTCCCCTGATGGTCTCTTTAAAGGCAACCCAATCAATCAGCTTGTCAGTGGCAGTGTTATTATTACACTCAAAGTAGTCTCCCTTGGCCATATCTAGGGATACATGAAAGGGTGGGTCCTCCACTGCTGCAGGTTGTAGTTGCCATGTGGGTATGGTAGGTAAGGTGCCTCCTGCAAAATGATGTGTACAAATCTTGTCACATACTTCAAGGTGCACTACTCATGCCCAAGAAGGTGTAATTAACCTTAACTTTTTTTAAATTATCCTTCCTTGAGCGGTAATGACCAAAAGTACGTTACTGGTCCATCAATGGAATCTGAGGTGCCGCAGCTATTTTGTTTCCTGGATCGTTAGCTCCCTTAACACACTCTTGCCCGAGGAAGGTCTCAATGCTGAATACGCGAGGTCACGTGATGACCGAGTTCCCCTAATGAAGGGATTTCCCAAAATGCAGTGGTAGCACGGTTTCATGGTAGCACACAATAGATATAAATAGTTTAACCACAGAGCAGCTTTACTCTATAGAATTCTAAGGTGTGCAGGCTATATCCATTGTTTGAGGTAAGGTATCTCCCCATGTCAGTTGTAGGAATTGTGGGTTATGGTATAAGTGTGTGCCTCCTAAGTAGTCTGTGTGTTGGATGGTGGGGAGTAGATTGGTCGACCCAACAAAGCAGCCAAGTCGAACATGCAGATTGTGTGGTTAGGTGTAAAATGAGTATACACATGTATTAGGGTTGCAGACTCGCCATATGCCTGTAAGTTGCAAGTGCAGGAGCCAGTCAGTTAGATCCTATGCACTGTATGTGGCCAGCAGGGGAGGGTAGGAGCGGTCCAGAGCAGTATCAACAACAGAGTTGAAATCACCCCCTAAGAGCCACAGGATCCCGTTCCAACTGGACATTTTGCTAGATAACATATGTAAAAGTGAGGTTTGGCCAGTGTTTGGTCATATATTGGCCCTAAAAGGAGGGATTGGCCATATAGATGCCTGTGTAATAGCACACACAGGCCTTCCATGGCTTCTATAATGTCATCCGCTGTAAAAGATCCCCAGATCAGCACCCCTCTGTCATAAGAGGGGAAGTCAGTAGCAAACACCTGCCCCCACCACCACCACTGGAGTTTGCGACCCTCAACCAGTGTCAAGTGTGTTTCCTGCACAAGGGCAATGAGTGTGGATTGGTGTTTAAGGTAGGAGTATACCGCATAACGGCAAGAGCATGCCCCTCATGTTCCATGTGATGTGAGTCATAGGGAAAGAACGGTGAAACCCCATGTCTGACTAGACAATGAGCGGGGGTGTCACAAGGGCATAGTAGCGCCTGTGGGCAAGAGCAGACAGGGGGTCAGAGAGCCCTAGGCTATCAGTCACAACAGGGGAAAGATGAAAAAGCAAAACAGGTATCATCATTTGAGCGGAGAAACAGCAGGTATCCGCCCAAACTGCCAAACTATCGAAGGCAATTACCAGCCCAACAGGCTGGCTGGAGAAAGTGCAGGGGGACGAAATGAAAGCCAAGAGTGCAATACCCCATCTCGCAGGATGTAGAGCCATCAACTAAGGCGATAAATTATCACAGAACAACAGTGTACCACATTACAGGATCTATCTACATACTACGATGGGTGGTGCATCTTTCAGGGATCGAGTCAGCGGCAGCTGTAATGTAAGAAAAGTTATGGCACACAAGAATATTACAATGCCAGAATAAGAAATGTGAAAATAAATTGAATTGCGTTATGTGCGCTATAGTCATCAATGAATCACATAATGTCGGCCACAGTATTGAGAGTGACTGCAGGTGGGGTCAACAAGTCAGTTCCAGAGGGCCAAGAAGTGGAGGAACCATCGTCACTAAAGGATTTAATAAAACTGGCATTGGAATATGGACTCAGAACAAAGTCCAGCATTGTGGATTCCATCTGCAAGGCCATTTGTCCCCCCAGGATTACCTGCTCCAAGTTCGATGTAGAGCCAGGCTATGAAGAGAAGCACTTCCATCGTCGGCCCCCTGCCGCGCACCCAGGTCGTGCTATTGCATGAGGTGGAGAAGGTATCGTTGTGAGCCCGGTGGACTTCATATATTCCCATGTGTCCTCTGCAGAGTCAAAAAAGTGTGTGGACTCTTCTGCCTTCATGCAGAGCTCAGTGGGGAATAGGAGTGATCCCTGTAGCTAAGCAGATGGAACAGAAAAGGACTGGGGCTCCAGGCTGGGGCGGCAAGCCGGCACACGGTGGGCTCGATCTACAGCGAAAAAAGGGGAGAGCTCAGCAGCTAAGACCAAGATGCAGATCCAGGTCTCGGTGTAAGCCACTGCGTAAAGACCCTCCATACCCTCTGGTAGACCAACAACGAGTACATTATTTCTTCTGAATCTGCCCTCTGCATCTTACGCTCTGCATTCCAGTGTGTAAACATGGTCTAGCAAGTTCTGCAATTGGGACACGATTCACACGTCGGTTGGAGCTCAGCTAGCATGTGTTCAACAGTATGCATTTTGTCTGCCAGATTGCGATGATCTGCATGTAATAAGGTGAAGTCTGCCGTAACATTATCAATTCTGCTTTCATACGATGTACACATCTGTTCAAGATTTCCTCCACCACCTGTAAGTGTCAAGTTTAGTGGCCAGGGACATATTTGAGTCCGGTGGGCCCATTGCTGCAGGTTCCCCAAATGGCCGTTAAATAACCGATGAATATATCTTTGTGTTGCAGGCTGGGTTCCGGAGGGGAGGCAACCCATGGCCGACTAGTGCATCTCAGGCACCCTCACATATAGAGGTGTCCCCTCACTTCCCACTGCCCAATGACCAGGGAGGTTTCAGCCGCAGCATGGTGGGGGCCACTCCACAAGGGCCAAAGTTGTTTCTGGTAAATGCGCCACCACTGGAGCCATGAAGAAGCTGGGAATGTGAGAAAGTCGGCTAGAGTACCATCAAACAGGACCAGCTTGCATGCGCCTTAGCCTGTAATGGGGCGTAGCTGCACGAACAGCCCAGAAAGGCACCAGAGTGGTGAGTTTGTCTGCACAGCACAGGAAGAACTGTTGCAGTTAGGGCCCGCTTTCCCTCGCCAGTCATGACAGTGGTGCCACAGCACGAGCAGCCATGGAAAAGTGGGTATCAACGCTTGTGAGGTGTAGGCTTAGGTGCTCCGGTGGGGGACTTGTTGGGGTATCTCTTCTGGGGAAATGGCGTCGTCCTCAGGGCCCATTTGCTGACACCCACTCAATCCCCAGGGTATGGCAGCATCAGCTTCCCAGGAACCAGGAGCAATTCCCAGAGTCTGGCAATGCTAGAAGGGTGTTGAACAATGTGTCTCATGGGGCATGTAGAAATGGATAGGCCGAGGCTGTAGGTGATGTAAGGACTCAGCAACAATGCACTAAGGTAGTTCGAGGAGGACCATCAGGAAGTCCAATGAAGGGGGAGCTGCAGGTAGAAAGAAAGTCCAATGGAGGGGGCACTGCAGGTAGAAAGCAGCTCCAGTGCAGGCCCTGACCCCAGTCTCCACTGATCATCCTCAACAGGTCGCAGTTAAGTCAGCACCTGTGCGCCGGGCAATCAATGAACCCTGGGGACCCGTCGTAGTTCACTGCAGCACAATGAGTGTGCCCCACCCCAGCTCCAGTCCCGGGTTGCCTCAAACAGACCCACCACCAGGCCTCAATCAGGTAGCCAACTGTGGTGCAAATGCCGAAAAAAACAGTATGAGCAGTGGCCATTGCTCTAGTTCAAAGCAGTGAGGTGCGCGACCCGACGTGGTGAGGGGCCAGCCTGGTAACCTGTCCCCATCTAGGCCGGGCAGCACACCAGGTTCCCCCCGCATTGTAGGGGGTTGCGGTGTCCGCAGCTTCCAGGCAGCAGCCAAGGGTGCTACAGGCTGCGGATGGCCTACAAGTGCCCACTTGGTGAAAGAGGTGTATGAAAATGAGCGGGTGGGGCCCGATGTCAGCAGGAGGCCCTGGTTCCCCCATCACAGTCCAGATGCAGTGTAGGCGAGATAGTGGGACTAGCGTTTCCCCAGCTTAAACCCAGCAGATATTTTATGGTTGCCTATCTCCTCGAAGCCACTGGAACCCCCTTCCCCATAGCGCCCCCACTCACAGCACTGCCGCTCCAAGCAGCAGAGACCCTCCTGAGGGCAGGCATGATTCCAATCTGGGATGCATGTTGCTGCAGGCCGTTCAAGCTCTGTGGCAGCTGCAGTGCAGTTCCTGCATGGCAAAGAGCCCTAGTCAGGCCCGACAGTACTCTGCTCTCTGTCCCCAAATGGCTCGGCAGGGACCCAAGCGGGCACATGGCGACCTCAGAAACACAACAGTTTTCATGGTCTCTGTAGATGTAGAGCTGTGTCCAGGATTAATGCCAGGTAACCAGGATGCAGTGCAGAGCTTCACTAGGACGCATCCACCATCTCGACCCTGTTAGCCACAACCCCTCCGGTGTTATGTTATGTTATGCTGTGTTATGGCATGAGTCATGGGGAGATCTGAAGAGTAGTGCGCTGCTATTTTGTATTCATACGACCCTCATGCTCAGCTAAGTGTGTTTATTCCTATTAGTTTTGCAAGCATTAATTGATGCACCTTCATGATGTGTCTTCATTCTCTTGTATTCTGTATGGTCTCCATGCTCCTTACTGCTAGGTTCCGATTATCACTATGTATGTCTGTGTGCTCGGAGGGTGCTGGTTTCTGACTTGCCAGCCGTTTATATATGAGAAGATGAGGGTTCTGATTTGTGCCAACAGATTTAGCTTTGGGATGTGCTGTGCATGTCATAGTCAATTAGCTTCTTGATATGACTATGTATTCCGGCCTTGTTGCACAAAATCCAACAGATTCATGCATGGAATCGCTGCTACCCCTGTGACTGTACTGCAGCCATGATAATTTCTTGCCCCCTCCTATGTAACCCTAATGAGTGTGATCACTGAACACACCCTAGTTTCTAAGTGAGAATTTCTTCTCTGTACTGCACACACTATGACATTAATTGTGGCTTAGTTCATTGTTCTGTGGAGGAGGGTTTAGGAGCCACTTGGAGGTTAAGGTTGAATGCGTTCTGTGGCTTCCTGTGGGATCCAGTATAGGCTGAGAAAAGGAGGTAGGCAGCTCCATAATCAGGAGATATGAACATTAATTTTTCTGCCAGACTAGCCAAAACATTTTGAGGTGGGCATAGCAGTGATCAATTAAAATGATGAAATTGATGATTGTTCATTAAGTGAGGGGCTAAGGAGCTTTGGTGACAATGGATCTGTAAGTGAGGTGGACAACAGTAACATATTCCCTCATCTGAAGGCAGTGGGGTTTACACTGTGTGCACAATTGGTCAATAGAGCCTAGCTATCTTCTTGGCCTTGCAATAAAGCAGCCACAAGTTGTTTGTATCATTATTAAGTGATCAGGTTGTCAGCTCAGTAGACCTGTTTAGAGAAGGTTTGCATAGTCCAACTTTGAGTTGATAAGGGTGCCCATTAACCAGCTAAATAGGAAAGCATTTGCCAGAGTTGCCACAATTTGAATTAGGTGACATTCACTGTGATCCTAATTTTCCTTTTTATAATTTACTTTTAATGTAATTGAAGGCTGTAAGAAAGTGGGAAATTAGTTGCCTAGGATAAGGGTCTTTCACAAGTAATCTGTAATCTATCTGCGATCTGCCATTACAGGGAACTCAATACCCTTCTGTAGCACTTGACTTTCTCAGAATAGTGTGCCGGAACAGCCCAAGGCCCACCCAAGGGAGTAACCTTAGCCCACCCATCCAGCAAGCTGCACCCAATAAATCATTGCCTTATCAGTGGCCTTACTTATTAAAAAGGAAAAATATGTTATGCTGCTCACAATACACATTACTACACATTTACAAATATATACCTGATGGCATGAGAAAAACCTGTAGTGACACCCTCTTAATATTTCACACGCCTAACAAACAATACCCCCACATATACGAGACACAATATAATGTGGTGTAGTTATGAAAACCCAGGCCTACAGGCTTTGTCAGGATGTCACCCTGTTAATAAAAGCAGAAATATGTTATATTAATACCAATGCAATACCACTGAAAACTTTAATAACAGTGTCATCTTACAGTGACGTGCTAAAATATGTATCATTGTTAATAAAGCATTTTGATTTTAAATAAACTGTGTGCTTGAGTCTTTTTTTCTGCTTTACACATGTTCCAAAGTTGTCTGAAGGCCCTTCAATAGGGGTTGCTGTACTTTAAAGCCCTCATGCTAAATGACCCAGCTCCAGATTTGCTTGGTAAATGAAGGCAAGTCTCCCCAGGCCAGTCTCTCTACTACCTGGGAGATGTAAAGTGAGGAAGAATTCTGTTAGGAGTCTACTGTGGATTTAAGGGGCTGACAGTTGCTCCCGTGGGTACATTTAGATGTTGGCAAAGGGGGCACTATATGCACCTGAACTAGCAGATGCCTTGGGTATCAAGGTCAAGGTCCAGCCTGTACCTTGTGGGAGGTGGACTTTTTCAGATGTTAGGCACCTTTGCCCAGTATTTTGTGAATTTCCAAGATGGTGCCTTCAAGTGCTCTATGGAATCACCTTCTCTGAGAGCCTAAACAGCCCCCAAGTGCCACAGCTGCCTGGTCGGTTTCCTGCAAAGCGTCAAAGGGCAGCTTCAACTGTGACTGGCTCCAGATGTCTGGCTATCCACCTTTGTTTTCTTGGGTTGAGCCTTCCTATGCCAAGTGCAGTATGAAAAGTAATTAGCACATTGTAGGATGGATGAGTGGATACATGGACGTGGAGACCGGGTTGCTTTACTAATCTTGATGTTTTATTTAGGTTCACAGTATGGTAATAACATGTATGACTGGGGTCGCACGCCGCTCTTCTGGGTGGCTGATAGGCATTGTCCTTTCTGATGTTGTCTTTGTCTTTTCATCCTGCATGTCCTTTTAGGAGGACGCCTCCGGTACCCGCAGGGAAGTGCACTCACTCATCGTACTGCCACAACTCTCCTGAAAAATTCACGTTCTCCGGCGGCGTCTGTCACTCCTCTGAACACATCTGTGGAGGCTCTTCAGGGCTGTTGGCGTAGCTCCTTCTGGATCCTTACTCTCCCTCTCCACTCTCAGTGACTCCTCGCTGTCCGGTGCTTCTTCGGTACATTTGGCTGTCCTTCTCCTCTCGCATCTTCGTCTCCTCGGCGTTCTCCTGCAGCGTGCCATGTCCTTCTTCCAATCAGGTTTTTGGCTGTTACTCGACCCCCTGAAAAGAAGGAGCTAAATCTTTCTTCAGGGTTTGTTTTTAGGTCTCACCTGACCCAGCGCATGTGCTGGTCTGGCGAGACTTATTGAGAGGGCTCCAAAAAGTGCTACCAGGCCAGCCTAGAGCTACAGTGCATGTGCGCGGGCGCGCGCGGCGCGCTTGACCGTGATTACTTTCACTTTGAAGTTTGATCGCGATCACTTTCGCGGCCGCACGGCCGCGTGGCATAGCTAATAGGTCTCGCTTTTGGGACCTTATAAGTATTTAGTTATGCAACTGTTGCATGGCTAAACACTTATAAGGTCCTAAAGGCGAGACCTATTGGCTATGCCAATGTTTGTTTTCTGTGCTGTCTCAACCCCTCCTGATGATCCGTTTTCACTTTCTCTCTCCAGGTCGGTCAGCAACTCTGAAGGAGGGAGGATCGGCCCCTGTGATGTGCTGCTGGTTAGTTGTGGGGGTGAGAAGGGGGGTTTTCCACACACATGCAGATTCCACACCCATCCTTTTCTCTCCCAGGAGCAGGTCTAATTACTGGTAAATTACCCTAATGTGTGGGGGCCCTTTGATCCTCCAGCTGTCCAGAAGAGTAATTAACTGGGCCTAGCAGGGTGATTCAAAGGCTAGAATTTAATCAGTGGCTGAGTCAGAGAAATAAAAAAGATAAATCTTGAAGTGCTACATGGTGTGCAGATATGGGGAAATTAAAGCCAGATCGGTATTTGGGATCCTGATTTACCATAGAATTGATATGATATGCTGGTCTCTAGGCCTAACTATGAGAAAACTGTACTTTGATGCACACGTCTCCCACAGTGTACAAAACAGTGATATATTCTACATACTTTAGTACGCGGTGTATCTGCTCACTCTATTATTGCCCACTCATATTATAAGTCCTGCACTGGTCACCACCAAACCCTGAAGGGTCCACTCTGTGATAGCCTATCTATGCCCATACACTGGATTGACTTAGATGATAGTCTAGCACACTCAGGCCTCTCATGTGCACACGTATGTGCACATGTTCAAATGCAATCAGCCCAGAGCGTCTTAACCAACCTGCTCGGGAGCAGAACTTATTTATAAAAGCCAGACACTGTTGATTAGCACTCCCAATCCATTTCACCAGGGCTTATAGTGAGTGAGGCTTAGAGGGTAAGACTCCTTCACAACAGAAGTCCATAAACCAAGTTGTCCAAAAAACAAAAAATCCAGTGGAAAAACATGGGATGGATCCCATTTCTCATAAAAGTTTAGTCAGCTCATTAAATCTATGGATTTAATGTTTATATAGTGAAAATGAAAACCAAAGCACATAAAAATATGTCTCAGTCTATACAAAAAGTAATTATACTTCATGACATTTGATGGTTCACAGATCTCATGTTGAACTCCAAAAAGTAATTTCCCTTCTGTGCTCCAATCCCACTACCAAGTTGTACATACTTTTCCACCAGGTTTCTAGAGTTTCTCTTACAGGGCTAGAAGTTTCAGGCAACCTTTTAAACTTTCCAAGCATCTGCAATCGTTTGTTACTATCATTGAAAATGCAGCACAATATCAATTATCGAACATGAGAAAAATATGCCTGTTTCTCACATTACATATTGCTGAGCCACAAAAGAATACTCTGGTACTTACTGATGATTATTACAAAGGTGTGGAATTTGGCCTCTCAGTATTGTTTTTCTTCACTGTACAAGATTCTTTTTTTTTAATATATGTATTAAGTAGAAACGTTAATTCATATATGATACTAAATATGTTCGTTCAATCAATCTTCACATCAACATTACAAATATTCATCATTATTCATTATACTGTTAGAAAAAGAAAGTAAAGGAGACGGAGGAATCCAAAGAGGAGTAGATGCTGATTACTGTTGATATGGAAAAACACCATAATTCAGATCCATTAACAACTAATCACTGGATCGACAAGTCATATTGCATATCATCATATCCTGAGAGCCATAGCACAAAATGTATTCAATTGAGCAAATATCCCCATATCTCTGCAAATGTTTTTATAGAACCCATTCTTACTGCATAAAGATTCTCCTACTGCTTCACCCGTTTGATCTTATTTAACCATTGGATAAAATTAGGTACCTCAGAGGATCTCCATTTCTGTAATATGAATGATCTGGCAATCAACAAAGCTACAAATCCAAATTTTTGTTGGCTTACAGTGATATTGGTAGATCACAAGATCATTTCAAATACATCAACGTAAGGATCTGAAAATATAGTGAAGTGAAGCTGTCAGCTGATAAATCCAAACACCTAGTCCCATAAGTAATGGGAAAGCATTTATTTGGCCAGTCACCACTGGCATTGGCACACCTGAAGCATGCCGCTGAGGCTGCAGAATACATTTTGTGGATAAGTATCCATAAAAAAAAAAAAAAGACATTCTTCAATAATTTGCAGCGCGAATGGCTTACAGTAAATTCTGCTGTAAAATCCCCAACCTTTCCAATCAATTTTGTAATTTGTGGTGGCAGTAATTGACAAAGAAGATATTGCTTCTTCAGCCAATTTCTGATGTAATAGTATTTGCCTAAACCTTTTAGGCTAGATATGAAATAGGCTTTGCTTATGCTTTGTGCTATTGGGGAAGATTGTTTCCTGATCCTAGAACAAAAAGGCTCTAGTTTGTCTATACCTGAATCATTTGATACATTTCTGGATGATTATTACCTAGTTCATGCCAATATATTACTGATCCAGCTTGTGCAAAACTTTCAAGTTGGAACATTCTGTCCTTTCCCAGTTAGATACAGTACATTTGGTGAGTTGTAAGCCTTTTTGGAAGTAGTCCCTTATGCGTAGAGATAAATCGGACAAAGGTACTTTGAACTCCTGACATACTTTATTGAATCTATTAGTTAAAATGTAAAGCATCCTATGCCTAGTTCACTTCGGCAGCCTAGGTATTTTCAAAAACTTGAAAAACCTGACGCCTACTACTCTTAGTATCATGGTTAAATAAATATAATTGGACTGATCACAGGCTAATTGTAGCTCTCACTACCCAATCTAGCAAGATGACCTGCTAATGCATTTTGATACTGTGAAGTGCCAGCCCAAACTTTTCTATATCAATGTAATTTTCAATTCAAATAAACTTTATTTTGGTTTCACAAAGGAAAACCAAAAAACTTAAAACATACAGATACATCAAAACCAGGTTCATTAAGAACCCAAGTTAAGAATAAAACCACTTGCACAGCCTCCCCACAGTTTGATCTGTAAACATAACATGCAATCATAAAGTGCATTGTGCCATGAGAGACAACACTCCCTTGAATATTTAACCTTGTGATTGTAAACTGAGTCTTCACAGCTTGTGAAGATCCCATTTGTTGATACGTTAACTATGCATCCAGGCAGGCCCTGGTTTTCACAGTAGATTTTAAATATCCCACAATGAAGGGTAAACAATCCTCTTTTATCAGCTACAAATACAAAAGGGCAGGACGAGCCTGAATAAAATTCATCTTTAATACAGGAACCAAAAAACTGCTTTCGGGGGTGTTAGATTTGGGGGTCTCTAGTTGGCACAGGTAAGTACTTGTGACACATAGGGACCCTTGCATCTAGTCAGGGTAAGGGGGTACACTCCTAAAATAACCCCAGCTCACCCCCTTGGTAGCTTGGCACGAGCAGACAGGCTTATCTCAGAGGCAGCGTGTAAACCATTTGTGAACACATACAGTAATCAAGTGACAACACTACAGATGGACACCACACAAGTTGTATATAAAAAATAAGTATTCTTTATATAGATTTAACACAAGACCATAAACGACAAAAGTCCACAATACTGTTACTTAAAAATTGTAGTTTTAGCTTAGTTCTCTTTAGTTCTTAAAGTGCGACACTCTTAGTTCAATGTACCTTTAGATGCGACACGCAGGGCAACGAAAGTGTTGCAAGGACGGTGAGGCGTTGAAGATTTTGGGGCAAAGAAATAAAGACGTGAAGATCTTCCTGATGCGGCACGCTTCTCCGATGTTGCCTGAGATCTCGGCTCGATGCTGCAGCGGTGACATCCTTGTCCAGTGATGCGACGACAGCGGCTTTGGCGGCGACACTCTTCTCCAACAATGCGAGACGCTGCCGCTCGATGCGACAGTTGCAGCGGCGACACCCTTGTTCAGTGATGCGACGACAGCAGGTCCGACGGCGGCACGCTTTTCCGTGGATGCGAGGCGATTTTCTTGAAGTGGTGCAATGCGACAGCGGCGACATCCTTGTTCAAAGATGTTACGGCAGCGGCTCCGACGGCGACATGCTTCTTCTTTGTTGCGAGACTCTTCTCGTGATGCGGTGCAATGCGACAGCTCCAGCGGCGACACCCTTGTTCAGAGATGCGACGGCAGTGGCTGCGACGGCGACCCGCTTCTTCGGTGTTGTGGGACGCTTCTCGTGATGCGGTGCAATGTGACAGCTACAGCGGCGACACCGTTATGCAGGGATGTGACGGCAGCGGCTGTGACAGTGACAGGCTTCTTCTCCGTGAGTCGCGCTTCCAGCTCCTTGCCACATGCAGTCCCTCAGAAGGCCCAAAACAGCAGCAGGCACTTCCAAAGAACTCTGGGGAGCTGGGGGTGGAAGTTTGTTGTCCCTGAGACTTCAGCAGGAGGCAAGCTCTTTTCCAAGCCCTTGGAGATCCTTACACAAGTTGAATGAAAAGGCACACAAAGTAATTTGTCCTTTCTTTGGCAGTCAGGCAACCACTGCAGCCAATCCCCCAAGCAGCACTTCAGCTTAGGGATAGTCATTCCTCAGTTTCTTCTAGTTCCACTCCTCAGCAAAGGTTTCTTCTTGTTTCCCAAAGTGATCTAAAGTTCTTGGGTTTGGGTCCCAATATTTATACCCAGTTTATCTTTGTTCTCTAAAGGCAGAGAGGCCTTTGCCTAGTCCAAACCAGTTCTGGTCAGTCCTGGAGCACTTTGTTCACATGACTCCTTCTTTCCTTTCAGAGTGCAGGGCGGAGACATCAGACGCACCACAGGAGGTGGAGCCAGCATTGTGGAGGCCTATCCAGGTTCCAGGTGCAATTCCTCCCTCCCATCTCGATGCAGATCTCTCTGTTCACACTGGGCTGCCTCACCCTGTCTCCTGGAATTCCCCAGCCCAGCCCTGTCACTCAAACTCCAGACAAGGAATACACAGCCTAGCAGAGGCAGGTTTGAATGGTTAGACAAGAAAATACCTACTTTCTAAAAGTGGTATTTTCAAACACAGAATGTTAAAACCAACTTCACTAAAAGATGTATTTTATCATTCTGAGTTCAGGCATACTAAGTTCGAAGTTCTACCATGTTCCCTGAGTCAGTTAGGATTATAAGATGTAATAATCAAACTGCCCATTCTGGCCTATGGAGAACAGGTAGCCTTGCAATAGTGAAAAACGAAAAGGGCTGTAATTCAGTATTAAAACATGCCACACACACCAGGGCATGTCCTACCTTATACTTACAATGCACCCTGCCCTTGGGCCTACCATAGGGGTGTCTGATATGAAGAAAAGGGAAGGTTTAGGGACTGGAAAGTGGGTGCACTTACCCAGTCAGCATGACAGTACCAGACTGCACGCAGGCTCTGCAATGGCAGGCCTTAGACACACTTTTACAGGCTGCTTCTGTGGGTGGCCCAACAGGTGCTGCAAGCCCACTAGCAGTATTTGGATTACCAGCCCGGGGCACTCCTGGTGCACTGTACTAGGGTCTGACAGGTAACCCAAACCAACCAATCATGGACTCACTAATTCAGACATCAATTTACAATAGGGAGCACTTGCACTGAGGCACTGTACAGCAGTGACACAGTGCCCAAAGCTTCTAACACCATCAAAAACACGAGGCAACAGCAAAAATGGAAGAGAAACCCACGCCAAGGTGCCAGGTCTAACAGCGGTATTTCATAGAACTTGCATATGAACATAAAATGCAGCAAATCCTGTGGACACTGACTGTCGCAGCCACAGGGTGCTAGCACTTGACCTCTACTGCATCCCTTGGGCCTTGCTAGCAGGAGGTGGAAAATGTTCATCCCAAACCTGGTTCGTAAAAACCTCTCATGTATAGTTAGGGACCCCATAAGATAAGGCTCCGTCGACGGGGTTGTTTTGAGCATTATAAACTTACGAACACTTGGTTTCTGCAGCTCCTGTTTGTCCCTATCCAATTTCCTTTGGGTTAAAAAGGCTAATAATTGAGTCCACATCTTTCTTGACAATGGTTTGGGCTTAAAAAATAAATCAACTCGCCCTACCCTTTCCAGACTACATTTAATGTAATTTAGCCAGGGAATTCGGGTTGCATTGTCGAGAGACATGCACTCTCTTAAAATCAGATGGTTAAGGTTTAGCTCCTCATTCAACCAACACTTCATCCAAAACACAAGAGGGCATACAGCCAAGGTGTCATTTAAAAAGGGGACCCCCAACTCCTCATGGGCCACTAGGTTAGATAGACTGCACGGGACACTCAACAGGGGCTTCAAAAAGTTATTCTCGATAATCTGGAGGGGGTCCGCAGCGGCATGACCCCCAATTTTTCTTCCATAGCTAGCTACTGCCACGCTTTTGACTTGATAAACTTTTAGCATGGATTCGATCGGTTTCCTCCCTATTTTAGAAGCAAAGTTAAAAATTGCCACATTCACCCGAGACAGGTCTCCCCTTTTCCTCAAGGTAAGTGGTCCCCATTTTAACTGGTCATCCATGAGAACCCCCTAAATAAGAAAAGACGGTCGTGCGGGGGATTTTGGCAGAGCCAACACTAAATTGAATTTTTTTTTTAGATTGTTGCCCCACTTGCATTATATAAGATTTTGCATCATTTATTGCCAAATTCCTATCTATCATGAATTTGGAAAATGCATTTAATAGAGTTTGCAGTCCTAGTGCGGTCCTGGATAAAAGGATGACATTGTCAGCATAAAGTAAGACAGGAATGCCGCGCCTCCCCACGCATGGATAGTCTACCCCATGGCTCTCAATGCACAATCCATATAATTAATATAACAATTAAATCAAAATGGGGCCAAGATAAAGCCTTGCTCTACTCCCCTCTTAATCTCCAGGTCCCTGGTAACCCTGAGATCCTTTGAGCAACTAACATTGGCCGTGGTAGACCTGTGCAAATCCTCTAAAACGTTAACATCGCTGTTATCCACCCCTATTGCCCTCCTGGAATGCCACAATTTGACCCTATTGATACAATCAAAAGCAGAGGACAAGTTCATGAAGGTAAGATAAACAGTACCGGGGCTGGCAACGGTGTATTTACTCAATAACATAGAAAGGTTGAGGCACAGGGCAACCGTTGATCGCCCCGGTCGGAATCCATACTGGACATCCGACAAAATGTTATGCTCGTTTTCCCAGGTAGGTAATCTCTCCAGGAGAATGTGACCTCAACCACGGAATCAAGGAGGGAGATAGGCCTATAGCAATGAGTGCTATTCCTGTCACCCTTCTTAAAAACAGGGACTATAGTGGAAGTGGCCCAAGACTGAGGGCAACCGTTCCTTGCAGCTGCATTAAACACAGCCACAAGTACTGGTGCCCAAAATGAAGGGTCAGACTTAAACAGATCCGGGGGAATGCCATCTGGGCCCGGCGCTTTGTCATTGGATAGCCCTACAATGCCAATCTCCACATCACCTAGTTCGAAGATCATCACCGGGGCATTTGGATCCCGACCTTGTTGGCAAGGGCAAGGGAGATCCGTTGGGCTATCAAACATTGATTTAAAATGAAGTATCCATTCCTCCTCGGTGATATGCGCATCTAGCCCCCCCCCCCCGCTTGCTGATCAAAATTGTAATGTCTTTAAGGAACTCCCTCCACGCACCCCTTCGACTGACCCAGGACCATCTCACCTTCAGGAAGCACCTCAAGACCTGGCTATTCGAGCAGCAAATGAACCACCCCCCCCTTCAGCGCGCTTGAGACCCTCACGGGTGAGTAGCGCGCTCTATAAATGTATTGATTGATTGATTGATTACTACGAGCAGCAACTGGGTTTGATGGCTTGGCGGAGTGTGGCGAGGTAGCAGTGGGTCAGAGTCCAGGCACAGATGGGCGCAGACAGACTTGCCTTTGAGGTGCCTGCAGCATTCCTGTACTGCAGCCACCATTAAGTGGGGCCTGAGAGGGGAGAGGAGCTTGGGGTGGGGCCTGGAGGGTCACAGTGGGCAGGAGAGCATGAAGGAGGAGGTGCGAGGAGCAGGAAAAAGAGCAGTGGGGAGAAGGGATGGGGAGCAGAGAAGGTGGGAAAGGAGAGTGGGCAAAGTCCACAGCAAGAAAATAATGGCATGGGTACAAGTGGAAGAACAAAGACACAATCAGAGGCACAAGTGGAAAGTAGTGGCACACTCACAGGCACAAATGGAAAAACAGATGGAACAATAATGCAAAACATTGGAACAAATGGCAAAATAAGGTAAAAAAACACTGGCATAAAATATATCATTTTTTGGTAAGATTGTTTTAATTGTGTAAAAAATAATAGTTTCAAATTTAAAATGATAATGTATGAATTAAATGATTGTGTTAATGCTAATTTATATAACAAAGATTATTACATTTATAAAAAATGTTATACATATTTTACGTTTGTATGTTTTATTCTTATAATATATATCTTTTTTTGATTAATAGTAAATAGTAAACTTTAATCCCTCCCAGATTTCAATGCTTTCTCCAGTGGTGCTTAGTCTGGAGTGCAAACAGTAAATCTGACCAGTGCACCACACAAATAATAGTTAATTCCAAAAGATTTAAATGTAATAAAATTGTTTTATATGTTCAAAGATCTATGTCAATTTTTTGCTTTTAACATTTGAAAAACTTATTTGTTAAAATATTTATTTGCATTTTAGTTTCTGACACTTTAATGTTTATAAAAGTTACAGATTTTATTACAGATTAATTACAAGATAAATTGATTTTAATTGTATAAACATATTTTTTAGAAATATTGCATCTTTTTAAACACATGTAATATCTTTAAAATATATATTCCATATTTTTGCATTATGTTCTGTTTCAGTATCTTCAGTTCAGCAATTGAGCTGAAATAAAGTGGAAACCAGCCTGATTCCGGTTCCCCATCAAATTTCCAAAACTGTTTGCCATTACAGTGTGTAGAAAAGAAGACATATGCAGGGGCAAACAGCAGTGCGTATGAGGAAACGTTTTCATCTCAAGCACGCACTGGAAAATAAGTGCCTTATGTGACGGACAATCAGTATTTTCTTTCGACTGAATTGTGTCCTGACTGAGGGCAGGAGCTAGAAGAAAACTGAGCACAGCTGAATTGTCACTGCTTGCCGCCCGACCTAATAGTCCATCTGTAAAAGCAAAAAGACACTTAGCAATTGTTGTGAAGTACTAATTACCCAATGCACTCTCCCTACAGTAGTTCTCTGCCTTGCTGCTCAGCCTATGATGAGGTCATATAGAATGTTCAGTGGGTTTGGTTTGAAGGGAGAATCAGTTGGTGTGAAAGGGCTGAGCAGCGAGGAGGCTGCTCCTGGTGGGGCACTTTTATGGATCATAACATCTTCCTGTATCTCAGAACCTGTGATGTAATTACAAGAATAAATCTACTACCTTTACTTACAAGACATGCCTGCACATCATTCTTCGTTTTAACACAAGTCATGACAGACGTCAAGATATTAACTGTGAAATGAAAGAGTTTCTGACTTCCTCAAGATATGTAGCTTTATAGGTCTATGTATACTCAGTGGGAATTTCAAGTATGTGTACTAACTATTGTTAATTATAGATATTTCTGTAGTGCACAGTAAAACTGTTTTGGAACTCATGTCACTAAGCAACAGGACCTTATTATGTACATAAGATTAATGAAAGATTGAGGTCAAATCTGAAGGAATTTAAACGTATTCCATACTGGTTCCAAGCAGCTGTTTGCAGCTGGTGCATAATGCATTGGATTATTTTATGACTTTAACTTGCTGGTTGGACATGGATCTCCTCTACGAAGCTATTCACACTCTGAGTCATCTTAAAAAGAGATACAAAAGCAAGCACAATTGCAAGTCATGCTCAAACACTGGACCTTGCAAGGACATCGAAATGCAGGCAACAGAGAAACCTTTGTGCAGTAATAAATGTATAGGAAAAAAGAAACTACATGTTAGAAATGGGGTTTCTGGTTTGCAGAGGTATGCACCCTGTCCAAGCAGGAACCACCACTCTAGTCAGGGTATGCTAGATAAACACTGAAAGATAATCTGTGCTCACCCTCTGGTAGCCTGGTACAGAACAGTCAGGCTTATCTAAAGGAGCAGTTTGCAAATTATTTGTACAACACGCACACACACAGTAACACAATGAAAACACCACAAAAAGACTCCACACAGGTATCGAAAATGTAAGACTATTGATCTGAGTAAAACAAGACTAAAAAGGCGGTGAACCTTGGTCGAGTGAACACCATATTTGATGCACCCACTTGGCAGAGTTTCATATTTTTCAAGAATAAATTCCTGAATTGGGAAATTTTCTCTGAAAAACAAACAATCAATGACTCCGGCCAGAAGGGAGCATTCTCCTTATTTATGCAGGCCACTGAGCAATAACTGGGCCCCTGTACACCATACCTCGAGATGGCATTCTAAGGCATGGAAATCTACTGACAGGCTCCCTGCCCTAAATAAAGCAGGGAAACTCTCACTGTGATTTGATGGCCATGTGGCAGATGCATTAAGGCAGATGTGTTTCCCTGTGGAACAAACTGAAGCTCTGTGTTTTGGAACCCAGCATGACCATGGCTCTAAATAGAGCAGAGGAACTCTGAGTATGACGAAGCAGAAGCACCACAGATTTACGATTTTCCTGCTCTATCATACTCTAAAGGACTCCCACAGTCACAAAGACTGAACCAGGAACTGAGAAAGATAATTGAAAGAATTGCTGAGATTTGGGTGTTTTGACTAAAATTCAATTGCCCATAAAGCATGATAAAGTTGTACAATATAAGAACTTAAATGTAATTTGTCATTTAGTTGAGGAGGCTAAAAGACGGTTATTTGTAGAACAGCCCTGTACCAGATACTACTATAATCTCCAGTGGTGATGAAGCTAATACGTCGTTATGATTCTGCTACTAACCATGTCACTTGTCAGCTATATAATGCTGGACGATTTGAACATAAACTTGTTTTAAGGCTGTTGAGATTCCCAAGGAAATATCCTGTTAAATAATTGAGTGTGGATCAGAATTAGGAGCACAAGTAATTAGAGAAGCTATCCTGTGGAAAATCATAGAATAAAGCACATGGTGTTTAATTTCAGTGCAACTCAATTACAAAAGAGGTGTGTCTGAATTTTAAGTCACGAAGGCAGGAGTATTGTTGGAAATGCCCATCTTTTGTGTGTTAGTCCCCCGCATTTTTGAGTTCACTACCCTAGTTTTTTGCTGAACCTTTTTTTCGTGGCATTATGTTCACTTTACTCCCGCTAACCAGCTGTAACGTCAATGTGCTCTCCCTTCTGAACGTGGTAACATTGGCATACACCTAATTAGCATATTTAATTTACTAATAGGTCTCTAGTAAATTGTACTACATGTGCACAGCCTGCAAATTAAATGCTATAGGTAGGTTGCAGCACTTGTGCCACAAACTAAAGTAGAACTGTAAAACATCTCAGGACTTCCACTGCAGCCGGTAGTTATGTTTTAAACTGCATAAATCTTTTTGTCAGGCCTAAACCTATCATTTTAATACTTATAAGTCACCTCTAAGGTAAGCCCTTAAGGTTCAAAGGGCTGGTGCATAGTATTTAAAAAGTAGGACATGTGTACTTAAGTTTTACCTGTCCTGGCAGTGAAAATCTCCCCAAATTGTTTTTCATTGTAGCAAGGCTACTTCTTCCGTGTCTAATTCCAGGTTACCTTATAACACTTGATAAGTGATACATTCAGTTTGGGAGCAGATAGAATAATTCTTCTTCTCATTTGATTTGTAATTTAAAATTTTCTTTAATGGTAACGCTGAATTTTAAATTACTGTTCTGAAAATGCCACTCTTAGAAAGTTGAACACACAAAAAAGTTGCCTTACTACTATATTTGTAAGTTGTTTCAAAACAGACAGTATTCTTTAATCTACTACATATGCATGATAAATTGTTTTTGATCATTTCTATTTCATCATCAAATAAACGTCATATTTCTCACAATCACCACCTTCTAAGTACATGTGCTGCAATTTTCTTTTAAGAAAACAACATGAAAAATTACACTAATCTATCACACATTTTTTGAGTATTCATAAATATTGTTTGTGAATTGTGACTGTACAAACGTTGCGACCATAAAAATGGTGCTCAGTGAAGCAATCCCACACAAGTGCATCAGATATACAGTGTATAATAGTTTACAGGATTCTTTTATAGTAGGTAAATCAGTCCTTCAACGTCAGTCCTAATATTTTGCAAGCTTGTGGGTACTCAAAGTAATTATAGTGTTCACAACCCACAACCTATTGAAAATACATGTTAAAGAGTCAGAAAGGGTTGAAGAGGATGTCCTCCATTTGAAAAGGTTAACCCTTTCTATGGTTATCTTTATGGTAATTCATTCTGTGAAATTTCTCTTGGCCATGTAGGTTTCAGCCTCATATGATTCTGAGGACTCCTCAGGAGAGGGACTGCTGATGTTTTTACTGATCCTTTAGGTAAAAACCTTCCTTTTTAAAAAGTTGATATTGTTGGGTGGACTGGGAATCTTTCTGTTATGGTAGGGTTGAGACACTGGTCTAAGGGTTTCTTTTGGTTTCCCAGAGCCACGTTCCACTGTCACTGTACGGTAATACAGGTAGCCAAAACGTAGTTATCAATCTTCCTTCCTTCTTGCCTGATTCAGGAGGATTCTAAACATGCAGCAGGTATAGCTGATGACCTCCCATTGAAGGATGACATGTTTTTGTTCGGTCATTTGCAGGATGTAATAGGTGTGTGTTAATCTTTCCGGTCAGAAAGTTTTCCTGCCTAAATAAATAGTGCCTTTCTTCCAGTGTCCAGAGTCAAATCACTGAGAATGGCTATCCTGTGGAGGGATGTGTATTTCTTCCACACAGAGGACAGAAGGACCTTGGATTAGGGGAGGGTGTTTCTCTCCCATGCAGGATGGCCAGAGGGGTTGTACACAGTCATTCCTGAGCTTCAAAGGGTAGCCTGAGGGCTCTGGCCACCCTCTTCCTAAGTTCTGAAGCTACCTGCTATGTCACTGGCAAATGCAGTCCATACCTGGACCTGCCTGCCCTTTGTTACCCTAGACAGTTCAGGGGTAGACAAACAGAGTCACCCCCCCACACTCAGAGACTGTCACTGGGTATAAAAGTGGCACCCTGAGAGCCTCTCCTGGATATAGAAGAAGCACTGCCTTGCTCTCTGAAGAAGAAAGAGACTGTTTGCCTTGGGCTCAGGATACCCAGAAGTTACCTCAAGGGTCAATTAGCTAAACTCCTGTTTGAGCTACAGAACACAACAAGCTTTCAGAAGCCTTCCCTACAGATTCCCAGCTTACCAGCACCAACTAGACCTGCCTGACCCCTGCTACTGGCCTCTGCTGGAGTGAGTCATGAATCCCAAGAGGTGCTTTAATAATAGGTCCTGGAACCTTGGCTGGTGTCGGGGTGTACTCCTGCAAACTGCACTGCAATGACTGGACCCAGAGGCAAAAATACAGAAGTTATGGGCTCCTGGCTAACTACCACCCACACATGTTTCCCACCAACACAAAGCTCCGACAGTGACCTGCTTTTCACCTAAGCAGGGACTGCCTGCGTCTCCTGCCAATGCAAAGCTTTTATGGCGGCCTGCTCTTTGCGCCAACAACAATCTCCTTGTGGCTCCAGCAACACAAAGATCCAGCAGAGGCCCCTTGCGTCGAACTGGACTGTGTGAGATGGTGAAAATTCCACCTGGACGAACCTTGTCCCTGTATCCGACTCCCACTCCATTGCAGTGGGCCTGAATTTGTGACTTTGACCCAGTCCAACGTGACCAGATAACCACAATGCAATTCTATTGGTTAGGGGTATACCCATCAATAACCCTCCCGTTTACCTGGGTATCTGAAGTGCAATATATAAACAATTGGTAAGGAGGAAAAGATACACAAATATTTTTGAACACGGATACCTTTAATTATCCTGTCATCTGCGTCTGAAATCGCATTTTCTTATTTGAACATTTTGTCATTGAGCATATACAATGAACATATATTTACATTTAACACCTCTAAAACTAAAGAACAAGCTAAGGCTACTGTCCACCAGGGGATATTTCTTATTGTGGAGCCACCTTTAAATAGTGTGGACTACCCAGAAGGTTCAAACATTGCATATAGGATCATCACTTTCCAAATTATTCATGAGGGGCAATGTGAGATTGTAACATCCACAAACAATTCAATAAATTTGTAATCCTTCTGTAAAACAACTGTCGACGCGACCGCAATCTCACATTGCCCCTCATGAATAATTTGGAAATGCGATTTCAGACGCAGATGACAGGATAATTAAAGGTATCCGTGTTCAAAAATATTTGTGTATCTTTTCCTCCTTACCAGATAACCACGATAACGTGTTATGCTTTTTGCAGCTGTTTTTACCAGAAACTTTAAAAATTCATAACTCCAATTGTTTTTGTTTCTTTATGTTGTTTTATTTATTAAAATGTTCTCTATAGTTCTAAATTGTTTTTTTTTTTCTTGTCTTCTGTTTTCACTTTATTACGGTTTGAGCACTACATATATATATTTTTCACACTGACTTTAAATTATGTCTGACTGCTTTTGTCCCAACATACCAGAAGGTTAAAAACAAGTTTAGTTAGTGACTTTTGTGGTTCACCCTGACAAGTATTGTATTTCTTATTTGAGTGTGGCTCTCACCTCACTCAACTAATAACCCAATTGTGTGCAACTAAAATTACTGTAAAATGCTTGGAAATTGATTTCTCTCTTAGTGAAGCTGTGTTAGTCTCTGGATTAAATACACCTGCAACTGTACTGTTACTTATGCAACTGAGCTGTGAATGTTACAAAGTTGCAAACACAAGGAGATTATGGACGGAGTGCTGAAACTTTTCAGACACTCACCCCCAGTCACAGATCTGGGTTGAATCCATCATCGTTCTTTAGCTCACTGCGCCACCTCAGTTCAGACCCATCTATATGCAAATCAGTCTGACCCTGTGCCTCTTGGGAACAGTCCAGCCCGAACTGCCACGCCAGGTCTTCTCTGAACCGGAAACAAGCATCCTGGGACCAGTTTCGGGCTAACACCCCTCTTCAGCCAGGCCAACTTGAATCCAGTGGCAAAGTGAGCAAGGGACCCATGTCTGGGCATACCCTGTCAACTTAGGGCGAACAAAGCAAATACAAGGAGATGATGGACGGTGTGCTGAAACTTTTCAGACACTCACCCCCAGTCACAGATCTGGGTTGAATCCATCATCATTGTTTAGCTCACTTCGCCATCTCACTTCAGGCCCAGCTATATGCAAATCAGTCTGACCCTGTGCCTCTTGGGAACAGTCCAGCCCTGACTGCCAAGCCAGGTCTTCCCTGAACTGGGCAAAAGCATCCTGGGACCGGTTTTGGGGTAACACCCCACTGCAGCCAGGCTAGCCTGAATCCAGTAGCAAAGTGAGCAAGGGACCCACGTCTGGACATACCCTGCCAACTTAGGGCGAACAAAGCAAAAACAAGAAGATGATGGACGGAGTGCTGAAACTTTTCAGACACTCACCCCCAGTCACAGATCTGGGTTGAATCCATCATCGTTCTTTAGCTCACTTCGCCACCTCAGTTCAGACCCAGCTATATGCAAATCAGTCTGACCCTGTGCCTCTTGGGAACAGTCCAGCCCGAACTGCCAAGCAGGTCTTACAAGAACCGGAAACAAGCATCCTGGGACCGGTTTCTGGGTAACATCCCTCTTCAGCGAGCCTAGCTTGAATCCAGTGGCAAAGTGAGCAAGGGATCCACATCTGGGCACACTGGGAAAAGACCACAGTAATTAGATGTCTTTAGAAGATGTCTAAATGAGGAGTGATCACACAGAGCAATTGGACAATCATGGTGTTGCTGAATAAGGCAGAAACGTAACCTCAATAAACTCATAATTTTCTTCATTGACATAGTGATCTACTTGGGCTAATGCCTATGTCAGTCAGGTGAGGTAATTTCTTGGTCATTTATTCTATACTGCCCTTAGAATTGGATCAGTGAAAAGTCATCATGGACTAAATGGTCTTCATGTTTTTATGTTGTCAAGAGCTTGCCCTTGTGGTCTGTCAAATAGATGAACAGATAGAGAATCTAATGTCGTTTTACCATAGGATGCGGTTGGACAGATTTACCTTTATTCCTGTACTGAGTCCCCCTTACCACCCATGTCTGGCAAGTAGGAAAAGATAAACTAGTTTCCGAATGAGAGAAATCCTCCCTGTGGTCTTCACCACCCCTTCTTATATATAAGTCTATTCACTTCCCAAGTCAATATTCTCCTTGGAGTGTCATTAACACTGTGACAAGTCCCGTTGAGACCTTTTCTATTTTTATCATGTGGCGGTGTGCAGATTCTTTTACCTCTTTTCATTACAAAGCGTGAAGGGTTAGACGCGCACAGGTGTGTTAGTAACATGTCCGTCTCCTATCTTGGCAGACATATTTTTTGCTGTTTTTATTATGCTGGTGTGACTGCCATAACCATATGGGAATCTTTGATTAAAGCTGCCATGTTTTTATTGTTTTAGATAAAGGCGCAAATTATCTATATGTAAATCAAGATGATACATTTGTCATCATACTTGTTTTGTCTTATTGAGACTTTGATGTCTCCGGATTTATAAACATGATATAAAATCTGTGGTCAAATGCTATAAAAACCCAGTTATTGGACCATAGTTTGGAGGGCTTCATGACAGAACTATGAAGCCAGGGGTCACTCTGGTTTGCAGCAACAACCAGCCTCAGTCGGGGGCTGCACTCAATGCAGTGCAGCGCAGTGGTCTTCTGCCCTACACTGCTTACCCTTCCTATGCAAAAGCTGTGACAGAGAACAGCTAAACAGTTATTTCTATTTGGAGAAGGTATGCTGGATGGTATATCTTTAAAAATTTGATTTATAGGCTTGCACAAGCCAATAAATTAACCTAGTTTTTGCATCTGCTAAGTTTTAGTGTAGTGCTTAGAGTGTTAGGATGTTAGGAAGATACTAACCATGTTCTGATTTTTCAGATAGTTTTCTCTGGCCATGTAATGCATTGATGAATTTATTTTCCTATTTTGCTTGGTTATCATTCATATTTCATGTACTAGACTTGCGTTTTAGAAATAAGCATTTTAAAGCTTTATCCCGTGTTTCTGTGCTATTTTGATACTAATCATGACCAGAAAACACCACCTGCATAATACATCTCAGTGGGTTGTGTTTGAGTCGCTGTCCAACTTGTTTTTCTAATTCATATTGGTTCATTAAACTGAGACGTTGCACCAGGGGGTTAGAACTTCGACCCGTTGGGCTCTTGGGAGGATCTTTAGGTGGTGACAGGAAACAAGCCTCTATCCCTTGGTAGGGATGCAGGTAGCTGTCCTGTTCAGAGTCCTATGAATATTTAAGTACCAGTTTCAGTAAATCCCCTCCTTTCTTCTTGCTCTATCTCTCATGACTTCTCCTTCTTTCACTAATAGAAAATCTCTTTCCTTGATTTGTGGAACAAAGCCGATTTTGGATAAGTGGACTAGCACCTCATATATCTTGTCCTCATCAACTATTCATTTTTTCTCCCCTCCTTTGATCAGCACCTACGAATGAAAGTTGCATATCTTCCCCTTCTCCGACTATCACCTCTGTCTCTTGCACATAGCCCAACATCCCCTGAATAATCAGCATCTGGGCTAATCTCTTCAGGGCTGTAGGACCTAGTCTTAGTGAGATAAAAGAAGGCTTTTCTGGGATTTGAAGCATATTCAGCAGACACCACCACATTTTATTAAAAACTAATGTAATTCATTTTAATTATTTCTATACATCTCTTTACTTATTCTTAATGCCCATTAACAAAATGTTCTTTAGGTGGAAATTTATTTTTTAATTTAAACTTCAGAAAACAAATTCGAATTTAATTTAATATATTTCCATTAATTAAAGCCTTATTTAAAATCATTTATTTATTTTGTTTCACATTTAAAGTAAATATATAAAATGAATTAATATTTATTTTTGTGCTAAATAACTTTTTTTATTGTAAGGCATAGGAAAAATATTATTTCAAGGTGCATTAATAATTATTAAAAGTGATGTATAAACTTATTAAAACTTATATTATTTTTTAATAACATTTATTTTTACATTCGGTTTTTCAATTCCAAATAGGTTTTAAATCATAAATATGTACTATTTTTTATATGTTTTAACATTAATTCACATTTATTTCTATTTTTAACTATTTCAAATAATGTAATTTATTTTAACATTATTTCCTATGGCAGAGGTTCCCAATCTGTGCACCGTGGCTCCCTGGTGCGCCATCAAAACTGGCCAGGGGAGCCATGCACAAAGCACTTTAATGCATTTAATTTTGATGGGTTTGTTGGCTTCAGTTAAACTAATTAGACTTAAACACATGATGTTGATGATTTGTAAGTGACATGCCTAAAGCTGGATAACGTAGTGCTTAATTGATTGCATGTTGAAGGAGATGACCTCCATATTTCACTGGATCTCCACGTTCCAACACTCCCAAAATAAGTGGAAGACGCCTGATTTATTTTGTTAGACTCATTGATAGTTTAGTTTTTTTCCAAATGCATTTTACACCGATGCAAGTTATCAGGAAAGTAAAGTTGTCCTGTCTCTCAAACACACTAAGGACTGATGACAATGTTGGGCGGAAAGCCTCTTCCCAACGGTCAGATTCTCCTTGACCGTGTCAGAGCCCTTCAGACCGACTCGGTCGGTTTACAATCCGCCCGACTGATTACGATGTTCATGGCCTGAAGGTATGCCGTACTGTCTTTCTGAATCAGTTCCAACTGGCTCTCAGAGGATTTATGTCGCTTGGAACCGTATCGTACACCCCAATGTACAGCGTTTCCGACCTCGGGATTACAATGTCGATTTCCAACAGCCTTTCCACGTCTGCCTGTCTGACAGGCAGACGTGGAAAGGCTGTTGGAAAGTGACTTTGGAGGCCTCTGGCAGGGCCCCTGTCATCCTGCGGCCTCTGGTTGGGGGCCGAGGGGGAACCTATTGGGACCCCCCAGTAAAACCCTGTACTGTGTGGCAGGCACAGCAGGGTGCCTGCAACAGGGTGCAGGGTTTTCCACAGACACCCCATTTTCCATGGGAGTCTGTGTTGCAGCCGGTTGTCAGGCGGCAGACAAGCTCACATAGAAAGCAATGGGAATCCGACCGAACAGTGTTCAGTCGCATCATAATTGGGTGGGTGGAACCGCAGACCACGAGTCGGTCTGTCCCGATTCCGAGTCGCTGTCGAGCGGAAAGTTTCCGCCCGACCTCGTAATCGCCCCTAAGTGTTACTGTGTATTGACCTGTGTACTTGAACCATAGGTACTTCCAGTATACATTTCTTCCAGTACAAACACATTTACATTTGGGCATGCTGTCTCCATGAGCACAGGGATGTAAAACACCGTATACGGCATAATGCCAGAATATGGAAGCCAGAAAAAGGGACGTCGAAAAAATCTGAGGAATTTATTTGGCTTGCATTGAATTGGAGGCCATTTTAGGGAGGAGACAGCTAAAATAAAGCTGTATTTTGTTTAAAAAATCGTGAGTCAACCTGCTGAGACAGGTGTTTTGGCACTTATGACGGGTAGAAATGGAAGTGCATGCAAACATTCTTCAAGCGCAGAAACATTTTGAGAATAGGGCGTACCTGCATAACGGTGCTATCTAGTACTGTAAGTGGGATAAAAAAGTTGAGAAGTTTCTCTGAAAAAGGCATGGGCAAAGAAGTGCAACTAGGAATATTTTATTAGAGGCGCCGCCTTAGTAATACGAAACACCCTGTTTGTCAGTGGCGTAGCTGGGGGGGGCGGTGGGGGCGGTCCGCCCCAAGCGGCACTATTTTGGGGGCGGACAAAGGCATTCAGATAAGGCTCGGCTTGCTTTCGGGGACGGGCAGAGGAATAGGACTCGGGCAATGTCCTCTTCTTTTTTGTGCTGGCAGCTGTCCCCCCTCTCTTCCTATTATTCCCTCTCTTCCTGTCTTGCTCCTCACTTACTGAAAACCGTAACTTGAAGAAACGGTTCACAACCTCTCTTTCCTTCTTTCATTTAGTTGCTTCCCTTTGAAATGGATCCAAAAAAGAAAAACACTCTTGTGGGAAATGCCCTTTTTCTGACATTTTTCTATTCCAAAGTAGAGCGGGATGGAGAGAAATAGAAGGTTTTAAATATGAAAAATAAATACATAACTAAATAAAGCAAGACAGAGTGGGTGCAAAGTGGCCAGATTGGTTTTATTTACATCCAAATACATCAGCATCACTTTACAGTTTGCCAGTGAAGCGCTACTTTTGTTTTCTCGTCTTTCTTTGACAGCATTGTTGTCCTCAGGTGGGGAAGTGTACCATTCCTGGAGGTACTGCAATACCTGGTTGATAGGTGGATTGGAAAACAAAATGTGTACCATGGCTCTGTTTATGGATGTGATCTTTTTAAACCATACTGCTTACGTTTATTAAGGATATAAGCAATGGACATTGAAACGGTTCCCTTCAGGGCCCTCTAGTCATGTCCTTAACTTTTCAGGTAAAACCACTCGCTGATTTCTGAATAGTGAGTGAGAGATCGTTAAGGTAACCATGTTGTTTCTGCTTACATTTCACATGCTTTACTTAATCTTGCATTCCCTATGAGTGTTTGCTTTTACTTTTTTTTTAGGCAGCATATTACTCTTATCAAGTGCACAATTTGAATTGAGCCACATCCAAGTGTTTATAGCGGGCACAATTAGGTTGTAGCTGAAGGCAGTGCGAGTTTCTCTCAGTGGGACAGTATGGTGTTCAGTGGGGGAGAAGATGTGGCACTATGGCCAGAGCTGTCGAATTTGGAACTGGGGAACTGGGTTCAGCCTTCATGACCAGTCCACCAGACTACTCTACTGAGGGAGCATATTCCCATGCTAGACCTTACAAGGCCCCACTGGACCTTAGAAGGCTTGATGTCTTAGCACAAGCAGGTGTACCCTAGTGGTGTCAATTGTGAGTTAACCTTGAAGGCCTGTCCACCGCAATCCATACTGAAGTTCATCTACAGTCTTGCAGGCAGGCATACGAAGCAGCACACCCTAGAGCAACAGTGATCCAGTCACTGTGACTCTGTCACTGAGGTTACATGAACCTTGAGCAGGTTAGGGTGGTGCAAACGGTGTGACCGCACTGGGTACCTATTTCGGGTGGGTGCGTAGTGTTTGCAAGTATATTATGGTTTAAAAAATACTTGCTGCCAGCTTCCTGGCCTCCAGCAATTTTCAGAAACAATAAAAATGTCTTGATAACTTCGGTGATTAATGTTCTTCCTAGAGAGAGATCCTAGTTTTGTCTAGTGGAAGGGTTGACTCCTGGAAAGGTAGCACAGAGGGTTAATATACCTGCTGCAAAGAACATGTACCATGCAGATCACAGAGTGCACTGCTTCAATGGAGGGACCATGATGAAATGTCAGCTGTAGATTATGGATCCCTGAACAGTGTCATGTATGTGCATGTTTGCATTGTGCTGAGGGGATTACCAGGTAATTGTTCACGCAGCTCTCTGATGGATGTCACATGCGTTTTTTCTGAGTCCCCAGATAGATCATGCAGTCTGTGTGTTCTCTTTTGTACTGCCAGTCACTGCCAATCACCGGTGTATTCAACTGTGTAGCCTTGGACCGTGTCATGTATGTGCATGTAACTTGCATGATCGAGGTAACTATTAGCGGCGATACTACGTGTCTCTCGGTCCTCTTTCCAAGTGCTTGCCGTCCTTTTTCCCCAGCAACCCCCCCTCCCAGGGGCGGCAATCTGAGGGATAGCCCCGGGTGCCACAAGTTCTAGCTATGCCTCTGCTGTGTGTATGATTATAATACCTTCATCAGTTTCATCCCAAATATTTTCAGGGAGAAAAATGGAAATATTCCCATGGCCAGGTTTACACCTGCCTTCTAAAAAAAGTGACATAGTTGGGAGCCATGGAAAATAGCCAGTAGATCAAGGGAGCAGTGGGTCGGAAAAGTTTGGGAACCACTGTCCTATGGGGTTTATTTTAAGTCCCTACCTTGCTTATTTTCTAGGAAAGAGTGTTTCCGTGCTAGTAATTGGCTATGTGATGAGGTAGACTTACTACGGTTATTTGTTTTTCTTTAGTAGTAATTTACATTTGGAGATAGTGAATACAGAAAAGTGGTAAACATACTCAAAAGTGTATCTTACCATTTTGAATCATGCCCCGGGTGTCTACTGTTAAATGCTTGTAAGTAATAAACCCAGTTCCTACTAGTGAAAATAGTCAACATTCTGTATTTTATTTTAATGAAGCAGCTAATGCACTGCGGCAAACTGTACAATATCCTAATTCTTGTTCTTCCACATCAGGTGCCAATATGACAGAAAAGGCTACCGAAATTGAGGCTTGCAATCCAGATAAATCTGTGGCTCAAGTCAAAGTACCAACTGAAGGGACGGGTGAGAAATACCAGCCACAGAGAAATACCATTGTTTCTGGGTACAGTTCTGAAATGATTTCTAACTAAATGGATTCATCCATTGCCCGAATGCCCAAAACACCAAGAGATCAAAATGTTCCATTGGGCTGCCAGAAAAACGTAGGAATTTCGTTATGAATTAACTTTGAATTTTTATGAAGGGTGAGGATATGTAGTAATGTGTATTTGCTTTATTATTCAGCGTGTATTCAGTTGACCTTCTTTTTCTGAGGTCAGCCTGAGAAACTAGAAGCAGCCAAGGCAGAAATGTTCAAACTAGTCCTGCTCCCTTTGCCTCCTCAGCACAATATCTCTATCAATCTATCCAGTCTTTCTCTCTCGCCTTCTCTCTTATCCCTCTCTGATCGCAATCTCTATAGCTTCTCCCTCCCTCTCTTTCTCTCACTCTTGAAGCCTCTGGCGGCTGCGGCAATTAACCTCAGGAAGATTGTGAAAGTGACATCGGCACCTGGAGCGGCCCTGAGCTTTCTCAACCGTCTTCTAGGGCTCCAGCCCACAGGGGAAATTCCTGGTGAGATAAAAGGCTCGCGCAATAACTACACTCCACGCTGTTACATGCAGCGTAAAAAGGCAATTTTATTAGGACAAGGTTGCAACAGTTCAATTTTAACAACAAACCATAAATGCAACTATATATAGTTGATCATACCCATAACTCATTATCCACCATACACCCCATTCTCATCTTCACTTGCCCTCTGGACTTTCTTCCATTGCGCATTGCATCCCGTGTCCTGCCATCAGTCACCTGTGTACCTCCCCCGAGGGATGGCTCCGCCCTTATGTGCCTCACCACCCCTCCAAAGTTTAGCTACCCTAGTACACCCCAACCCGTCTTAAACTTGCATGCTTAAGCCCTTACCCACACCCTTCTCCTACAACCTATAGGGTCATAGGTGGACTAACTTTTCCCTACCCTACCCAGTGGTGCTAGGTGTCAGGAAGAGGCCGGATCCTCCTCTCCTGACACCTTTATAGCCCACCCCATTCCCACCCCCAACTCCCTCCTTTGACCCCCTCTCACCTTGTCCTTCTGGCCTGTGCGAAGTGCCCCGGGGAAGAATGGTCTGTGACCCTCGCTTCCCCCTGGGGCCAGCATCGTGCAATAACTACACTCCACGCTGTTACTTGATGTGTAAAAGGCCATTTTATTAGGACTTGGTTGCAACAGTTCAATTTTAACAACAAATCATAAATACAACTATATTTCTTTTATCATAACCATAACTCATTCTCCCCATCCGTCCTTAAACCGTCTCACCTGTTTCACTCCTCCCGTTTTACTCTGCAACCTCCACCATACCCCCATTCTCATCTTCACTTGCCCTCCAAACATCCTCTCTTGACTTTCTTCTGAGGCTCATTGCAACCCACGCCTCGCCATCAGTCACCTGTGTATCTTCCCCCCAAGGGGTGGCTCCGCCCATATGTGACTCACCATCCCTCCAAAGTTCCACCAACCAGGGAACCCCCATAGGGTGGTTACCTGCCCCACCCAAAGAGGTCCTGTGCACCTTTCACTTCCCTCAGTATTCCCTGCAACACCAGATGGACTCATTCCATAATTTACTAATCACAACCCGCATTTCCATCATATAATATGCATTCCCCATCCGTGAAAGGTGCAGCCCATCACCCTTGATCCCAGCGCCGTGCAGGCTGTCCCTTTCCCCTTTCTTGCACGCTGCTTGTAAGTGACCCACACCCGCTGACCCCTTGCAATCTCATCCCCTGCTTCCTTCAATCCTCCCTCATCCACATCCTAAAGTTGGGGCCCCACCCCCTGCCAGGGGCTGCCAGCTCTGCCTGCTCTCTGGCCTCACACATGGATGCCCATCTCTCCTAGGTCTCCTGAATAATGCGCCGCTGCTCTCTAATATTTTCCTCCAGGCCCAGACCCTCCCATCTGGACAACAAAGGGGAGAAAGCCTCCTCCAACCCTCCAACTATAATAATAATAATAATAATAATAATAATATCCACATTTGTAAAGTGCGAACAATCACCCGTAAGGGTCTCTAGGCGCTGGGGGCCGTCGGGAAGATTAAGCAAGCTATTGCTCGGAGTCACATGGTGCTGGACTAATCTGCCACCGGCACCGGGGATCGAACCGTGATCGATCCCCGGATTCCGGAGTCATTCGCCCTGGCCGTGGCGCCACACCTCTTCCCAACTGGGGAGCCTATGGCCCTCATCTCTTTGTGATTGGGCCCTGCAATGGGAGGAGATACCTGGGCCCCCGCCCATCTGGACTTTTTAGAAATGGGGCCCAGACCTCAAACTGTCTCACTTGCTTTGGTTCCAGGGAGAGGCCTCCACGTGGGGTCTATCGGGCCGCTCTCTCCCTGGGGCTCGTTATCCTTCACTGTCTTGCCGGATCCTGTACTCCGTGGTGCTGGCTCATGCATGGGTAGCCCTACCCCCGTGCACAGTTGCCATGCTGTCTTCGGCATCAGGCAGCCACGCGGGCAGGCTCTGTGTCCTGCCCCCATGCTTGGCCGGTTGCGTATTCTGTTAGCCCCGCCTCCTGGCTGCAGATGATTTCTTGGCGTGTGGTGACCCGCCACTGCCGCTACCACTCCTGCTGATGCAGACTGCGGGGTTTGGACCATGCCGACCCATACTTGGTTTAGCACGCCGGGCCGAAGGAGGTGTGCCCGGCCTGCCTGCCTCAGCACCTGCAGAATGTCATGCACCACATCGCTGTTGGGTGCCAACATCTCTCGTCGATGGCCGCTAAGGTAAGTGGTAATATGATTTCTCACTGCTGCCCTAAAGGACTAAGAGGGCCCATGTCCACAGTGCCCGCCACTGGCCCTGAATACCGCTAACCTGCCCTACTCTACCTGGTGGTGCTTGGTGTCAGGAAAAGCCCAGATCCTCCACTCCTGATACCTTTATAGCCCACCCCATTTCCGACCCCCACTCCCTCCTTTTACCCCCCTCCCAACTTGTCCTTCCGGCCTGCACGAAGTGCCCTGGGTGAAGACTGGTCTGTGACCCTCGCTTCCCCCGGGGGCCGGCATTGTCCAGCACTGCCCTTTTCACTAACTTAACAGCTTCCTCATCTTCCTTGTTTATATTTATGTACCCTTGTGCATGTTTTGTTAGGGATACAAACAAATGATGGACGGAATGCTGACAATGGAGACATTCTCCCCCAGTCAAGAGATCTGTGTTAAATCCATCGTTCTTTTGCCCACTACGCCACCCCAGTTCAGACATGGCCATATGCAAATCAGTCTTGACCCTGTGCCTCATGGGAACAGTCCAGCCCGAAATGCCAAGCCATGTCTGCCCTGGACCGGAATCAAGCATCCTAGGACCGGTTTCTGGCTATCAGTCGTCATCAGCCAGGATAGCTTGACTCCAGTGGCGTAGTGAGCACGTTTGTTAGGGAGGCATTCGATCTTGTATATAAAATGGATTTCATGAAACGCCACTTTGGAGAATCTGGAGTAAAAGTTGAATGCAAGGGAACACCTGGGTCGTTTCCTGATGGCTTTGGTGGCTCAGTGCAGAGCACAGCACCTATTTTGAAGTGCCTGCAGAGTGTAAAGTGAATTGTTTTAACCCGATATTTCAGTTAGTGCTTTATTTTCAAACAGTACAGCTCGCGAACAGTGAGCAAGGTTTGCCTCTTTCTATTCCTGAGGTGTGCTGTCTAAAATAATGTGCTAACACGGAGAAATATCAGGTCAAGTGAATTCACTGTACACACTGCAGGTACATCACAACAGGAGCTTGCTGTGAAGCGGCCACTTGTGTTCAAAGGCCACTTGAGATGTGGGGTACAGTGGTTTCCAGAGAATTTGTCTCTTATGATACATTTTCTGCCAAACCTGCCTTCCATGATACATTTTATGCTCAAACCAGTCCTCTGCAGAACAATATTGCATGACATTTCTCACTAATGTAATTTCTGACATTTTACGTAATTTGTGTAATGTGACATTTGTATAAATTTGGTACATGACACAAGCATCACAGAAAATTTAGCAAGGGCCAATTTTTTATTTTGAACGCATGTCATTCTATTAAGTGAGTACGTTTTTGTGTTTCTACAAGTGGTGTGAAGTGATCAAGGTGAAGTGTGGCACTACCGGAAACGACGAAAAATAGTAAATTAACATAATGAAATTGGTATTCCTATTTAACATAATTTGCTAGTAATTATAAAAAAAATATATGGGAAGTTGGACACCAAAACTCTTTGCATTTTTTCCCTGCCAATAAATGACTTTTAGTAGAATATGTATCAATTAGCCCAAATATCAGTTTCTGAATGTTCTAAAATGTGCTGATTCATTATGTGCAGCCAGCATTTACATTTTAAAGTGTTCCATTTTTTTCCCAGTATATAGCTGTCGGAGAAGTTCATGTTGAGCTTTTAAAGATTTAATTTCTCTCAATTTATTTCATATCCATAATTTTTGTTAATGTTTGAGCATGATCATTATATTATATCTGCCACGGAGAAAATGCACGTATTGACACTTTTGACCGATTGGAAATGCAGTGCAGCAGGTGTGTTTTGTGGTATGTTTGTTATTTATCTGCCTATGTTTGGCCTGCGGCAGTAGTGAGCGAGGAGTTGGGCTATAACTCCATTTCTCTCCTTTCTCCCTAATATCCATCCCATGTCTAAGTGAAGGTCATGTTTTTTGTGGCCAGTGCACCTCCCTCTAGCCTTTACCCTCAGTCAAGGAAGGCCATGCTCTGATTTTGCATCTATAGAGTGACATCAGTGGTTTTCCTTGCCAGGTCCTCTCACATTTCCTAACCACCTCAACTGAATTCCTGCCTTTAGCTACTGAAACTCCCTCCCAGTGCATCCTGCCCGGGCGTCCATGTAAAATAAAGGGCCCACGGTTAAGGGTGTTTTCCTGTGACTTTCTTCCTGTTTGGGCTTATGAGGTCTGGAAAGGGCATAGGTCTAACATCAGCACTCTAGCTCATTTTTTTCTGTTTCATTCCTTGCCCTTCTCCAGGTAACGTAAAGAGTTTCTTCCACAGAACCATTGAACACATACTTTTCCCTTGGCTTAGTTAATATAACCCACATCAAGAAGCTGTACCAATACCCACTTGTGTTAATCTACCAGTACTACATCTTGGAGGAATCTACTATTGCCTGACTATCTGCTATTGCAATCCTAAACATACTTTATTGCCTATACTTGAACAGACTGTACAGCAGGCACTCCACTCCTCCACCTCCATGCAGAGTTTTCATGGGACCTTTTCCATACCACCAGGGAGTGTGCCTCCATATCTCCTGAGTATGCTCTATATTGTGAACCTTGGTTGTTTAGTTGATTGCTCCTCTGTTGGCCCTGGGTAGGCCCATATAATACTCCTGGGTGCTTTAACAGTGCTCTCAGTAGGTTGATCCCTTGTTTCTCCTAGATATACTCTCTTTGAGACTTCTGTGTGTTTAAACGCCTCCATTAATGTGTTGTGCCACTGCTGCTTCTACGTTGACTTCATATAATGATTCCTGGCAGTCAAGCACATCTCCCTAAGGGCCTGGCTTCTGTTGCTCCTGAATTCACTATATATAATATCTCTTTTGTGCCTTTAATGCCAGACGGTAGGTATACGCTGGTATGACCCTTTGGATGAATTATTGCATGACCCCAAGCATGGCCCACATGTAAAATCACATTATTGATGCTCCTGCATAACACATTACATAACGTCTAAATGAGATATAGAATTACAAATTGCATGACAGTTTGTGAGACTGCTGTACAGCAGATTTCAGTTGAAAATTGGATGAAAACTTTGTGAGAAACATAGAAAGCTGTCATTCAAAATGCACAACTGATTACTTGAAGGTATGTCAAGCAGTAAGTAACATGTTCCCCAGCCACAAAGTTCCATATCCTCATAAGGTGTAGAAAGTTATATATAAGGGGCTGCCCATGGGACCTGACCTTCGACCAAACCATTACCCATCATTCCTCGGGCAGCCAACCCCTACTACACAGGCCCCAAGTTCAACTCTTCATGGGTGGCCAACTTCTGTTGTGCAAGACCTATGGCCACCTCGCCGCAAAAACCTGGAACACCCTCCCCATCCACCTACAACAGACCCAGGACCTGCTGGCCTTCAGGACACTCCTCAAGACCTGGCTGTTCGAGCAGTAGCAGCACCCACGCCCCCCCCCCAGTGCCTTGAGGCCCTCACGGGTGAGTTGTACACTCTACAAAAGTTCTGATTGATTGATTGATTGATGGCACTGTGCAGTGTGGGTGGACAACAGAGCTTGACCCATGGCCGAAGGTGCACAGTGGGTTTTGCCTTTCATAGACAGCTAACCCCCTGTGCATGGCCTCTAGACCCTGTGACTAGATTTCACGTACCCTGGGAGCTGCACTGAGACCCGTGGATCCTTCTTCTGGGCCCACAAACCTCATGTCAAACTATTCTTTGAAAAAAGAAATTGCTCTTTGCTGGGGGGCCCCTTAAGCACTCTCTGCCGGAGGGTCAGGGGAAGGTACTCCTGGACTCTTTTGGCTTATTTCAATTTAACTTTCAGTAACTGGAGAGACTAAGGGCCTGCATTATATCATATGGCACTTGTTAAAGGACAAATTATAGAGTATCTCATCCACCAATCTCTAAATCAGGCCCTAAATCCTTCAATCCTGTGATCGCAGCCACAACAGATTAAATTCCTCTAAGGCCAGACAGTCAGAGAGCTTGAAGTCCAAAACGCTGGATTTCACTTTGAGGATCTATATTGGCAACATGGAGACAAAGCTCCCTAGTCCAATCAAGTTTCCATATTATTTTTAATTTTGGCCTCTCAGGAGCTCCGCGAACCTGGATTCGCAGATCTTGCTGGATTAATGGCCAAGTTCTCTCTATATTTTGGTCTCCTCATGCGCAGACAAACAAAGCATTTATTCACAAGTTTCTCCTAACTACTGAAAGATTTTACACTAAACCAAGCAAAGGCACTTCCTTGATTAAAGCTCTGCTTTTATGCCAGGTTTAGAATAATTCTGCAAAACTTTTTTTTACTGTCTTAAGGAGCAAAGTGTCCTATGACAATGACAATTTGTGACCCCCCCTATTGTTGGCCTCCACATGACAGATGTGCATGAGACATGCCATTAAGAAGTGCATTTGTTTTTTATTTTAGAGGTCTGTGCAGATACGTTGATTATGCCAAAGATATTAAGAGAAAAACATATATCTTTCAATGGAAACGTAGCCTAACTTTAACGATACATGGGATATTGCTGCTTGTGTAATGTATATGTACATCTAGATATACATTTGTATGTGTGTGTGTGTGTGTGTGTGTGTTTATATTAACGGGTGGTGGCCGCCACTGGATAGTTTATAGTTATAATTGTTTTTCCATAGGAAATGCCTTTTTGTGTTGCTAATAATGTGGCTTCTCCTTGACAAATCTTCACAACACTTTCCAAAAAGTGCTATTTTTTGTCTATTTTGTGTTTGGAAAGTTTCAGGATGTTCAATCAGGTGGGTGGTGAGAAAAAGGGGGTGTCCCAAAACACGTTTTCCCCATTCATTTTCCATAGCAACTTTAAACACAGCTACAGCCCAAATGCCTGAATGGATTTACACCAAATTTGGCAGGAAGCTAGATCTTGGTTCCGAAAGAGTGTTTATTATAACCTGGTGTAAATCTGTTCTGTTGTTTTTGAGAAATGAACAGTTAAAAAAGTTGTATGTTTCACAACACGAATCCTGCACGGACCCCTTGCATTGTGATTGGCTGTCTGAAGCTTGAAAAGGAAGTTGCAGCCGCCATGTTAGGACACAGGGACTCGGGGTATGGCCACGCTGGAGACCAAGATGGCCGCACAGCTGTGAAGCTCTGTGGACATAGCTCCTTAAATGTCGCAATATGGGCCATAATTTGCATAAACGTCCATCAGGGGAATGAACACGATTGTCCCATTGGGGTGGGATGTGAATGGTGCAGTTTGGGATGCCAAAACACCCAAAATACAATGCCTGAGCATGAGCGCTGGGCAACCGGCCCCTCACCGCAGAGGCCCACTGCAACAGGGGCCACAGGTGAGTCTGAGGTTCAAGGTGACCGCACCTCTCTGGCCCACCTGCATCACATATGCAAGCTGATGACCCGCCGGCTGATGATTGGGTGGTTGGACTCCTCGTGGCTGTGGTGGATGGGGATTTCAATAACATGCAGAAGGGGCCCTGCGTGAAGGACTGGGTTATTCTTAAGACCCAGCGGTGCCAGGGAACAACACCTGAAACCTTTGTGGGTTACCTGTTCTGGCGTACTAAACACAGAGACACGGAACACTTCCAGCGACGTCAGAGATCAGCGTTTATTTACTGCAGGGATACAGAGGTCACAAGAAGTACACAACGTGTAGGTTCTCGGAGACTGCTTCAAATTCGTAGAAGTGGGTCGGTCCTTTTATACAGGTTTTTGCCATAGCGCAGTATGGCGAACAAAGGTTACAACTCAGTTCCCACAATAAACTTCAAAAGGGTCGCGTTCATGTCTTAGGAGGCCGGAACATAATTACAACAATCTTGCCGGTTCCCAACTGTAAAAACATATTCCTCCGCAATAAACACATTCCATCCTAACCATAAACACATTAAGAGGAAGGACGAAAAACAGATGCAAGGAAAGGACAAGGATGCACAACAGGTTAGAAAAGAGTGTTGGGGGAAATAAAAGAAACTTGATAGAGGGGTCAAAGACCCCATGTCTAATGCATGCATGGCTGAAACAATAGAGCGGCGCGGCAAGATGAGCCTCGAGCGGGGCCATCTGCCTTAGTCGTGTCGTTTCCCTCATCGTAAAAGTCACTTCAAAGAAACACGTGTCCTTCGTGTAAGCTTGAGAGTCCCAGGGTCACGGAGCGGACAAGAAGCCCGTTCGCTGGCTACCTGAGGGCAAGAAACAAAATGGATGCTGTATCTAAAATGGAACCCGAGGGTCCAAATGAACGAACCCAAAAATGAGACGAACCATACGTGGCTGCATAGCGAAACTGCGTACACCCATTATACTCGTCATTTGCGGTTCGTAGATACCAAACTCATCCATATTCGTTACCACTCAAAACTGCGGTCCCGTGTCATACGGAACCTCAGACCCTCCTTTTGCCCTCATGTAGGCAAGCACTAGTCAAGATCTGAATCTATGTCAATATTCATCAGATCGTTCAGCTGCTGCTGGAACATCATCCTATTCATCAATGTCTCCTTGGTAACAGATGGCCGCCTTATACACGTCGCAGCACATAGGCCACATAAGGCAGGACCACACTGTACACAAAGACAACACGTGAACAGAAACGTTACAACAGCCCCTACGATCATTAGAATCTTCCAACCCCAGGTTGACATTAGGCCCCACAACCATCCTAGGAGCGTCCAATTACCTTCGTCCACGTGTATGGACTCGGAAATCTTGTGCAACTTCGAGATGGCTTGGTATACAGTTGGAGCATTGTCAGGAATAAAAATGCAACAACTCGAATGGATAATTTTACACACACCCCCTCTATCTGCAAGAACAACGTCTAGAACCATACGGTTCTGCAACGTCATGAGTCTATCCGCCTGTAGTTCAGCTGTTAGATTACCAAGGGCATTTGCAGTAATATTAGCAGTCGACTCAACTACACGGGTCAACTGTCTTAGGTTCCTACTATTAACCATAGGTCCCCAAAACGGCAAGAAACCTTAAAAAAAGTCTCCCGCTTCTTGACCAGCAGTGTCCTCTTTGCTAATAACGCCTCTCACGACTCTAGTTCTGTGGTAGTCTGAAGCAACTGTGAAAGTCGGAGGTAAAAGATTCGCAATATAACAGGTACCCGAAAAGTCGCGGGGTAACCATGTATATGCGCGTTCATAACATACAAAATAGGTGCCCTTAGCAGTCAGAAAAACAGGGGAGGAGAGCATGGGTAGAACATACGTATCAGTGCAAGCACTGTTCCCAAGTTGTGCTCTCGGATTTCGACCCAAACCTTTCAAGCAGAAATTACCAAGGTGCGGTACAATCCATATCGGGGACGAGCTCTTAAGCTGTCTATCACCCACTGACGTACTATACTCAGTCTCACTCAGATCCTTATAGGCCTGCACTTCTTCATCTGGAATGAGTGATGCATCAAAAACATCTCTATCCAGATCTGCTATGGCTATCGCCAAAGGCTTGTGGTACGGCCCAGGACCAAAATTGACAGACCGTGGCTCTCGACGGGGGTAGGAATCTAGTGCACTACGGAACATAGTTTGGAATGCTCGAGCTGAACCCTGGGAGCTGTAAGGAAGGACCAGATAAGGAATACCCCTATCCATAGTGTGTGGCATTAAACCACATACCCAACAATTGGTAGTATTCACCACCAACTGATGCTGATGTAGAAGTTGAACAAAGGAATTATTCATGAATTCCGCACGTCTAACCTGCTCATGCTGAGGCAAAGGATGAAAGGAATGTGGGGAGACAGTGGTGAGGGAACTTAGGTTAGGAGGAAAGGTAGGTGAAACAGAAGGCAAGAACAACGATACTCCAAAATACACTCCACCCACCAATAGCATAGATAAAGTCAGAAACAGTAGAAACACCTGAAACAAAAAACATTTTGTTCGTACAACCCTCCATAACTCTAATCTCTGTGCCGACACCCTTTCTTCTTCCAACAGCTTAGAGAATGCCATCCTCTACAAACCGTCCGTGACGTACTTGACGCACTTCGTTCTGAATAGCGATTATCAATCCCCAGGAGTTCCCAGAGATCGACAAAAGTAACCGACCTAGCGTCAGAAACCTGCTAAACAGAAAGAAGTACCCGCACGGCCCTACGGTAACCCGGATGGAGAGGTTTCCTCGAAACTTTCAAATTTATTACAAATCTCTTAGCAGTGGAAAGGCACATAAAAACTCAAAAAGAAAGGATGTAATTGTCCATAATATTCGTAACGTCAAAAACCATCATACTATTAATTTTTATTAGTCCTTGAACGAAGAAAGTATCGATTTCTTCCAGGTCGAGTTTGCTCTACAAACAATTGTTCAGCTGGCGCAACAGGATTCGATGAAGTGGACAACGAGTCAGACCTTGAGTTTTCTGCTACTGATGACTCCACATATGGGTTTGGCAGTGACGAATCCTCATCCACAAGTCGAGCGTCACTAAACGGCACAAAGTGCAAAGGAGTCTCAGTTTCTGTGGCCGAAATCCCAGTCCTCACCCAACCGTCAGTTGGTAAAGGGATCGGTACCTTCTTTGTGTGGCTGGCATGGACCCAGTTTTTCCGGCCCTCCAGTCGAACCGCTGTCCTCGTCGTCAACAAAACTTGAAAGGGTCCAACGAATCTTGGCTCCAAGTTACGTTTCCGACCAAAATTTCGGGTAACCACCCAGTCCCCTGGCCGGAGCTGGTGTCCAGAACCCTCTGTCTGCGCCGGTAGAGCTTCAAAGACCTGTTGATGGATTAACCGTAGTTTAGTGGTCAAATCATGCAGATAATCAATCAACATTGGATACTCAAGACTATCAAAAGCCCTAGGCCTCGGGACTCCCCAAATATTCGCAGGGCGACCGAACACAATCTCATATGGGCTAAGCCCTACTCGAGAGTGTACGGTCGCTCTGGTCGATAGGAGAGCCAGAGGCAAGGCATCAGGCCATGACAGACCAGTCGTAGCTTGAATCTTAGCGAGTTTCAGCTTTAGGGTACCATTGTACCCTTCAACCAAACCCGCTGCCTGAGGATGATTAGCACTGTGGAATTTCTGCCGAATTCCAAGGCCCTTACACACACTCTGCATCACACTTCCCACAAACTCGCTTCCATTATCCGACCACACAATCCGTGGCATTCCGTACCTAGGAAAGTACTCCTTCAGCAGGATTTTTGCTGTGGACAGGGCAGTATTATCCTTAAGAGGATAGGCCTCAATCCATCTGGAGAACGCGCAAACCACAACCAAAACATACTTCAGGTTATTGCATCTCTCCATATGGATAAAATCCAACTGGATAACCTCAAAGGGACAAGCAGGAGGAGCGAAATGACCAGGCGGAGTGGGGGTACCTTTTCCGGGATTGTGCATCAAACACACCATACAATTCTTAACCACTCTTTCGGCACACTTAGCGATACCCTCATTCCTCCATACAGGGGACAAGAACTTACATATTCCTTTCGCACTAATATGTGACAACCCATGAGCCATCGTCACAACAGCTAATACATACGCATCTGGTAATATCCACCTCTGACATTCCGTCAGGTCAACCCAACATCCATGCCTATCCAATTTTCCTGTACTCTCTTCCCACTTGGTCTTTTCAGCTTCAGTAGCTTCATTCTGAATTGCTTTCACACTCTCAACAGTATTCTCACACATACCAGTCTCCGTCGGCCACCTCACTGAACTCGTGGCATACATTCGAGTCGCAAGATTCTTAGCCGTTTCCTTAGCAATCTCATCCGCAAACGCATTACCGCGACCAACATCATCCGTCACTTTCCGATGTGCACTACATTTAACGATCGCCACTTGTTTAGGCAATGTAAGTGCATCCAAAAGATCATTCACCAGCTGCCCGTGTTGGATCTTCGTACCATGCGATGTCATAAATCCTCTTTCTCTCCACAATCTTCCAAAATTATGCGCAACACCAAACGCGTACTGACTGTCAGTAAACACATTCACTCGCTTTCCCTTCGACAAAACACACGCTCTTGTTAATGCAATTAACTCTGCCGCTTGTGCGGAATTCTGATTCAATCTCGCAGTTTCCACAACCGTGCTCAACGTCACTACAGCATACGCAGTCGTCACATCGCCATTCGGCAATTTGAAGCAAGAACCATCCACATACAAAGTACCATCGGGATCTGCCAAGGGAGTGTTTTTCAGGTCCACACGACCTTTTGTTTCTTCCTCAGTCCGTAAATAACAATCATGTGGCAGCACATCATCTGATTCCATATTAATCGGCAACAATGTCGCCGGATTCAGTACATTACAACGTTTAATCTGTATATGACTTGCCAAAAGGGTCAGCTCGTACCCAGACAACCTTGCACTCGTCAGATGTTGAGTCTTTGTCCGATTCAAGAGCGTATCAACTGCATGCGGAACCATTACTATGAGCATATTATCCATGACCAGGCCTGCGGACTGTCGAATAGACGCCGCCGCTGCCGCTGTCGCCCTCAAGCAACTCGGCAACGCTCTAGCTACCGGGTCTAAGGTCGAGGAAAAATATGCACACGGACGCTGTTTATCACCAAATTGTTGCGTTAAAACACTCAACGCACAACCGTCCCTCTCATGGACGTATAATGTGAAAGGCTTACTGTAATCAGGAGTACCTAACACAGGAGCCGAACACAATGAATCACGTAATTCAGAAAAACTTTTCTGACATTCCTCCGTCCAAGGCAAAGGAGTCGAAACGTCCTTGCACGTGAGAGCTACCAATGGCTTCGCTAACAGTGAAAAGTTCGGGATCCACTGTCTGCAGTATGACGTGATACCTAGAAAGGCACGCACATCTCTCTGAGTTGTTGGCACAGACATTCGAGCAATTGCTGCAATTCTTTCAGGGGTCAACCTTCTTCCCGCCTTTGACAATAAGTGACCTAGATAGGTTACTTCTTGACAACAATATTGCAGTTTGGAAGGTGACACTTTATGATGTAAGTCACAAAGATGCTGTAACAGTGACATTGTAGCAGTCCTACAAAGCTGTTCGGTGTCAGCAGCGATCAACAGATCGTCGACGTACTGAATCAAGGCTGCACCAGCCGGTAACACAAACGCATCAAGTTGGCTCTTAAGAGCTTGACTGTAGATTGATGGACTCTCACAGTAGCCCTGTGGTGCGCGTTTGAATCTGAAGCTGCGACCACCTAATGAGAAACCGAACAAGTCTCTGCTTTCCTCAGCAATCGGAATGCTAAAGAACGCATTCTTCAGATCGATGACCGAGAACCATGACGCAGTGGCTGGAATCAGAGTCAGTAAAGCTGTAATGTCTGGCACCACAGGAAACTGCGGAACAACGACTTTATTCACCTCTCGTAAGTCGATAACTAGACGGTACACAGGAGGCTTGGAGGGATCCGTTCGTTTCAGAATAGGCAACACGGGACTATTGCACACATTACCCCGTGTCTCCTCAATAACATCTTTACCGATCAAGTCGTAAATGATCGCTAATAGTGCCCTTTCACCATCAAGGGAAATACGATACTGGGGTATGCGTGGCAAACGCGCACCAACTTTCAGTTGGACAACATAAGGTGGTATATCCAACTGGCCCACGTCATTGGGGCCTGTCGCCCACAAGGAGTCCGAAAGAGATCTCAATTCTGGTGGGAGCTTGTCGATCGATAAATACATAGGGGAAATCACGCTCTTACCCAACGTAAGCTCCACACCCGTAGGAGAACAGTACAAAGTCGCATGTAACCTTTTCAACAAATCCAGACCCAAAAGATTCTCACCACAACCAGTAGTCAAGATCAAAGGAGCTTCTAGCTCATGAGACCCAATTGTAAGGGGCAAAGGGCTAGAAACTGGATTGCTAACGGGGGCGCCAGAAAATCCAACGGAAACATTCGTTAAGCCAGACAAAAGCGCGCCAGGGAGTTTCGAATGCATGATGGAACTTTTTGCTGCACCAGTGTCCAACAGAAAAGGCTCAACGACGCCCAAAGTGGCTACTGCAACATAAGGCCCTCTCTGATCAACCGAAACTGATACTTCTCCCTTCCTTTGTCTATGGCTGTCCTAGTAGATACCATCCGTATCAACATCACACTCAACATAACAGTCATCCACATGATACTGTGCAGACCGACCGGACGATGGTTCGCGCCTATCGAAACAATTTTGCGAGTCCGAAGATGTTGCAAAGCCTTCGGCCTGATTCTGGGTAACTCCACGACCTCTACCACGGGAAGCCTGTTGAGGGCCACTACGTCCTCCTCGAGCCGACACACCATTGTTCCTATCACGGAGAACCGGACAATCAAACTTCAGATGGCCCTCCCCACGACAATATGCGCATTGATTATATCCCAGCACAAAACGAGGTGCGGGGGAAGCATTTCGCGTCTGCGATCTGGAGAACTGTGATTGTGATCTATTTTGCTGTTGTGTATCACTGAAATGCGAACGCGGAGGATAGGCTTGCTGCAATAAGACCTTAGTTTTAAGATCCTTCGTTTTCTTATCTGCATGCTCACTTTCCTCTTTTTCTCTGTTTTCGTAATATTGGGCCGTAGCCAATATTTGGGCAGTGGTAGAAACAGCCCACGAACTCTCAGAATTCTTCAACTTGTTGCTAAGGTCGGGCAGCAAGTTCGATACAAACTTATCAACAAACAGCCGCTGACCACCCTCAGATCCCATGTCCTGACCACTATGATCAACAAACGCTTCCTCGAATCTCGTAAAGAAATCAGAAACGCTTTCATCCCTCTTTTGCTTGCATGCTGATAATTTGTCCCAATTGACGCGCATCGCTGGCATAAGCGTTTTCATGAGGGTAATTATCCTCTGAGGCAAAGCCACAATAAGCTGTTCAGGTTTAGCCCCACCGACCTGCTGGGCATCTGCCGCCGTAAGGGCAGCCCAGTCACCGCCTAACTCGGCTGCGTGATTCTCGTGACGAATTTTTGCCCAAATCGGCTGAGGCACCACATTGCCAAACAACATATCAATATCGGCTAGGTTCATAACAGTAGCATCCACCAATTGGGACAGCTCCTTATAATAACCTGCAGGATTCTTACGGGGATCGGGCAAAGATTGCTTCACTTGTAAAACTTCCGATCGTTTCCAAGGGAGGTGTATCCACACTCTCTGGAAACGGCCTGGAACAGGAGGGTTAGCAGCAGGATCACCTGGCATCCATACCGGAGGAACTTCTCGCATAGGATATTGACCAGGTTGTGCCATCCATTCTGCGGTCTCGTCCTTAAACAACGCACGAGGTTGCACTGTACATCGAAAAGATAACAAGCGCTCTAAAGCCTCTCGAACTTTGTCGCCTACGATTACACCCGAGGCAAACCGATGCTGCAGCTCAGAAACCTCTGACGGTACATTATCTGTCACATCATCGTCCCACTCCTCCTTCAACGAGTTACACAGTTCTTCAAACACAAATCGTTGCGTAGGCACATTAAACTGGGAGAACGTTTCAAACACTACACGTGAGGTGTATTTAACAGGGTTACGAATCCATCTACGAGCCGTTTTCACCAACGATTCACGTTCCCTACCATCAGGAAGCTGACTGCGCCTTTGAACGACATCTGAAAGAGTCGAGCCAAGTATCGGCCCAAAAAGCGGAGAATAAAGAGAAGCAACAGTAGTCAAAAGACGACTACGAACAGAAGGAGAAGAGGAAGAAGATGCGGGCGCAGCAACAATAGGGGTGGAAACAGTAGAAGTAGACGCAGCAGCAGGAGCAGCGGGAACAACAGGCTGAGGAGGGACTTGGAAAGGCGCAGTAGGGAGAGAAGCCGGAACAAGAGGATGTGCGATCTGGGGCCCAAGGGGATTCGGGAGTACGAGAGGAACGGCGGGCTGACCAGCAGCCGCAAAAACAGCGGGTTGAGGAAGAGGTGGACGCACGGGACCCATAACATCGGGAGCATAGGGAGGTGGCGATTTCATCAGATAAGACAAGAGCGGATCCTCCATCGCTTCTTCTCCTGTCTTATCGATATTAGAAGGTAGCACCGGATAACACTTATCCACTGCCATATGGTGTAGCCGAGCACTAACTTCCTGCTCTTTCTCATCTTTGTCTAATTGATATTGTTCTGCATTTCGCATCACTGCAATAACACCTTCTCTTTTATTTTTCTTATTCTGTTTGATTTCTTTCTGCTTGGCCTCTTTCCGCCACAACCGGAAGGAATCAAACATGGCCGGCCTAGCTTTCCTTTTAAACAATTTAGCTTCCAAATTATCTAAAACGGCAGTCTCGAAACTACCATGAGATGGCCAACTGAGGACGCCATCCTTTTTAGTGTAGCGGACCCAATATTCATTATATACGATAGGACCCACGCCATGACGACTATAGAGCTCGTAAATCGGAGTTCCAACCGGAGGTATCGGACATGAATCCTCCAGCCGGGAATCCATGCTGCAACATTTGAGAAACCCAAACAAAGTACTACGGCCAGGCATCGTGCACACTAACCGAGTTTACAAACTTCAAGGGTTATCGAATTACGATGTCCTCACAAAAATGCAAGACCCTCGGTTTTGGCAATTGCAATCGTCAAATAAAACCCAACTACTAAGAACCACGAATGCTATGGAACCATGCAAACAACAAAGCAACACTGGGAGCGACCCACAAATACTTAACTGAGAGAACAATGGCGTCACCAGGAAGGTCCGTCGATCGTCTCGCCGTACAAAGGACTACGCCAGGCGCCAAAACAGGTCGACAGTCAGGGCATCGGTCCGTCGCAGCCGTCAGGAGGCGGGGATCTTCGCGGGAAAAGACGTCGGGCCACTTATTTCGACAACTGGATCGATGAAGCGGGGTGCACCTTCCCTCGGAGATTTCACACGAAGTTCCTCACGATCGTCGGGCTTTGGACCGGTACCGTTGATGTCGCCCCACGTTGGGCGCCAACTGAAGGACTGGGTTATTCTTAAGACCCAGCGGTGCCAGGGAACAACACCTGAAACCTTCGTGGGTTACCTGTTCTGGCGTACTAAACACAGAGACACGGAACACTTCCAGCGACGTCAGAGATCAGCGTTTATTTACTGCAGGGATACAGAGGTCACAAGAAGTACACAACGTGTAGGTTCTCGGAGACTGCTTCAAATTCGTAGAAGTGGGTCGGTCCTTTTATACAGGTTTTTGCCATAGCGCAGTATGGCGAACAAAGGTTACAACTCAGTTCCCACAATAAACTTCAAAAGGGTCGCATTCATGTCTTAGGAGGCCGGAACATAATTACAACAATCTTGCCGGTTCCCAACTGTAAAAACATATTCCTCCGCAATAAACACATTCCATCCTAACCATAAACACATTAAGAGGAAGGACGAAAAACAGATGCAAGGAAAGGACAAGGATGCACAACAGGTTAGAAAAGAGTGTTGGGGGAAATAAAAGAAACTTGATAGAGGGGTCAAAGACCCCATGTCTAATGCATGCATGGCTGAAACAATAGAGCGGCGCGGCAAGATGAGCCTCGAGCGGGGCCATCTGCCTTAGTCGTGTCGTTTCCCTCATCGTAAAAGTCACTTCAAAGAAACACGTGTCCTTCGTGTAAGCTTGAGAGTCCCAGGGTCACGGAGCGGACAAGAAGCCCGTTCGCTGGCTACCTGAGGGCAAGAAACAAAATGGATGCTGTATCTAAAATGGAACCCGAGGGTCCAAATGAACGAACCCAAAAATGAGACGAACCATACGTGGCTGCATAGCGAAACTGCGTACACCCATTATACTCGTCATTTGCGGTTCGTAGATACCAAACTCATCCATATTCGTTACCACTCAAAACTGCGGTCCCGTGTCATACGGAACCTCATGCGGCTAACTACAAATTCTTGGCGGACCCAGCTGAGAGTGGAGCTGGGAACTGGGGCCACTTCTGCCACTGCGATCGGCGGCTTTCACCCGGCCACCCTTGAACTACATTGATCGCCCGTGGCCCTTGCTGTGTTTGAGGTTCGGCTGGCAAGGCACTTTTGGCCTCAATCTCCTCTCATCAGTGCCAATAGGGCCTGGCAGCTGTATGAAACCATTGTCTCGCTCTTCTACTGTGTGCTGCCGATTGGACATCTGCTATGCCTACAATATCTGCCTGCATGCCTACTTGGCCCCCAATAGCCTGCCAGGATAACACATAGCAGACATACAGCCTCCCCCATATCTGTGCATGATGGAGGTTCCTGGTGGCTGGCCAAAATTGCAAGTTGAGCACAAGGAGGGGCTTGGAGGGGACACATTTCTTGGTGATGCCGTAGTGCTTAGGCAGCAACCTTACTCACCATTAGAGTTCACTGTACCTCACCAAGAACATCTGACCATGGTGTGCATTGACCACTAAACAGACGAAGCTGCCTTTTGAGCAGCCTAGGGCTGCTGATAGATCTGATGCTCCATCAGATCTGGACATAAGAGTGACTGGGAGCATGGATGCTGAGCAATTGACTGGTGCAGAAGTCATCATGGAGGAGCTTCATGCTGGCTTTTGTTCAATAGATTCCCGGTTTGATGCCCTCACAAGCAGACTAGACCGAATGGGGGAGCGTCAGGGCCAGCAGAATGTTAGGATAGATGGGGAGGAGGAGGGGATATCAAGCCTGAAGGATGGTGCAAGTACAGTTTCCAAACACCTAAAGAGAGTACAATGGCTTGTCACGACTGTCGCCATCAAAAATGAGGATTTGGATCTGTATACTGGGCATATAGGGGTCAACGAACAAAGGCCACCCCAACCTGTTTGTTGAGCACCTTCTTGTTGGCCCTTTGGGACACCAGAACTTCATATCAACTTTCGTGGTGGAGCAGACCTACATGTCACTCGGCCTGCGTCCACCACCGGGCATCCCTCTGCATCCTATAATAGCTTGCTTAGCTTCTGGGATTCAGACACAGCACTCCACCTGGCACAGGAGCTGGGCCCAATACAGTGCCAAGGCTCTGTCATCTTCTTCTTCCCAAACTTCACAATGGCAGTTCAGGAGGTGCAATGCAAATTTGCTGAAGCCAAACCCATGCTGTGGAAACTGGTCCTGAAATACAATATGCTCTATCCCACCCACCTTCAGATTGACCTCAATGGTAAGGCCTACTACTTTGAAACCCCGGCTGATGCACTCATTTTCTGTAAGCAGCTCACTAAGGAGATATCACCCGCTCACTGCGACACACCTGAAAGCTTGTCTCCAGACCTGCAAGCCTCAGTGAGTGCTGATGTTTTCCCCTCGGACTGATGGCCTGGCTGGTTGCATGCCCAGCAACCTCTGCCACACCACCAGCCTGGTCACTTTGCCGAAGTACTACCTTTTGAGTTTCTTCATCCCAACACTGCTTACTTCCCATTATTGTTTTCTTCTCCTTAAGTCCCACTTCCACAGCCGATTTGTTTTGGACTCCTATCACAATGGGGGAATTGTTTGCCACAGCATTGCCCCCCCATGGTATTGACCACTCTGGAGACTGTTGGGTTTTATGTTGATTCTGGTTGTACAATTTGGAAACCCTTTTGTTATTGTTACAATGGGGTTTGTTGATGTTTGTTTACCTGCCATGTGGGAGGGGGAGACCATGCTTGTTAACCATCAGTGCAACCCAATCACATCACCTGTTGGCAATGATACATAGCAGTAGGGGGACGGAGGCTGGGCTAACTTTCATATCATGAATATAACCCACACAAGGGCAAGCAGGTACTACATTATCTCACCAGGTATGCTTACAAGAGACATACCTTTGCCTCCACTTGGGGCCCACACAGATACTTCTTAAATTATAGCACGTATTCTTGGGGAGTGTGTATCATAATACACAAGAGTCTCCTGTTTCACACCACAGCAAGCTTTCTGGATAACAACAGTGGAAATGTTATTGTTGCAGGAACCTTGGTGGGCCAATAATTGTTGTTAGTTAACATTTATGCCCTAAATGTCGACTCTCCAGAGTTCTTCCACCACCTCTAATCCTTGCTGGGGCACACAGCAGCTGATCATATAATAGTGGGGGGCAACCTCAACATGATTCTTGACCCACAGTTAGACACTACTGTAAAAGCGAAGAGTGGCAAGCCACATTCCCTAATGATCCTCCGAGATCTCTGTGTCACTTATATTCTTAGAGATGCTTGGCACCTGCATCATGCTTCCACTGCTGCCACACGTTCTACTGTATAGATTACTGGCTAATCTCTGCAACTGTTATTTCATGGTTAGTCAATATAGGCCTGAACAACTAGTTGTGTGGGTAGCTGTATGGATGACTGTGAGTGTGTGAGTGGCTGTGTGGCTGTATGAGTAGATATATCGGTGGCTTTATTAATGAGTGAGTTGGTGTACGAGTGGCTGTAGGGTGACTGAGTGGTTGTGTGTGTGTAGACCTATGAGTCAGTGAGTGGGTATGTAAGTGTGTGTCAATGGTTTTGAAAATGCTATTGTGAAAGTTGGAGCAGTTGTATGAAAGGTTACCTGAGGGTGTGAGTGGCTGCGACAGAGATTATGTGGATGATGTCATCCGTGATGTCACCAGTGATGTAATTTGAGATGTCATCAGTGATGTCACTGACCATGTCATGAGTGATGTATTATGTGACGTCATAAGCTGTACATTGGGTGTGCACGAGTTATAGTTAGCTCAGCTAACTATAACTGCTGAATTTCTCTGGTTTTGTGCATGTGAATATGTATATGTATCTATATCTATATATATGTATACATATCTATATAGTTATATATAGATATATATCCTCACCAATATCCCTCCACCAGGAACAACCAGAGCACCTTTTGTGTTTGAAAATGCATTTAATCAGCTCAGTGCTTCCTTTTAAAAAACATTTCTTTCACAAAACGAGACGCGGTTCAGCAGAACAGCTTTATCATATGCTATCAGTGAAAGTCGTGCCAGTAGTTATGTAGTTCACATTACTTCTCCTACATTGTGGCCAAAAGAGGACTACAATTTTATTGTAGTTCCTTTGGTTCCTACTACCACCATCATTAAGTGTCTTTAATATCATCCCAGTGATGTTGATCTCAGTGATAGTTTTTCCGTTTAGTAACTCTTCATATTTTCATATATTGATAGCGGAGTAACTACATGGCACATTGTCCCCCTCGTCAGCCACTTACTTTCCATAAAGGATTTTAATACCTGAAGGTGTTAGTCACAGTGACTGCCCCCTTGTCATGTAGTCATGCCTAATTTCTTGTTAGCAGGCATAATTCATTCATTGGGCGGCGGTGGTTCTGGCAGGTCCAATATCCAATTTTTACAATCCAACAATTGCCACACAGTCTGCCGCACTCTATCTTGACGGTTGCCTCCGGTGTGCATGTGTTCTGCAAGTTTTCAATCCTCACCAATATCCCTCCTCCAGGAACAACTGGAGCACTCTTGCAGATTTGAAAATGAATTTAATCAGCTCAGTGCTTCATTTAAAAAAAAAAAAAATTCACACAGCATGTCGCATTTCGGCAGAACAGCCTTTATCAAATGCTATCAGTGAAAGTCGTGCCGGTGGTTATGTAGTTCACATTACTCCTCCTATATTGTGGCCAAAAGAGTACTACAATGTCATTGTAGTTCCTTTGGTTCCTACCACCTTCATCATTAAGTGTATTTGATATCATCCCAGTGATGTTGATCTCAGTGATAGTTTTTCCGTTTAGTAACTGTTCATATTCTCATGTATTGATAGCGTTTTACACTTTGCGCTATAATTGCGGAGTAACTAAATGGCATGTTGTCCCCATCGTCAGCCACCCATAAAAGATTTTAATACCTGGAGGTGTTGGTCACAGTGACTGCCCCCTTGTCATGTAGTCACCCCTAACTTCTTTTGTTAGCAGGCAAAATTCATTTATTGGGCGGCGGTGGTTCTGGCAGGTCCAATATTTACAATCCAACAATTGCCACACAGTCTGCCATTTGAGATGTCATCAGGGATGTGATCAGTGATGTAACTGACCATGTCATGAGTGATGTAATATGTGAGGTCATAAGCAGTGCATGGTGGGGGTGTAAGTTGTAGTTAGCTCACCTAACTGTAACCGCTGAATTTCACTGGTTTTGTGCGAGTGAAGGCTGAGCCGAACTAAAATGTCCCTGTAATCTTTTGGTCTTTTCCATGAATTGCTAAGGTTTTTTAAAATCTATTTCCTTACTATAACACACTAAAACCTTTGGTTGTTAAGTGACCTTCAAAGGTTTTTCAAAATCAATTTGCTAATGATAAAGTCCCCATAACCTTTGTTTTTGAAAGAGAATTTTGATGTTTTTTTAACTAGTACTCGTGTTTGCAGAGTGGTGGAGAAAGAGGGCATGGCCTCTGAAGTCCTCTGAGCAATTCCATTGTGTGGGATTACTGCAGGCCACAGGAGGGCTTGTTGGCCCCAAGGACACTCTAGAGCCAAGGTGACTTCAACCCCCAACCAGCAGTACGCCAGGAGGCGCGTTTGCTGAGTGGTGGAGAAAAGGGGCGTGGCCTCTGAAGTCCTCTAAGCAATTGTGCTCTGTAGGACCTATTGTAGGAAACAGGAGGGCTTAATGGCCCCAAGGACACTCTAGATACAAGGGGACTTCTTCCCACAGCCAGCAGTACGCCAGGAGGCGCGTTGGTAGAGTGGTGGAGAAAGGGAGCATGGCCTCTGAAGACCTCTCAGCATTCATGAGTGTGGAACTTGCTAGAGGCAACATGAGGACTTCTTGGCCCCCAAGAATCCTTGAGACCTAAGGGGACTTCATCCCCAACCAGCAGTGTACCAGGAGGTGCGTTTATAGAGTGGTACAGAAATGGTTTATAACAGGAGGGGAGCTGTGTGGCCGCCCCTCCCAGGCTGATTTCGGCCTCTGGGACCCCATCCTGAATGAATGAGTGAAACATCATTTATAAAGCACACTGCTACTCAAAGGTGTGTCCCGGCGCTGCACAACAGTTTCTCTGCACAGTAGACCAATAAGCAGAGAACATCCTCAGATACCAAACAGTCACGTTTTTAAGTTATTTCTGAAGATTAGGGAATCTAGATTGGCCCTTAGTGCAAGTGGAAGTTGATTCCAATCTTAGGCCCAAGATACGAAAAGGATCTATCCTGATTCTGTAGCAGCGGATCTTGGGAATGGGCGCTGTTAGAACCGGCGGTCTCTAGTTGGCAGAGGTATACACTTCTGAAAAATAGGGACCCACCAACTCTAGTCAGGGCAAGGGAATTACACACTCAGATAACCCCTGCTCACCCCCTTGGTAGCTTGGCAGAGCAGACAGGCTTATCTCAGAGGCAGTGTGTTAAGCATGTATGACCACAGACAGTAATACACTACAAATGGACACAACACAGGAGTTATTATAAAAATAGTATTTTTATATAAGGCTTAGCACAAGACCAAATAACGACAAAAATATACCACAATCTTAATAAATACTCTTTGGAAGGAAAAATATTAGTTCAGGTAAAGTTTCTTCTTAGGAAATAGTTATTTAGCAACAAAAGTAAGTATTCTTCTGAAACACAGTTCTTGGCAACAATGTGACCCCCACAGGAGTCACACGACGTCGAGTTTACGATATTCCCAAGGTTCGGCATCGACCGCGAGGAGCGCTACGTCGAGCCTGGAGTTGCAACAGAACCCACAAACACAGTACCTTTGGAAATGAAGAAAACGATGATCCACGGCGTCGAAATGTCGGCATCGAGGTCGGCGTCGATCGTGCCTCGGATTCGGGTCGATCCGCAGCGGCGTCGAGAGGTGTCGGGCCGGAGCAGCGCTCACGGCGTCGAGAAGGGCGTCGAGTCGATGCGATCAGCAGCGGCGTCGAGACGGGGTCGCTTAGAGCTGGAGCCGATACTCACTACTCAGTGGCGTCGATACCGGCGTCAAGACGGGGTCACTTGGAGCTGGAGCCGATACTCACTACTCCTGGCATCGCTGCTGGCGTCGATCGGGCCCGGCGGCCGGCGTCGCAGACTCGGAACACTGGAGCCGTTACTCACGATGTCGAGCTGGATTCGGCGGCGTCGAGACTGCAGATTTCCCCTGTGCACTGGAAATAACACTTTCCAGCAACCAGCAATTCAGTAGAGGGTGAAGTCCTTTGGCCCTGTGACTTCAACAGGAGGCTGGCACTCTTCAAGCCCTTGGAGATTTTCTAGCAAGCTTTTGAGAGTATACACCAAGTTCCTCTCTCCTTGTTCCTTGGCAAAAATAAAGAAGCAGCTTCAGGGTCCCCCCAGCAAACAGCACACTGGCAGAAGGGGGAGGCAAGTCCTTAGATCAGCAGGCTTCTTGTCTTTGGTAGAGGTTTCCTTGTCAGAAGTGATCTAAGTTCTTTGGTTCAGGGTCCTTCTCTTATACCCCTTTTCTGCTTTGTTCCCTTTGTCCAAGCAGGGAAATTCCCCCCATCCTGGGGTTGTTGTGGGTGTTGCCAGGCCAAGGCACCTGGCCTATTCACTGAGCAGCGTTACAACAAACAAATGATGGACGGAATGCTGACAATGCAGACATTCTCCCCCAGTCAAGAGATCTGGGTTAAATCCATCGTTCTTTTGCCCACTACGCCACCCCAGTTTAGACATGGCCATATGCAAATCAGTCTTGACCCTGTGCCTCATGGGAACAGTCCAGCCCGAACTGCCAAGCCATGTCTTCCCTGGACCGGAATCAAGCATCCTAGGACCGGTTTCTGGCTATCAGCCGTCATCAGCCAGGATAGCTTGACTCCAGTGGCGTAGTGAGCACGGGTCCCACGTCTGGGAATACCCATCCCACTTAGGGCGAAAAGCGTTACAACAAACAAATGATGGACGGAATGCTGACAATGCAGACATTCTCCCCCAGTCAAGAGATCTGGGTTAAATCCATCGTTCTTTTGCCCACTACGCCACCCCAGTTTAGACATGGCCATATGCAAATCAGTCTTGACCCTGTGCCTCATGGGAACAGTCCAGCCCGAACTGCCAAGCCATGTCTTCCCTGGACCGGAATCAAGCATCCTAGGACCGGTTTCTGGCTATCAGCCGTCATCAGCCAGGATAGCTTGACTCCAGTGGCGTAGTGAGCACGGGTCCCACGTCTGGGAATACCCATCCCACTTAGGGCGAAAAGCGTTACAACAAACAAATGATGGACGGAATGCTGACAATGCAGACATTCTCCCCCAGTCAAGAGATCTGGGTTAAATCCATCGTTCTTTTGCCCACTACGCCACCCCAGTTTAGACATGGCCATATGCAAATCAGTCTTGACCCTGTGCCTCATGGGAACAGTCCAGCCCGAACTGCCAAGCCATGTCTTCCCTGGACCGGAATCAAGCATCCTAGGACCGGTTTCTGGCTATCAGCCGTCATCAGCCAGGATAGCTTGACTCCAGTGGCGTAGTGAGCACGGGTCCCACGTCTGGGAATACCCATCCCACTTAGGGCGAAAAGCGTTACAACAAACAAATGATGGACGGAATGCTGACAATGCAGACATTCTCCCCCAGTCAAGAGATCTGGGTTAAATCCATCGTTCTTTTGCCCACTACGCCACCCCAGTTTAGACATGGCCATATGCAAATCAGTCTTGACCCTGTGCCTCATGGGAACAGTCCAGCCCGAACTGCCAAGCCATGTCTTCCCTGGACCGGAATCAAGCATCCTAGGACCGGTTTCTGGCTATCAGCCGTCATCAGCCAGGATAGCTTGACTCCAGTGGCGTAGTGAGCACGGGTCCCACGTCTGGGAATACCCATCCCACTTAGGGCGAAAAGCGTTACAACAAACAAATGATGGACGGAATGCTGACAATGCAGACATTCTCCCCCAGTCAAGAGATCTGGGTTAAATCCATCGTTCTTTTGCCCACTACGCCACCCCAGTTTAGACATGGCCATATGCAAATCAGTCTTGACCCTGTGCCTCATGGGAACAGTCCAGCCCGAACTGCCAAGCCATGTCTTCCCTGGACCGGAATCAAGCATCCTAGGACCGGTTTCTGGCTATCAGCCGTCACTACGCCACTGGAGTCAAGCTATCCTGGCTGATGACGGCTGATAGCCAGAAACCGGTCCTAGGATGCTTGATTCCGGTCCAGGGAAGACATGGCTTGGCAGTTCGGGCTGGACTGTTCCCATGAGGCACAGGGTCAAGACTGATTTGCATATGGCCATGTCTGAACTGGGGTGGCGTAGTGGGCAAAAGAACGATGGATTTAACCCAGATCTCTTGACTGGGGGAGAATGTCTGCATTGTCAGTATTCCGTCCATCATTTGTTTGTTGTAACGCTTTTCGCCCTAAGTGGGATGGGTATTCCCAGACGTGGGACCCGTGCTCACTACGCCACTGGAGTCAAGCTATCCTGGCTGATGACGGCTGATAGCCAGAAACCGGTCCTAGGATGCTTGATTCCGGTCCAGGGAAGACATGGCTTGGCAGTTCGGGCTGGACTGTTCCCATGAGGCACAGGGTCAAGACTGATTTGCATATGGCCATGTCTGAACTGGGGTGGCGTAGTGGGCAAAAGAACGATGGATTTAACCCAGATCTCTTGACTGGGGGAGAATGTCTGCATTGTCAGTATTCCGTCCATCATTTGTTTGTTGTAACGCTTTTCGCCCTAAGTGGGATGGGTATTCCCAGACGTGGGACCCGTGCTCACTACGCCACTGGAGTCAAGCTATCCTGGCTGATGACGGCTGATAGCCAGAAACCGGTCCTAGGATGCTTGATTCCGGTCCAGGGAAGACATGGCTTGGCAGTTCGGGCTGGACTGTTCCCATGAGGCACAGGGTCAAGACTGATTTGCATATGGCCATGTCTGAACTGGGGTGGCGTAGTGGGCAAAAGAACGATGGATTTAACCCAGATCTCTTGACTGGGGGAGAATGTCTGCATTGTCAGTATTCCGTCCATCATTTGTTTGTTGTAACGCTATTCACTGAGCAGGGCAGGGTCATCAGCCGCCCAGCAGGAGGTGGAGCCAGTATTGTCACTGGCAGGGGTAGGGCTATCAGTCGCCCGGCAGGAGGTGGAGCCAGCATTGTGTCAGGCAGGGCAGGCTATCAGGGACTACTCTTCCCCCACTCTAAGTGTAGATGCCTCATTCACCCCACACTGACTCATTCAGACCTCTGGAGCCACCCAGCCCCTGACACACACACCAAACCAGCAGAGACCGGTGGATAGTTGGACAAGAAAATAGCCACTTTCTAAAAGGGCTATTTTCAAACACAGAATTTAAAAACCATCCATCCTAAAGGGTGTGTTATTAAATTCTGAGTTCAGGGATACTAAACTCGACCTGCTACCATGCTCCCTGAGTCAGATAGATTATAATGGAGTTAATAATCAGTCTCCCCATTCTGGCCTATTGGAGGCAGGTAGCCCTTCAATAGTGAAAAACGAAAATGGCTGTATTTCACTATTAGGTCATGCCACACACATGGGCATGACCTACCTTTTACCAACAATGCACCCAGCCCTAGGGCCTACCATAGAGGTGTCTGAAATGTGGCAAAGGGAAGGTTTTAGAGACTGGCAAGTAGGTTTCCTTGCCAAGTCGACATGGCAGTCAGGGACTGCACGCAGGCTCTGTGGTGGCAGGCTTGGGACACATTTTATAAGCTGCTTCTGTGGGTGGCACAACCAGTGCTGCAAGCCCACCAGCAGCAGTTAACTTACATGCCCTTGGAAAACGCGGTGACTAGGGTCTGAACAGTAAGTCAACCAAGCCAATCATGGTAACACCAATCAATGTATCAATTTAACATAGGGAGCACTTGCACTGTGGCACTGATCAGCAGTGGCACAGTGCCCAAAGCAATATTCCAGCAAAAACATCGTAAACAGAGGAGGCCAACAGAAAAAATGGAGGAGAGACTCATGCCAATGATGCCAGGTCTAACACGTGTCCCCTCCAGCTGAAATGTGGGGAGAACTACCCTTCACCCAGGGAGTCCTCATCACTAAGGCGGAAAAATCTGGACAGATCATCAGCATTGGCGTGATCTGTACCAGGGCGGTGTTCCACCGTAAAGTCCATCACCTGTAGGGAAATGGACCACCTCAACAGCTTTGGGGTTTCACCCCTCATCTGCATTAACCATCTGAGGGGCCTGTGGTCTGTCTGAACCCGGAAGTGAGTCCCAAACAGGTAGGGTCTTAGCTTCTTCAGCGCCCAGACCACAGCAAATGCCTCACGTTCTATCGCACTCCACCTCTGTTCCCTGGGAAGTAACCTCCGGCTGATGAAGGCTACTGGTAAGTCTCGGCCCTCTTCATTTATCTGTGCTAGAACAGCCCCCACACCATGCTCTGAAGCATCCGTCTGGACAATGAACTCTTTGGAAAAGTTGGGTGCCTGGAGGACCGGTGCTGTACACATTGCAATTTTCAGGGTGTCAAAGGCTTTCTGACAGGCGTCAGTCCAGATCACAAGTCTCGGCTGCTTCCTGGAAGTCAGCGAGGTCAAGGGGTGCACAATGTTGCCATACCCCTTGACAAACCTCCTGTAGTAACCCGTGAGACCCAAGAAGGCTCTCACCTGAGTCTGGGTTTTGGGCGGTTCCCAAGCCAGGATGGTATCTATCTTGGGTTGCAGGGGGGCCCAATCTGGCACTTACTGGCCTTGATTGTGAAGCCTGCTCTGCGCACGGCCAACAACACTTCCTGGAGGTGGCGCAAGTGTTCCTCCCAGCTGGCGCTGAACACTGCTATGTCGTCCAGGTAGGCGGCGCTGAAATCCTCCAGTCCAGGCAATACCTGGTTGACCAACCTCTGGAATGTGGCAGGGGCATTCTTCATCCCAAAGGGCATAACCCGGAACTGGTAGTGCCCATCTGGTGTGGAGAATGCAGACCTCTCTTTTGCCCCATCGGTCAAGGCGATCTGCCAGTATCCAGACGTTAGATCAAACGTACTAAGGTACCGGTGTCAGAGGCTGTGTTCCACTTGCACGGGAGCAGAAGGACGTTAGCTCCCAATGCCCCTTCTAGGTGTTCCCACAAGCGCTATTTCGTTTGTTCGCGCAATGCTGAAACCCCAGAGGGGGAAAGGGGAATGGGACAGAGAAGAGACTGCTCACACCGTCTGCTTCTTGCTTCAGCGTCAGGCGTCTGCTGTTGATTCTTCTTGTAATAGGTATTGCTGTAAAAAATGCGTTAATTACTTTACTGCTGAACTCCTCCAAACCCCTCCCACTACTTGCCCTCTGTAACTCTACCTACCCTGAAGTGGTGTGAACTTGCTCCTCTTCTTATTTTTGGTTGTGTGATTCTTGACCCTGGTTTCTCTGTAACGATATTATTTGGGGTTAATACTATTCTCAAAAACTATTGCCCCTAGTCTCCTGGATATGTGTATACTACCGGCTCTATTTCTCACCTCCTAGGTCAAGTTGGTCTTTATAATTGATTTTGTCTTTTCTCTAGGTTGTTGGAATCTTCTTATTAGTCTTGTCCTGACTTAGCATCTCCTTCTCTTTTAATGGTTGGCAAACTGCTAGTGTTTAGCCCTAGCCGACCTAAATTGTTAACGTGTAACTCCTTCTGGCTGGTATTGCACTTGCCCAATACTCTGGTCTCTTCACACTATGAAAATTGTACTTCCTTTTAAATTGATAATAGCAAACATTTTAAACTCAAGCGTCTTCTTGAAAATTTGGTCAGAGCACTCGCTAGTACATTGCTGGAGTATTAATTCGGAACAGTCTTACTGTAGTCTGAAGCTTCTCTGCTAGAAGCCGAAGTATCTCTGAAAACTGCGTTGGCCTTCGAAGTTCAAATTGCTGAGGAAATTTCTAGTGCGTACTGTCCTCCTCACGGTTCAGGTGAAGTGCGCCTCAGTACGCGCTTGACACCTGCTCGACAATGATTGCACCGCAGAACTAGAACGCGCCACGTAGTTTCCTACCGCGGTTAATTGGACCGCCATCTTGGAAACTGCCTGTGACTCTTTTCTCGGTTCTGTGTCTCAGCTTACGCCTTAAAGCTAAAACGCTCACAGAGAGTCTTGACTTGGGCATCTTGTTGGTAGTCCTGACAGTACCCTCCCTCAAAGTAGCTCCTCTCGGCTTGGGTTTGTCTGGAAATTTCTTATGAAACTCATCTATTAATCTTGGAGCATGTACATCTGTGGACAACTCCCACGATCTTTCTTCGGGTCCAAAACCCTTCCAGTCCAGAAGGTAATACAAGTGTCCTCTCCGAATCTTGGCATCTAACACTTGCTTCACTTCAAACTCCTCTCCTTGTTCGGTCTGAATTGGCTTGGGTGGTTGATTTAAGCGCACCTCATTTGATGCCTTTTTTAATAAGGAAATATGAAACACTGGATGAACAGATAATCCTGTTGGTAGCTTCAATCGATAAGTCAAGGCACTCTGCTTTTTCTCAATGGAATATGGGCCGATAAACCTAGGTTGAAACTTCCTATTTCCTTTTAATCTTAGATTCTTAGTGTTCAACCAAACCTTATCACCCTCTCGTAACTCTGGTTCCTTTCTTCTCTTTTTGTCTGCATAATGCTTGTAATTCTCCTTAGCTATGATTAAATTTTTAATGGCCGAACTATGTACCCTAGTCATGTGTTCCACTAAGTCTGTAACTGCTGGGACATCTGCTTCTTGAAAATTTAAAGATTGGTTGGGATGTCTACCTGTGTTCAGATAAAAAGGTGAATAGCCTGTGGATACATTTTTTGCATTATTATGTGCGAACTCAGCCGCCCACAAATATTCTGGCCATTCCCCTTCTTGTTCTAACAGACATAATCTAAGGTATTGTTCCAGTTCTTGATTTGCTCTCTCAGTTTGGCCATCTGTTTCTGGGTGGTAACTAGTGGTGTACCTAGATTCGATGTTCAACCTCTCAGTGAATGATTTCCAAAAATGGGAAAGAAATTGGGAGCCCCTGTCTGAGATTAAAACTTTGGGTATCCCATGAGCTCGAACTATATTCTGACTGAATACTTGAGCTAGTGTCTTGGCAGTGGGTATTCCCTTCAAAGGTATAAAATGTGCCATTTTAGAAAAGGAATCTACACAAACTAGTATTGTATCAAAACCTTGACTAGAGGGTAATTCTACAATTAGGTCTAAGGTGACTGTGTGCCATGGATAAGGTGGAGTAGGCAAAGGCTGCAAATACCCTTGTGGAGCTCGTCTCTCCGGTTTTCCCCTTGCGCAAGTCTCACATGTGGCTACATATTGATGTATATCCTTGATCATATTTGGCCACCAGAATCTTCTTCGGATCAGATCTTCTGTCTTCGATATTCCTTTGTGACCTGCTAGTACATTATCGTGACATTCCTGTAAGGCCTTTTGTTGCATCTCCAGGGTGGGCAGATATAGGGCTCCTTTGTGATACAGTAACCCCTCTTTTACTTCTCGACTGGAATCTTCTTTTAACCATTCTGCTACTTCTTCTGAGGTCATTACCTTCTGATTTTCTTCTTCAGGGAATTCTTTTAAGACCGCACCAATCACCCGTTCTGCAGGTATTATTTCTTGACTCGTGATCTCCTCGGGATTTTCTTCTGAACCCAATCTTGATAAGGCATCTGCCTTACCATTTTGTGATCCAGGCCGATAAGTGATGATGAAATCGTAGTCTGCAAAATATAGGGACCATCGCAATTGCCTGGGAGTTAACGTTCTGGCAGATTTTAAAAACTTCAAATTCCGATGATCCGTATAGACAGTGACTACATGTCTGGCGCCCATCAAGTAGTGCCTCCAATCCTTAAAGGCGTCTTTTATTGCCAATAGTTCCTTTTCCGTGATGGTATAGTTAACCTCAGCCGAGGTCAACTTTCGTGATCGAAAGGCCACTGGATGCAATTGCCCTGTTGTCTTGTGTCTTTGTGATAGTACCCCTCCTAAGGCAAAGTTAGAGGCGTCTGTTTCCACATAGAAAGGTTCGGAAGGATCTGGATGAAGCAGAATTGGTGCAGATGTGAAGTCTTTTTTCAATAGCATGAATGCTTCCTCTGCCTCCTTTGACCACTCAAAACTCACCCCCTTCTTTAACATCTTGGTTATTGGAATCAATTTCTTAGAGAAGTCTTGAATGAATCTTCGATAGAAGTTGGCAAAACCGATAAAACTTTGTATCTCCTTCACCGATTTCGGGGATTCCCAATCCATTACTGCTCTTATCTTGTTTTCATCCATGGTGATTCCTTCAGGGGAGAGCACAAAGCCTAGGAATTCCACAGAGGAAACCTTGAAGGCGCATTTCTCCAATTTAACATATAGTTTGTTCTCCCGTAACTTTTGTAGCACCTTTTTCACCTGCTCTTCGTGCTCCTCCACCGTGTTTGAATAGACCAATATATCATCCAAGTACACTATGACTGTTTGATCTATGAACTCCTTTAACACATCATTTATGAAGTGTTGGAATGCTGCAGGAGCATTACACAGTCCATAGGGCATCACTTGGTATTCATATAGTCCATGCTTTGTTCGGAAGGCGGTTTTCCACTCATCACCTTTTCGTATACGCACTAGGTGATAAGCCCCCCTTAAATCCAATTTGGTATAGACTTGTGCTCCCTTTACTTGATCCAATAGGACAGAGATCAAAGGTAAGGGGTACCTGTTCTTCACTGTGATCCGATTGATGGCTCGATAGTCAATACAAGTTCTCAATTCCCCATTCTTTTTGGGGATGAAAAAAAGTGGTGAAGAGACTGGGGACTGAGATGGTCGTATGAACCCATTTTCGAGATATTTTTCCAAGTATTCCTTCAGGTGAGCGTCCTCTCGCTCAGTTAGAGCATAAATTCTACTGCACGGAAGGTTTGTGCCAGGCTCCAATTCGATTTTACAATCGTAGTCCCTATGTGGAGGGAGTCTGTCGGCTTCTACCTCACTAAAGACATCTTGGAATTCAGAATACTCCTCAGGCAATTCGGTAGTCGTAACAACACAGATCGTTGCTTCTTTCTCGCTCAAAAATGACGCAGGAGAATTCGTGGATTCGCCCGAACATTTCTTATAACAATTCTCCTCACAATATTTTGATCTTAGTACTACGGTTCGGGCCCCCCAATCTATTGCCGGATTATGCTCGGTGAGCCATGGCAAGCCTAAGATTAACTGAAACTGTGGAGCATCAATCAAATTAAACTGCAATGTTTCCAGGTGACCTTCGTCTGACTCCAACTCTACGGGTTCTGTATGACTCACTATGGGGCCAGATGAAAGGTTGGTACCATCTACTGCGCGAACTGCTTCACTGCGCTCCTTCCTGATGGCTCTCAACCCGATTCCTTCGGCAAACTTCAAATCGCAAAAATTGCCAGTAGCTCCTGAGTCCACCATCACAGCTACTTGAGTTAAAGTCTTCTCTTAGAATCGCATGGTCATCATAATAACTAAATGTGGGGATGCAGACTGTAAGGTATTGGCCAAAGTATGTGCCTCTGGAGTTGTTTCTTCTCTTGCAACCACCCGTCCAACTCCATTTACTGGTGGTGCAAGGCGTTTTCCGCCGGTGATTGCTTAGGTTTCTTAAGACAGTTCCGAACAAAGTGCCCGCTGCCTCCACAATAAAGACACAGTTTATTATTTCTTCTTCGTTCCTTTTCCTCTTTTGTGAGGGGACCTCGAATGGTTCCAATTTGCATTGGTTCTCCTCCCCGACCCGAATCTGCTTCCTTCCCACCTTCCATTTTGACTCTGTCGAATCTTGGAACACTGGAGCGAAACTCCTTCCTTTTCTCACCTCTTCTCTCATTTTGACGAAAGTCTATTTCCAGTACTAAATCTATGAGTGCCGAAATTTCCGAAGGTCTATTTGGTACTTGAGCCAATGCGTCTTTTAACTCATCTTTTAAACCTCGGTAGAACACTGCTGCCCTCTTGTTTTCTGGCCACTCCGTCTCCACCACCAGTTTATTAAACTGCGCCAAATAAGAAATTAGGTCACGATTTCCCTGCTTCATTTCCAGCAACTCGTTATCTGTTGCCTGCGTGGCCTTTCGTCTGTCAAAAATTCTCAGGAACTCTTTTTTGAATTCATCTAGATTATACAAAATGGAGTCATTTCTGGACACCATGGGCATTGACCACGAAGCTGCATCACCACTTAGGTACGAAAGTATAAATGCCACTTGAGACTGCGCATCTGGGAAAAGTGCGGGGCGGCACATAAAATGAAGGGTACACTGAGTCAAGAAAACTTGAGCTTTCTGGGGATCCCCATTAAAACGTTCTGGGGGGGCTAAGGGAATTACAGGTGATAAAGAATGAATTACTTGAGTTGTAATTTTTGGCTGAGAGGTTGAAGCATCGCTCGAGTTTCCTTCTTGAGAAGTGGGAAATTTTACACTAGGAGCTGACAGGAAATTATTCATTTTAAAAGTCAAGTCTACGGTTTCCTTTCTAAGCTCACTGTTCTCCTCTCTCACTGATATTAATTCCCTCTGAATTCCTTCTAGAACCTCCCCCAACTTTTTGAGGTCAAGTCCCTCAGCCATTCTGCTCAGGTGCGATTAAAAACGTGGGCACTTCACTCTGTCAGAGGCTGTGTTCCACTTGCACGGGAGCAGAAGGACGTTAGCTCCCAATGCCCCTTCTAGGTGTTCCCACAAGCGCTATTTCGTTTGTTCGCGCAATGCTGAAACCCCAGAGGGGGAAAGGGGAATGGGACAGAGAAGAGACTGCTCACACCGTCTGCTTCTTGCTTCAGCGTCAGGCGTCTGCTGTTGATTCTTCTTGTAATAGGTATTGCTGTAAAAAATGCGTTAATTACTTTACTGCTGAACTCCTCCAAACCCCTCCCACTACTTGCCCTCTGTAACTCTACCTACCCTGAAGTGGTGTGAACTTGCTCCTCTTCTTATTTTTGGTTGTGTGATTCTTGACCCTGGTTTCTCTGTAACGATATTATTTGGGGTTAATACTATTCTCAAAAACTATTGCCCCTAGTCTCCTGGATATGTGTATACTACCGGCTCTATTTCTCACCTCCTAGGTCAAGTTGGTCTTTATAATTGATTTTGTCTTTTCTCTAGGTTGTTGGAATCTTCTTATTAGTCTTGTCCTGACTTAGCATCTCCTTCTCTTTTAATGGTTGGCAAACTGCTAGTGTTTAGCCCTAGCCGACCTAAATTGTTAACGTGTAACTCCTTCTGGCTGGTATTGCACTTACCCAATACTCTGGTCTCTTCACACTATGAAAATTGTACTTCCTTTTAAATTGATAATAGCAAACATTTTAAACTCAAGCGTCTTCTTGAAAATTTGGTCAGAGCACTCGCTAGTACATTGCTGGAGTATTAATTCGGAACAGTCTTACTGTAGTCTGAAGCTTCTCTGCTAGAAGCCGAAGTATCTCTGAAAACTGCGTTGGCCTTCGAAGTTCAAATTGCTGAGGAAATTTCTAGTGCGTACTGTCCTCCTCACGGTTCAGGTGAAGTGCGCCTCAGTACGCGCTTGACACCTGCTCGACAATGATTGCACCGCAGAACTAGAACGCGCCACGTAGTTTCCTACCGCGGTTAATTGGACCGCCATCTTGGAAACTGCCTGTGACTCTTTTCTCGGTTCTGTGTCTCAGCTTACGCCTTAAAGCTAAAACGCTCACAGAGAGTCTTGACTTGGGCATCTTGTTGGTAGTCCTGACAACCGGGCAGCCCCCAACCGATCTATGAGCTCATCAGCTCTGGGGATGGGGTGCGCATCAGTCTTGGTGACCGAATTGAGTCCTCGGTAATCCACACAGTACCGAGGTTCTGGTGAAGCACCAGGCGCTGCAGCCTTTGGGACCAAGACCACTGGGCTGGCCCAAGGACTGCTAGAGGACTCAACCACCCCTAGGGCAAACATCTTGGAGACCTCCTCCTTGATGTATGCTCTGACCTTGTCAGTCACCCTGTAGGCCTTGTGCTTCACAGGAGTGCTGTCCCCGGTGTCCACATCGTGGACACACCACTGAGTGACACCAGGGATTAAGGAGAACAGATCAGGGAATTGTCCCAGCAGATGGCGACAATCTTGCTGCTGCTCAAGGGTCAGTGTGTCAGAGAGGACAACACCATCCACTGACCCATCTTGCTCCTTTGCACACAGGAGGTCAGGAAGAGGCTCACTCTCCTCCTCCATTCCAGCATCTGTGGCTAGGAGCATGCCCACTTTGGACCTTTCTAAGTGGGGCTTTAACCGGTTGACATGCAGGACCCTCAAGGGGTTCCTGGGAGACTTCAAGTCCACCAAGTAGGTGACATCGCTCTTTTTCTCCACAACCTCAAATGGTCCAGTCCACCTGTCCTTGAGCGCACAAGGTTCTACAGGGGCCACGACCCAAACTTTCTGACCAGGTTGAAGCTCAACCAGAGTGGCATTCTGGTCGTACCACCGCTTCATCTCTTCCTGGCTGGCCTCCAGATTTGCCTGAGCAAGATCTCTGAAGCGCCGAGTCTCGTTCCTAAAGGCCAGCATGTAACTGTATACGTCCTGGGGAGGTTTCCTGGGAGATTGCTCCCAGCCTTCTTTGACCAGACTCAAAGGCCCTCTTACCGGGTGTCCATACAAAAGCTCAAAGGGACTGAACCCAAGAGACTTTTGTGGCACCTCACGGTAAGCAAACAGCAGGCATGGTAAGAGGACGTCCCATTTACGCCTCATTGGTTCTTCAAGACCCATAATCATGCCTTTTAGGGTCCGGTTGAATCTCTCAACCAGCCCATTACCTTGAGGGTGGTAAGGAGTGGTAAACTTGTAGGTTACCCCACACTCCTTCCACAGAGACTTCATATAATTAGAAATGAAGTTGGTGCCCCGGTGTGACACCACCTCTCTGGGGAACCCCATGCGGAAGAAAACACTAATCAGTGCCCGTCCCACCACGGGGGACGTCACTGTGCGGAGAGGGATGGCTTCCGGGTACCGGGTGACGTGGTCCACCAAGACCAAGATAAACCTGTTGCCCATGGCTGTCTTGGGGTCCAGTGGCCCCACAAGGTCCTACAATGGATGTCTGAATCCCTTCTCATCTGGGGCCAAAAAAATGGGTGACAAGCCTGTCATAGGTCTTGTCCTGCCCCAGATGTCCAGCTAACGGAACGTCATGAGCCAACCCCAGTAGGAAGGCTCTGAAGCGCTGGGGTACCACCAGCACATGGGCTGACCCAGGCTCAGCAGCCTTAGGCTCGCTATACAGGAGGTCGTTCTCCCAGTAAATCCAATGTGATCCTGACTGATCACCTGTCGTTTGGGCTGAGGCCTGCTGCCTCATACCCACAAGAGAAGGGCACACTTTCTGTTCAGCACAAAATTCCTCCCTGGAGGGACCACCATCCTGCTGCCAATGGGTCAGCTCGGGCAGGTCTCCCAGTTCAGCCACTTGTTCCCCTGTAGGTTCCAGGGCATCCCCCTCAGGGTCTGCTCCCTCCTGGACCGTGGGAACAATGGGGGACGGTTTCCCGCGCTCCCTGCCTCTCCTCTTCATGGTTGGGTCCTGGGCCATACTTTCAGGCTCCGGGACCCCATCAACACCCTTACTAGCTGACATGGACCGGGTGGTCGCACACACCCACTCCGGCAGACCCAACATTTCTAGATGCGCTTTTCGCTCCACCTTAGCCCAAGGGGAGTCCTCCAAATCATTGCCCAGGAGACAATCAACAGGCATGGCGGGCCTCACAGCAACCTGAAGAGTACCTGAGACCCCCCCACTCAAAAGGAACTTGAGCTACCTCACACTTACTCTGTGAGTTGTCAGCAGCTACAATGGGGTAGATTGCATGAGGGACCACCTGCTCTCTGGACACCAAGTGACACTTGACAGCTGTCACACTTGCTCCGGTGTCTCTGAGAGCTTCCACCCTATGGCCATTAATGGTCACCCACTGCCTATATTTCTTAGTGTTACTAGGCAGAGGGGTTGGAGGGACCATTTCCACGTCTCCTAAAGAGACCAGGGACATTTCTGCGGGACCCCACCCACCAGGGGCACCCATCTCGCTCCCTCCCAGGGCTACATTCGCTACCTGACGGGGGGTGCACGCGGCGGTGCATTCGAATCCTTCATGGGACACTGGGGATCATAATAACAGTGTCCCACCTGCTTACAAACGTAGCAGGTCATTGGGCCCCTGGGAACAGGTTTACCTGTTGGGACCTCTGGCTTCTTTACAGGGGGAGGCTGGGTTCCCTTGGTTCCCTTGGGGATTACTTTGGGGCCCTTTCTGAAACTCCCACTGTTTACCCCTGTCCCCCCCACTCTTCTGCTGGGGACCCTGCCCACCCTTGGCTGAGTCTCCCACTGGACCCTTGTGGACCCTGGTACTGACCCAGCGGTCCGCCTCCTCAGCAAGTTTTCTAGGGTTAGATATCTTGCTATCAATAAGGTGCTAGCGTAGCTCTGGAAAACAGTTATTAGACAAGTGCTCCCATGCAAACAAATCATAAAGAGCATCATAACTATCCACCTTGCTACCCCTTACCCAACCATCCATGGCTCTGCAAAAAAAGGACACATATTCAACCCACGTAGTACCAGGCAACTTCTTACATTCTCTAAAGGCTTGTCGGTACTTTTCTGGAGTTAAGCCATACCTCAACATTAAAGCATCTTTCATATGAGTATAAGACATCCTATCCTCAGCAGGCATGCCCAACAAGGTATCTCTCCCTTCATTGGCAAAGCGACACCACAACCCCGCTCCCCAATCTTTCTCAGGGACCCGGTGGGCCAACAATGCTAACTTGAACCATTGACCAATATCCTCATTTCTACTGTAATCTTTTATCACATCTTTGGGAAAATAAAACCTACTTTCTGCAGGCCCAGATGGAGTGCTGCCACCAGAGGGATTCAACTCTAAACTCTTAGTTTTAAGCTCCATCTCCCTCAACATCTTCTCACATTCAAACGCTAACTTCTCTCTTTCAAAATCTAATCTTTTGCTCTCCATTTCAGCTTCTCTCTTGCTTCTTGCATTCTCTAACTCCAACTGCCCTCCTAATTTAAGTTTTGCCATCTCTAACTTGTACTCCCTCTCCTTCTCCCTGTCTTCCAACTCTTCAGGAGAAAGGCTCTTAGAGGAGACACTGCTGCCGGGAGATGCCACGTGCCCATTCATGTCCTCTTCCTCTTCCGGTACCACCCCCGCATCAGAGGGATTTCTAGCCTCTAACCAGGCCTTCAGTGCTTTGAGGAAGTCGTCTCTCAATCTGAGACCTGTGGTAGGAACTTTAAACTGCTTGCAAAATTTCTGTAGCTCCTTTATCCTGTACTTATTTAACAATTTCTGATCAAATTCCCCCACAACAATCTCAGCAGATGTAGCAGCTCCGGCATCCTCCATGGTCAAAACTGGCAGTGTTTAAAAAATAAGCTCCAGGAAAGCGGAGAACAAAAATAGAATATCCTACCAAAACAGATTGTGGCTGCGCTATGGTCTGCTTTCACTATGTAGCGTACACTAATCACTGCACATGAGCAAAGTTCAATCCTCACCGCTGACCACCAATGTTAGAACCGGCGGTCTCTAGTTGGCAGAGGTATACACTTCTTGATCTGTGCCAAAGAAGATGCTCTCTGACTTATCCGGGTTGCATTATAGTTGGTTAATTGCTAGCCAGTTGAACGCATTAGCTAAACAACTTTTAATAATTTCGCCGTCAAATTCCACCCCTTTATTGCAAAAAAAAAAGAATCTGCGTGCCTTCAATGTACAATATCACTTTGGCACCAAGTGATTCAGCCAGAATGGCCAGAGGGGTTATGTAGACATTAAAAAGCATAGGGCTCAATGCTGAGGCAAAGAGGAGGTAAAAGGAGGGATCCATACCTCTTGGCTCCTATTGTCGAGAAAGGAGGTCAGCCAATTTAACGCCATTCCTCCAATTCCAATGTTGCTGAGGCGATCTAAAAGTCTGTCATGGGGGACGGTATCGAAAGCTGCCCAAAGATCCAACATGACCAGGACAACCTTGCCCCGCCATCCAGCTTCTCCTTCATATAACCGGTTGTCTCTGGCAAGGAGCCCTTTACCCCCTCAGTGAAAGAGACATTAAAAAGGCTCTTCAGAGTATCAACCCTTCTAATCACTTCAGTGACCCGTTGCCACCTTCCATCTTCAAAGAAATCAAGGATGTCGTCTCTCCCATCTGGACAAAGATTGTCAACGCGTCTCTGACACATGGCACAATCCCGGAGTGCCTAAAAGCAGCTCAGGTAACACCCATATTAAAAAAACCTACCGCAGACAGCGCTGACCTCAACGACTTCCTCCCTATCTCTTACATCCCCACCCTCGCCAAACTCCTAGAAAAATGTGTCCAGGCACAACTCTGTGCTCACATTGAGAATTTCCATCTCCTGGACCAACATCAATCTGGCTTTTGTACTGGGCATAGCACCGAATTGTCTCTCACTCACGTTATGGACGACATTTTAAAAATGCTTGATCAAAATGAATCGTGCCTCCTTATCCTCCTTGGCCTTTCCTCTGCATTTGACACTGTTAATCATGACAACCTCCTATCCATCCTAGAGCACAGGATGGGTCTGTCTGGTCCGGTTTTGCAACGGTTCTCGTCTTTCCTCCATCACAGATCCCAAAGAGTGAAGGCGAAAAACTCTCTCTCGTAGCCATCTCCAGTATCCATGGGTGTCCCACAAGGGTCCGCCCTATCTCCTTCAACTTGTTCTTGGAACCACTAGCTAATGCACTAAATTACATTGACATTCTTTTCCATATGCATGCGGATGACACCCAACTCTATCTGAAATTCTCCACCATGGATAACATCCCCTCACTCAACACTACACTACTGACTACTCAAAACTGGTTAACTGTGGACCACCTCCTGCTCAACACCTCCAAAACAGAATTCCTTCTCATCTCTCCTCCAAATCACACCCCTAAGCTAGACCTCTGGATGAATCACCTCACCGCCGTCAACTACTCCCCCCTCATTATTGACTCGGCTAAATTCCTCTGAATCACTCTGGACAAGCACTTGAACATGAAGACTCGTATTAGCAAAGTATGCAAGGGAGCTAACCACCTGTTGAGGATACTCATGAAGCTCAAACCTTTCCTCCCACAAGCTGACTTCAAACAAGTGGTCCAAGCGCTTGTTTTGCCAAGACTTGACTATGGCAGTGCTACGCTCTGTGGTCTCCCCAAATATAACTTGCCCCCACTAAGGGCCTCATTGAGTGCGGCAGCCAGACTGGTTACGGGTACCAAAAGAAATGTGCACATCTCTCAAGTCTTAAAATCCCTAAATTGGCTGCCCTACGAAGTGAGAATACAGCTAAAGATTGCTTGTCTATCTCACAATGCCATCCATTTCAAAACCCCCAGTTATCTAGTGCATAAACTGGAACTATACGGAGGGACTAGACCCTCTAGGAGTGCTAACTCTCTCCTCCTGAAACCTCAGATTTTTCGCAAAAAGAGAACATGCCACCGAGCCTTCTCCGGCTCAGCTCTGAAGATCTGGAACTCCCTCCCACCGGAAATTCGTAGAATCTCCTTCAAGGATGCCTTCAAATTGGAAGTAAAAAGATTCCTTATGGACAAGTTCTTACCTTACTAGGTTGTTGGATCGTCTGCTCTAATGCATTGGACTTACACCTTTAAGCCCTTGCGCTGGATGCTATTCCATCTCGATATGTACCAGTTATGTTCTTATTATTCTGCTGATCCCATGTACGTGTAACCGTTCTTGTCTTGTGAGTTCTATTTTGATTGGGATTTTGTCTGTATTCCTATTTGACACATGTACTGCAACGGTTACCTTTCTTTCCCCACCAATGGTAAAACGATCTCATATCCCTCGGGATCATGTACGCGCTATGTAAAACTTTATAAATAAATAAATAAATAAGGCTATTTCTGTGCTATATTTTGGTCTAAAGCTGGATTGACTGGGGTGCAGTATGCTGTTGCCCTCCAGGTGGCATCATATTATTAAGTTGACTTATTTTTCTAACACCTTCGAAAAGGTGGGAAGGAGAGAAATAGGTCTATAGTTGGCGGGACCTTGGGATCAGCGGACGACTTTTTAAGTACAGGAATCATTTTTATATGTTTCCATTTATGAGGCACTAGTTCTAATGAAAGCGAAGCATTTAGAACTTCATTAAGCACTGGTTTTATGGCTTGCGCCACCTCAGCCATAAGCGGGGAAGGGCATGGATCAGCAGGAGACCCCGACTTTAAAAAACTAATTGCCAACAGGGACACATCTAAGGATATAGGTGGAAATGGAGAACAGGAGGTATTTTATCCATGGCTTGCCCGGAAGCAGGCCATATAAAGGTATTGGAATCATCCCATGCCAAGTGATTTAAAATGGCTTCAATCAAAGCCACTTTTTCATGAAAGAAAAGTGCCATTCGAGTAGTCCATTCGGCTGTGGGTTGTTGGTGCTGTATGGTGGCTTCCGGATTTAAAAATGTCTTTACTATTTTTAAAATTATTTTAGATTTAGTATCAGATTCCTTAATTTTCCTCTCAAAAAAGGCTTTGTTCTCTAAATTAACCTTAGCATAATGTTCCTTGAGAGGTGCCTTGTAAATCAATTTGTTTTCTAGATTATACTCTTTACGCCATCTCCTTTCCAGGGGCTTGCAGTGGTTTTTACTTGACCTTAGCCTGTCATTGAACCAGGGGGCTGACTGCTTAGAACTTAGAGAGCGACGTTCCACAGGAGGGGCTAGCTTATCTATATTCTGTATAATCCAAGCTTCTAACTGACTAATGTCTGCCTCAGGATCTCCTGAGAGTTTAGGAGAGGACATTTCTAAGGCATCCATCAGATCAGCAGGCCGAATTGAATGCAAGGATCTTGTCAAAGGTTTTGTTTCAACAAGGGAGGAAAGTTTTTTAGAGCGTTTTGGCCAGTGAAAAAATATTAAGCAGTGGTCTGACCAGGTTAGGGGCAGTGGGACATGTAATTTGAGCATACTATTAGAAAAACTCAGATCCAAGATGTGGCCTGCCTGATGGGTGGGTTTAAACACGTAGGGGTCAAGACCAAAGGTTGATAGCATGTCTAGGAAGGATTTAGCCTCCGATTTCACTGGCTCTTCCAGATGGAGATTAAAGTCTCCCAGTACTAGAAAGTGGGCATATTTGATGAACCAGGGTGATGGGTTGTCATTTAATGATTGCAGAAAGGAACTGGGTGAACTGGGAGGATGATATATCAGAACTCCCGCCACCGACTGTCGGGGCGACTGAGAGCAGCAGAATTCCAAATACTCTGCTCCCTCCTCTAAGTCCCCATGGTTAACTTAGTTTAATAGATAACTGCCATCCCCGCCTTTTGGTCTATCTTTCCTAAAGATTTTATAACCCTGTGGGATAGTAGTGGCTATATTGGGGTTGTAGGAGTCAGTGAGCCATGTTTCTGTTAAGAAAAGTTGATCTAATTTACAATCTGCCCTCTAAACCGACATTTCAAGAGGTGGTGGTGGACCGTATATGGTCCAGACTACCGATCGGTGACTGGACTCAGGCCCTGGCAAATTCACAACCCGTAGCTGAGGCAGACCCGATTCAAGGAGACGCTGACCTCAACCGATGGTTGACTGCCTCGCTTGATGGTTTCATACCGGTGAAAACCCTACAGAAGAGGGAGAAACGAGTGGGTTCCGCCCCCTGGTTCACGGCTGAGCTCCGCCTGCTTAAGAAAGGATGTAAGAAACTGGAAAGGGCCTGGAGGAAGAAATTTGATGCGGCCAGGCGTAAGGACTACTGGACAGCGATGAGAGCCTATAAAGCGGCCCTCCGCCTGGCAAAAGCACAATTTTTTGAGGAGCGAATACAGCTTGCCTCAAACTCCTCCAGGGAGACCTTTAAGGTGGTGCAAGAACTGCTAAAAGTTCCTGAGCCAGCAGTCACCCATGACCCTGAGAGGTGTAAGGAGTTGGCCAATTTTTTCCACACTAAAATAGTAAAAATACTAGACTCTTTACCCCAGGTTGCTATATTTCATGGGATTCAAGAAGAACCCCTCCCTGTGGGGACAAAAGAGTGTCCTTTCTCCCTTGACATGTTCGGCCCAGTTTCAGAAAGTGAAACATTAAAAGCTATAGTTTCCATAAAAAGCGGTTCCCCTATGGACCCTGTCCCTTTCAAAATCCTAAAACAAGCGGCATTCGCTGTGGTTGGGCCCATTACGAACTTGATCAACGCCTCCTTCTCTCGTGGTCTGGTGCCACCCACCTGGAAAAAAGCCGTGGTCAAGGCTCTTCTAAAAAAATCTAACCTTGACGCAGCTGAGCTGGCCAATTTTAGGCCCATTTCTCTGTTGCCAGGTCTCAGCAAAATTGCTGAGAAACTTGCTAACCATCGACTGTCCAACTTTCTTGAGTCAAATGGTCTGCTCCGAGACTCGCAGACCGGCTTCCGTCCCGGCCATGGCACCGACACGGCCCTCCTGGCGGTCGTTGAGGAATCGAGGCGCATCTTAGATTCGGGAGGATCAGTGGCAGTGATCCTCCTGGATCTGAGTGCGGCATTCGACACCGTTGACCACCAGGTGTTGACCCAACGGCTGTCAAAGGTGGGTGTGGCAGGTGTCGCCCTGAAATGGCTCTGCTCATTTCTGGAAGACCGTTCCTATCAGGTCTGGGAAGGAAGCAACAAGTCTCCATCTATTTCTCTCCAGTGGGGGGTGCCGCAGGGCTCGTCCTTGAGCCCGACATTATTCAATGTCTATATGGCCCCCCTGGAGGATGTGGTGACCCCTTATAACATCAAAATCATCAGCTATGCTGATGATACTCAGCTTGTGGTCGCCCTTCCTCAACTGGTGGAGAACCCTGACTTGTTGTACGCATGTCTGGCGGACGTCCACACCTGGATGAGCAGTTCAGCCCTGAAGCTGAACGGCTCTAAAACAGAGATCATGCTGCTTGGAAACAAAGTGCCACCACTGTCACCTTCATGTTGGCCAAGCTGTATGGGTGACTTTCCAACCATGAAAGAGGAGATCAAGAGCTTAGGAGTCTGGCTGGAGCAAGATCTTTCCCTCAGAACTCACGCCAAAAGAACTGCGGGAGTCTGTTTTGCCCTGCTGCGGGCTGCGCGGAAAATTCTTCCGCTTCTTCCTTTTCCATCAAGGAAGTTGTTGATTCAGGGTTTGATAACATCTCGCCTTGATTACAGCAACAGTCTGTTTCTGGGCGCCCCTGAATCGACTTTTAACAAGCTTCAGCAGGTGCAAAACGCGGCAGCTAGACTCCTTATGGGTATCCCCCGAACAGAATCCGCCAGACCCGCTCTCAAGGCACTGCACTGGTTACCGGTGCGGGAGAGAGTACAGTTCAAGGCACTGTCCATCGCCCATAAAACATTCCAGGGCGGCGGGCCTCCTCTTTTAGGGAGCCTGGTAGTACCCTATAAAGCGAATAGAGCACTGAGGTCTGACCAGAGCTGTCTGCTCCAGGTCCCGAGAGTAAAAAGATCACGCACGGGAGGGAGGCGATTCTCTGTGCATACAGCAATGCTCTGGAACTCCCTCCCATTAAAACTCCGAGCTGAGACCTGTACCCTGCGTTTTCGCAGAGGCTTGAAAACACATCTGTTTCCCCTGTGAGTCGCTATCTTTATTCCATGGTCCCACGGTTGATGCACTGTTCATAGCGCCGGGATGCCCCAGGGTAGCTGTGCGCTTTATAAGTTTTAATAATAATAATAATAATAATAATCTTCGAGCAATTCAAAAACCTGCATATCATGCTTCTGTTGCGAGCGGACGTTCAACAAAGCCACCGAAAACTTTCCAGATTTGGAGATGGTTTTCTGGTTGCTATTGTAAGGGGTCCTCCCATCTGGTGGCAGCGTAATCCAGTTTCATTATAGACATAGAAGTATGTCGCTCTCTCCGCTGGCGAGAGATTTACGAGTGCAATTAGACTCTGAAGATAGCTTACATAGGGTGGTATTGCTATATACAAAATTATTTTTGTCAGTTACCTGGAAACCAGCAGCGTCCCGCAACACCTCTCTTTATAGGCAAATGGCCCAACGTTAGTAAACGACTGGAGCTTGCACTGCATTCAAGATGGTGCCTCCAAATGCCCCAAACAGGTAAAAATTACTGAATAGTTAGCCCGAGGTTGTTAAAAACATGCCCAAGGGATACAGCTCATCCGGGGGTTTCTTTTAAAAGATGTCCGGGAGGCCGCGTGTCTTTTAAAAAAACAAATTGCCGCTGATCCACTCACAAATTACCTGCAACATTTAAAAAAAATGCATTTAACCACTGGCAGCATCCCTGTGGGACCCCCCCACCATATCGGGGGAGTCAGGGTATTCCTCCCCTGCCCCCTTTTCTTTATTTTGTACTTTTTTTGTGGAACTCTGCTTCAAGCTGAGTCCAAAGATGGCTGCCAAAACTTCATTGTTGAAGTGTTGGCATCCAATCAAATTTCAGTAGGATCTGTGAGTACACTGCAAGGACTCACGTCCCCAGATATCTATATTTTTTAAATTTAAATATCTCTGAAAGTACTGAGTGTATTTACAACACATCACAAAAAGCACACTTTCTGGATCAACATCTAGCTTTCTGCCAAATTTGGTGTAATCTAGGGGCGAGGAGTTGGCCTAACGGCTAGGGCGGTCAACCTCAAATCTGGGGAACCAGGTTCATGTCTCTGCAACATCCTGTGATTCTGGGCAAATCACTTAATCTCCCTGTGCCCAACAAAAAAAAATGAATGTGTTCTCATGTAACGCAACTGGTGCTCGTTTAAAGCGCTCTGATAACTGATACCTTCGGGTCAAGTTCACGTTATATAAAACTCCGTAAAATAAATTAAAAAACCAAAACTAATTCCGTTCAGCGTTCGGAATGTAGTCGTGTTCAAAAAACAATTAATCCCCATAGACATAACATGGGGAAAACGCATTATGGGACCCCTGTTTTTCTCGGCCCCCGCTTGCCGGATCACCCCGAAACTTTAAATATAGTAGCTGAACCATAAAGGGGAGTTTATTGAAAATGTATTGAAGATTTGTCAAGCAGCACCAATGTTATTGACAAAACAAAAAACACTTTTCCTATGGAAACTTTGGTCCTAACTATAACTAGCTACTGGCTATCGGCAGTAGGTTTTATATATATTCAGTGAAAAAAACACAGGTTTCAGGGACGTTATGGTAAGAAATTAGCATTTAAAAAACCTTAGAAATTCACAGAAAAAAACATAGGTTACAGGGACATTATAGTTTGGCTAACCAGGTCATAAACAGTGCATTGTGGGGGCGTGAGTTATAGTTAGCTCAGCTAACTATAACGGCTGAATTTCTCTGGTTTTGTACTAGTGAAATGTCAGCCTACCTATAACTAGGGCTTTTTTCCACTCTAAAAGTGATGCACCAGCGGTTTGTAAATAAGCCCCTCAGTATCTTACAAACTAAACTGTGACATTAAAGTATTATGATGTAAAACCGCGTTGTAAAGTTAACCATGTTGTGATTACTGAGTTGTAATGAAGTGTGTGGTAATGAATTAATTAGTTTACATATGCTGATGTTTGCTGTATTTGTAAGATGTTGAATGGCTGAACTAATAAATTGGACTTTTCTTTCAGTACCTGTAAGCTGGATGTGTGAAAGTTCTAAGCCACGTTCTTTGAAATGTCTTGAGCATATTTTATGTTTTGGACATTAAAATGACTCATATCCATACTTGAAGCATCTGGTGGGCCAATTTTGCACTTACCTCGATCTCATTCCATTCAAACTTAAGTCTCTGGGTGAAGTAATGCAATTATATAGCACAATCTATTTTTATGGAGATGAGGGGTGAGAGGCTGAATTTTTTGATCTTCATTTATTTGTGAACTTTATTGAACATACCATAAATAAAGGGACAACTAACTACTATGAGGTTTAGTTAAAACGTGCTAATGAAATGTGACCAATATTTAATGTTGCATTTCACTGACAATATATCAACAGCCAGTGACATTCTCTATTTTCACTGTGCTTTTTCCATTCTTGTACTATTTATTGCTACTTTGTACATTTATGGGAATTACACTGGTGACTATTTAATAATAAATGCAAACTGAGATCAAATAAGTGAGGCCGTCAAACATGAAGGTGGTGGAGCTGGCTCTGACCCACCAGCCATTCACGCTTTACAGCCCTTTGTTCTTCCTGATTCTGGGCCCACACTGCTGAGCAACTAAGGGGCTTATTTACACTGTATGAAACATCACTGCTGTAAAACCTGCTGGAGTGGAGAAGGTATGGTAATGCAGAAAGTCTTGAAGCGCACACTCAGCTTCGCTAATTAAAATATATTATAAATGGCTGTACAATTAACTGCCTAGCTGCAAGCAAACACGAAGCGAAAAAGAAAACAAGCACATTTGTTCCAGGAATGGGACTCCTTTAGAAAGAGGGATGAATACACTCATTTCAGGCATTTTAGAGGTTGAATACTAATGCGCACAGCGTGAGATGCAGCGTTTCTTCTATCTGATTTCACTTTGACCGGGAGCCTGAAGATTGGGTCTATATTCAGCAGCAAAATCTGAGAGGAAAACAGCAGTTCATCTCACACATTTATGTGCATACATTGCACATTTTCACCACAGGGAAGGTTAACTTTCTTTCTAATAAGATAGGACCAACTGTGAAGGTCAAAATAAAAAACTCCTGGAGGGCCTGTGATTTGAACTTTAATAAACATTGAGGGGCTTAGATGATGTCTGTCTCCTCTGTTCTTGACTGCAATAATACGGAAGCACGGTATGTGTTACACGCAAATGAAAAATAAAATGAATAGGTATTGATTTAGGATGCTGTCAGGTTACTCCTTCAGCCATTGAATTTACGCAGTGCATTTGAGTCAATTTGGGCTTGGCTTTTTTTTACTTGATGCCTCGATGCCCGCACCTACGGTGAGCTAGTGTGGGAGTATACTTTCCACTGAGACTGATAGCATAATTCAAAAACATTTGTGGCTACAATACAGCCCTGGTAGAGAAAGAGATGCAAACAGAGACTGTGTGCTTTTTTTTGCTGAGAAAGTCCTGCAGTCCTTCAAGTAGGTACACACAATGCATGTCCCTGCGCGAGGAATAATGTCACACACAGTGGTTATGTGGGACAGTGGCGGCCGACACACATAAATACTGGTGGACGGGTGGATGGGGGTCAGGAGGAGAGGGGGCCAGCGGGATGCGTACATAACCAAAGGAGGAGTTTAATAATAATAATAATTAAAAAAACACTTAGTGCTGCTGGTTGCCACGCACTCCTCTGATTCCAGTTCCTGGCATCACGTACTTCCCATCCGATCCCTGCACTGCTCTAAAGCTTGAGAGTAGTGTGGGGATTGGCCAAAGCGGGCTGTATTAATTCTCGCTCAGGCACAGGTAGTCTGTGCGCATTTCAGACTTTTAAGTGTGCATGTCAGTTTGGCAAGCCTAAGACGGCTTGCCAAACTGACATGCACACTTAAAAGTGCACATCTACCAGGCCCTCTCCCATGGCCAAGCACCAATCCTTCCTGCACTTACTGGCTCAGAGCCAGCAGCTGAAAAATAAAACAATAGTCAAATATAATTTATTTTTTTCTGCTGCTGACTCCGAGCCAGTAGGGCGACGCTCCTCAGCCATTGGGAAGGAGACCCCGCTGATGGGGGAGGGTAAATATCAGTTAATAAGAGGGTGCTGTGGGCGTTTCTGGCCTTTGTCTGGTTGCATGGACGTCCTCAAAAAGGTAAGAGTATTTACAGATTGTGTCCACACTGGATGGACCTGCCACGTTCCTATCTACTCTGAGTATTCTGTTGAGCTGTCGCTGCCCCTCCCACCTGCCTAGCATGGTCAGATGGTTGATGCCTGTCCCTGCCACCTCCACCCTGCCAGTCCAAGTTAAATGCCCCTATACCTGCCCATCTCTCCTCCATGGTCCATTTTGCTGCCACTCCCTTCTGCCCTCCATGCACTGTTGTGCTGCAATTGCTCCTCCTATCTGCCTTGGATGGTCTGTTGTGAAGTCCCTACCCCTGCCCTCTTTTGTTTGTGTCCAGCCCTACCCTCCATTCTGTCCTCCATGGCCCTTTATACAAGCCCCAGCCCCCTCCCTCTTGCCCACCATTGCTTTTGTGCTGCCACTAGTCCTCCCACTTGCCACGCATGGTCTTCTGTGCTACCACAGTGTAGGAAACATTCTTATTGTTGATGTAATTTGGAATGTTGATGTGGGGGCTCTGAGAAATCAGTTTGTGAAGCTGTGAGCTGCTGGAGGTTGCAGTTTCCTGAGAAGGAATAATGAAACTTGAATTTACACTTGTGTGGTGTAGGTTACTACATATTTGGGCGACGAGTGACTGCGCAGGGGGCATATACTGGTAACAACCTCCACCCCTGGAGAGATTAGATGAAGCTCCATGAAAACACCTGGCAACTGTCAGTTTCTGCCATTATTTTATACCTGGACTGTAAAAGTTTCCCACAGCTGAGGACTGTCGTGGAATTGCTGTATTGGGACATTGATAATTTGTGAAGGCGATCCAGCATGTACCGACACTGATCTGATCAGTTAGTTGAGGGAAAGGGGTTTGTGTATGCTTGGAGCATAAAAGACTGTGAAGAGTTCTGTTATGTTACATTTCTCAGCGCACAAGAATTGTACTGCTTTGTACTACTGATTAGACTTGATAAGTGGCTCCGTGGGAATCATATTTTGGGAGATTGAGCTTTATTGAAATAATTTGAATATATCTGCCTGTGTGTGCACTCGAGTGTCTTTGGTCGCGCACTCTGAAGTTCGAAGGATCACGTTTCAAGGTTTGCGGGCTCCTTCTGCTTTTCCGTCTCGAGAGACTGTTCCTCGCGGCTCCTGCTGTGCTTGCGCACACCGAAGTTCCAAAGATACGTTTCGAAAGCTTGCGGCTCCTGCTGTTGCCTTCGTGTCTCAAGAGACTGTTCCTGAGGGGGCGTGGCTTCGAGCCCGAGCGAGATGGCCATGTGAGAGAGCAGCTCCACTCCTAAACACGCCTGACCACATCATCCGGCAAACATATCCGGCCCCCGCAGCAGTGACGGGTCCCTGAAGTGCTCCGGTCTTATCCTGGTCGGTCACCTGAGCGCCGCCGCACTAAACGGAGCACCCCAAGCCTAAGCCTCTTTGTGGCCTGCAAGTGGCATCTAGCCGGGACCTGGAGTATTCGGGTCCCCGTGTAACCAGCGGATAGGAGGGGCTGTGTCGCGCTACGCAAGGCCAGGTAAAGCGGCCTTCTTCACTGAGGCAGATCGGGAGCATTCCGGAGGCAGTGCCAACACCTGCATGACATCAGAGGTGCGGTGGAGGTAGGAGTGACTCCCTCCTGCACTCTCATTCCCCTCCAGTTGTGCCCTCTGCCTCTTCACTGTTTCAGCTACCGGGTGCCTGCCGGGGCGTCTGGGGTGGCGGAATTCCTTTGGTGTGGTCGACTGCGCTCCTGACTGCCTGTGTGGAGCACTGGCCAGGATGTCTGCCACACGTGCTATGCCTCCTCCCGCCGGCCCCCCGCCCTCATTGGTGATTGATTCGTCACGGGCCGGACTGGGGAGTGGACCCTTCGCCCTGTCAGCAAGATGGAGCAACGCCCTACCAGGGGCACTCAAAGAACTGGGCAGAAGGCCTTAAAAATCACTGCACTGCCCCCTTGAATATAGGGAGTGGCCGTGGTCCTCCCGTGACCTACGCTGGTGGCGCCTGGTGGATTTGACGTGGCTGTCAACATCGGGGGGCCTCAACCTCGCCATCTCTGATCCTCACCGGTCCCCCCCATATCCACCTTCTCTTGGGCCTCTCTGTGTGGCACCTGGGGTCTTTGTTAGATGCCAAGGATGACCGGCGACACCATGAGCGGGAGGGGCCCTAAGCAGACGCAGCAGACAAAATTGGATAAATACTCCTACTCCAGGGCCGCTGGGTCTGCGACGCCCTCCCAGCATGATAAAGCCAGGGGTGCAGAGGAGAGTTCCTCTAACCTGTCCTTAAAAGATGTCATGGAGGCGATAGCTGGGGTCCGGGCGTCAATGGAACAACGCACTGACGCAATAACGGTGGAGGTGACCCTCATTAGAGCAGACTTTGCAAAGATGAGGGAGAAGGTTCAGCAGCTCCAGGTGACCACATCCAGCCTGGTCGAAGACGTCTCGCAAATCCATACAGAGCTCCAAAATCTGCAGTCGTTCCGTAAATATGCAGAGGACAAGCTTGACGACTATGAAGGGCGCGCCAGGCGCAAGCAACGTCCACATCATTGGTGTGCCGGAAAGGGCGGAGGCGCAATCACCGGATTTGTTTGTGGAGGACCTGATCCTAAAGCACCTATGCCCTAAGGGACTGTCCAAGTTCTTTGTGGTGGAGAGGGCACACAGAGTTCCTGGGGGGCGTCCGAAGCCGGGGGCTCCCCCGCGTCCCCTTTTGGCCCAGCTGCTCAACTTTCGCGATCACGACACGATCCTACAATGTGCCAGAGTGGAACCCCTCTCAAATTTGAAAATGCAGATATTTCCTTCTTTCCGGACTTCACCCAGGCTGTGCAGAGGCAGAGGAGGTCCTTCCTGGCAGTGAAGAAGAAACTCAGGGGCAAAGGTATTAAGCACGCCATGCTCTTTCCAGCTAGGCTGCGAGTGGAGGCGGACGGCAAACCTTGGTTCTTCGACCGCCCAGAGGATGCGGAGGACTGGCTGGAGGGCTGGCACTCTGCAGCGGAACACAATGCTCATTGAGCCGGCCTTGGCGGGAGGCACGGATGCGCACCTGGTCCTGGCTTGGTAACCTCTTTCTAACTTGCCACTTGTACATTGGAGGTGCACTGATGGGTGTGCTTCCTACTGGCCTCTACTTGACCATGAAGACTCGGGACAACGTTCCTCAATGTTGTTTTCACTTGTTCATTGTGGTTGGCGGAGGAAGGGAGCACTCTCAGCTTTCCCCACCCTTAGGTCACTTAGTTTTGTGGGTTGGGCGACAGGCACTCTGGAAGTTACCCATCTAGCCGGGACCTGGAGTATTCGGGTCCCTGTGTAACCAGCAGACAGGAGCGGCTTTGTCGCGCTACGCAGTAAAGCGGCCTTCTTCACTGATGCGGATCGGGAGCATTCCGGGGGCAGTGTCAACACCCGCATGACATCGGAGGTGCGGTGGAGGTAGGAGTGACTCCCTCCCGCACTCTCATCCCCCTCCAGGCGTGCCCTCGACCTCTTCACCGTTTCAGCTACCAGGTGCCTGCCGTGGAGGTAGGAGTGACTCCCTCCCGCACTCTCATCCCCCTCCAGGCATGCCCTCGACCTCTTCACCATTTCAGCTACCAGGTGCCTGCCGGGGCATCTGGGGTGGCGGAATTCCTTTGGTGTGGTCGACTGTGCACCTGACTGCCAGTGTGGAGCACTGGCCAGGACGTCTGCCAGACATGCTGTGGCAGACTCCCGCCGGCCCCCCCGCCCTCATTGGTGACTGATTCGTCATGGGGCCGGGCGAAAGTGGACCCTTTCGCCCTGTCAGCAAAGTGGACAAAGGTATTAAGCACGCCATGCTCTTTCTGGCCAGGCTGCGAGTGGAGGTGAACGGCAAACCTTGGTTCTTCGACCGCCCAGGGGATGCGGAGGACTGGCTGGAAGGCTGGCACTCTGCAGCGGAACACAATGCTCATTGAGCCGCCTTGGCGGGAGGCACGGATGCACGCTTGGTCCTGGCTTGGTAACCTCTTTCTAACTTTTTACCTCCGGGTCGGGGGGGCCCCGTCTGACTTTTGGGAATTGCCACTTGTACATTGGGGGTGCACTGATGGGTGTGCTTCCTACTGGCCTCTACTTGACCATGAAGACTCGGAACGCCGTTCCTCATGGGGGACTATGTTGTTTTGACTTGTTCATTGTGGTTGGCGGAGAGAGGGAGCATTCTCACCTTTCCCTACCCTTAAGTCACTTAATTTTGTGGGTTGGGCGACAGGCACTCTGCAAGTTACCCATGGGTAGTTCTAGGCCCAATGCGCAGGGGAACAGGGAGGGGGGTGGTTGGTTTTGGGGAAGGAGGGGGGTTTGTTGGGGTTTGTTTGTTCGACGACATTGACTGAGACAACTCTTGGTGACAGACACACACTTAAAGTCACTCATGGCTACACAGTGGGATAAAGGTTTTACCCTGATGAGCTGGAATGTCAATGGGCTGGGCGACAGGGTGAAGCGTACATTGGTTCTCCAATATCTTAAACGACACTCCCCTGATGTAGTTTTCCTACAAGAGAAGCACCTGGTTGGTAATTCATGTAGAGCGTTAAACAGGTGGGGGGAACAAACTGATAGCCCATGCTGGTTTCACCTCCGGATCCAGAGGGGTGGGAATCCTGGTCAAAAACGCTTTCCCCTTCCATACACAGGTGACACACACCGATGGACTTGGCAGATTCTCTACAGTGGCGGGTCGATGGGAGGGAGGTACGCTCACCTTAACCCCTGTATACGTGCCGCCAGGCCTACAGGTGAAGACATTTGCTGACCTAGGGACCCACCTGCTTTCCCTGCCTGATGGTTTGCTCCTCATGGGAGAGGACTTTAACGCAGTTGGCTTAGGTTTACTTGATCGTTGCCCCCCCCCCGTGACGTCGGCCCGGCGCAAAACTGGCTACCTGACTTCTTAGACTCCTTTGGTCTGGCGGATGCCTGGCGGACGCATCACCCTGGTGACACTGAATACCCATTCTTTTCGGGAGCCCACAGCAGTTTTTCTCGCATTGAGTACCTCCTGACCCATGCAGCCCACACTCCACACATCCGGGAGATCCGACACCTCGCGCGGGGAATCTCCGATCACTCGCCACTATGGTCCAGACTGGTCATTGGGGACACCAGAGTGGGCGTGCTTGCGCCCATCAGTCCCTGGTACCTCCGCAATACAGCAGTTCGCAAAGCTCTGCTATCGGCGATTGACCATTATTTTCTAGAGAATCAGGAATCCGTTGACTCCCCTCTGACTCTTTGGGAGGCGTTCAAGCCGTCTCCCTCATTGCTGGAGTTAAAAAGGAAAAGCAGAAAGACCTGTAACGCATTGAGACGGAGATCATATCCCTTGAAAACAGTGCATCCAGGGACCTCGACCCAGAAACAATCCACCTCCTGCAGCTTAAGAGGGACGAATACAGAAGCATTGCGACAGACAGGGCCAAGAGTTGGGGGAGTGAGAGAGACGGGAGGGTATACGAGTGGGGCGATAAAGCAGGGTAACTCCTCGCTTGGCTGGACAGAAAGGAGAGGGCCAACAAGATAGTCCCTGAACTGGTTGACGACCGGGGTGGGGTCCACTCCGACCCTGGGGCCATAGTCCGCAAATTTGCATCCCACTATGGGAACATTTACCAGTCCACATCTCATTTTCGCGAGGAGGACTCTTTCAACCTCCTTCGCGATATCTGCTTGCCCACACTCTCTGAGGAAAATGCTAACTTCATAGACAGTACCATAACCAATGATGAAATAGCCCAAGCTATTCGGAGTCTTCGACCGGGTAAGGCACTCGTGCCTAACGGCCTACCCATCGAACTTTAAAACTGCATCCCGATGGCCTAGCTCTGTATCTCCGCACCATGTTTGAAGAGAGCAGGAGGGTTGGTGTCCTTCCCCCTGACCAGAGGCTGGCATCCCTGGTCGTTATCCCCAAGGAGGGGAAACCCAGAAATAAATGCACTTCCTATAGACCGATCTCCCTCCTGAACGCGGAACCTAATATCCTTGCCAAACTCCTAGCCACACGACTCACACGTGTGGTCACGTCTCTGGTGCACAAGGATCAGTCGGGTTTTATGCCCCACCGTAACACCGCCCTTAATCTGCGTAGGGTCCACGGGGTACTGGGCAGAGCTGCCACTGTGGATGAGCTTGCGGTAATAGTGTCCCTCAATGCCTCCATGGTGTTTGACACCATGGAGTGGCCCTACCTCTTAGCGGTCCTTGCTAATTTGGGGTTTGGGCCGGTCTTCATATCATGGGTAAGACTCCTTTATTCGGCATCAATGGCCCAGGTGATAGTGAACAATAAATCAAAAAGAGAATGGACCACTTGTCATGTGTAACCAGGGTCTTATTTGTGTTGATTCCATCATAAAAAACCCTCATATACATACACAGGTAGGGATGGCGGTATATCTTGGTTCTCCGCCTCGGTGTACTGTCATCGGGTTTTTGTTAGTATATATGCTGACCTCCACCGGGAGGAAGACCAACTGGTTTTTCAGTAGTGTCCAGAAATGAGGATAAAAAAAAGAGTGTAACTGTGCTTAAGTCGAGTGAAGTTAAAATTCTCTGCATCACTTTTTCCCAAAAAGAGAAATTTTATTCCAGGAGTAGTGATGTGGGAAATTAAAAATTTGGAGTGCGGGTATAGACCGAGTTACTAGTCTACCGTACTTTCATGGATCAACATGTTTCAGCCTTCTGTTGTAGTCTAAAAGCTTTCATCAGGACCGGATTTAATTTTTGGAACGCATTGTGGCTCCTAGTTTCGTGGTGATTTCCCACTTATATTGAAGAAGGTCAGATCTGTGGTATCTGTACCTATGGGAGAAAAAAGATATGTGCAGTAGTGATACTTATCCATAAATCTCCCTGCATATATAACAGTGTGGCTTAAGTCTTATACAAATAGGTGCTACTGTAACAGTAGTGGTGTGAAAATCTTGGTGACCTGAATAGTTCAGGTTTGCTATCATTGAGAGCAAAAGGAGGATAAGCAAATAATGCACTTATTAGGAGAAAGTCGGAAGTCATAAGGACTGGTATCAAAAGGAGGAATCATCTTAATGTATCTGTTAAAGCACTGGTACTTTAGTCTCTAATTGTCTTTATGTTATGAGCTTAGGTATTTTCTCATAACGACTGTGTTGTAAGGTATAGATTTAAATGGAGGTCATAGAAGAGAGTACAAAATATGTTTGTGTCTCCCTCGCAACAGCCTTTATTTTGGAAGAACTACGAATTCAGATACATTATACTGAATCCTAATGCTGACAAACACATCATGGTGATTGGAACTAGTGTGCAAGAGATTGGAGATGTGATAAATATAATACAAAGATTTCCTCATGTTTTTTCAGATAAATTGGGGTTATTGAAGGGCTTTACCCACAAAATTATTTTGAAAGAAAAAGCAAAACCAGTTGTGCACAAGGTAAGATCTATACCGCACTTGATGAGAGAGCCATTACATAAAAAGTTACTTGCAGAAGGAATTATAGAACCAATTGAATCTTTGGAGTGGCTATCTTCAGATGTTGTGGCTCCCAAGGATGGTGGAAAAATTAGTTTATGCATAGACTTAAGGGAGCTGAATCGCAATACATGGGTGGACAGAAAATCACTACCCAATATATCTGAAATGCTGACTATGATGGGGGTGGAAAATGGTTCAGTGTTCTTGATATGTCATCAGCATACCATCAAGTGAACTTACATGAACATTCAAGATCGCTGACTTCATTCATCACTCCACTGCGGGTTTTCCGTTACAGGAGAATACCATTTCGATTTGCTTCAGCTTCAGCTGTTTTTCAAAGGATGATGCAAGGTATTTTTAGTGGTATGCAGAAAGTCCTATGCTTTCAAGATTATATATTGGTGGTTGGTGGGTCTGAGGGAGAACATGATGAGGTGTTAAATGAAGTATTATCAAGAATAGAGAAGCATGGCTTGACCATAAAAAAAGAAAGATGTCAGCTAAAAAACATCTGGTTGATTATTTAGGACATGAAATTTCTGCGGCGGGTATTGAGACTAAGAAGAATATTGTAAAGGCTACATCTTAGGCACCCAGGCATCAAAATAAGGAGCAGTTAAAGTCTTTTTGGGGGCTTGTGGAGTATTGCTCTAAGTTTATAAGTGATTTTATTGAAAAAGTGGAACCCATGAGGATGTCATTTAAAAAATTTGGCTTTGTGCGGATGGGGAGAAGAGTGTGAACTTGCTTTTAATGATATCAAAATATCTATCAGTAAGTCACCAGCATTGTATCACTTCAATGTAAATATCAAAACAATAGTAACCGCTGATGCAAGCAATGTTGGATTGGGAGCTGTTTTGTCCCAGAGAGTAAATGGACAAGAAAGAATAATAGGATTTGCTTCTAGGAGATAGCAAGGAGCAGAACGATCCTATTCTACTATTGAAAAGGAAGCTTTGGCATGCTGTTGGGGGATACATCTTTTCAAATATTATTTGTGGGGTTTACCCTTTACAGTCCGAATGGATCACAGGCCCTCGTTGTACATATTCAAGTGTGGTAAAGGACTTGAAGGTGGTGTGACACCAAGAATATCTAGGTGGTTGATGTCGGTAATGGATTTTAATTTTGTGGTGGAATATGTTAAAGGAAAAAAAAACATTGTTGCAGATTGTTTGTCTCGAATGCCTGTTGAGGATGGTGGATGGGATAAAGAAGGAGAAGAGAACGTTAAAATGGATATTTGTGAAATTACTGGATTTGCTTTGACTGAGATTGACTGGCGTAGAGCTGCGGTGGTAGATGATGAATGTAGAAAATTGAAAGATCTGATTGCTGGGGATTGGAATCAAAATGGCGAGGATAGTCAGACAATGAAACTGTATGGTGTGGTCAAGGATGAACATAGGGGCAGGTTTATGAGCCCCTTGCGCCTCATTTACGCTGCCGTTGCGGGAAGGGGGGTGTTCCGGCGCAGGAACGCCTCCTAAAAGTGGCTGAGTGAAATCTATAAGATTTCACTCAGTCACTTTTAAGGCCATGCTGCGTCAAAACCCTGCGCCTGCTTGAAGCAGGCGTAAGGATTGATGCAGCATGTAAGGGATAGGGCACCCCCGAGCCTTGCTGGAGCTGCATCGCGCTTGCAACGCAACTCCAGCAATGCGCCGCCTTTCCGACGGGAGATGCATCACGCATCTGCCCATCCGAGTGCCACGGTGCGCCGCATTGTAAATGCGGCGCATCAATGGTGGCACATGGGTGGGCAGATGCGTCGCAACTCTTCTGGCGCATCTCTGCTGATTAGCAGAGATGCGCCAGACGTCATAAATCTGCCCCTAAGTGTTTGTGGATATAAGGTTCTACGAGCTGAGCGTGTAGTTTAAGAGCAAAGCTAATTGATATGGGACATGAAGGACATTTAGGTAGAAGTTTGACAAAGAGAAGGTTGAGACAGTTTTTCTGGTGCCAGGAATGGTTAGAGAGGTAGAGAATAAAGTGAGAGATTGCATGGCATGTGCCAACAGTGATAAGAGCAAATTAGCGAGAGAACCACCCTTATGTTGTAAGGAGATACATGAGAAGCCATGGGAACATTTGGCAATGGATTTTATTGGTCCAGTGAAGAAGTTGGGAAGATAGGCCCGGTTTTGATTGGTCATTGTTGATTATCATAGTAAATGGTTTGTTGTTAAGACTTTGGAGTACATAATGACGGAGAATGTGATGAGAGCCTTACAGGACATTTTTATGGAGGAAAGGATTCCTAGAGTAATTACCACTGATAATGGGGTACAGATTTATTAAAATCTGAACTGGTAACATTTTTGGATCACCTGGGGATCAAACACGAGAGGGTAGCATTGTTCAGACCTCAGACGAATGGTTTGGTTGAAAGGGTAAACTGTATCATAATGGAAAATACCCTACTTTCTTTGGCCAATGGATTGTCTTGGAGGGATGAGTTGAACAAGATAGTATGGGCTCACAGAGTGACTCCACACACAATTACAGGTGAATCACCATTTGTTGCTCTGAAAGAAAGGGAGCCTGCCACGAGAGAGTCATCAATGTGGTTGCAAGACAAGAAGAGAGTCTGGGTTGATCTGGATGCCATGAGATCCAGTGTGAGGGAAAGGCAGAGCATGAGCAAACAAATGTATGATCACAAAAGAGGGGTGAAATCTACTCACTGGAGATGTGGAGATTGGTTGGTAACAAGGGGTGGAGGTATTGTAAAAAAAAGGAGAGAGCAAGTACTCTCAACCTAGTAGAGTGGTTGGGGTTAAAAAAACATTGTGGTTGTATTGGAGGGTGGTAAGAAAGGGAGTTTCGGTAGTCTGAGCAAAGTGCTTGGTCCCACCCATTCTTGAGAATGGTGTCTTAATTATGTATAAATCAATCTTACTTGTATCATATCACATATTTTTAATGCTTTATTGGCAAATACCTATTTTCGATGTATTTTTCACATAGATTTTGGTTGTCTTTCTTTGTAGGGGTGAGATATGTAGGAAGCATTCTTATTGTTGATGTAATTTGGAATGTTGATGTGGGAACTCTGAGAAAGCAGTTGGTGAAGCTGTGAGGGGCTGGAGGTTGGAGTTTCCTGAGAAGTAATAAAGAAACTTGAATTTACACTTATGTGGTGTAAGTTACTACACACAGCCCCTCCCACATGCCCTGTGTAGTCAGCTTGCTGCCCCTGACCCCCTCTTACCTTCCCTCTGTGGTCTCTGTGTATGCCATTATAGTCTCACTATTGCTCTCAATGGTGTGTTGGGCTTCCAGTGCCCATCCCACCTGCCCTCCATGGCCAGCTTGCTGCTCCTTCCCTGTCTTTCCCCTGCCCCCTTCCTCCTGATCTTCATGGTCCGTTATACTGCAACAGTCCCTCCTATCTGTCCGCTGTGGTCAGCTTGCTGCCCTTGCCTCTTTACCCTCTGCTCCCTGTTGTCGATGTGCATGGTCCTGTTCCCTCCCTATTGCTTTACATGGTGTGTTTGCTGCACTGCTGTCCTGCTTGCCCGGTGTGATGTATTGTGCTGCTGCAACCCCTGACGCCTGCCCTGTAAGGTCAGTTTAGTGCTCCTGCCAATCTCCCTCCTGCCCACTCTTATCCGAGTCGGTGTCCTTACCTCACTCCTCATGCCCTCTGTGATTCAATGTACCAAACTTGCCAACATTTTGAACTTGGTATAAGGGAGATTTTGAAAACAAAACCTGGGGAATTGATTTTCCCCAATGACTTACATTGAAGAAGAGGAGATTTTAGGAAGGAGACAAATAAAATAAAGGCCTTTTGGGCTTAAAAACATCAGGAGTCTCCTGCCTGAATTGGGTGTGTTGGCATGTATGGTTGTACTGCCCCTGCCTCTTTCTTCTGCCCTCAATGTTCTTTAATATTGCCACAGGCTTTCTTGTCTGTACTGCATTGTTGGTTTGTTGCCCCTGCCCCCCTTTTCCCTGCCCTCCATGGTCCATTGTGCTGCCACTGCCCCTCCCACCTGCACAGCGTGGTCAACTTGTTGCCTCTGCACCCTCCTCCATGAGAGAGTCTTAGTCCTATAGAAAGTATGGCTAGTGCCTAAACACCTAACATGAGGACATATTTTCTAAGTTCTCAAATAGCAACAAAGCACTTTTAAATAATTTGCTCTCTTTATGTTTTTTTATCCAGTTGATTGCTTGATTATATATTACACTTGAGGGAGAGTATGTGGCACTACAGTCAGAGCTGCAGACTCTGCAACCGGGGAACCAGGTAAAGTTTCGATGTCAGCTCGACATCCTGTGATTCTGGGCAAATCACTTGATCTCCCCGTGCCTAAAATCAAAATGAATGTGTCCTTGTGTAATATAACTGATGCTCATGTAAAGCACTCCTTTAAATGTGGGTCAAGTCTGGTCTATATAAAACTGGAAAAAAACTAAATAATTAAGTGTTTTGCACACTTCTTTCATTGGGCTACATGTGGGCTACATTTGGGTGTTATTTGTGCTATATTTGGGCTCTTTTTTCTCCGCAGGCCATCTTGGGAGACCTATTTGTTATGGAGCTCCCTAATTTCATCATTTACTGCAGTATCCTCAGTAGAAAATACTTTCAGTTTTCCACTTTGATTCCATCAAGATGGCGTACGTATGTGCTACACCTTCGGCATAAATTCAGAATTTTAGGAGTCTAGTTGCTCATGAGAACACTATAGTAAAATTGCTGATCACCAGGGAGTTAGCTGGCAGTCAGCTGCTGGTGTTGAAAGGGCATGATTCAGTATGCATGTGTGCATATGTTGAGAGTGCATGTTTCAGTTTGCATGTCAGAATATTTTAATGAAATATAAGAACTATATTCGAGAACTCACATAAAACGTGTCCTAATTTTTCATTCTACAGCACTAACTATAATTTCTATGACAAACTGAACCCCCTTATTTTGTTTCTTTCTAAATTAAATGTTTGAAGTTTTACAAGTTTGATTCAATCAACATGGCTTCAGGTGTGCCATACTTTTGTCATAAGTAACACCATTAGTTGTTCTTTAGAACACTCTGGGAGGCTGCAGTAGAACACAAGGGAATCAACTAGCAGCCAATCAAATTTCAGTAGCATTTCAGTAGGATTTTGGGCTCCCAGATATCTATATTTTTTATACCTAAATATCTCTGTACTTCTCAACGGATTTACAATAAATCACAAAAAGCACGCTTTCTGAATGAACATCTAGCTTTCTGCTGAATTTGGTGTAGTTCCATTCAGCGGTTCAGGCTGTATTCATGTTAAAAAAATAAAAAATCTCCATAGTCACAACATGGGAAAAATGCATTTTGGGACCCACCCGTTTTTCTCGTCTGCCACTTGACAAATCACCCCGAAACATTCAACACAGCTGCTGAACCAAAAATGGTGAAGTTTTGTGAACAGTTCATGAAGATTTGTCAAGCGGCGCCAATGTTTTTGGCAAAAGAAAAAACGTTTTTCCTATAGAAACTTTGGTCCTAACTACAATTACCTACTGGCTAACACCAGTAGGTAATGTATATGTATGTATATGTGTATGTACATATATTATATACACTGAAAAAACCATAGGTTTCAGGGGCGTTATAGTTAGCTGCACATTTCCCTCGTACAAAACCTTAGAAATTCCCCCGTTATAGTTAGTTCAGCTAACTATAACTCGCGCCCCCGCAATGCACTGCTGATGACGTCACATATTACATCACTCATGACATGGTCAGTGACATCACTGATGACATCACTGATGACATCTCAAATGACATCACTGATGACATCACTGATGACGTCATCCATTGACTGTGTGTTTCTGTAAAGTTTAAATATGTTTTATATATATAGTGAAAGACCTATGGAAGAATGAGTGGGTGTATAAGTGTGTGAATGGATGATTTAGTAGGTGCGTGACTGACTCTATAAGTGAGTCATTAACCTTAATTTCACAAAAACCACTAAACAGATTTACACCACATCACAAAGAGCGCATTTTCTGGTTTAAGATCTAGTTTTCTGTCAAATTTGGTGTAACTCCATTCAGCCATGTAGGCTGTACCTACATTTCCAACTATAAAATGAATGGGGAAAACATGTTTTGGGCCCCCCTTTTCCTAAGCCCCTGCTTGACGGATAACCCCAAAACTTTTGAGGAATCAGCTGAGCTGGAAAAGCATTTTCATGAAAAGTTTTGTGAAGATTCGTCAAACAGCATCAACATCATTAGGAAAACAAAAAATGCTTTCCCATGGAAACATGATCCAAAATATGACTACCTAATGCCGACTGATCTCATAATGAAAAATTCATCCTTGACCCTACAGCACAAAGAGCCAGCCTATGACCGTGCACGGTTGGTCCCACAATTGCACTACTTTGAGGTTTTTCTTAACTTCACCAACTAACACCAAAATGTTGTGAAGCTCCACGGTTTGATAGAGGGACTCGCAGATACAGAGCATAAAAGTAACCATAGCTATTTGGAAGTTTTGTAAATGTAATCACACATTCACTATAATGTTAGTTAAAAAATGCTGGTTAACTTTTTATAAGAAATTTATTTTCGAAGCACAGAAGGCTTATCTCTGACTGCGGACATGCACATTTCCTGTGTTCTGACCCTAGCGACCCCTTTGAGCCCAAAGTATATTATGAATTGGTTGGGGGTTTAGAGGTCAAAATGTTGAATGGATGTCACCATTTCTAAAATTCATATCATATTAAAAAGCTTTTAACCCAGTGGATTAACAATAAATGTGATCAAAATCCAAAAATGTAATCCTTCAATCATCTGAACTGCACACCATTCTTTTTGTGGGTGGTGGATGGAAGGCAGTTTTGCAATAGTACAGTGTCAGAAATTGGATCCAAATTACCAATCTAAAAACACACACTAGTTAGGTCTCAACACAAGTTTCTGTGAAACCCTGCTCAACCACTTGCAGCTGTGGCACACACGGCAAGCAATTTCACAGAGACATGTGTGTTAAATTCAAGTAGTACCAACACTTTTAAAGTCAAGAAAACAAAACAATAAAATTCCCAAAGCAATTTAGAAAAAAAAGATAAATGTAATTAGGTAAAAGATACTAGGACATTTAAATTGGATGAGGGGAGCCAGAGATATGATTTTTTATAGTTTTAAGGCAAAAGTACTTAGTAAAAATAATGTGTCATTGAAAAATATTAGTTTGATATTGATCGGGTTCTAGATACAATTTCAGGCTGACCTCAATGGAGTGCAGGTTGGATATACAAAACTGGTTATCCAGTTTAACAGTATTTTCATTTGGGAATCGCGTTTTTTCTGGAGGTCAAATCTCAGTGGGGCAAAGTCCAAGACTTTAGGTGGTGAGGGTCCCTCAAAGCCAGATATGGTGTTGTTGAGCTCCTTAAGGTCTGACAACAACGACAACAACAACAGCATCAGCATTTGAATGCATACAAATAAAAAACACAAACTATCTGGCACAAACCTGTTAGGCTCTGAAAAGAGAAACCTTTTGTAACCGAAGCTGCATTTGTCCTGTTGTTGTAACTCGTTGGAAACAGTGGCCTACTCACTTGGATAATGTAATCGCATATCAGAATGTTTAATTCACCCGTTATTATTTGAAGTCCTTCTATATTGATATCATAGGACATGCATTCCAAATGTTAGTTTGATGCATCGGGCCAATTGCCAAGCAACTATTCTTACAAGTGCCACATTTCAGAGCATCTGCCTTACCGTGGTGCATACAATAATGATACAGTCACGGCAGAAATTATAGTGTAAGAGGGCCATAGTCAAGCAAATAGCAATGCCTGTAGATTGTCAATGCTGCGATACCAACATAACATGAACCCACTCTACATTCTGCCCAGGGTTACAATTGGGAAGATGGGCAAATATATACTTTTGGAGCATTAGTACGTTATGTTCTGCCATGGTTGACAATTAGGGCCTCATTAATGGCATTTTAGCTTACAACACCACAGTAAGGCACCTTGCTGCACTGGCCAACACCAAAGTGAAAGGGTAGTATGGTGCATTCCTGTCCTTTCTGCCTGCGCTGGTGCCATTTTGGCCACCTAGCACCAACGTAGGCACAATTGCATCATGGTGTAACAGTGCATCCAGTGCAGGAAGGATTGTTTTTGTGCAGGACTGTGCACCTTCCTGTACAAAAACAATTCTTCATGGAGTTTTCTTCTCAGAATGCAGAATGCAGCACACAAGGAAAGAGGAAAACATCAGGTGAAATAAACATATTTCTCCTTATTACGCCTGACCTCAGGAGGCGTATGGATTTGACGCTTACCCAGGCTTACATCATTTTATAAATCTGGGCCAGCATCAAATTATTGTTGCGTGGGAAAGCTGTTGGCACGCCTCCCGGGCACAGAGTAAATTGACGCAGCAATTTGCGCTGCGTCACCTTACTCATGATTTATGAGGGCACTCAAAGCCACACGGGTGGCTTTGCGTGGCTGCATAAATCATTGAGAGCCCTGTGACACACATGTACCACTTTAAGTGGTGCAAAAGTGACACAGGTCTCACAAAAATAAACCCCTCAGTTTCTTAGCAGTGGGGGCATAGTGATTATTCTCTTATAACACAACTGGTGAAAGAGGCTGCCTAACTTAGACAATCTGTGTTTTCAAATTCATGTGTAACCAGCCCCACAAAATCAATATCGTATTCTACTTCAAACCATACGTTCTTTTTATATTCGTAATTTTCATCAATTCAGAAAAATACACAAACTTCCATTCCTTACAAAGTTTCATTGATGTTTTGCGCTTCTGAACCCATGTGCCCAATCATGATTAAAATCACTATTTGTTGCAGTCGCTATCTAGTCGGATTTTAGCAGTGGGGATACATATACTTTCCTGTAAAGATGTATGCTAATGTAAGAGGCAGTAAAGTACATTTTCACTGCTTGCTTTGAAATCCTGATCTCCCCAAACAGTTTGTTCAGATTTGCTTTCTCTGGCAGTATTAATACCTAAGTATATTTGTTGTCTCTGTTATGATTATGGCACAGCTGTGATAATTGTCTAGCTGTTAACAATTATTCCAGCCTATAAAAAATGTTTTCCCAGAATAATCCCTGTGGATAAATCTGATACTATTTGCTGTACAAAGCATGCTCTGCAGTGCTCTGAAACATGACCTTGGAGCTAATGAAGAAGAACATGCCATACATAGCGTGGTGAGGACCAGCATCACTCCTAAACTGAGGAGACAAGATACAATTCTGACATTAGAAACCAAGGCTGTAGAATAATAAGCAATAGCGTAAGCCATTAAATATGCTCTTTACTGTCTCTCATTCCTCTTCCCACTTACGGCCTCATTTTGAGTGCTGCTGCTCCAGCGCAAATCTGGAAATGGAGAATAACATTTGCCGATATCCTCCCTGCGTTGCAGACCTGACGTCACACTAGCTCATTCACATACATATTCATTGGTGGGGCCCATAACACCAACACTCATACGTCTCTCTCACGAGTCTGCACACAGGAGGGATGAGTAATTCAAGCGCTGGACATGTGGGGGGAATACCTTATAATCTAAGGAGAGAAAAGTTAATTTACAAAATATACATTAACATCCTTCGCCTATAGATCCCTAATCTCAAACATCAAGGCACTCCACCCACTTGGTCAACGGACCAATTTAGTTGGATTTGTTGATGGTGATTTAGAACCAGCTAAAACACATTTTAGGACTCAGAATCCTTATTTCCCTTAATGAAACCACAAACTCATATTTGTTGCTAATCAATTTTTGTTTATCTACATTTTCGTAATGATTTTATATTTGCATTTGTCTCGTCAAACTTTAGAATTTTCAGATCAATTCAAATAAATTGCAGAACATCATATTTACCTAATCTGGCTATTTGTAGTCCTCTAATTCATTGGCTCTGCATAACTAAAATTTTGTCGTAAATTGTTCGAAAAAGCAGGCCAAAGCTCAAAGTCCTCTGCTCAGCACATTACAGCCCCAATTTATCGAAGGACCAGAAATCGTGCAAGCATCTATCATAGCCCGTGGATTTAGAAAAAGTTTGCAGTCATCAAGCGATTGGGCAGCATCTGGATCATCAGGAAAGACGTCACGAATAATGTCATGAAATGGAAGAAGGGGAAGAGCAGCAAGCTTTCTCCCTATTCTACTACCCCTTTTATAATACAATCAAGTTAAAGAAGATACAATTTTTAAGCTTTAGAAAAGTCGTGATTGGCTGGTTGAGATAGTTTGATTTTTATTCCCAGATTCTTAGTACAGTTCGAGGGGTGAGGTCATTGGTCAGCGAAGTGTCGGTTTGTTCCGGTTTACTGTAAGGTTGATTGTTCCCCTGTCTTGGCGAACGTCCCGTTTCATATCCTTGACCGGGTACATGATGAACAAAGGTCGCTACGAGGTTTAGGAGACTTCTTGCACATGCACAGCTCACTCCGCGCCTCATGAGACAGTGGCCACTTCTGCGTGTGGTGACAGCAGCCATATTGGATTTAGGCCCAGATGGCAACTTAAGCGAAACAAACCCAAAATAATAATTAATTCATAGAAATAGTGATTCTAATGTTAACCCCTTGCTAATCCCTCTAGGTGCTTGTATTTATCTAGCATATAGCGACATTTAAAGCCATTATCTTCACCTTTTTCGATCCTCCTCGAGGATGCAACATCACAAAGCAACATATATCATGCAGTATTCTATTACCACATATACTATTGTTAATATGCATACAGATTTTAGTTATAAGAGTTATTTAGCCATGCAAATAGAAAATCCCATGTGTAGTTTAAGTTTTAATAATGTTGATTAGTATACATGCAATACTCGTTTAATAATATTATAAGTAATAGATTATATAATTAGTATTTTCATGCAAAAATAGAGGAGGTATAAAAAATTTTGCACTACCTGCTCCATCACTGCCATCATTGTGAAATTTGAGCGCATTTCTCCAGGTAATACCTCACCAAGACACTGCAGAAAGATGAACACTATGCAAGTTTGCCGATCGGTACCATGGAAACCATAGATTGTTGCCTATTCCGACAGGAACAACTAGGAATCGGACAGTAAAGGTGCTGGTGGAAATTCCACAAGAATGCAGGAAAGATGTATAAAATTATAGACGTGCATCTGTGATTAACAGGGATACTTTTCACCAAGGGGTTCTCGCAGACATCATATTGACAATGAGCGCAAAGCTCGTTACTGTAGATGATGTCCACGAAGTGAAAAAAGGTCCCCTTTATGCAGTTACCAATCTTCACCTGTATGTTATGTATGGGCTCTGCATTTATTCTCCCCCAGTTATCATCAGCTGTGCAACAGTAGAGGAGTCATGGCAGAGTCATGCAACACATTACCTCACCTACACCTGCTCCTTATTAAACCTAGTGTCCCTGTCAAACACCCCCAACAGCCCCTCTGGCCATTCCTCCCTCCACCTCTCAAATTCATCCTCCTATCACATTCCCACACCACCCTCAGCATTACCCACCCTTCCCTATCCCACATTTAAAAAAAAACACTTATTATGTCACCCATCCACACACCACCCTTTCTTCAATCTAACCCCACCTCTGCCCAGCTATATAAAAAAATCCTGGTCTTCTGCCATACACCCCCAGAACCCACTGTGCTATCCCTCCCCATTCCCACACAAAGCTGTGTTCTTTTTACTTTCCATTGGAGCAGAGAGCCAGTGTTGTGCAGAAAAGCTATCTGTGACTTTGGGTAAGCACAGACAGGAATTCCTGTATGACATTGAAAGAGTGGGGCACAACTTTTGATTCCCACAGTTGCTATGGCATAGCAGTTAATACCCTGATACAGAATGTAGTTATTCATGCTAATGCCTTACAATGGAAGCAATGCATAACATATTGTATAGACGGATAACAATGAATAATAGGATGTTTGTCACAAAGACGTTCCTACTTTCAACCGCTGCATATGGGCAGAGGAGTAATGGGAAAGCCATACATTACATAGTCTCCTCTGTCTAGAGTGAACAGAAAATACCTGCCCGCCTGCCACCAACATAGCCTGGTGCCCTGCTAGCCACCCACACCACCCTCATGTCATTCCTTTCCTTGCTCAAATATAAAACAAATTCTAGCCTCCTGATGCCCACCATGTCCCATACTCTGCGCCTGCCCTCTCCCTCCCTGTAAAAGCTGAGCGCAGGGCCAGATGTATCAAAGGGTTTTACCCTTTTTGTGTCTATGTGAAAATGTGTTCTTACATATGGCCCTTAGAGCTCTCACACGAATGGAGAGCTGACTCTGCACTGACAGCCACTGGCCAGTGCAGCTTATGTTTCCGTTGTAGGCGTGGGTCTGCAGAGGCTCACGCTGAAGCAATAGAAGATTAGTGCAGGCACAACAACCCTCACGTTTTCCCACTTTGATTGAGTCTGTGGAGACCTGGGGGCTGCAGTAGAAGGTGTGCAAGAACGCCAAACCCAATTAGGCCTACTCAATCAAGTCTCAATGTACACAAGTGAGGCAGGGAAACACATCCGAAATCAGTGCTTCTTCTGGTGATGCAATAACAATGGGAAGCAACTTTTGTTTACCAATGATGTTGCATCATAGCAGTGAGAAACCAATGTTGAACTGCTTTCTTATGCTACAGTCTCTCTATGAGAGACATACTAAGCAGTTGGTTGGCGCTGAAGTAATTATCTCTATATCCCGTACCCGAACTTTGTCAAGTTGCTGCTCAGGACCATAAAATCTATTTCCTGTAAGGCAGACAACATTCATGTCATGATGTCATCGGATCATTTCCATTTATTGATCATTTTATTAAAATGTACACTTCTCTTCTCACACGTGTTTTTCCAATCAGGGTAACAGTCTATTCTGTCTAGTGGCTCCACCTTTTCTTGGAGGCCAAATTTGCAAAGTGTCACTTTCGCAGCACTGTGCTGTCCTTGTGCAACACAGTGTGCAAAAGGGACAGCCTTTGATTTGTGCCTGATGAACTGGATTTCTAGTTTTTTTGTACTTGGAGAGACAGGTAGCAATGTGCAAGATCACAAGATCCTGTGGAGTGGAGGGTTTCTTCTTTGCAGGATTTATCAAGATAAGAGTGGATGCCAAGATTGATGTGGTTTAAATACTGATCTGTATGCAAGATAATTGCTACTTCCTTGGAAAATCCTGCAGGAACAGTGTGGTGATGTACTCTTCCACCTGCATTCCATGTTCTGTGTTTGTGTTCAATGGAAGTGGAATGTAGTGGAATGAAGGTGGGTTGGAAGTTCTAGGAATGTCAGTGGCCAAGGCAGTTGCTGGATGGAGTTAATGACTGTGGCCAATAAACATATCTCTCATGCTATCCTGTGCGAGGTGTGTTGTGTTGGCTCACACTATGGCAAACTGCCACAAGAATTGGTGATTGCTCAGGAGTTTTGCTGAGACTGTGGACCATGGACATCCAAAAAACATCTCCAGAAGTGAGCAGAGGTGAGTAGGGATCTATGCTGGGAACAGGATTCTGGATTCTGGGGCCAAGCAGTTGTTCACTTCTAGGAAGGCCTTATGGGAGGAAGAGGCTTCGTGGCTGTATGGGTCATGACAGATACTGAAAAAACCCCACAACATCTAAGGTATTCTAATATTTACCTGAATCTCTGCCTTAAGAGCCCTGCCACTGAGCTGCTGAAGACAGCTTGCAAAAGAGAGTCCCTGCTGTAAGAGCCTATAATCCACGATGTAGCATCTCTGCTAAACCTGTAAGTGTATAAAGCTGTAAGACCGAGGAGCAGAGGATGCCTGCTTCTAGGTGGAAGTATACCCTGTTAGATGGTGAATTAGAAGAAGAAATGTGAGGCCTGTTGCCTAAGTTGTGTGGACCTGCCTCCAGCTATTCATACTGAAATGGGTGAGTTCTTTGGACCTAACCAGAGGAAATAAAATAAAAACAGTATTGGTAAAGTTCCCTTTACCAGACTTGGAATCCTTGAAGCCTTGTAGTCTTGTAATGTAATGTACAGTAAAGTGGATTCGTAGAGTGCTGCTTGTCACCTGTCAGGGTATCCAGGTGCTCAGTAGGTGAGTGTAGGTGTGTGGTGAGGATGGGCTTGAGTACAGGCAGTTTCTGTGGTCCTGCAATAAGACTAATTGAAAAGCCAGGTCTTCAGCTTCTTGCAGAATTCAGGAATTGAGGAGGAAGCCCTGATGTGTTGGGGAAGGTCGTGCCATGATATGGAGACTTAGTAAGAGAATTATCTACCTCCCATCTGCTTCTGTGGATGTGGTGTGTGTGTGATACTGAGAGTGATGCTGAGTGAAGTTGTCTGGTCGATTGGTGGAAGTAAAGCTGGTGACTGAGGTATGCAGGCCCCGTGTTGTGTAGTGACTTGAAAGCATGTGTGAGAAATTTCAACTGACAGTGCTTCAGGATGGGGAGTCAGTGGAGCTCTCTGAGGAGTCGTGTGGAGTGTGATTGGTGCAAGAGATCCAGGATGAGTCTGGCAGCTGTGTTTAGGATGGTTTGAAGTCTGTGAAGAAGATGCGTTGGGATGCAGGCTTAGAGTCTGTTGCCATATTTCAATCTACTTGTGATTAGGGTCTGCATGAAGGTACATCTGGTGTCCAGTGTGAGCCACATGAAGATTTTATGTAACATGCAGAGGAAGTGGAAGTATGCGGTGGTGACAACGTTAAAATGGGATTTCATGATGAGGTTGGTGTCCAGGATGAGGCCAAGGTTCCTTGCATGGTCGGTTGAGGTGGGTGTGAATCTAAGTTCGGCGGGCCACCAGGTGGTGTCCAAAGGTGAGCTCTTTTTCCTGAAGATCTGCACACCAGCAGTTTTGTCGGTGTTTAGCATGAGGTAGTTCTCTTTCATCCAATTGGCCACGCTGGTCATGCATCAATTAAAGTTTGTCTGGTGGTGCCGATGTCGTCTGAGAGAGAAAAAATTATCTGGGTGTTGTCATCGTTAGAGATGATGTTCATTTTGTGGGATCTGATGATATTAGCCAAAGGAGTCATGAACATATTGAGAAGTGTGGGGCTGAGTGATGATCATTTTTGGACTCCCCAGATGAGTTCCTTGGGTTCTGATGTGTACATCGTCAGCCTATCTAACTGTGCTCTTCCAGAGAAAAAGGACACTATTCATTTAAATGCTGGTCCTTGTGTTCCTCCTGTGTGTACTTTGGTGATGAGTATATGGTGGGAGACAGTGTTGAAAGCGGCAGAGAGGTCAAGGAGGTTGAGGGCAGGGGTCTGCTGAGGGTTTTTTGAAGAGGCCGGTCACTTCAGTGTGTTTCCTGCTATCTGGGAAGAAGGCTGTCTTGAGGGAGATGTTGATGAGTGAGTTGAGTGCAGTGCTAATCATGGCTCTTCCTAGGTTGAGGCTATTGTGGGGGCAGGGGTCTGTGGGAGCCCCAGAGTGAACTGTCTTCATTCTTGCTGAAGTGTCCTCGATGGATAGAGGGTTACATGCTGTCAGTTGGTAGTTTTTGGTTAATGAGGTTAGCAGACTGGGAAGGTCAATGGGGGAGGCTGGGGTTCAAAATTGCTGCAGATCTCAGTGATACTTATGTGGAAGAAGTTGGAGAGGTTGTTGCAGAGTTGTTGTGCCGGGGTGATGGTATTGGTTCCGACGTTTGAGTTGGTTAATTCCTTGATGATGGCCAAAAGTTCCCTACAGTTGTTGGAGCTAGATTTGATTCTTTAGGGTCCGGGCCTTTTTCTTGGTCTCTTTCACTTGATGGTGATAGTGTCTAAGTGCAGCTTTGTAGGTGTTTCTTGCAGTTGTTCCTTGGGTGGTTCTCCATTTCCTTTTGACTTGACTCAGACTCTCTTGGACTCTCTAGCTTTTTTTATGGATCTTTTCAGTTTGGTGTTTTTTAGGGGTGCAGGTCGTGATCTAATTGTTGAAGTTGTTTGTGTCGTTGAATAGGACATTGGTGCGTCTGGGTAGTGTAGCTGGAGGGCATTGAGGCATGGAGTTTCTGTAACTTTCTTCCAGCAGTGGCTTGTAGCATTGGTAGGATCTGTAGGAGTGGTTGGTGGTCAAGTTATGTAGAAGTGGACAATGGAGTGGTCTGTCCATGTGAGGGGAGGGATGTGGCTGATTTTAACCTTGCCACTGAAGGAGAAGATGGGGTCCAGGGTGTTTCCAGCTTAGTGGATTTTGCCTTGTATGTGCTAGGTGATGCCGATGTTTTGTAGACTTTCGAGCAAGTCCTTGTAGCTGGAGTCTGAGGGGTTGTTGAAATAAAAGCTGAGATCACCTAGGAGTATGAAGTTTTTTGTGTCCAAGGCGGGCTAGGGATATGGTGAGGCCTGTGAGGAGATTGTTGTAGTGGGTGCGAGGTCCTGGGGTTCGGTATGCGACAGTGTCTGTAAAAGTGCTTTTACAATCTGTCTGAAGCTTGAAGTGCGTGTGCTCCATAAAAGTGGCTTCTGGGTCAGTGTAAAAAGTACACTTGATGGTGTATTTGTGGATGATGACAAATCCTCCTCCCACTTTACGAGGTCAGTACTGGTGCAGGATTTTGTATGCAATAGGGATGGCTGTGGCAATGTCCGTTGCTGATGTGGGGTTGAGCCAGCTTTTGGTGAATTAGAAGAAATCCGGTGTGTTGGAGTTGACAAGGTACCACATTTCAGCAGAAGGCTTGCCGAATGAACATGTGTTGTGGAGCCTGCATGCGAGTGAGTGTTGCTGTGCTGGGTGGGAGTGTAGTGCTGTGTGAATGCAGGTCTTGAGTTTTGACTTGGTAAGGGGTGCAGTGTGTGTGTGGGTGGTGGGAGCAGGTGTGTGGAGGCATGCGAAGTGGCAAATCTAGCAGGCAAAGGGGCCCACCGTGAACTGAGGTGCAGCACAGAAGCAGCATTTGTGGCAGTGTTCAGGGTTTAGAAGGTGGAGTGCATCAGCAGTGTAGCTGCAGGAGGTATTTAGACTAGGATTCCTGGCATTGGATACAGTTCAGGTATGGGCGGGTGAAGATGGGCTTGCCATTGATGCAACTTCAGCACGCAGGTGGTGCAGCCATGCAGCGGCCTCCATTATGTGGGCTGTGGAGAGTGGGAGGAGAGCGGGGTGAGAAAGTCCATGGGAGGGGCAAGGTGGGAGAAAGCAATCAGCAGAACAAGTCAGGGGGGGGGCACAAACTGACAGAGGAGACCAAGATACAAAACAGGGCAGTAAGAGGAGCAAAGTCTGCAAAAAGCAGCAGTTGAGAGAAACAACAGATGCAAAAAGGAGCAGGGGCATTTTTAAAGTTTTTTATATAGCGCAAACTTGACCCAAAGGTATTGGGTATCAGAGCACTTTACATAGCACCAGTTGCGTTACATGAGGACACATTCATTATTTTTGTTAGGCACAGGGAGATTAAGTGATTTTCCCAGAATCAGAGGATGTTCAGGGTCATGGCCGAGACTCGAACCCACTTCCCCAGATTTGAAGTCGACTGCCCTGAACCATACAAACAAAGAAAGAGTGGTTACCGAGTCCGGGGCAGAATGAGCAGCTAACAGAAAAAACATCAGGAGACTGATACCAACATGAGTCAGAAGGGCAAGGCGAGGCCAAGGTCAAACTGAAGCAGGAGAGAGATGTCTGGGCACCTACTCCAGTGAAGGACTAGGAGTATTGCCAACTGATATTCATTTAACCCCATTTAAAACACAGCTGCCAAAAGGTACTGCTTGGTATTGTGCCTGGATCACTTAGTCTTCAAACCACATGAAAGTGTGCTCAGTGTTAGTTCACTGGACAAATGCTTTTAGTTATTTTTGCCACTGCAACAAGTTGATTTTGAAGTTGGCGGGAGGATTGCCTGCCCTCTGAGCCACAAGATGGTCTTTGCCTCCATCATCCCAGTGGAGGGCCTCTTGGCATTTTTAATGATTTCTCTGTACTTGGCATGTGTTTCCGTTCCTAAAGTGTATCTGCACACGCAGTACTGTAGGCAGAGCTAAATACCGAGTGGGCAGCATATCTTCAGCATCTTTTTTGCTTTTCTCAAATAAACCCTCAAACCAGGTGCTTGTTCGACTAAATAAAAAATAATTGTCTAGATGTTTAACGAGTTTTCAGTCTGCATAACAGGCCATTGTTTGTTTGCATGATGAGCTTTGGCAGGTTCCTTTTCATATCCAAGTTTAAAGATAAGAATTAGTGAAATTGGAGACCCAGCAAGGTGCCTAGAAGAACCATTGGTAGGGGGTTTAGCAAATGAGAAAGCATACTGAAGCCTACTTGAGAGTCTGAAATATATTCGGGCCAGAATCACTGTTCCTGAGGCAGGGTTCTGTGAGGTTTTACACGCTGACCATCATAACTCCTCTTCTCCCATTTTTATGATGTATTTTAACTTGGTAGGAGGAGGTAATTTTGTGTATTGCATTTTTATGTGGTTAGGGAGGGGTGGTTAATGTTGTGGGAGGGAAATTTAATGGGGTTTCAGATGAGTCAGTGTGTTGTAGGATGAATTTTAAGGGGGCCAATTAAGGGCCAATAGCCAATAAAGCGATGAAGTGCAGCTGGAGGGGTTAGGATAGGTGGGCGCACTACTTAAGTTTTTTTATATGTTTGTTTAGGTTAGGGAGTTTACCTCACTTGTGTGGGTGGGTTAAGTACCCGCGACAGGCAAGGGCCCGAAACCTATTGAGGCGACTTCAAAATTACCTATCACAAAATAACCTGGTTTTGCAAGGGGGGGGTCCCATGAGTTTTTGACCCTGGGCTCGGCGTAAATCTGGGAAACCTACCAAGCCCACACATTTCAGAAAACTCGACACCCTGGGGAGTCCAGTAAGGTATGGCTTGCATGGGTCCCCCAACATTTCCCTACAGAGAATTCCCTGCAAACCTCAACTTTAGATGAAAAAATCACTTTTTCTCAAATTTCTGTGTGGGAAAGTTCTGGAATCTGCGTGGATCCACAAAGTTCCTTCTACAGACCCGGGGGATTCCAGGGAGATGTGGCTTGCGTGGGTCCCACAACGTTTTCTTACCCATAATCCCGGGCTGACACAAATTTCCTACCACCCAGCGTTCCCCCAGGTCTCCCGATAAAAATGGTGCCTCACTCGTGTGGGAGGCCCAAGTACCCGCGGCAGGCAAGGGCCCAAAACGTATTGAGGGGACATCAAAATTCCCTATCACAAAACGACCTAGTTTTGCTAGGGGGGTCACCTGGGTTTTTGGCCCAGGGCTTGGCGGTCAGCTAGGGAAACCTACCAAACCCACACATTTCTGAAAACTAGACACCCGGGGGATTCCAGAGGGGTATGGTTTATGTGAATCCCCCAACATTGTCTTTCCCAGAATCCCTCACAAAAATCAAATTTAGCTGAAAAAATGACTTTTTCCACATATTTTTGTGTGGGAAAGTTGTGGCATCACCGGGCTGACACAATTATCCTACCACCCAACGTTCCCCCAGGTCTCCTGATAAAAATGGTGCCTCACTCGTGTGGGAGGCCCAAGTACCCGCGACAGGCAAGGGCCCAAAACATATTGAGACGACATCAAAATTGCCTATCACAAAATTACCTGGTTTTGCAAGGGGGTTACCTGGGTTTTTGGCCCAGAACTTGGCGGCCAGCTAGGGAAACCTACCAAACCCACACCCTTCTGAAAACTAGATACCCGGGAGATTCCAGGGAGGTATGGCTTACGTGGATCCCCAACATTTCCTTACCCAGAATCCCCTGCTAACCTCAAATTTAGCTGATAAAAACCACTTTTTCCACGTATTTATGTGTGGGAAAGTTGTGGCATCACCGGGCTGACACAAATATCCTACCACCCAGCGTTTCCCCAGGTCTCCTAATAAAAATGGTGCCTCACTTGTGTGGGAGGCTCAAGTACCCTTGACAGGCAAGGGCCAAAAACGTATTGAGGCGACATCAAAATTGCCTATCACAAAACGACCTGGTTTTGCAAGGGGGGTCACCTGGGATTTTGGCCCCGTGCTCGGCGGCCACCGTGGGGAAACCTACCAAACCCACATATTTCTGAAAACTAGACACCCACGGGATTTCAGGGAGGTGTGGCTTGTATGAATCCCCCAATGTTTTCTTACCCAGAATCCCCTGCAAACCTCAAATTTAGCTGAAAAAACCCACTTTTTCCACATATTTTTGCGTGGGAAAGTTGTGGCATCACCAGGCTGACACAAATGTCCTATCACCCAGCATTCCCATAGGTCTCCTGATAAAAATGGTGCCTCACTCGTGTGGGAGGCCCAACTACCTGCGACAGGCAAGGGCCCAAAACATTTTGTGATAGGCAATTTTGATGTTGCCTCCATACGTTTTGGGCCCTTGCCTGTCACGGGTACTTGGGTCTCCCACACGAGTGAGGCACCATTTTTATTGGGAGACCTAGGAGAATGCTGAGTGGTAGGAAATTTGTGTCCACCTCGTGATGCTACAACTTTCCCATACAAATATGTTTTGAAAAAGTGATTTTTTCAGCTAAATTTGAGGTTTGCAGGGGATTCTGGGAAAGAAAACGTTGGGGGATGAATGCAAGCCATACCTCCCTGGAATCCACTGGGTGTCTATTTTCTGAAATGTGTGGGTTTGGCAGGTTTCCCTAGCTGGCCACCGAGCACAGGTCAAAAAACTCAGGTGTTCCCTCTTGCAAAACCAGGTCGTTTTGTGATAGGCAATTTTGATGTCACCTCAATAAGTTTTGGGCCCTTGCCTGTCGCAGGTACTTTGGCCTCCCACACGAGTGAGGCATTATTTTTATCGGGAGACCAGGGGGAATGCTGATTGGTAGGAAATTTGTGTCAGCCCGGTGATGCCACAACTTTCCCACACAAAAATGTGTGGAAAAGGTGATTTGTTCAGCTAAATTTGAGGTTTGCAGGGGATTCTGGGGAAGAAAATGTTGGGGGATCTACGCAGGCCATACCTCCCTGGAATCCCCCTTGTGTCTAATTTTCAGAAATGTGTGTGTTTGGTAGGTTTCCGTTGCTGGCCACCGAGCACGGGACCAAAATCCCAGGTAACCCCCCGTGCAAAACCAGGTCGTTTTTTGATAGGCAATTTTGATGTCGCCTCAATAAGTTTTAGGCCCTTCCCTATCACAGGTACATGGGCCTCCCACACAAGTGAGGCACCATTTTTATCGGAAGACCTGGGAGAACGCTGCATGGTAAAGAAATTTGTGTCAGCCCGGTGATGCCACAACTTTCCCACACAAAAATATGTGGGAAAAGTGATTTTTTCAGCTACATTTGAGGACTTCAGGGGATTCTGGGTAAGAAAACGTTTGGGGATCCACGCAAGCCATACCTCCCTGGAATCCCCTGTGTGTCTAGTTTTCAGAAATATGTGGGTTTGATAGGTTTCCCTAGGTGGCCACCGAGCACGGGCCAAAAACCCAGGTGACCCTTCTTGCAAAACCAGGTCGTTTGGTGAATAGGCAGTTTTGCTGTAGCCTCAATACGTTTTGGGCAATTGCCTGTCGCGGGTATTTGGGCCTCCTACACGAGTAAGGCACCATTTTTATCTGGATACCTGGGGGAACACTGTGTGGTAGGAAATTTGTGTCAACCCGGTGATGCCACAACTTTCACACATAAAAATGTGTGGAAAAAGTGATTTTTTTTCAGCTAAATTTCAGGTTTGCAGGGGATTCTGGGGAATAAAACTTTGGGGAATCCACACAAGCCATACCTCCATCAAATCCCCCAGGTGTCTAGTTTTCAGAAATGTGTGGGTTTAGTAGGTTTCCCTAGGTGGCTGCCCAGCATGGGGCAAAAAACCCAGGAGACCTCCCCTTACAAAACCAGATCGTTTTGTGATAGGCAATTTTGCTGTCGCCTCAACACGTTTTTGGCCCTTGCCTGTCGTGAGTATTTGGGCCTTCCACACGAGTAAGGCACCATTTTTATCGGGAGACCTGGGGGAATGCTGGGTAGTAGGAAATTTGTGTCAGCCCGGTGATGCCACAACTTTCCCACACAAAATGTGTGGAAAAAGTGTTTTTTCAGCTAAATTTGAGGTTTGCAGGGGATTCTGGGTAAGAAAACGTAGGGGGATTCACGCACGCCATACCTCCCTATAGTCTACCGGGTGTCTAGTTTTCAAAAATGTAAAGGTTTGCTAGGTTTTCCTGGGTGCCGGCAGAGCGAGGGTTCAAAATCTACAGCTAGGCACTTTGCAAAAAAACGGGTCAGTTTTCACTGTGAAAATGTGGTGTGTCCATGTTGCGTTTTGGGCGGTTTCCTGTTGTGGGCACTAGGCCTATCCACACAAGAGAGGTACTATTTTTCTTGTAACACTTGGAGAACGTGGGGTGGGTGGAATTTTGTGGATTCACGCAGATTCCAGAACTTTCTACCACAGAAATGTGAGGAAAATGTGATTTGTTTGACACATTTTGAGGTTTGCAAGGGATTCTGGGTGACAGAACATGGTGAGAGCCAGTCAAGTCACCCCATCCTGGATTCTCCTGGGTATCTACTTTTTAAAAATGTATAGGTTTGCTATGTTTCCCTAGGAGCCGGCAGAGCTAGGGTTCAAAATCTACAGCTAGGCACTTTGCAAAAAAGGGTCAGTTTTCACTGTGAAAATGTGGTGTGTCCACGTTGCGTTTTGGGCCGTTTCCTGTCGTGGGCACTAGGCCTACCCACACAAGTGAGGTACCATTTTTCTTGTAAGACTTTGCGAAATGCGGGGTGGGTGGAATTTTGTGGATCCACTCAGATTCCAGAACTTTCCACCACACAATGTGAGGAAAATGTGCGTTTTTGACAGATTTTGAGGTTTGCAAGGGATTCTGGGTAACAGAACCTGGAGAGAGCCAGTCAGGACACCCCATCCTAGATACCCCTCGGTGTCTTGTTTTCGGAAATGTGTGGGTTTGGCAGGATTCCCTAGCTGGCCGCCGAGCACAGGTCAAAAAACCCAGGTGTTCCCTCTTGCAAAACCAGGTCGTTTTGTGATAGGCAATTTTGATGTCACCTCAATAAGTTTTGGGCCCTTGCCTGTCGCAGGTACTTTGGCCTCCCACACGAGTGAGGCATTATTTTTATCGGGAGACCAGGGGGAATGCTGATTGGTAGGAAATTTGTGTCAGCCCGGTGATGCCACAACTTTCCCACACAAAAATGTGTGGAAAAGGTGATTTGTTCAGCTAAATTTGAGGTTTGCAGGGGATTCTGGGGACGAAAATGTTGGGGGATCTACGCAGGCCATACCTCCCTGGAATCCCCCTTGTGTCTAGTTTTCAGAAATGTGTGTGTTTGATAGGTTTCCCTTGCTGGCCACCGAGCACGGGACCAAAATCCCAGGTAACCCCCCGTGCAAAACCAGGTCGTTTTTTGATAGGCAATTTTGATGTCGCCTCAATAAGTTTTAGGCCCTTCCCTATCACAGGTACATGGGCCTCCCACACAAGTGAGGCACCATTTTTATCGGAAGACCTGGGAGAACGCTGCATGGTAAAGAAATTTGTGTCAGCCCGGTGATGCCACAACTTTCCCACACAAAAATATGTGGGAAAAGTGATTTTTTCAGCTACATTTGAGGACTTCAGGGGATTCTGGGTAAGAAAACGTTTGGGGATCCACGCAAGCCATACCTCCCTGGAATCCCCTGTGTGTCTAGTTTTCAGAAATATGTGGGTTTGATAGGTTTCCCTAGGTGGCCACCGAGCACGGGCCAAAAACCCAGGTGACCCTTCTCGCAAAACCAGGTCGTTTGGTGAATAGGCAGTTTTGCTGTAGCCTCAATACGTTTTGGGCAATTGCCTGTCGCGGGTATTTGGGCCTCCTACACGAGTAAGGCACCATTTTTATCTGGATACCTGGGGGAACACTGTGTGGTAGGAAATTTGTGTCAACCCGGTGATGCCACAACTTTCACACATAAAAATGTGTGGAAAAAGTGATTTTTTTTCAGCTAAATTTCAGGTTTGCAGGGGATTCTGGGGAATAAAACTTTGGGGAATCCACACAAGCCATACCTCCATCAAATCCCCCAGGTGTCTAGTTTTCAGAAATGTGTGGGTTTAGTAGGTTTCCCTAGGTGGCTGCCCAACATGGGGCAAAAAACCCAGGAGACCTCCCCTTACAAAACCAGATCGTTTTGTGATAAGCAATTTTGCTGTCGCCTCAACACGTTTTTGGCCCTTGCCTGTCGTGAGTATTTGGGCCTTCCACACGAGTAAGGCACCATTTTTATCGGGAGACCTGGGGGAATGCTGGGTAGTAGGAAATTTGTGTCAGCCCGGTGATGCCACAACTTTCCCACACAAAATGTGTGGAAAAAGTGTTTTTTCAGCTAAATTTGAGGTTTGCAGGGGATTCTGGGTAAGAAAACGTAGGGGGATTCACGCACGCCATACCTCCCTATAGTCTACCGGGTGTCTAGTTTTCAAAAATGTAAAGGTTTGCTAGGTTTTCCTGGGTGCCGGCAGAGCGAGGGTTCAAAATCTACAGCTAGGCACTTTGCAAAAAAACGGGTCAGTTTTCACTGTGAAAATGTGGTGTGTCCATGTTGCGTTTTGGGCGGTTTCCTGTTGTGGGCACTAGGCCTATCCACACAAGAGAGGTACTATTTTTCTTGTAACACTTGGAGAACGTGGGGTGGGTGGAATTTTGTGGATTCACGCAGATTCCAGAACTTTCTACCACAGAAATGTGAGGAAAATGTGATTTGTTTAACACATTTTGAGGTTTGCAAGGGATTCTGGGTGACAGAACATGGTGAGAGCCAGTCAAGTCACCCCATCCTGGATTCTCCTGGGTATCTACTTTTTAAAAATGTATAGGTTTGCTATGTTTCCCTAGGAGCCGGCAGAGCTAGGGTTCAAAATCTACAGCTAGGCACTTTGCAAAAAAGGGTCAGTTTTCACTGTGAAAATGTGGTGTGTCCACGTTGCGTTTTGGGCCGTTTCCTGTCGTGGGCACTAGGCCTACCCACACAAGTGAGGTACCATTTTTCTTGTAAGACTTTGCGAAACGCGGGGTGGGTGGAATTTTGTGGATCCACTCAGATTCCAGAACTTTCCACCACACAATGTGAGGAAAATGTGCGTTTTTGACAGATTTTGAGGTTTGCAAGGGATTCTGGGTAACAGAACCTGGAGAGAGCCAGTCAGGACACCCCATCCTAGATACCCCTCGGTGTCTTGTTTTCGGAAATGTGTGGGTTTGGCAGGATTCCCTAGCTGGCCGCCGAGCACAGGTCAAAAAACCCAGGTGTTCCCTCTTGCAAAACCAGGTCGTTTTGTGATAGGCAATTTTGATGTCACCTCAATACGTTTTGGGCCCTTGCCTGTCGCAGGTACTTTGGCCTCCCACACGAGTGAGGCATTATTTTTATCGGGAGACCAGGGGGAATGCTGGTTGGTAGGAAATTTGTGTCAGCCCGGTGATGCCACAACTTTCCCACACACAAATGTGTGGAAAAGGTGATTTGTTCAGCTAAATTTGAGGTTTGCAGGGGATTCTGGGGAAGAAAACGTTGGGGGATCTACGCAGGCCATACCTTCCTGGAATCCCCCTTGTGTCTAGTTTTCAGAAATGTGTGTGTTTGGTAGGTTTCCCTTGCTGGCCACCGAGCACGGGACCAAAATCCCAGGTAACCCCCCGTGCAAAACCAGGTCGTTTTTTGATAGGCAATTTTGATGTCGCCTCAATATGTTTTAGGCCCTTCCCTATCACAGGTACATGGGCCTCCCACACGAGTGAGGCACCATTTTTATCGGAAGACCTGGGAGAACGCTGCATGGTAAAGAAATTTGTGTCAGCCCGGTGATGCCACAACTTTCCCACACAAAAATGTGTGGGAAAAGTGATTTTTTCAGCTACATTTGAGGATTGCAGGGGATTCTGGGTAAGAAAACGTTTGGGGATCCACGCAAGCCATACCTCCCTGGAATCCCCTGTGTGTCTAGTTTTCAGAAATATGTGGGTTTGATAGGTTTCCCTAGGTGGCCGTCGAGCACGGGCCAAAAACCCAGGTGACCCTTCTTGCAAAACCAGGTCGTTTGGTAAATAGGCAGTTTTGCTGTAGCCTCAATACGTTTTGGGCAATTGCCTGTCGCGGGTATTTGGGCCTTTTACACGAGTAAGGCACCATTTTTATCTGGATACCTGGGGGAACACTGTGTGGTAGGAAATTTGTGTCAACCCGGTGATGCCACAACTTTCACACATAAAAATGTGTGGAAAAAGTGATTTTTTTTCAGCTAAATTTCAGGTTTGCAGGGGATTCTGGGGAATAAAACTTTGGGGAATCCACACAAGCCATACCTCCATCAAATCCCCCAGGTGTCTAGTTTTCAGAAATGAGTGGGTTTAGTAGGTTTCCCTAGGTGGCTGCCCAGCATGGGGCAAAAAACCCAGGTGACCTCCCCTTGCAAAACCAGATCGTTTTGTGATAGGCAATTTTGCTGTCTCCTCAATACGTTTCGGGCCCTTGCCTGTCGTGGGTATTTGGGCCTCCCACACGAGTAAGGCACCATTTTTATCGAGAGACCTGGGGGAATGCTGGGTAGTAGGAAATTTGTGTCAGGCAGGTGATGCCACAACTTTCCCACACAAAATGTGTGGAAAAAGTGTTTTTGCAGCTAAATTTGAGGTTTTCAGGGGATTCTGGGTAAGAAAACGTTGGGGGATTCACGCACGCCATACCTCCCTATAGTCCACCGGGTGTCTAGTTTTCAAAAATGTAAAGGTTTGCTAGGTTTTCCTGGGTGCCGGCAGAGCGAGGGTTCAAAATCTACAGCTAGGCACTTTGCAAAAAAACGGGTCAGTTTTCACTGTGAAAATGTGGTGTGTCCATGTTGCGTTTTGGGTGGTTTCCTGTTGTGGGCACTAGGCCTATCCACACAAGAGAGGTACTATTTTTCTTGGAACACTTGGAGAACGTGGGGTGGGTGGAATTTTGTGGATTCACGCAGATTCCAGAACTTTCTACCACAGAAATGTGAGGAAAATGTGATTTGTTTGACACATTTTGAGGTTTGCAAGGGATTCTGGGTGACAGAACCTGGTGAGAGCCAGTCAAGTCACCCCATCCTGGATTCTCCTGGGTATCTACTTTTTAAAAATGTATAGGTTTGCTATGTTTCCCTAGGAGCCGGCAGAGCTAGGGTTCAAAATCTACAGCTAGGCACTTTGCAAAAAAGGGTCAGTTTTCACTGTGAAAATGTGGTGTGTCCATGTTGCGTTTTGGGCCGTTTCCTGTCGTGGGCACTAGGCCTACCCACACAAGTGAGGTACCATTTTTCTTGTAAGACTTTGCTAAACGCGGGGTGGGTGGAATTTTGTGGATCCACACAGATTCCAGAACTTTCCACCACAAAATGTGAGGAAAATGTGCGTTTTTGACAGATTTTGAGGTTTGCAAGGGATTCTGGGTAACAGAACCTGGTGAGAGCCAGTCAAGACACCCCATCCTGGATACCCCTCGGTGTCTTGTTTTAAAAAATGTATAGGTTAATATGGCTCTGAAGGTGGCACCCCACCTGCTGAACCTCTACAAGGAGTGCTATGAGACCGGCGCCCTTCCAACCGACATCCGCACAGCTACGATAGTGGTGATCCGCAAACCCGGCAAACCTGCGGACAAATGTGCTTCATACAGGCCCATTTCCTTGATCGCAGTGGAGGCCAAGATCCTAGCTAAGCTGCTGGCCAACCGACTGCTCCCCTACCTCGCGGATTTGATTCACCCAGATCAGTCGGGTTTCATGCCGGGCCGTAACACCGCACAAAATCTGCGGCGCGTCCATGGCGCCCTGGGCCGGACGGCGACACTCCGGGAAGATGCGCTGTTGTTGGCGCTAGATGCCAAAATGGCATTCGATACGGTGGCCTGGGAGTATCTATTCGCGGTTTTGGCCCGGGTGGGACTGGGCCCTCGGTTGCTTGGAAGGATCCGACTATTATACACCCGGCCTACGGCCTGTGTATCGGTCAATAACCACCGCTCGACCTCCTTCTCCCTGGGTCGCGGCACGAGACAGGGCTGCCCTCTGTCACCGCTCTTGTTTGCCCTGGCGCTGGAGCCCCTGGCGGTCTGGATCCGTAATGACCCCGAAATTCGGGGCCTCAAATGGACAGCGGATCATGAAGACCGCATTTCGCTGTACGCAGATGATATCTTGCTATACTTGGCCTCCCCCGCTCGATCGCTTCGCCGGGTACTGCATATTTTTCATATTTTTGGGGCCCACTCAGGATACCAGATCAACTGGTCCAAATCCCAGATGTACTCACTACGGGGCGATCCGCCGCTTAGCCCTAGGGGGTATACCACACCGGTTGCAGTGCAGGGCTTTCAATATCTAGGAGTTTTCATACCATTAGATGCAACACTATTCTATGTGCGAAACCTTGAAGGCCCTTTGCAGAGGTTCAAATCTGACCTGCTCCACTGGAAAACGCTGCCCCTCACGCTCCTTGGCCGTGCAGCCCTCTTCAAGATGCTAGCGCTCCCCCGTTTCCTCTATGCCCTGCAGAATACGCCTATCCCGGAAGCCTATTTCTTACAGGTTGACGCGACACTGCGGGGATTGTTGTGGGATACCGGAACGCCGCGTATCGCAATGCAGAAACTAACTATGGGCTGGTATGATGGGGGGATTGGTCTGCCGGACCTACATCTTTATTATCAGGCCACACAACTTATTGCGATCAACCAGTGGGTGTTCGGGGCGCATGATGACCCTAGCTTCCGCACCGACCGCTGGCTCATGGGGAAAGGTGGATATAACCGAGCACTGTACTCAAACCGAAAGAAACGGGGTCTTACTGGACCCACGGCCAGAACGGTGGAAATTTGGCATCTCCTCCAGAAGCGAATGGGGTGGTCAGGGCGGCTGACTAAGGCCACTCCGCTGTGGGAACCGGATTGCCTGGGACGGCTGAGCACATGTGTGGGGTTCAATAAGTGGGACCTCATTGGCATTTCCACAGTGGGAGACATGTGGGTTAAAGGTAGAAGGGCGACGTTCGCAGAGCTGCAGATTAAATACCAATTGGCCCCTTCGGAGCAGTTCAGATACTTACAAATTAGCCATGCAATTGACGGCGCCCTGCCCGCTGAGGCCCCGCTTCCAGCCTCCTCACCCTTGGAAGACAGATTGTTGCTTGACCCAATGGACCGTAGGGCGACTTCCCTAACATATAAGAAACTAATCAATAACCGAGAGGACCCGATGCGGAAACTGCGGGCCAGATGGGAGTCAGATGTGGGCGAGCTGTCTGACGAGGGATGGAGAGATGCGCTGGCCTCCCCTCGGGAGGTGGCAATATCAATGCGCCTCCACCTGGTCCAACTCAAGGTTCTACACCGGGTTTATTTTGATGCGGTCCTGTTGTGCAGTTTGGGTCGGCGCCCAGATGAGCGTTGTATCCGGCAGTGCTCTCAGGTAGGCACGTTCACGCATATTCTATGAGCGTGCCCCCCCATACAACACTTTTGGACAGAAGTCACCCGGGAATATGTCCGGATCTCTGGTAGACCCCTAATCAACTGCTATGACCTTTGGATCGAGTTTGTCACTGAACGAATTTACCCTTGTTGTGCTGATGATCGCTAATGATGCCTTTAAATGTACTCTGTAAAATTGCATATTGCCTAATGATCACGATTGCTGTAACTGCTGCAGATTTTAATGTTAATAAACAGTTATTTAAAAAAATAATAAAAAAATAAAAAAATGTATAGGTTTGCCAGGTTTCCCTAGGTGCCGGCAGAGCTAGGGTTAAAAATCTAGAGCAAGGCACTTTGCAAAAAAAGGGTCGGTTTTCACTGTGAAAATGCGGTGTGTCCACATTGCGTTTTGAGCGGTTTTCTGTCGCTGGCACTAGGCCTACCCACACAAGTAAGGTATGTTTGTTCTCGGAAGACTTTGGGAAATGCAGGGTGGGTGGAATTTTGTATATTCACACAGATTCCAGAACTTTCCACCACAGAAATGTGAGGAAAATGTTGTTTTTTTGACAAATTTTGAGGTTTGCAAGGGATTCTGGGTAACAGAACCTGGTGAGAGCCACACAAGTCACCCCTTCCTAGATTCCCCTTGGTGTCTTGTTTTCAAAAATGTATAGGTTTGCTAGGTTTCCCTAGATGCCGGCAGAGCTAGTGTTCAAAATCTACATCTAGGCACTTTGCAAAAAAAGGGTCAGTTTTCACTGTAAAAATAAAGTGTGTCCATGTTGCGTTTTGGACCGTTTCCTGTTGCAGGCAGGAGGTAACATTTTTATTGGGAGACTTAGGGTAACACAGAATTGTAAAGCAACTGTTATTACCTATTGACTTTTGATGCACTTCTGCCTTCCAAATGAAAGACAATGTGTAAAAAAGAAGTCATTTTGAAATATTACCTATAAGTCTCATGCTAGTATGGGTACTCACAATTTCGGAAATGTGCAAATATATACTGTTTCTAAACTCTATATTTTGTTCCAATTTCAGAAATACATAGGTGTCTTTCATATCGATTTTTTCATGTATATATTTTCCCAAATGAATTGCTATATACCGGGTACATAATGAAAAACCATTGCAAGATGCTGCTCTTGTTATTGGCCCTGGGTTCGTCGGGTTCTTGGTGAACCTACAAGTCCTAGATATCCTCACAACCAGAAAGGTATAGCAAATGTAATGGTATATTGCTTTCAAACAGCTGTCACAATTAGAAGAAGTTACAGGTGAAAACGTTGGCACAAATTGCTATATTCAACGGTTAGTTTCTATAAAGAAACCTTGAAGGATCTACATAAATGACCCCTTGCTGAATTCAGAATTTGTGTACTTATCTAAAATGTATATCTTTCCAGGATCCATTATTGCTTTCATACCCATTTCAAACCATTAACCGGTAAGAGGTTGAAAGCACAAAAAATAGCAAAAATAGGTTATGTCCTAGAAAAATGCTAAAACAGTGTAAAAAATGTTGGTTTTCTGACAAAAGTCTGTTTGTCCCTGAAAGCTGGAAAGATGGGGATTTCAGCACCACAAGCCCATTTTTTATACCATTTGCAGGGAAAAAATGCTTTCATCTGTAGCCCTTTTTAACCTGTATTTTGGCTAATTTGTGGGTCCCCTCCAGGGGAGTCCACAAACCCTGGGTACCTTTAGAATCCCCATGATGTTGGAAAAAAAGGATGCAAATTTGGTGTGGATACCTTATGTGGTCAAAAGGCTACAGGGGCCGAAGGGCGAACTACCCCAAATAGCCAAAAAATGGCTTAGCACTGGGGGGGAAAAGGCCTAGCAGCGAAGGGGTTAACAATCATAAACTCTTACAAAATACTTACACTCACTGGATGATGTCATCAGTGATATCAATGACCATGTCATGAGTGATGTAATATGTGAGGTCTTAAGCAGTGCATTGCGGGGGTGTAAGTTATAGTTAGCTCAGATAACTATAACTGCCGAATTTCACTGGTTTTGCACAAGTGAAATCTGAGCCTAACTATAATGTAACCTTTGGTTTTTTCATGGAATATATATATGTATCTATGTGATCAAGGCCGCATGTCTGGCAGCCGAAAAGCGTCATTTGGACACTTGATGCTTGAATAAATCATCATTTAACTCTCAACTTTGCCTTTGGAGTCTGTTTCCTGGTGTTGCGCCTTTCTTTGGATGGTGGTACCCCTGGGATCCTGCTGTGGAATATATATAGATATATAGATATATATAGAGAGATAGAGAGATAGAGAGATAGAGAGATAGAGAGATAGAGAGATAGAGAGATAGAGAGATAGAGAGATAGAGAGATAGAGAGATAGAGAGATAGAGAGAGATAGAGAGAGATAGAGAGAGATAGATAGATAGATAGATAGATAGATAGATAGATAGATAGATAGATAGATAGATAGATAGATAGATAGATAGATAGATAGATAGATAGATAGATAGATAGATAGATAGATAGATAGATAGATAGATAGATAGATAGATAGATAGATAGATAGATAGATAGATAGATAGATAGATAGATAGATAGATAGATATATGAGCTACTGGTGGTCGCCAGTAGGTAGTTATAGTTAGGACCATGTTTCTATAGGAAAAGCATTGATTGAGTAGTCTATAACTTTGGTGCTGTTTGACGAATCTTCACAAAGTTTTCCCCAAAAATTGTGCCAGTGATTTTTGTTGTGTATTGAAAGTTTTGAAGTGATCCATCAAGCAGGGATGAAGTAAAAGAGGGGGGTCAAAAAAACTGCATTTCCATGTTAATTCCCTTTGGAGTTATGAACACGACTACAGTCCAAACCTCTAGATGGAATTACATCAAGTATGGCAGTTTCCAGTTTTTCGGTGTAAATCCATTCAGTAGTTTTTGAGAAATTAAAAGAAATCCACATTTGTTTATCTGACATCGCTATGACTTTGTGAATAATAACAAGCTTGTGCAGGGAAATGAAGAGCTCTGATTGGCTGCCAACACTTCAACCAGGAAGTGTTGGCATCTATCTTGGGACTCGGCTTCAGTGAAAAAAAAGAAAAGGGGGGTGGCGTATGAATACCCTGACCACCGACAGGGCAAAAAAGCTTTATTTAGAAAAATAAATTGCAGTAAATTCACAAAATTCTAAAATTTGTGGCAAAAAAGTTTTAAAAAAACAAGCGTGGGCTCCCGTGCTTGTTTTCGAATGGCCCCCCAGGTCCCGGGGTAATTTTATTAAAAAGAAGAGGGTACACAGGGCCCTGCTCCTGAGGCTCCTGGAGCCAGAGAGACCATCATCTCTCCGGGGCTTTTTTTTTCAAATAAGGGAGAGGGTTCTCACCGACCCCACCCATGAGCAGCAAGAGGCAAAATAAAGGTGACAAACGAGCAGAAAGAGGCAAAATAAAGGCAAGAAATGAGCAGAAAGAGGCAAAATAGAGGTAAAAACCAGCAGCAAGAGGCAAAATAAAGGTGGGAAACGGTCAGAAAGAGGTAAGATAAAGTTGAGATATGAGCAAAAAGAGGCAACATAAAGGTCAGCAATCTACAGAAAGAGGCAAGATTAAAAGGTGAGAAACAAGAAGAAGGAGGCAGAATAAAGGTCAGCAATCTACAGAAAGAGGCAAGATTAAAAGGTGAGAAACAAGAAGAAGGAGGCAGAATAAAGGTCAGCAATGAGCAGAAAGAGGCAAGGTAAAGGTGAGCAACGAGCAGAAAGAGGCAAAATAAAGGTCAGAAGCAGGCAAAAGAGGCTAAATCAAGGTCAGCAATGAGCGGAAAGAGGCAAGATAAAGCTGAGAAATGAGCAGAAAGAGGCAGAATAAAGGTCAGAAACGAGCAGAAAGAGGCAAAATAGAGGACAGAAATGAGCAGCAAGAGGCAGGATAAAGGTCGGAAACAAGCAGAAAGAGGCAAAGTAAAAGAACAGAAACGAGCAGAAAGAGGTAAGATATTAAGATAAATGTCAGAAACAAGCAGAAAGAGGCAAAATAGAGGCCAGCAACGAGCAGAAAGAGACAAAATTGAAATCAGCAATGATCAGAAAGAGACAAAAAATAGAGGTCAGAAATAAACAGACAGAAGCAAACTGATGATCAGAAATTAGCAGAAAGAGGCAAAGTAAAGCTCAGAAATTAGCAGAATGTGGAAAATAGAGGTCAGAAATGAGCCGAAAGAGGGAAAATAAAGGTCAGAACCGAGCAGAAAGAAGCAAAATAGACATCAGAAACAGGCAGAAAGAGACAAAATAAAGGTCAAAAGTGAGGCGAAAGAGGCAAAATAATTGTCAGAAACTAGCAGAAAAAGGCAAAATAGAGGTCAGAAACGATAAAGAGGCAAAATAAAGATCAGAGCTGAGCATAAAACAAGCAGAACCAGCTCAGACACTCATGCACCAGTCACAGAACAAATCAGGCACTCTCGCAGCCACTTACAGATCCATTCAGACACTCATGCACCCACTCACAGACCCAGTCAGACACTCATGCATGCACTTACAGAATCATTCATACTCTTTCTTACCCACTAACAGCCCTATTTGGAGACTCAAGCACCAACTAACAGACCTACTCAGAGACTCACACACCCACTCACAGACCCACTCAGTCACTGATGCACTCACTCACAGACTGACACACTCATGGAGGCACTCACAAATCCACCTAGATACTCTCACACCCACTCACAGACCCACTCAGGCACCCACTCAGACACTCACACACCCACTCACAGACCTACTCAGACACTCAAGCACTCAATCACACACTCAGTGAGACATTCACGCACTCGCACACACACTCACAGCACTCACAGCACAGTGCCATCTATGCTGAGCTGTAAAATGACAAAAGCCTTTTACCATTCCAGGGCTATTTGAGGTGAACACATTTAGAGTGTTGCTGGTGTTGAGGGTGCTTTATACAGGAGTGGCTGTCCACCTAAACTTGGGAACTACCCAGAGTTCTCTGCTTCTTTTTTGCACACTGTATGTGTCACTCTATGCCCAAAAGAGTTTTGTTTTGACATATACTGGATGCTCGCTTGTGTCTGGGCAAAGCTAAACTGCTCATAAGAGCTGTAATGACAGTATAACACATGTCAGGGGTTGCTTTTATTCATTGTTTTGTTGGTATTTTGCCAATTCAAATCTGTAATACTGTGCCTGGAGTGATAAAAGCCTTTTGTCATTTTACAGCTCAGCATGAATGGGACTGTGCTAATCCTATGCTTCAAAACGTTGCTGTAGAAATGTCAAAATACTTTGTCTCTTTCTATCTCAGCATGGATGGCACTGTGCTAATCCTATGCTTAAATAATTTGATTGGAAAGCAGGCATTTGAGGTGAGCAGATTTAGAGGGTCACTGGTGTTGAGGGTGCTCTCTACAGGAGCTGCTTTCTACCTAAACTTGGCAAATACCCAGCATTCTCTGGTTCTTTTTTGCATAATCTACGTGGCACTCTATGCCTGAAAGGGTATTGTTTTTTTTAAACAGATTTTATTCATTTTCTGCATAGTATAGCACATTTTGACTGTACGGTTTGACAGTATTTATGCCTGTATGAACAGCATAATTAAACAATTGTGCATAATTTTCCATGAAACAGTGCACCCTTACATATGATATTCAGGACCGGTCCTAATTTAGGTTAAGCCAGTCGATCATTGGGTTGTTATCTTGTACATCATTGCAACTATATTGTGAGGTACTGAAAAAGAAAAAAAAAGCATTTTTTTAAAAAGAACACAATATTTCTGTAACAAAACTTCCGCCCCACCCTCCCTGCTGACGAGTGCAAGAAGGACTAGTGTGCACCGCCTGGTTGGTGCAAGCCTGGCTGGGTATGTATGCAAATGCGTTTGAGTCGGTAAGGGAACCATATATTTAATGATTGCTGTGCTTTGATGTATAAGATTTGAGGCACTGGAGAGCGTAGAGATAGTGAGGCTCATTTACGAATGCGGATCCGCGGGGGAAGTACTTCTGTCACCTAAAGGGGGAAAACTAGGTTTGGGGCGTGAGAAGGGTGCATGTGCAGATGTAACGGTATCATTGGGGGCTGAGCATGTCAGAGGCTTTGAATGCTTCTAATAAAGCATCCCAGTTCATGGCTATAGGGTTCTTTTGGAGCCTTCTATTTTCTTCTCTGCGAATAGCTACACTTTCCGCTAAACCCCATATTTCGACTTTTTCCTTCCAGTGTTGTATCTTAGGGGGTGACGATGATTTCCACCTCCTTGTGATGCCCCTTTTCGCTAGTATAAGAGTTAGATCTGCAAACTTGGAGGGTACTTTGTATCCCTTTTGCCGCCGGTATATACCTAATATGCACGTTTCTAGTGTTTGCCAGCCAGTGTCGCCCTCCACCTCAGTCAGGGTAGCACTTATCTTTCCCCAGTACTCTTGTAGTCTTTTGCAGGACCGTATCATGTGGATGAGATCTGCATCTTGTTCAGGACATCTGGGCAGGAAGCCGCGACACTGGGGTAGATGGAGTGTAACTTGTGTGGCGTCAGGTATACTGTTTGAGTTATCATGTATTGCATACATTTAAATCGGGTGGTACTGGATACTCGTTTAGGATATTCTAGTATTATTATCCATTCTTTGTCCGAGAACGGTTTGTTAACCGTTTGTTTCCATTTGGTGCGTATTTGAATCAAAGGGGATGGTTGATGAGTACGTATCCCATAGTAGAGCCAGCCTACCTATGCCTACCCATACCCATGAGGTATATTAAGTGAACAAATTCGTTTGTGGTGAGTTCCAGTCCCTGGGGTGCCCAGTGCTTCTTAATTTACCATGTCAGGCTGGCATGAATTAGAAATAGTGTTCCTGTGACCCCTTGTTCGTTTGTGAAATCTGTGTGCGATAGGAGCGTCCCTTCTCCAAAGAGGTCGCCCACTGTATTTACCCCTGCTTGTGTCCAGAGATCTAGTTTGCGATTCGTGAGAGTGCCCATGTTGGTGGGTATGGCCAAGAGTGTAATATTGGGAGCATAATGCTGGAGGTACTTGTGTATTTTAGTGCCTGTTTCCAGTAAGCAATTGCAGTTCTGAGTAGCGTCTGCGCAGTGGGTGGAACCACATCACTCGGGCACAGCAACCTGTGCAGTAGCCCCTGTGCGAGCATTTGGTTTGTGTGGGCTATCCTTTGTAAGTTTCGGCCTGCTAGCCAGTGTGAGAGCCACTGCAGCTGCGGTGCTAAGCAGTAGGCATAGAAATCAGGTGCTCCCATCCCTCTGGCATCTGACGGGAGTTGTAGCTTCTTTAAGATAATACGTCTGCAGCCCATACTCCTTACTAGATTGGTAATAACGTATTCATTGTTTTGAATATGGTTCAGGGAATCCCTACTGGCAGGTTCGTAAAAAAGTAGAGTAGGTGCAGGAGCATTATCATTTTCGACACGGCTAGTCTTCCTGCTACAGATAAGGGTAGAGACTAAGCCTGGGCAAAGCACTACGCTACGCTCGCGTAGTTTGCGAAGTTCGCGCTAATTCTCACTACGCGAATTGCACGTAGCACAGTGCGAACACGCGTAGCATAGTGTTGCGTAGTACTGCGGTCATTTTTTGCTTGCTCGCGGTCCTCAACGTCAACTTGGCGACCGCGAGCAAGCAAAATGACATCCCGGCGAGACTTTTTCCTTGTTCGCGATCAGCAACATCAAGTTGGCGATCGCGAGCATGGAAAAGAAACCTCCCGGCGAGATTCCCAACACGAGGAGGTCAGGTTTCTCATTGCGAGTGGTCGCGTATGCTCGCGACCGCTCGCGATGAGAAACTACCAGTTTGCGTTGAGAAAGCTGCCGCTCGAGTAAAAATCTACTCGAGCAGCAGAAAACTACAGCTTGCACTGTGCAAGATGCCATTTTCAATGATTGCACAGTGCCGGTTGCTTGTCCGCACTGTGCAATCATTGAAAACGACATCTGGCACAGTGCGAACAAGGTACTACGCAGTTCGCAAAGTGCTACGCGTAGCTCGCGTAGTGCAAACTGCACTTTGCATAGCTTCGCGAAGTGCTACTTCGTGAACTACGCCCAGGGTTAGTAGAGACATCCAAAAGGTAATCTGAGCCCTTAGTGCACTTGTTGCTTTTTGTAAATTCTCTTCTATGAGGTCCTGTTGGTTTATGTATACTTGTATCCCTAAATACCGGAATGTGGTGTGAGCTGTGGTTATAATGTGGTTTCCCAAGGGGATGGTTAGGCCTTTGTTTCCATTTCCACAGCGAAATGCATACAATTTTTCATAGTTTATGGCCAACCCCGCAATGGATTCAAACTGTGCAAAGATTTGCGCTACAGTGTCCAGATTGTCCTGCAGCCTTCTGGTGTAGACTATAATATCGTCTGCATAAAGTAATAATGCATAATAGGTGCAGTTTATAGTGATATCCCAATCATTGGATACCGCCCATATTCTGTGGGCTAGTGGTTCAAGTGCAAACACAAATAACATGGGTGATGGGGCCATCCTTGTTGTGTGCCCCTTTGTATATGGTATATCTGTGATATATGGGATCCAGTACGTACCCTGGCCATTGGGAGGTAGTAAAGCAGTTGGATCCATCTTATATATATTGTGGGATTCCAAATTTCTGCAGGACGGTCAGCATATAATCCCAGTTTAGTGCATCAAATGCCTGGGAGATGTCTAATAAAAATACATCCCGCCTCCGGTGCCTCTGTGGCACAAGCAAACATTATGTTGCATAGCCTGCGTATATTGAGGAATGTATTACGTGCTGGTATAAAGCCGCATTGGTTGATATGGACTAGTTTTGTAAGGAGGAGTTGTAAACGGTTGGCTAGAATTTTGCTTCGAATTTTGTACTCTGTATTCAGCAGGTAGAGTGGGCGGTATGCCGTTAAATTGGTATGATCTCTACCAGGTTTGGGCAGCGAAGTTATTAAAGCTTGAACTGCAGTGGGGGGCAGAGCACCAGTCTCGTAAGCTTCATCATTTAATTTCTTAAGGCAGGGTATTAATTGTGCAGGGGTGGTGTATAGTTCTGCTCGCAAACTGTCTAGTCCTGGAGTTTGTTTTAGGGAAGCCCCTTGATTGCTGCCCCTATTCTGGCTGATGTAATAGGGTTGGCCAGTGCATTTCAGGCCTCTTCTGTTGTTTGGCGTGAATTGGTTATGTCCAGAAAGGAGTGGAGCTCCTGTGGGTTTGCTCCTTGTGGGGCAGTGTGTAATAGTTTGTAATGATCGTAGAAGGCTTTATTAATGTCCACTTGCGTGGCCGCCCTGGTGCATTGGGGTGTCATAATTTCAATTATTGGTGTTGGAGGAAGGGCGTTTTTAAGTATGCACGCTAGTAATGTACCTGGTCTGTCCTCTTCGGCTTGTACTTTATACATGTAAGCTCGTGATCTATGATGCGTAATTGTTCCAAAGCACAACATATTGTATGCCGTCTTCTTGGAGCTCCGGCTTTGTAGACAGATCAAGGGCTGCCTGATTTTTGAGTTTACTTAATTTATCTTTGACTTGCGTTAGCTCCCTATTCACCTGGTGGTGAGCTCCTGTACCGGTACCGATTGCAGTGCCGCGCAGACTACTTCAAAAGCCTCCCACTCCACACTCGCTGAGGATGTTAAGCTGGCATTTTCAGTATAGTAGTTTGCGATGGTAGTAGCCAGTGCGTCTCTGAACACCCCGTCTTCTAAATGGCAAAGATTTAGACTCCATGTGGGAACACGGAAGGGGACACGTCCCCAAGCGATTGTGGATTCCAGCGCTCTGTGGTCTGATATTGTTTTCCCTATGTACGCCATGTGAGTGACTTGTGGTAGGAGCAACACACTGCAGAATATGTGGTCAATTCTAGTATGGAGGTCGTGTGTTGGTGAATAGTAAGAATATTCTCACATTTCCGCATTATGACTTCGCCACATTTCTCTTAGGGACCACCCTTGCACCGAGATCTGCAATTACTAAGCTTGGCCTGTCGTGAGAGCGCCGGAGAGGGGTGGGTCGGATCGGTCCAGTGTGGTATCTAGTAATCGCCTCCTAGTACCCAGGAAAGTTAGGTCCAGTCTGCGAGAGCGGCACCTACTTGTGTGTAACAAGTGTGTAAAAAGTGTCCTGTTCTGTAATAGGGGCATATAAACTCCCCATCACTAGTGGTCTACCATCCAAGACCCCTTGAAGTAGCACATACCTGCCTTCCTTGCCTATTTGTCTCTCTTGTACAACAAAGGGAATCCCTGAGCATATCCACACAGCTGCTCCCCGCGCAAATGCGGAGTAAGTTGTGGCATGAAATTGTCCCCTCCATTTTTTTGTAGTTTAGTGGTGACTGCTGCTATTAAATGTGTCTCCTGTAATAGCACTATCTGTGCTTTACGCCTGGCTAGTTGTGCATGTATTCTGTGTCATTTGTGTAGAGATCCCTATCCCCGTATGTTCCAAGTGAGATAATTATAGTGCTGCATTGACTCCATATTGGGATTTGTAATGTCATGTTAAAAAAAAAACAATCGGTCCTAAGTGTAAATGTTATGATGCCCGTCAGCATCCCCTTGAAGTAACCCAATATTCGGTCCAACTGTGGAACTTTGTTTGACCAAACTTTGTGAACAGTTCTTATTAACTCTACGGTTAACGGATTTGCAACTGCAATGGAGGCCATGGTTGTCTTACGATGTTTGGGGTCTTCAAAGACTCCTGGTTAGTCACTCTGTAAAGGGTGTAGCTTCCCATCCCAGGAGTCCAGCCCGCTCCAGCCTAACATTAGTATTCAAGTCTCCGGGCCAAAAGTAGTGTCCCCCTGTGAGAGTCTGATGTAGGCCTCAGTTCATGTAAGCCTCCGGTATAATGACTAATCATAGATGATTCTTGTTACCTCATTGCACAGTGGGGTTCCTTCATTTCTACGTTGCTCAGTAAGCCTGGTTTGGCGATGCGGGTTTCTCACCTTCATCTGGAGAGGCCTCCCAGTGATAAGGTATTAGCCTCTGCATCTTTTTGGCTATTGTTTTACATCTACACAGCACAAGTGCAGCCTCCAGAATTGTGTCTCAAAAACGGGAAACCCAATAGGCCCTTGGAGGCTTGGGCAGTTAAATAAGCAGATAAGTGTGCCTACAAGGGATTTGTTCAGATATGTGTTTATAGCAATTGAAAAATTTATTTTAGGCAAGCTCTATCAAAGTGGCTTACAGTTGGATTACTCCAAAAACAATTCTATTAATTTATCAATGTATAAATCATCCATGTAAAGATAAGAAAGATACCTGCCTCCAGAATTGGGCTGCGGGGCAATAAGGATCCATGTTGACTGGTATTAAGTTGAGCAATTCATTTGCCGTCTGAGGAGTCATAGATGGGAAGAGCAGTTGGCTGGTGTCTAGTTTTGACTGTGATTACTCTGGATTCTCGGAGTGTGGCTGCCGCTATCAATGCCAATGTTCGCCCTTCCAACATTTGCTCAGGTGTAGGTGCTAGGTCCTCTTCTTGCCTCCGTGCATCCGGGCATTCGGGCGCCGGTGCTGGGTTAGCCGCCTTCCAGGCCGTGGTTTGGCATTTCAACTAAGGGCCGGATTGATGGGTAGGTCAGGGAAGGTGTGCTCCAGCCAGTCTCACGCTTCGGTTGGGGTGTCAAAAAAGTTACTTTTCTGATCATGCAAGATTTTAAATTTTGCTGGGTACAGGAGGGCATATTTTAGGTTCCGAGATTGAAGGTGTTGTTTGACGCCTTGATATGAGGCACATTTCTTCTGGACTTGTAGCCTGTGCTCTGGAAATAGTGAATTGCGCACAGTGTCATGTTTGAACAACACTTTTTCTCTAGTCACTTTAAGAATTTGGTCATGGTCTCTATAGTTGAGCACTCGAGCAACAATAGGGCGAAGCGGCAATCCGGGCACTCTTCTCTTGGTGAGGACTCTGTGGGCCCTTTCCACGCTAAATGTTTCAGTTAATCTTCCTTCAGGCATCAAGGTTCGTAGCCACATTTCTATGAATAGCGTGGCGTTCTGACTTTCGGTGTTTTCTGGCAGCCCTATCATGTGAACAGTATTATGGCGTGATCGTCCTTCTGCGTCTTCCACCTGTTACTGCAGAATTGCGATTTGGTGTTGAAGTTGTTCAATTGTTGCAGAATGCTCTTTTGCTTTGGAATCAGTTCTTGCAGTGTGTTTTTGTTGGCGCTCCCCTGACTGCCACCTTCTTGTGGTCAGCTCTAACAAGGGCAACCTCTGTGGTGGGCGATCCCAGTTGCTGTTCCATTACTGTGCGAGATTGCCTTATTTCCTGGAAAATAAGGTATAATTTATCCAGTTGCGGGCCTTCCGCGGTGGAGGTCACTGCCTCTGTGGGTGCATTGGCAGAAACAGTGTTTGTCTCTTCAGCTTCCTGATATCTCCGCTTTGTCCATCCAATTTCTGTGCATATGATCTCTCCACGGTGTGAAGATTGCTCATGCCAGCCAGCTTTGTCCGATAATGCGGATTTGCAGTCGATGTGGCGGGGATGTCGGATCCCGGGATGGGAGCTCTGCAATTTTACCACCCCCATGTTCGGTGTATGTTACGCCCCCCCCGAGTGATGACTTAAAGGTCTCAAGGTGCTGAGTGGAGGAGGGTGGATCTGTGGTTCAGTCGAAGAGCCAGGTCTTGAGGTCCTTACTGAATTGTGGCAGCGACGATGATTGTGTGAGGTGCAGAGGCAAGGAGTTCCAGGTCTTCGCAGCGATGCAGGAGAAGGATCTTCCTCCAGACGTTGTCTTGCAGATCCGTGGGCTGGTGGCCTGGGGCAGTTGGGTGGAGTGGAGATGTCTGGTAGGAGTGTAAAAATCAATATAAGTATATATGTCAAAACAAAACCCTTTCAGGCATAGAGTGACGCATAAATTATGCAAAAAAAGTAGCAGAGAACTATGTTTAGTTCACAAGTTTAGGGGGAAAGCAGCTCCAATGTGGAGCACTCTCAACACCAGCGACAGATCCAGGCCAACATGAATGAATAAAAGCAACCCCTGACACATGTTTTGCTCTCATTACAGCTCTTCAGAGTGGTATAGCTTTGTCCAGACACAAGGGTCACCCAATATAAGTCAAAACAAAACCCTTTCAGGCATAGAGTGATGCATAAATTATGCAAAAAAGAAGCAGAGATCTCTGGGTAGTTCACAAGATTAGGTGGAAAGCAGCTCCAATATAAAGTACTCTCAACACCAGCGGCACTCTAAATGTGCTCACCTCAAATGTCTGCTTTTCTATCAAAGTCTTTAAGCGTAGGATTAGCACAGTGCCATCAAAAGCAGGCATTTGAGGTGGGCAAATTTAGAGTGTCCCTGGTGTTGAGAGTGATCTCTATTGGAGCTGCTTTCCACCTAAACTTTTGAACTACCCAGAGTTCTCTGCTTCTTTTTTTGCATAATTTATGTGTCACTCTATGCATGAAATGATTTTGTTTTGACTTATACTGCATCATTTTAATGATAAACTGAACCCCAAATCAATTTTTCAAAGCTTCACTATAGATTGCAGTCCCCAGATTATGCAGCAGATGATGGATTATGTGGCAAATGTGGCAAGACCATAAACATGTTGAAAAAACTGTGGCTTCAAAATCGCATAATTCTAGAGGTCTATAGCCAGGGCTACTAGGACTGTGCAGCAATGGAGGACGACATCATGCAGAAGCGTTATCTACATTAGGAGGCGAGAAAAGCTCAATTGTGGGGCATTATGTGGCACGTTATCTAACTGCATTATTTCGGTCCATCGGAGCTTGAATCAACATCTTATGTTTACATTTGTAAATGGTGCTGCAAATATGGGGTAAATGTGGTGAACATATAATTATGTGACAACGCAGCAGTCACAGAACTCTATAAATCGACAACCTCTGATTAGTGTCCTTTTCTTATCAATGCTCTGTTAAAAAAATGTACCTGACAGGTAACATGGGTAATGTTGCCAATTCTGGGGGTTTGGTGATGCACACATGCCAACACACACACTGATAGAAAAAGAGATATATGAAGCTTTCACATTTCGTTTGGGTTTTGAAATGCCATTATTAATTCACTTCAAGCAGTGTAAAATAAAGCACATTGATATTAAGGCAAAACACATCTTAAATATTGTTTTAGTTTATAACCTGAAGTAGTAGAGGTCAATGCAGAAGTCCTCCAGCACATTGCTTCACTACTTACTTACTTTGGATGCCATAATGTCTGCTATGATGTATATTACTATACCAAAGACGTTTTGTGTTTTTTTTAAAATATATTTTTATGTGCAGTTGTCCTGATTTATGTATAATTTTATTACGTATAAATCAATGAAACCCAGAGAAGCTGTGACTGCCCCAATTGTAAAATAGCCATGAATCTCCAAGGTAATAAAAAAATATAAAGACAATTTTGAGTGTGTAAAAAACTCATGTGTGTAACGTACACATGCACGTACTTAACCTACTTTACACTTGTGCGTGTTTTTTAGTGTGCCACAGAATATGACACGTTTTTCGAATCGGTGTGTTATACTATCTTAAATTAGGATTACACTCTACTAGAGTTAAATATGCACAGAGGCTTAAAAAGACAGAAGGAAGCGTGAATAGCATACGCTCATGACTTTTCTCTTCTGATTGGCATCATTTACACTTGTTCCTATTAAATATTGTGTCTAAAATAAAGTGATCAACATCCACGCGAAAACCCATCATTTACGCTCACTGCCAGTTATGGAAATAGTAGCCCGAGTGCGTCATCTTTGCCTGTGATAATCCCAGCGCGCGCGGTTTCGCTTTGATTTATAAGGGACCATCGGCAAGAAGAGAATGTCACCGATTCAATAATGTAAGGCGTTGCCCACGTCAGTCCCAATACCCCTTTTCAGTTGTTCAGGCTACATTTGTGTTGACATGCTAAACGCATCAAACATTACAGATAATTATAATAATCGGATTAAATGCAGCGCAGAACGCTCAAGTTTGGCCATATATTTAGCAGTTTTTATTTGAGTACATGATTCTCATCAGCCTGAAAGATGTTTAGACATAGAACCAAACGCATCTGTAGATGCTGTTTATTTAATATAAGTAGAAGGTAGGACGTGCACACTTCGCAGGCAGGAACTAGATTTCATACCTAAAAACAAAGATGAAAATGCTTTTTAAGTTTGCAAATGTTTTCCTTTGTAAAAAAATACACATGTATTAAACATATCTTTAATAAGTTGGTGGAAACATGAAGGCATCGATCGTTGTGCTCAGCTTTACTATTGTATATCGTCCAATCTTATCAAGACCATCTACCACAAAGCCGCATCAACAAATAATTGAATGTATTACAAGCGAACCGGAGGGCTGTGGCGGTCAGCCGGGCTCGTCCTGGACTGCTTATAACTCAGCGGAAAAGAATTATGAAAGCTGACTGCTTTTTTCAGATTTCTTTACCAGAGCACCAGTTGTGTTACAGATGGACACATTCATTTTTGTTGGGAGGGAGAGGTGCAGGCAAACACTGACCACTTTGTTTAACCCGTTGTATGCTCATGACGAGCCCAGCTCGTCATGAGGCACAGTGGAGCTGTGCTCATGACGAGCTGGGCTCTTCACAACGGTCGCGCCACTCCCACGCGTAATTGATTCCCCGCCTGTGCGGGAGAATCAATTAGTGGGCGGAGTTGTGACGAGCCCAGCTCGTCATGAGCACAGCTCCACTGTGCAGCATGACGAGCTGGGCTCGTCACGAGCACAGCGCCGCCGCCGCCGCCACCGTCCCCCTGCGCCGTGGGCGAATTACACCCACGGCAAAGTGGTTAATAGAAACAAGTGCACATCACAAAACTTCCTGGCCAACCGCCTTACAAAACTAAAACTCCAGAGAACAAGCCCCTATCCGACCCCAACCTCTACGAAACCCCCAAACATGCCCACCTTGTAGATAGCTCATTAACTGTACTGCAGTTCAACATTTCTAAATTGAATTCCCCTTACATCCTATTAGTATCTATATGAATCTGTAAGTAACCAAGGGGCGTATTTAAAAGAGTAGTCACAGAGCGTGGGGTTAACCTCCTTGGCTTAACTCCACGCTCCGCCACTTCTGAAACGCAGGGCTGCACCGTATTCACAAGAATAGGGTGCAGCCCTGCACTTCCCCCTGCGCTGGCACTAATTTAGCTGCCTAGTGCCAATGCAGGCACCTTGCACCATAGTGCAAGGGTGTCTGCGTTGAAGGGGAATGATTGTTTACAATGCAGCACAAATGGCAACAGCAAAAACGAGGAGATATAAAGCATTTGTGCTCGTCGTTTCGCCTGTTTAAGTCCAGGTTTTCCTTGGCCTCAATTTTGGCGCAGCCCCATATTTATGCCACCCTTGTAACTGTGGAAGAGGTGTGGCGCCGCGGCCAGGGCGACTGACGCCGGAATCTGGGGATCACGGTTCGATCCCCGGCGCTGGTGGCAGATTAGCCCAGCACCATGTGACTCTGGGCAATAGCTTCCTTAATCTTCCTGACGGCCCCCAGCACCTAGAGACCCTTACGGGTGATTGTTCACGCTTTACAAAGGTGAATTATTATTATTATTATTATACTATGGGTCAGCATCAAAAGCAATGGGTGTTGCGGTGGAATGCCCACCACAACACCCATTGCCCTCCCCTTTCACGCTGAGTGTAGCGTGAAAGGGTGGCTTATTTACAAGGCAGAGTTAATGAATAAATGAGCAAAACGTCCGGGCACCGAGACCCTACCATAATCCCATTTAATGTGTGCAACAATTACCTCCAGAACATACTCCCTTTCCTGAAACCTGAAACAAACGGTCATCAAAACCCAAATTGGACCCCACCCCCTTCTGTCCTGCTTGGATGGCTGCCCATTTTACCAACAATTGGCCCACTATCCAAATCACCACCGCCTCTGCCTCAGGCCCTGTACTGCACCCAGAAAGAGACAAAGGAGCAGTAAGCGTTTACATTGTTCCTTCCGCCGCACTAGCCTCCACCCCTTAACCCCAGACATAGTGCCCGTAGCATCCTGACAACCAACTTCTCAAGCACATGAAATCCTCCCGCGCCCATTCCCAGGATGCTGCTTGTGACGCAGACCCAACTCGGAAAGAATGCATGCCGTACTCAGTAGCCCACACCCCAAACCTACCCAGCACCAACTGGAGCACCACCGGTAGCTGATATGCTGTCACCCTTCCCCCTTGCATATAAAGGAAAACCACCCCACTATCCCTCTTGCAACCTTCTGCCCAGCACTTGCCGCATGCCACTGGGCACGGTCCCGAAGTACCCATGTCGCTCAAAATAACCTGCTTCGTTTGAGCCCTCTGGTCAGTCTTGGATTGCTGAATCACCACCTCCCATCTCCCTGGCGTTTCAATCCCAGAAAAGTCTTCTAAAAAAAGATGGATTTAGGCACAGATCTATGTACTGGGATGAATGTATGACGTTGTTCTGCATTCTGTCTATCAATTATTGTTTTTGCATTTGTCACCCCGAGTTGGATGGGTATGCCCAGACGTGGATCCTGTGCTCTTCATGTCACTGGAGTCAAGTTATCCTGGCTGATGAGGGGTGAAACCCCGAAACTGGTCCTATGATGCTTGTTTCCAGTCCACGGAGGAAATGGCCTGGCAGTTCGGTCAGGACTGTTCCCATTGGGCGCAGGGTTAAGACTGATTTGCATATGGCTGGGTTCGAACTGGAATGACATGGGGAGGAAAACAACTATGGATTTAGGCCCAGATCTCTGTACTGGAATGAATGTATGACGTTGTTCTGCATTCTGTCCATCAATTGTTGTTTTGCATTCGTCACACCGAGTGGGATGGGCATGCCCAGACGTAGGTCCAGTGGTCTCCATGCCACTGGAATCAAGCTATCCTGGCTGATGAGGGGTGAAACCCCCAACCCGGTCCTAGGATGCTTGTTTCCAGTCCAGGGAGGACCTGGCCTGGCAGTTCAGGCTGGACTGTTCCCATTGGGCGCAAGGTCAACACTGATTTGCATATGGCTGGGTTCAAACTGGAATGGCATGTGGAGGAAAACAAAAGATGGATTTAGGCCCTGATCTCTGTACTGGGATGAATGTATGACATTGTTCTGCCTTCTGTTATGTTATGTTACTAGGTATTTGTTAAGCGCGCGGCTACTCCCAGGAGTGTCCCGGCGCTGTCCATCAATTGTTGTTTTCAAGCTTCCCAGCAATGGTCACCCGAGACAAACCTTTGTCGATCAACCTCAAAATGTATTTATTGCACTATGTCTTCGCTGCATGCCCATCCCGATGCACTGCGCAGTGCCCCTGATGCCAAAAGCTCTTTCTAAGCCTGTAAGTATGCCCTGCACACTTAATCTGCTAATGATCCTCCCTCCAGTTGTACCATCCACTGTTGCCGACGGGTGTCTGTCCGCTTCGTTTGTTAACCCACGGAATCTTCCCCACTGTGAATGAGACAAAGCATCCTCAAAGTCATTGTCCACAACTGGAACGTGGTCCACTCTGAAAGATATGTCATGGCACAAGCAGCCCATCACGAACACCCTCAACAACTTCAGCACCTGCATGTCCCTGGTTAATAGTCTGATTACCACCTGTACCACCACCATGTTGTCCACCCGGAATAACACCCATCTGTGTGCCACCTCTCTGCCCCAAAGAGTCACTGCTACCACCAACGGAAAGAGTTCCAGGAAGGTGATGCTCCTCCCTCTGTGAGCCCATGCCACTGGCTACTGCTCCACTCACCATCTACCCTGCCAATACACAACAATACCCAGCCCTTCGGCTGTATCAGAGAAAATTTGCACATCCCACTCAAGATCCCCCTTCTCGCCAAAGGAATTCTGTTGAAATCCCGCAAGAATTTGCACCACATCCTCAGATCCTCTCAAATTCCCACCGCAATTTTTATGTAATGGTGGGGAAGAGCATTCCCCGACAACGATCTCTCCAGCCTTCTGTAAAAAGACCTTCCCGCACGTACAAGTCTGCACACAAAATTGAGATGATCCAGCAGAACTTGAACGTCCTTCACTTTGACCTTCTCCTTCTCCAGCATGCACCTTACCAAAGCCAGAATCTTTTCCCGCTTAGCCTCCTGTAGTCTGGCTTCCATTCGAACCAAATCAATTTCAATGCCCAAGAACAACAGCACCGTGTTGGGCCCTCTGTTTCTCTAGTGCCAATGGCACCCATAGGTCACCCATGAGCTCCTGGAAGCTAGCCAGCAACTTCTGGCAGTCCACCGAACCGGGTGCCCCACCAAAAATAAATCATACAAGTAATGTGTCACCAGTTGATGGTCTGTCTGCCATGTGAATACCCATTGCAAAAATGTGCTAAAGAACACAAACAATGCGCAAGCTATTGAGCAGCCCATCTGCAGCACTTTATCCACGTACCATTTGCCATCAAAATGCATACCCAGTAGCTGAAAATCCTCTGGGTGTACCGGAAGTAGCTGAAAAGCTGATGTTGCACTTTGTCATCAATACACATGGGCCCGCCGCCACTACCAGTGAAATGGCCTCATCCACTGACAAGTAGGACACTGACATCACCTTCTCTGTGATAAAGTCATTTACCGACTTACCCGCCGGCCATGAAAAATGCTGGATAAATCAAAATTGCCCTTCCCCCTTCTTGAGAACAACCCTGATTGGAGACACAATAAGGTTCCCCATAGGCCAATCACCCAAGGTTCAGCCATTACTCCCTCCCGAACCTCCTTTACTAACTTGTCCCTCACCACCTGCTTGTATTCTGCTGCCGAACACAAACTACCTGCTCATCGACGCATTCTCGGACCCTCATACCCCAACCTAAAACCCCAGTGAAATCCCTCCTGCAGCAACTCTGCATCTTCCGCTCGCCCGTAAAATCCTAACCAGTACTCCAACCTCTCGAGGTTAACAAGAGTATGAGTCCTTTGCCCCAGGGCCTTTGCCCCCCTCTACCCGCTGTTGGGTCTGTACATTTCTGCTGATGTCCTCCCTATCCTCCCCCATACTAGTGCCACTGCATCCCGCTGTGAGTGTTGTATGCACCCCATGCCCCATAACAGTTGACCAGGGGGTGTCTACCTGAACACTTTGAACATTCGTGGTGGAATTTGCAATACCCCAGAGTGCACAACTCATTGTTAAATCCCAACAAGTCCCTCCTGTCCCTGGCAAAAGATTATGAGGGTCCACCCACCCCTCCCCGGGTGGGACACCCTTTAAGGGACCATATACATTACGCAGACCACTTGCTGTGAATATAGTCTTTCTCCCTTTGACAGCCCCTATAGTGTGCTGTCACAAATCAAAATCCAATTTACCCCACTTGGCTTCCGGGTCCCACGCCCATCGCGCCTGAAAATCCTCATCGCACTGCACCTAAGCATCCCCCTACCGTGAATTAGACGTTCCAAATCACCTCCATGTACTTAAATTGGGCCACAAAGCGATCTGGATATTTCTTGCAATATATGCTGGCATATATTAAGAAAGCCGCCATCCAATTTTCTATCATAAGAGGAACTTTTAGCTGCTTGGCCAATTCATATTTTTCCTCCTTAGAACCTTCTTTCAACCTCACCTCTCTATGCAGGAGTTTTAACATTTCCACTTACTCCCCTTTCCAAATGTGCTCCTTTGTAGCCAACATCAAATGGACACCCAACGGTTTTGTCACTCCCATATGAGGTATGTCTTAAACTTCAACACCTTACTATCTGGCCTGTCTTTCTTTCCTCCCCCCCTGCAGCCACCCCTAAGTCCTCTGTTTTGTTGGAGCCCCCTCCTGTGCCCCATTACCCACCTCTTGCTTCCTTTTTTGAACCATGCACTGGCATCCATTGTAGGAGTGTAAACCTTTTTTATGGCCTTACCTGATGCCAAGGTTGGTGCCCGTGCTGATGCCATCCGACTTGTCGTCCTGCATCAGCCTTACGCACCTGCAATATACAAGACACCTTGTTAGAAGGCTACACCCCCGCTAGCTTCCGGCTCTTCTTCCTGGAGCTCGGCCTTTTCCAAACAACTGTTTTCATCATAGTCCAACGTAAACCCACCCATTGGTCATCCAAACACTCATTGCCCAGCACCTCCAGTGCCTTATACTCTCCAACCTTCACCGCTGCACTGCTACGCCCAGCCCCTTGGAGAGCTGAAGCCACCCTGCCCTGCCGGTTTGCTGCTGCTGTTCATGACCTACCAGCTGCTGGAGCCAACTGGGTCATTCCGGACATTCTTGCATTGTACGCTTTGGGATTAGGCCTGAGCGGCCAAATCCAGGCTGGCCCCCCGCACACCTGCCCCTCCCTCCTCCCAATCCGGCTCCATTTCCTCGCCTCCCTCACAGGCCTCTCGAAGAATCCGCCCTTCCCCCACCCCAGCCGACTTCTGATGACTTCTTGGCTCATGCCCATCCCCAGGCCCCTCCTCCCACCCAGCCCCCCTCCTCCCCTCTCCCGGCAGCAACGCTTAAATCTAAGGGGTCCACTGAGGTGGCTCGTCTCATTGGGCCCTTTACCTCCTCGTGTCTGGGGAAGGTGGGTGGCTCCACAGATTCCCCTTTTTTGCCCTTGCTCATACCTGCGGACCCGTATATGCGCCTGCACCCTTTGCCCCGCTCTCCCGGGCCCGGCTGCACCCTCCTACTGCTCTGCGCACGGGCTGGCCAGCCCAACAGGATTGTGTAAGACACGCGCTACCCTCCCCTCCTTTCCCAACGCTGACCCTGACCACAGCAGGCCTGGCCTCTGCCCTCGATGTGGCCACATCCCTGAGGACTGAGCAGCCGCGAAAACTCACTTTTCGGGGCACAACCCCTGATGTCCACCCAGCCCAGAGCGGCGATCATGCCAGCACAGCCACCGCCACCCCGGCAGATGTCTGGGGAGGCACATGAGTTGGGCAGGGTGGAGCTTCCCCAACCGCCAGGTCCATCCTGCCAGCTTCTCTCAAGAGACGCATCATCTCCGCCACTAACATCTCGCTGCTAGACATGGTAAGAGTGGAATTCCTATTCAACACTAGACGAAAACACATAATGAACTGCGACAAAGAAGCAACCAATGACAAGGGTTACCAGCCACCAGGTCACCTGAACCTAAAATGGTGGCCGGTAGCCCAAATTGTACTCCTAAATTGATGTTGCGCTATCTTTGGGCTATTATATAGCCCAACACAAAATGGCAGTCGCTGGATTGCACCACCCTCTTAATCTGCCTAGGGGACAGACTTCCCCCTGGTCGGCTGCCCTCAAAACCCCCTTTGGGCACGGAGAGATTAAGTGATTTGCCCAGAATCATAGGATGCTGAGCGTCCAGCCCCTGTGAACTGGGTTCCCCAGCTTCGAGGCTGACTGCTCTAGCCGTAAGGCCACATCCTCTCAGCTGTTGATAATAAAATTCAGTTCTCTGTGGAGGTAAAGTGCCTCCTCCTGCTCAGCAAGACTGTCCTTGGAAACTTTTGCTTATCTCTCGGACAACTGACAGGTCTGATATATTAGAAACCTGATTTTTCAATAACAATGGATATCTATTTGTCAATTAAAAACTTCTAAACATTTTCATTGTAAAGGTACTCTATTCACACACTCTTACACTGCGGATGACATCACAGGCTTTGCCTCTTAAGGGTAAGAGAAAACCTAAACCTGATTTAACCAAATGAAACTGATCAAACCCTGTACAATTCAGAAGCAAAGGACACTGCCCTTCAAATTTCAGAGATATAGTTAGTCAACTGCAGCTCTCTATCCATTGGGCTGCCTCCTCACTAAATTAACATCCTTCAAAAGGTCTGAAAGACTGCTCTACACCTCATTTATGGCCCATGGAAACCCCATATATCACCCAACATCGCAGAAACCTTTACCAGGCTACTCCGCTCTAACAGCGACTACTATCTTGCAATCCCTAAAGCAAATGTATGCCCTAAAGAGACAGACACATTTCAATGACCTGGCCTCGCCTCAGGAACAACCTGCCTCGACATCTACTTAACTCCAACGACCTCCTGGCATTCACAAAAAACTTAAAACCATTCTATTGTAATCTTTGACTCTTTTGGTCCACATTGCTCTCACTCTCTCTCTAGCACCTAGAAGCAATTTACTGATGCCATCAGTGCTACACAAATATTTTTTAATAATCGAGTAAGTAATGGAAATCGCAGAAAGTAGAGACATTATACTTTCTGTTCTTCCAGTTACTTTATGTACCCTCAGACAAGGGGTACCTATGGCAGTGCCATAGAGCCCAAAGGGCCAGCCAGAGGCAGAATCTGCTACCCCACCCCTAATTCACATTTGTGTGTCTTACTGTATGTTCCAGGTGAACAAATAAATAGTTGTAGGAAAATGCCCCTGTTTGCTTGCTTACCCCCATTTTTTGCTATATTTTGTTGTTGTTGTTTTGATTTTGGACACTGCTGTCAAGTGCCCGGTGCATGTGGTCTGATCCCTAAAGCATATCAAAATTACTATGACTACACTCCTGATTGGCATATTTAACTAACCTATAAGTCCTGAGTAAATAGTAAAAAAGTGTACCCAGGGATTTTAAGTTAAATGTCACTAGTGGACTGCAGCACATATTGTACCACTGCTAAAATAACTGTGCAAATCATGTCTCAAGGCCTGCCCCTGTAGCTGTGTATGCAGGTTTGACTCTACAATTTTGAGCTGGCAAAATAAACCTTTTACCAGGCCTAAACCTTTGTTTCAAATACTTATCAGTTCACCATAACATAAGCCCTAAATGCCAATGGGGCAGAGCGCATGGCATTTAAAAAGTATAACATGTGTATTTTATGTTTCACACGTACTGGCAGCGGAACAACTCCAAACTCATTTTTCACTGTGGCAAGGCTGACTTTCTCTTAGGGGAGTGCTGGGTTGCATTTAAGCACCTCATAAAGAATAACTTGAGTTTGGGAGTAGCTGGAAAATTATTTAAGAACTCATCTCAATAGTATTTAAAATCCAAGTAAATGGTCAAGTGGGATTTTATATTACTGCTGTCATATTTTATATTACTATTTTGAAAATGGTATTCTTAGAAAAGTTATCATTTTTCTGCCTTAGCCAAACGTGCATTTCTGACAATGCCCACTGTCACTTAGGAGCTGAATGGCTCCTTGATTAGGTGTGAAGTTGCTCCAGAACTGATATAAAGGGAGAGGGATTGACCTTTCCCTGACAGGATGGGCATCTGGCTTGAGCCCAGGAACTTAATTAACTTCAAAGGATGCCTACCTTGTACTCATAATAGGGACTACCCCCACTATTAACCATTTAGCCAGTCAGCCACGAATCCCTGTGGGAGAGGAGAAACCCCAGAACTGGTTTGGAATGGCCACAAGGAGGGGGAGGGTCCTTTATCATGGCCCCATCTCTGGGTGGGCACAGGTAGCTCTGCACAAGAGAAGATATGTTCTGCCATGTTGATTTGGGTAAAGAGAGACACTGTAGGATAGGTAAAAGTAAAACACCCAGGAACTGCTGAAAACATGGGTAGGGACACAACTGCAAACTTTTCCTCCATTGGTTAGGAGGAGTCCTGGAGTTTACCCCACCCACATGCTAGCACTCGGCATAAATGGGGCACCTCCCAATAGCCTCTTCAAAACAGCTCTAGACCTGTGGAATAAAGACAAAGGACTGCACCTGCTATAGTGATATGTGAGGAGAACCCCAACAGTTGGACCTGCTTCTATTTGTCTCCAGGACTGAGAAGTGGACTATAAGGGTCATTTGGCTGACCTTCTGTTAAGCTAAAGGGACGCAAAAGCTGAAAGAAGCACAATTTCCTGAAGAGCCTAGCTAACCAGGTCTAACTGAACCTGCCCAGGAACTTGCTGGTGGCCTCTACTGCAGTGAATCCTGAACCCTAAGTGGTGTCTCTAAGGACATGGGGCTCCTAGATAAGTGCCAGAGTTTACTTCTCCTGCATAACCCTAAAAGCTGGGACTTAGAAACTCTATCATTTTTGACTGGAGAACCAACAGGTGACCGGGACAAACCTGCCAAGCCAATCTGACAAAAGTGCTTTGCCCCAGAGCCAAAGATTCAGGTTGCAACTGATCAGAGCTTGTCTGCAGCTGCAAACCCATTTCTAACCAGGGTTTAGATTTTTTTATTCCTATTCCAGTCAAAGCGAAACTAGGAAAAGGTTTGGACTTCGGAAGGGTAACATTGACTATTCCCACTGCAGCCTAAGCAACTGTAGGGAAAGTGTTGGACTTCAGAAAGGTTAAGTTTACTATTACCACTACAGCTTCAGTCTAAGCAAAGGTAGGGAAAGTGTTGGAATTTGAAGAAGTCAGATTTACTATGCCCAATCCAGTCCAAGCAACAGTAGGGAAAGTGTTGGACTTTGAAGAATTCAGATTTACTATTCACACTCGAGTGTAAGCATGAGAAGGGAATGAATTGGACTTCAGAGGGAATAAATATAAGAATACAAATCCTATTCATTTATTATGAATATTTAAAAACATAATACAAGTAAATAATTGAATTATATCACATAAATCAAATACATACTACAGTATTTAACAAAAACAAGAACCTATTTTAAATCATGAAATAAAAAAACATAATGAAATTGCTTCTAATTACATCCACTCCCCTGCCTTAAAAAAACATGAAAACTTACAAAATGTCAACATAAGTAAAAAAATATTTATGTTAAATAATTACCTAGGAACTGATCATTTCACATACAAAATTATAAAAACACTTACCAATAAATTAATTGGGAATTGAAATAAAACAATTGATTAACATAATAAGTAAAACATTAAAATTATGCATAATTAATATCAATTAACCGTGTGTAAAAAACAAAACTTGAAAAATACGTTATTACTCTGCAAGAAAATGCCACAGTATTAACAATTACATTTCTAACAAACATATACAAATTAAACTAGCCATTAAACAAACACTAAATAAATTGAACAACAATTATAAAGCTAAGTAATTTATGAATTTAATGATAAATTAAAATGTAATTTAACATTAAAAAATAGATGAAAACTAAAATATATAATTTTAATTGAATTACTCACCCACCCATTTCCCATATAAACCCAACCTGCTACTAAAATATAATTTACTATTGAAAATAATGCAAATAAAATATACATTAAAATAACTTAAACTAAAAAATATAAAATAAAAACTGAGCAATTAATTTACAACAAGCTAATTAGTAATAAGTTTAATTTAACTATGACTTAACTTCCCACTGAGTTTCCTTAACAGCCCAACAACATGTAACTACATTATAAATTAGTAATATATTTAAAAATAAAACACTAAAGCGCTTACAACTACAATCATTATTTGAAAATATATAAATTATATTAACAATACTAAGACCTAAAATAAATATATTAACTAAAACATATTAAGTTAATTTAAAAAATAATATTTTTTATAACTATATCAAAGAAAAAGATAATAAAAACAACAATAATCTTGAAAACAATAGTATAAACAGAAAAAACAACATGTTTACCTACTATATACTTCCTGTCCCACGATATTTCAGTAATAATGATATTTTTGAAGCAATATTTGTCCCACGATATTAAAAAACAATATTCTTGCCAAATACCATGTTTTGCGATTACTGTTATTGATTTACCAGCAAGTTTTTAAAAAGCCAAGACAAGTTTCTCATATCTCTTTCAAGACAGCGACCATTTCCGACTTACTCACATGACTCCTTTCCTTTAAATAATGGGCAGTTTTGTGACTGACATTGTTTACAGATGGCACCTTTGAAAGTGCACACTCACCGTTTCTCCATGCGCTGAGAATTTACTGCAAGGCAATTTTAACCTCCCTAACCTTTGCCAGCTCCACTAAACAGACCAACAATTAATCCTGAAGGTTGACCCTGAGGGAAATATGATCGACTTCATATCCAGACAAGACATAGCCCCATGGCAGCTAAGCAAGTGCCTGGCATGCTATGCCATCGAATCCCTATTTACATGCAGGGACATCTCCACTTTGAACTACACTTTTGTACGTGGTGCAATACACATTACTTACAAGAATTATGAAATTAGGCAACATCAGTCCTGCGGCCACCTTCCTTAGAGAATGTACCTTGGGTTATTTGACTGCGCAGTAACACAAATGAACTCTGTAGGCGCATCGTTGGGTGAAGAGAACCATGTACTACTGAGACGGCTCAAATATGGCAAATCCAGTGTATTCAGGTTCAATCAATGGAAGATGACCTTCAACTGGCCTAAAAATCTGCGTGACCTCACTCAAGGATTAATTCTCCTACCATCCTAGGCCGACATTATTAAATCCTGTATCAAACCTCAAAAGAAAGACACAAAATCAATTGACCAAACAAAATTTACTTGGGTGTTTCAAATAACCCATGGAACACTGCAAATATACAAAAAAGCAGCAGGGTATGAAGACTAGCACCAAGAGAATATAAAAAAAACTGTCCAAAAAAAGGACTCCAACAAAGGGTACACGCCTTAAGAAATTCACATCTCAAACTGGTATGGACAACTAAGGCCAAATATTTTGAATCAGAATGGGCACATGTTCACTCCCTTCCAGGGTCACACAATCAAGCAAAATTCTGGCAGTACGTCAATAAATTAAACAATAAAGCCAGTGTAAGGGGTAACGGAGTCACTATGGAAAACTGAATTAAACACATTGATGGTTAGCACAACGGCTAACTCTATTTAAGGCTGAGACAGACTACTGGGCCAAGATTCTCACCCGTTCTACTATCACTGCTTCCAAATGGCCCACAATTTGGAGTGGACTGCAAACTCCACTCCTCCGGTGGTGCTGGCAGAGTTTTGCGTAGAGTTCTGAAAAAACTCTACCAACCGCTGCGTGGCGGAGTTTTTTCTGGCGCGCCGCTCGCCAACGCTAAGTTGCCAAGTATGAGCTAGGAAATCGAGTGCTAGACTGCCTCCCGGTGAGATTTCTCAACGTGGGCGGTCGCAGCAGGTCGCTACCGCTCGCGTTGAGAAAGCTGTCGCTTGCGTTGAGAAAGCTGCCGCTCCAGAAGAAAATCTACTTGAGCAGCAGAAAGAAGCAGTGCCCTATGGCGCGCCGCATGGTGCTGTTCGTGCTCATTTTAGAGTACGGGACATGCTACCAGTACTAAAAATCTGTGCGAGCAGCAAGACGTAAGAAACTCTGCATCTTGCAGAACTCAGCTGAATTTCGCAGAGTTCTTAAGTAACTTCACAGAATTTCACAGTGTGAAACTCCGCGATTTCCACCCATCTCAACCAAAAATCCACACTACTGGAGAGGACCCATATAACATCCAATTCATAAGAAAGGTTTCAACACTGACCCACCAAACTATTTACTAATAGCTTTGTTACATGTAGAGACCAAAGCCTAGAAGAACTAGAGGCATGGTCCACTGAGGGAAACATAATTCCATACTAACAAACCAGGTTCAGGCCTAAGTCATCAACAATAGAGAACACAGTTGCCTTGGCTGAGGAGGGAGAACATGGCGGCCGGCGAGTAGCGGGTCGCAGAGGCTCCTGGAGCTATGAGACTTTCTCATTCACCAGAACGGTTGAAGTTACGGACATAGGGGTAATGACTGGGACAATGAGGAGGAAATAAAGAAATTAAGGGAGCTTACTGTAATTGGGGGCTGAATGAGCGACACAACCCCTCCCCCTTTCATGCCAGTGGGCCAAGCAGCAGCGCCATCAGTTGGATTACCCGACCGGGACTCCCATTGGGCTCGAGCAGCACTCGAGCTCGGCAGAGGGCGAAAAGCCACTGCCCAGCTCTCAATCCAGGGGAGCGATGGTAGAGGCAGCACAAGGGCTGCAAGTCCCCGAAAGGAGGAGGAAAGAAGGTCGGCGAATGTGGAGTCAAGTAAGGAGGAAGACAGCAGAAGGACACTAGAAAACCTCAGAAGGATTGGTGGAAAGGGAGGTATTATTTTTAATGAGGAGGCAAGTCTGAGAAAAAAGCAGTATAGTCGCTGTTAGGCAACAGGAAGGTTTGCTCGGTGGAAAGTAAAGGCAACTCAAGACCCGGACAGTGGCGCGAAGGTACAGGAAAGGAGCACTACCCAGGGCAGATATTTCCTTAGAAGTTTAGATCCATATAACATCCAATTCATAAGAAAGGTTTCAACACTGACCCACCAAACTATTTACTAATAGCTTTGTTACATGTAGAGACCAAAGCCTAGAAGAACTAGAGGCATGGTCCACTGAGGGAAACATAATTCCATACTAACAAACCATGTTCAGGCCTTAGTCATCAACAATAGAGAACACAGTTGCCTTGGCTGAGGAGGGAGAACATGGCGGCCGGCGAGTAGCGGGTCGCAGAGGCTCCTGGAGCTATGAGACTTTCTCATTCACCAGAACGGTTGAAGTTACGGACATAGGGGTAATGACTGGGACAATGAGGAGGAAATAAAGAAATTAAGGGAGCTTACTGTAATTGGGGGCTGAATGAGCGACACAACCCTTCCCCCTTTCATGCCAGTGGGCCAAGCAGCAGCGCCATCAGTTGGATTACCCGACCGGGACTCCCATTGGGCTCGAGCAGCACTCGAGCTCGGCAGAGGGCGAAAAGCCACAGCCCAGCTCTCAATCCAGGGGAGCGATGGTAGAGGCAGCACAAGGGCTGCAAGTCCCCGAAAGGAGGAGGAAAGAAGGTCGGCGAATGTGGAGTCAAGTAAGGAGGAAGACAGAAGAAGGACACTAGAAAACCTCAGAAGCATTGGTGGAAAGGGAGGTATTATTTTTAATGAGGAGGCAAGTCTAAGAAAAAAGCAGTATAGTCGCTGTTAGGCAACAGGAAGGTTTGCTTGGTGGAAAGTAAAGGCAACTCAAGACCCGGACAGTGGCGCGAAGGTACAAGAAAGGAGCACTACCCAGGGCAGATATTTCCTTAGAAGTTTAGATCCGGGGGAGGGGGGTTAATGAGGTCAATGGGATCATCAGGGCCAAGGGAGTGTGCAACTTGCAGGAACAAAGGAAAGCATCACAGATTCAGTAAGGGAATCTTTGGGATTAAACTTAGAGCAAGTAACAGCTGAAGACTGGGTTATTCCCAGGAAAGGGAAAGGGAAACTCAAGAAGAAAAAAGCAAACACAGAATTTTAAAATCACTCCCTCTCTGAGGACTTTTCTTAAGGTGATGCCAAAAACTGTAATTCTAAAAAACTCAGGTATACCCTCTCTGACCATCATTTCACCACCTGTGAAGGGTGACGGTGTTGTAAGTCCGAATAGGTTCCAAGTTCTGGCCGAGGCACCCCAGTTTGCTGAAGCTACCACCCCCAGCATCTTGAAGATGGAGGGGGATAAAATAATGCTGGTTTTAGATAGGGACTCCGCACCCCCTTCCCCACCCCAGCAGACAGTGGGCCAAGGAGGCTCACAGTCAGGATCTACAAGACGAGATGTTGAGGATAAACATTCAAGAAAGGGGGTAAAACAAGACCTAGTACCCTTACCTCCAGCTCATTCATCACCACAATCAGTATCCAACTTAATCCAACTCTTAACGACGAAAGTCAGGAGTAGATTTGAAACCTCCGAGCTGAATCAGATGATAAAGTAGAAAAGAAGTTGGATGACCTTACGGCCAGGACGTTAATATTGGAAACCTCAGAGAAGGATTTGACCCTTCAAACAGAGGCTAATAAAAGAGAGACTACCCTGTTGAAAGGTAATGGAAAGGGGATGCAAGAAAAACTAGGTTCCTTGGAGAACAACCAGAGTAGGAACAATCTGCACCTGTTAAAAGTGCTGGAGGAGGCAGAAGGGGATGACTAAATCATTTGTCGTAAGATTGATCAAAGAAGGGGCCAAGGGTGTGCTTCAATCACACTGTCACGGGAGAAGATGACGGCCGGCTAGACTGACCGGTCGGGAGCTCCGTGCTCACGAGGCAGTACACAGAGAACTACATACGGACACGAGCCAGGAAAATGCCTAATCGAAAAATAATTAAGAAATGCCATTGTCACTAGAGAAGATCGCTGCATCCGGAAACACCGGAGAATCTGTAAACAAGCTCAAACTCACCACGCTGCTGGAGAACGGCAAGGAAGCGACCCGGGTCAGCAGCGGTGCTCTCCGTCTGTTTACCAGCTTGTGGGCGGTGGCTTCAGCGGGACAACGGAACTGCCGAAGGGCGGCCGCAAGAGTCCCTTTCTCCTTCCGGGGCACCGTGAGAAGTGCAGCGCAAGGCAAGCTTTCCCCCCTCTCCGCGTTGAGCATGAGCGGGGCGAGATCAGTGGGAGGTCAATCGGCGGCCACGGAGCCATCCGGACTGCAGGAGACGCGTGCAGCGACCACCGGAGCTCTCCTGGAGACGTCCTGCATGAACCGGGTAAGCGGATTAGATTGCCTGGAGGGGGGATTCTCGCTGGAAAACACGGCGCTGGCAACGGGGGGAGGAGGAATTAGCACCACCGTACCAGGGGAGGAGCGGGGGGACATTTTCACTACTTCCAGCTCCTCAGTGACAATAATAACGGCAGATAAAGAGCAAGATAAAAAATCAAGTTACTGACTCAGAAATAGACAGTTCGTGGAAACCACCCTGACTGCCACTATCAATCAAAATGCCGTGCTTCGAAGTACGAAAAGGGGAAGTAAAAAACAGGCTACAATAGCAGTCCCTATCCCCCGAGCCAAAGGGAAACAAGCAAACGAAAAAGGGCCAAGAGGAGGAGAGGGGGTCCTAGGCCGTAGAATCAAGGTTACTCCATCCCTGAGATCATTTTTTAAAGTCCAAGTACAAGATCAAGTGACGAAACCAAATTATCCCGGTAAAATCCAAAGTTTTGATAAATCCATGAATAGTAAGGAGACTAAAAAGACTATGGATGGGGATAGAGCGCTAGCCCCTCAACAGATGCAAGTAACAAATGACACACCTAGCGTGGAACATACAGAGCAGCATTTAAACCCTCCTGAGCCCACCCAAAACTCCACAGATCAAATTCTGGAGAGAATGTTGCAAGAAATGAGGGCAAAATTCGCAATCTCTGAGGATAACCAGTCTAAGATACAAGAGGCTTGTGAAATGCTAGACGCTAAGCTGAATGTATTAGGGGAGAGAGTAACAGCAGTGGAGGCGGCTGTGGAGATCCTCAGTAAAGAAGCGGAATTAAATCAGAAGGAAATTAAGATGTTGAAAATAAATGATGAAAGCACTAGAGGTAAGCTAGAGTCCTTAGAAAATCAAGCAAGGAGGAATAATCTAAGAATTTTGAACGTGCCGGAGGGACAAGAAGGGGATGACATTAAAAAATATATTGTACTTCTACTAGAAGAAAACTTCCCCTGGGCAAAGGCGGAAGTCTTAACAGAGGATATACAGAGGGTGCATCGAGACCCCTTCAGTAAAAACAAAATGAGAAAAAACCCGAGGAAAATCTTAATAAACTTCAAAACCTACACCCTCAAGGAAAAAATGTTGAATGAGGCCTTAAAAAAGGGCTCTCACAACAAAGATGATTGGTCCTTTAGAATTAGATCGGATATCTCTAAGGCAACCCAGGACAGACAATAGGAACTTGGACAACAGATGCAGCAATTAAGATCTCTAGGGGCCACAGTCCAGATGAAGTTCCCTGCGGCTCTAAGAATGATGTGGAGGAATAAAATGCATACCATTAGGGAACCAAAGGAGGCTGAGCTTTTCCTGGAACAAATGTGAGGTCAAACGCAAGAAAAATAGTAGACTACCAATTTAAAATTACCGAAGCGAGCACGGAGCCCAAAAGGGCTATTAATATTGCCCAGTGAAGAAAGAAGGGAGGCTTCTCCAGGGATGGATGAATTATTAGAAATAAAAGTGAAAAAATTTAAACACATGGGTGGGAAACAAACTAGGGAAAAAAATAAAAAAGAGTCCTCACAAAAAAAAAAGATGAAGGAGAATGGGACCTGTAAATTAGTGGAGAGACCCCCGAACAAAAAAGAAATAAAAGAATGAAGAAAGGCTCAGCAGTAATTAACATACTCTCTTGGAATGTTAATGGTCTTAGAACTAAGAGCCAGAGAAGGAGAATATTTGAATATTTAAAAACAGTAGATAGTGAAATTCTAATATTACAGGAAACGCATCTCTTGAAAAATGAATGGGAAGAAATAGGAAGGATCGAAATAGAGATGGATAGATTCATATGTATGTACAAACTAGGACTGTTGTATTAAAGGAGTAGCAATATTATTCAAAAAATCTTTTAAAGCAAAAATACAATCAGTGGAAGTAGACAGAAAAGGGAGATGGGTGGTAACCAACGTGAGAATAATCAATAAACAGTACACCATTGTTGGTTATTATGGGCCCAACACAGACGACGCAGATCCGTTACAAAAGCTGTACACACACTTATTGTTGGTATCCTCCCTAATAATCATGGGGGGAGATTTTAATATAATCCTGGACCCCAAGGTGGACCACCTCCCCCCAAGAAAGGAAGCAAACCTTTTTAAAATGAGGGGTTGGTTGGGGATCTGTATAAAAGATCTGGGTTTGGCAGATATTTGGAAGGAGAAAGGAGATAAAGTGCAAGCTTTTACATTCCAAAATAAAAAATTAGGGTAGTGGTCCAGAATAGATTACTTTCTGCTGGACAGAAGTCTAATAGATAGCACGCAAAAGGTGGAACAACTACCCGCTCACCTATCCGACCACTCAGCAGTTCTACTAAAACTCCAAATGAAACAAAATACCACCGTAGTAAGATGGACGGTAGACCGCACAATTCTCCTGGATCCACAGAATATAAAAGCTCTTAGGAAAGAAACGGAACACTATTTTCAAATGAATAAAAAAAGCACCTCTATTCAAGTAACTTGGGATGCCTATAAGGCAGTAATAAGAGGAAAGCTACTCAGTATAGCTGCATATAAATCTAAAAAATGAAATATAAAATTGCCGAACTTGAAGGCATAATAAAATCTCTTGACATGCAATTAATCACACAAACTGTGGGCACAGAAAAGGAAAAAATAGAACTGGAAAGGTCAATAAATAAAGAAGCCCTTGCGGAAATATTGGAAAATATTGTGAAAGAGAAATGGGAGGCCAGTAAACTGTCCCATTATGAATATGGAGAAGGATGTAGTAAAATGCTGGCGTGGAAGACAAAAACTGACCAAACCAGAAATAAGATAGTAGGTATACAGCCCGAGAACTCTGCTGAAATAAGCACTGAAGACTCCGTAATTATACAGGAGTTTGTTAAATTCTTTGAAGAGCTGTATACAGAAGACATCACGCCAACAAAGGAACAACTCCAAAAATATCTAGAGGGGTTAGATCTCCCAATACTATCACAAGAAGAAGGAGAAGACCTAAACGCTAGAATTACAGATAAAGAAGTAGACGCTGTCATCAGAAGTTTAAAGGGAGGCAAGGCTGCCGGTCTGGACGCCCTGCCCAATGAGCTCTTTATCAATTTAAGAGAATTTCTGGTTCCCCCTCTTGTGGATCTGTTAAATAATATTTTTGAAGAGAAAGGAGAATTTCCAGACTCTTGGAATGACGCAGTAATCAATATCCTCCTAAAACCAGGGAAAAACCCAGGTAAATGCGAGTCTTACCGCCCAATATCTTTATTGAACTGCGACTACAAAATATTTACACAGATCATGTCAAAGAGGTTGGGGAGAGTAGCTGGCCTTCTGATTAATACCGACCAAAAGGGGTATGTAAAGGGAGACAGTTACTGGATTTAACACATGAACTAATTGGATCAATTGACTTAGCCATAAAAGAGCAGATACCCCTATCTATAATTACCTTCGATGCGGCTAAAACATTCGACAGAGTGAATTGGTCTTTTTTGAATAGCCTTTTGGTCAAATATAAACTGGGAGAACTTTCAGGGAATGGTAAAGAGACTATATAGTAATCCAAGGGCCAAGATCTTAATAAATGGGAGCCTCACAGAAGATATAAGGATCAAGAGAGGTACAAGATTGGGATGTCCCTTGTCCCCCCTACTTTTTAATCTATATATCAAACCCTAGCACAAACTCTCAGAAATAATCCGGAGATACCCCCCTTCCGACATCAAGGATGGGAGAAAAAAGTCACTCTCTACGCAGACGACTTAATGATCTTTACGGAAGGCTTCATGGGATCAATAAACACCATAGAAGAAACATTGGAAAATTTTGGAAGAGTATCGGGATACCTGACCAATCAAGCAAAAACGGAAGTAATGGAATGGAATACCAATAGCAATAATCATCTTGTAAAAGAAAAGATAAGGTATTTAGGCATAGAACTGGTCAAAGACCTGGATAAAGTAGCCCAGATAAATTTAAAAAAACCTCTTTGTAGAGACAAGGAAACTACTTAAAGTATGGGGGGCCTACCACTGACCTTCCTGGGGAGGTCGAACATAATCAAAATGTCAATCTTACCCAGATTCACCTACATTAGCTCAATTCCAATAGAGTTTAAGAGGGAATCAATAAAGAAGCTACAAGGGGAATTAAATAGTTTTATATGGTCATCAAAAGCGACAAGAATAGCCTGGCAAAAACTAAGGAGGAAAAAAGAACAAGGCGGGATAGCTAGCCCCGATTTGCTAGAATACTGTAGAGCTTTTCAATTTAAATACATGAGGCTATTACTAAAAGAGTATGAGTACTATCCCGCCTACCTACAAGCAATGATCGTAAGTGGATGGCATTTTTTATATAAATTCGGACACCCAAAATTCTTTAAAAAGGTGAAGCTGAAGGTTCTCAAATCAGCCGTAAAGTTATGGTATCACATTAGAAGTACTCTTAGGATACCCTATTACAGCAAATATGCCACTATATGGGACTCACCAGGGACCCCGGAATGCCTCAAAGACAGGCTTGCAGTTCCACTAAGAACATCCGGAATACTCAAGTGGGGTCAACTGATGTCAGAGAACAAAATCATTGAGTGGGATCAATTAGAACTAACAACAAAGGGTTCCTTGTCAAAATTTAAATTTTATCAACTTTTAAGTTGGGCAAAAACTTTAACAGAAAACAAAAAAGGAAACAACAAAATGGAGAAGGAGATGCAGGAAAACTCACCCCCCCCAAAAAAAAGAAGTTTCTAGATGGTATTGGGCCCTCATCTCAGCTGGTGAAGAACACTTTGCGGTCCCGGATGAGACCTGGGAAAGAGATCTGTTAATGCCGGATGTACAAAATATCTGGCAAACATCTATGGAAAAATGTTGGTCCATAGTGAAACCTGCTGCCTTAAGGAGAAATCACTTGTTTACCACCCATAGAGCCTATTAGACCCCGAAGAGGCTGTCAAAGTTCAGAGGGGCTACAACGAAGAAATGCCGAAAATGCGGTAAGGAGAAAGCAGATGACCTGCATATGTTCCGGCAGTGTCCACATCTCGAAGAATTTTGGCATGAAGTGGGTAAGACGCTCGGTGCACTATTAGAAAGACCAATTGATGTAAGTATTGATCTTGTTATATTTGGGATTGACCAGTCTGAACACCTAGTTAGGCCAACCAAGAAACAAGAGAATCTACTATTTTTGTTAATTTTATTAGCAAGAAGGGAAATATGCATCAAATGGGTAAGCCCTGCACCCCCCACATATAGGGATTGGTTGGCATCAATTCATAAAATAAACAAGCTGGACAGGAGGGGCAAAACCAGCAAAAAATATAATTTTTGGGAAATTCGGGAACAGTTTAAACAGCTTTAAATGTCTTTACCCGATCTTGCCAACTACCTACACTTCACCCGATAGTTTACCCCATGTTGTTCAATGTCCAAGGATTATGCAATGGCAATAAATAAATAGGCAAAGTGCCTGTTTGAGTAGCCAAATGGCTACCTCCCCCCCTCGGAAATATTTATTGGATCTGGTTATGGAAACAAAGGGACCCTTACCGCTATGCCAAGGGAAACACCTCCGCTGGTCTACAAAAATACGGGGAAATGAAAGGGTCGGTGCGATGAAGGTGGGGTCCCCGAAAACTCCTTACACCAACTATTGCAGTATGAGTACAAAAAAAAAAAAAGAAGGGGCCAAGGTAGATTGGCCTGAACAAGACATAATGAATGACATTCAGAGGGTACATAGAGACCCCTGTAGGTTAGCGCCGAACAAAACAATACCTAGGAAAATTGTGGTTCACTTCCATACATATAGAATAAAGCAAGAAATCCTCACTAAGGCCTTACAAACTAAGACGTTAACCATGGGTGGTACCAGATTTGAGTTAAGGTCTGATGAGTCTCAGATTACTGCAAACAAGCAGTGGGAGTTAGGCAAGCTCCTTGACCCATTAAGAAAACTAGGTGCCACAGCGCAACTTAGATTCCTGGCAAACCCTACGCGTAATGCACAACAACAGAATGCAGAAATGTAGACATGCAGAAGATGCAGAGGAGTTTATAAAGTCCTTATCAAATGCAGAGACACACTGGAGTGGGTTAAGAGGGTTAAGGGGCAGAGGAAAGTATTAAGGTTTTTCTTCCTTTCTTTCTTTCTTTCCCTTGCTCTTAGGCTCCTGGGTTTCTTTATTTTCTTACTCTACTTCTAATCACTCCCTAGGTGGGTTTGTAAGTTCAGTAAAGCAGTGGGCAGTTCTGGTGGTACTCTACAATAAGAGGTTTTTTTTGTAGACTCCGGGAAGTGTTGGGTTCACTAAGTGGGGAGCAGTGTGAGAAAAAATAAAATTATGATTTTAGGCGTCCCTGATACATTTGGCTTATGGGGTGGAGGATGTGCTTGGACCTGAGCGTTCGGATTGAGTTCCTGTCATGGAACATGAACGGGCTAATAGTCAAACACAGGAGGGAAAAGATATTGAAATATTTGAGGGATATTCTAGCTTAAGTGATAATTTTGCAGGGAATTCATTTGACTGGACAAAAGATGAGAGAGATTTTTAAGTCTAGAATATGGGTTCAAGAAACTATTTTTAATAGCCAGCAGATTACTATAAAAGGTGTGGCAATCTTGGTTAAAAAAAACAATAGAGTAGAGTAGAATTCATAAGGCAGGCAGGTGGGCTATTGTAGATTAAGGTGCTACCATCGCACATACACGGTTGTTGGCTGTTACGGCCCCAACCTAGATGACCCTGGTCCATTCAGTGACCTGCTGACAGAGCTTTTAGATTTCCCGGACAAAATTGTTTTAGCAGGGGATTTTAACGTGGTGCTCGACAATAATTTGGATTGCTCATCTAAGAGCAAAGCGATAGCAAAGAGCAAGATGCAGGCTTTAATAAAAACCACTATGAAGCAGTTGGGGTGGTGTGATATATGGAGAGTGAAAATGGGGGCTGTAAAGAGCTATACCTTTTTCAATAAAAACTACGGTCACCAATCAAGGATTGACCTCTTTTTGACCAGTCAATGACTAAAAGATCAGGTTCAGGCAGTAAGGCTTGTAGGAGCAGATATGTCAGATCATTCAGCAGTAATTTTAGTCCTAGATGTAGGAGAACCCACACCTCAGAGGAGAAGGACTATGGACCAAACTATAATACTGGATGATGGGGCAATCGAGAAACTAGGTTTAGAGTCCCAGGAGTTCTTTGAAGTTAACTTGGATACCGCCCCAATGGGGGTTGTCTGGGATGCGTACAAATCGATCAATCAATCAGGGGTTTGTATAACGTGCTTCTCGCGCTGTGGGGGCGGCTCCGGATCAGTCGAAAAGCCAGGTCTTGAGGTCCTTTCTGAATGCGTGCAGGGTAGGGGAGCATCTGATGTTCACAAGGAGCTTGTTCCAGGTCTTGGCTGCGATGTAGGAGAAGGCTCTTTCACTCATTCTGCTTCTGCGGATGCGGGGGACCTCTGCCAGGGTGAGGTCGGAGGAGAAGAGGTTCCTCTTGGGTACGTGGAAAGATACAAAGCCTTTTTGAGGGGGAGAATTATGGCTAGCCAAGTACTTAAAAGCAGAAAGTATAAAGCTGAGGTAGGGGAAATTGAGGGCAATATACGGTGCAAGGAACTGCCGCTTTTAATGAGTGGGGTACAACAGGGGCAGGGACAGCTACAAACAGCTCTTCAAACCCTAAAGCTAGATCTGGTGGGTGTGGTAGAGGAGAGAGTACAAGAAAGATGACAGGCAAGTAAACTCGCCCACTTTGAATATGGAGAAGGGTGTGGGAAAGTCTTAGCTTGGAACGTGAAGAAGAACCAGGCAAGAAGCTTTATTAAGGAAATTAAGTGTGAGGAAACACGAAGGTGTCTTTCAACTAGAGATGGAATTGAAGAGGTTTTTTTCATTCATTTTAGGAAAGTATATCAAGAAGATATGCTCACCACGGTTAAAGAGGTGGACGGTTGGTTGGGCGAGGATGTCCCCATCAAAGTTAGTGAACTGAAGGAAGAAACCATCAACAGTAGAATCACAGAGGGGGAGATCAGGAAAGCTATAAAGGGGGGAAAACCAGGTAAAGCTGAAAGCTCGGATGGATTACCCGCCGAGGTATATCAAAAATTGGGCAAGTTCTTTATACCAGCAATGGCGAAGTTATTTGGGGCGATCTTTGAGAATGGTAGCAAGCTGCCAACATCATGGAATGAGGCCATTGTGACCTTGAGCCCTAAACCAGATAAACCTCTGAATATATTAGCAGAAAGATGAAATGGGATGGCAGGGATTTGTTAAATGAAGATCAAAAAGGTTTTGTCAGGGGAAGGGGTATACGAGACCTCATGTATAACCTAATAGGAGCGATTGCTATAGCTTACGTTCATAAAGCTTCCCTGGTAACTCTGCCAAGTGCTTTGATAGGGTGAACTGGATGTATCTTCAGAAAATACTGAGGTTGACGAACTTGGATGAAAAGTTTTGCAGGACTGTAGAAATGATGTATAAGAACTCAACAGCAAGAACCTTGGTAAATTGGAATCTCTCTAGGTCCTTTAAAATCTCAAGGACAACCAGACAAGGTTGTCCACTGTCCCCCCCTCCTATTTAACCTATATATTGAACCCCTTGTGGTAAAAATCAGGGAGAGTGATGGAATAAGTCCCTTCAGGTATAGGGGTTGGGAGAAAACAATGGGGCTGTATGTGGACAACCTATTGATTTATACGTCTGATTTGCTCTCCTTGGTCCTGTTAATTTACGATATGACTGCACATTTTGGGCGCATCTCAAGCTATGAGGTAAACAAACATAAAGCGAAATTATGGCTTGGAACATAAATACACAGCAAGATCGCACTAAAGGGGAAATGAGATATCTAGGTATCAGATTTACACAGAATATAGAATAAATCCCCGAAGCTAATTTCAAAAAGGTTAATAGGGAAGTCTGTAAGCTACTATCAAGTTGGGCCCACCTGCCGTTGAGGATCATCGGAAGGGCGAACCTTGTTAAAATGTCGATCCTCCTAAAATTTACCTTCCTGTTTCGAAACATACCTATGGCCTTTAAGGAACAATGGCTTTAAAAGGTTCAGGCTAAGATCTCTAGTTTCATTTGGGCATCTAAAGGAGTACGGATCGCTTGGAAAAAGCTTAGATGAAAGGAAGATAAGGGAGTCTCTATCTACCGGACTTGTCCTATTATGCCTGGGTTTTTCTTTAAAAAAATGGAAGGATGCTTTTGAACGAACCAGATGGATTGGACATTGGGAAAATTCTCAGGGCAATGCTATCAGAGGTGAAAGGGGGGACAAAAGGTTTCATGTTTAAATTTGGAGACCCGAGATTTCTAAAAAAAAGTACGCCTCAAAACTTGACAGGGATTCACTACCACATGGTATAGAATCAGAAAGGAGACGAAGCTCATCTACTATAGTGGGCGGGCCCCTACATGGGATGCCCCAGATTCCCCTCAGTGGACTAAGGATAGCTTGGCTGTAGCTTTAAAATCAGCAGAAGTACTGAGATGGGGTCAGATTGTAGATAAGGGGTGCTTGATCCCATGGGAGAAATGGCAGGAGATCACTAACAACAAGCTATCCAGGTTTAAATATCTACAAATTAAAAGCTGGCATCACTCGGCTGGGGTTGACAACGGCTCCTCGAACAAATTCAAGACTCTGATGGCTGGAAATATCAAAAGGAGAAAGGAAGTGGCTAACTGGTAATGGCTCCTAATGAATTTAGCAGATGGTGACTTCAGATTACCAACGACCTGTGTGCAAGAGACTTGCCGGTGACGGAGCTAGAAGACCTATGACAAGTATCTTGCAGTATTTTGTACTCCACGGTTCGCGCTGCAAATTTAAGGAGGAACCATCTTTTCTGTCTTCACAGGGCCTACTGGACACCTTAAAAAGCTGTCTAAATTGGGGAAAGGAGCCATTCCTAGCGGCCCAAAACGTGGTCAAGAAAAGGTGGATGATATCCACATGTTTCTGTAGTGTCCCGGGATCCAATGTTTCTGGTCGGACGTGAGTAACTGTATGTCTGGGATTCTTGGTAGGACGCTCCAGATAAGCAAAGTATTGGTTTTCGTTGGGGTCCCGATAAATTATGAGATATTTTCAACCAATGGAAGAACGTTTACTTTTTATTTGGTGCTTTTGGCACGTAGAGAGATCTATAAAAATTGGATAAAATCTGTGCCTCCGACTAAGGTAGACTGGACTAATTCTGTAAAATACACAATCCGGTTAGATAGAGCTTCAGAAAACAAGAGCAATGAGTTTTGAGTGCTATACGAACAGTGGGTAAATGACTTGAATTCAACGACAGTCCTGTGATTAGGCCTTTATTACTTTACTATTCTGGTGGCTGGCTCACAACGGTGGTGCTGGAGTGAGTGGACCACGGAAAGAGAAGTTCTGTGTAAAGCGCTTTGCCATTGACCCAAAAACAAAGATCTCTTGTTGGCGCTTTGTCAAGGGGGGCTACAGAGTACGTTGCTTTTTTCTTTGTTTCTTCAAGGCGAATGAGGACTAAAAAAAAACCAACAAAAAAAAACATGGTTGCCTTATTCTTTCTGGTTGTCCATACCTCGCAGGTTTTCAATCCTCCCTCCTTCATCTGCTTTATAAACTACTCAGCTGGATTTGATGGTGTGGACCAAACATACCATGATCAAAGCTTGCACAACAAGGCATTTCCCCCTTCCTTTTGAAGGCAATAATTTTCCTGTACTCTAATACATGGCTCAGTGTCAAGCTAGGCAATGGGAACAAGGTCACATCCGAAATACCAAAATAATCGCGGCTTGAAACAGGGCTGCGCGTTAACACCTATTTGTTCAACCTTTACACAGCTGACTTAGGTCGAGCCAAATCCAAAGCCAAAACAGTTCCTCCGTGGCTCGGCATACACAAACTTCCCGTATTCCAATATGCGGACGACTTTCTTATTCTGGACCAAACCAGAAATACATTGCAGAGAGCTTTGGATCAACTTAATCTGTATAACCTCAGCAACAAGCTTATAGCCAATGCTTGGAGAAAAAGGCCATGATATTTGGAAAATAAAAACATAAATCCAAACAGACATTGAGGCTTGGAAAACTGAAAATCAACAACACTACAAAAAACAATTATTTTAGAGGTTTTTTTCCAACAACCGCAAGACCATTATACAACTACAGTTCCTCACAAAAAAAGGTTCAGCACAATTATTCACTCTATGTAAAATAAATACACACATACACTGCCCTTTGGCCTAAGCAATCTTACGAGTTGTGCGAGCAAAACTGCTACCCATTGTTTGGAATGGCCATCTAACCTTGCATGGGAAACTGTTGGTTGCACCGGACAAAATTCAGTGCGCCACCTATAGGCGAATCTTTAATTTACCTAACTACACAAGGAAATTGCTGCTTCGCCTCGAGTTCGGTCTGACCAGACAAGACCTGGAATGCAAGTGGTCTCATATTAAATGCTAATATTCACTTCTTGACAGCATACTCTGGAACTCGAAAACAGGTATTATTGGAGTCTTTAAGGCCTCAAACAAGCCCTGGGAAGCATACCTAAAAAATGCTGCAAACCTAGAGACAGTAACAACATTGCCTATAACGTTGATGCTCAAAGTACGGCCTGGCGGCCGCATTCGGCCCTCCTGACCCTTAGATGATGCCCCCTGATCAACAGCAACACTGGACTGCTGTTTATTGGCCTCAGCAGTAACAATAAAAGGATGTTAAACAAGCAGCCATGCATTTATTTAAAGGCTAAGGAGTGTTAAATAAAGGATGCAGCTAGGGAGTCCTGAACCACTTCGCTTTAGGAACACCTTCATTTTTAAAGACATCTTGCAGCAAAAGTGTAAGATTTGATAAAATCTCTTTAAAATTCAAACAGTGTATTTAATTAACATGCAGAATCCTTTCAATTTAGCACATCAGATTATATCAGTACATTGACAAGTATTAATCAAAAAGTGATAGTTTTCAAACATTAATTCTTATCTCCACCCTGACAACAATGTTAATAGTGAACTAAAGAGGCAAGTCAGTTGTTATGCACATTCTTTGGGTGGCTAGGGTTCCTATCTTGCATGAATATTATAGTTTAGTAAATCCAAACCAGGAGAAGGTTTTGTACAGTGCACATCTTGAAGTTATGTATTTCCTGGTCCTCTTATATGTGATAATGAAGAATAAGGAGGGAGCGTGAAATAAAACATTTGACTAGCATCACACAATTTGATCATGTGGGGAAGCCGGTATTAATCCCAGGTTTTCTGGTTTCACATTGTTCAATTCAACCACTAGATGTATATGTTTTGCTCCTGCTACACCCACCTTACTGCTAATCCCCTATCCCTATGTCCGAGTGCCCTGCTGAAATAACGCGGCCCGGCCTCAGTCACATCACGGAACAAACTTTTTGGCCCTGCAAAAATGTTCGTGAGTACCCATGGTCTATAACTACTCAGGCTATCAAGGCAATGCTGAAAAACAGGTGCTGGCCATTTCTCATAAAGCAGATATAGAGAAAAATCTGGACGCACCTTACGCACACATAATTTCAAGCTCTTACAAAACAACATAGATGCAGCCTTAACTAAAAAAGGGCGTCAGTAGAAAGAGCCTGTGCTTAATACTACGTGCAAGATTAATGACACTGCTGATTCAAGAAAATTGGACCAACTGGGCAACTCAGGCTGGTCGGCAGAGCTGCAGGTTTTGCGACTACAGGAGAGAAACAATGCTTCACCTCTTATGTTGCTTCCCAGTGTTTTTAGCAGAGCACTGTACTCTGTTGAGGCCAATGCATTTAACTCATGGAATCTGTACTAGTAAAGAAAAATGGGCCTTTTGTCTATGCACCAACAGACCGATGGCCTTAGCCCGGTTTGGCAAATTTATAAATATTTTGCACACCACAATAAAAAGACTGGACATCGGAATATAACTGGGGGGCTGTACCCGCTCACCCAGGTAGGTCCCAAAGACTCTTGGTCAGGGCCGGACCGGCTGTAGTGGGCATCGAGATTTTTACTGGGAGGCTGGAAGGGTGGGGGTTGGTTTTGAAGTGGTAGGGGCCAGTTTTGCAGCAGTGCTGCAATATCGGCTACAGTAACAAAAACAGCAAACAAGCATTTCCAGCCTCTTGGGGCAGGCAGTGCTTCTCCAGGAGTCATCCTGACACCTCACCCCTCCCCCCAGGACTGGCCCAAGAAAATTGCCATGACTGTCTTTGGTTCCCAGTCCGGCCCTGCTCCTGGTATGGTTTTACTGTTATTCAATTATTACGGTTTAATAATTTAAAATATTTTACTAATAGTAGTCTTCACATATTTGCATATCACACAATTCTATGTTTTTAATCTGTGTTTTTTGCACCAATTTTTATTAAGTGACCCAATAAAGGATTTGCTTCTTACTTCTGATAGGTGAAGGGGACATGCTAATTATGATCGGAGCCTTTATTATTTCTTTCTACATTTTTTACTTTTTGTGCACATTGTGGTTTACATGCCGGCTAAATTTTTAGTGTTCACAGGATGTGAGTTGCCGACTACGTTTAGCTCACTGGTAATCAACACCCACATCACCATTAGCTGTTTCTTTTCTAATTGAGATGCTGACTAAACATGCTATGTTTTAACATTTCTTGTAAATGTTGATGTCAGTGGGTCATAGCTCTCTGATTTTATTGTGGATCGACGAATTGCAATTTGCTTTGATTTTTTCTGACTTACATTGTTCAAATCTCCTAACAGTTAGGTTTTGCAATAATGCACTGGGGCAGCTTGCTCTGGTCATTTCTGTAGCACACATGTGAGTAAGTTTCCTTGGTGGTTGTGCTTCCTTGTGAACTATTCCAATTTGATTCTTTTCATGTTTACAGGATATTCCCCCCTGATGAAGGACCATCAAGGTCTGCTACGTACTTTGCTATCATTACCTCTCTTAGAAAGAATATTTAGTTCCTTCCAGCCCCATGTAGAAATGCGATAGTACATACACTTATTACCTCTAGGCGTGGTACGCAAACTCGCTGTACCTGAGCCTTTCTCTAAGCTGGATACGAAAATTACAGGTGGTACAAAAAGTGGCAGCGTGCCTCCACGTCAGTTTTCTTAACAGTGGCAGCTGCTACCTGGACGCAGCAATGGGGCGAGATGGGGAGAAAGGGGTGAGGGGATCGGGTTAAATAAAAAAATTATCACTTACTTCCTTGCCGGCCAGCTGGCCAGCCACCGACGCCTCTCCTACGTCCTCTTCCTGGCTTCTTCGGGTAAACAGGAAGCACCAGGGCTCACACACTCACTGCAGCCAATCACAACGCTGCAATGCGATTGGTCTGAGCACCGTGACACGGTGCTCAGCCAGGGGCTGAAGGGATGGGCATGTTCTCCACAAAGGCTGTAACGCAGCCTGCATGGAGAACATTCTATGTATGCATGACTGTTTGGCCAGCCCGAGAGGGCCGGATAATCACTCATGCTCTCATAGGGACTGCAAACCAATCCTCACCCTGCTCTGAGAGCAGCCCCGCCCCACAAAGAAGTCTCAACAGGAAAAATTTAAATAATAACCTCAAGTTGTCATTTTACTTTTTTAACACTGCATAAAGCAGTGGGGCGACGCTCCTCCGCCTTAGCGGAGGAGCCGCCACTGCTCCTTATTCACTGCTCAGTCACTTCCAATTTGATGCACTTGCGTTGGCCCGTTGAAAAAAGGATTACGTTTACATTCTAATTCTCATTCACGGGGCTGTCCATGAAACTGGCCCTTTTAGTCTTCAAACCTATGTTACAATCTATTCAAAAAGCTTGCGATTATCCAATTCAGGCTGGCTTCTCCCTCCCAAGTATCCGGAGAGGCGAGGGGGCTTCACGTTCGCAGTCTTAGGCACAACTTGATGAACCATAGAGTCTCCTTCCAGTGTTCTTTAAAAACTTAAAACGAGGCTCTTTAAAGCTCTGGTGTCGTCTGTTAGCTCCATCCCATCGTTCTCAGTCATCAGTGCCTAGAAGCCCACTACCTTGGGCATTGTTGAGTCTTTACAAATCAGACATAATAATTTGTTTTGGATCAACCAATTGCAATTTACAGACTATCATTGTTTCATAAGCTACGAACTGCTATCAATGTATACTCTAAATTATTGCAAGATATGTATGAATTTAATAAATACTCTTGGTTAAACCATACAAACACTGTGGTGAAAATGTCTCAAGCGTCATTGAGGCTGGGCAAGTGACAGTGCTCTTTGGGACTATTTTCACTCCTGGAAATAACAATTACTACATAAAACACACCCACATGTACATATTGGATCAATTCACATAGGATTTTGTTTTTTAAACGGGAGTGCGCAACGGAACCTCTTCTGTGTTTTGTTCCTAGGTGGGAAACACTGCCATGCCCAGAAGTTTTTAACAAGTAGAGACGTAGTGAATTTCAGGTAGGTGAGATGCACCAGCACCGATCTGTTTTTTCACAGAATGCTCTGCAAACATTAAACTATAGCTAAAAAGCACCATTTCCCCATATTTCTGTGTTATATAAGACCACAATTCTCTGTTAATGGGAAACATTCTACGTTTCTGTGTTTCCACATATTTTCTAATAAAAATGGTAAGCAGTGAAGTAGGTGAGCCGAACGAAGAACAGCCCACAAGGGAGACCGCGGCAAACGAGTTTGTAAGATGAGAATGTCATAGGCCTTTGCAACAAGAGAGGGCTTTAGTGTTTGACCCCAAGATGGACAGCCAAGAAGGGAACCCTAAAATCGTCAAAAATATTTATACAAACTGTGACCTAGAGGAAATAAGGGAGGTCTTATCTGGGTGGTCTGCGCCAGATATATTACCTCGATTACCCTTTAAACTTAAAACTATGGCTAGAACATAACTTCAACACTTTAGGCGAAGAAACCATCGAGTTGTGCCTAAGAAGGCAATTTTCTCATATTTATGCGTCGTACAACACTGAAAGGTGATGCCAAAAACAGCATTTCCACCGTCCTCTAGTGCCGCTCTCTTTCTCTGAAAATGGTGCTTCGTATATGTGGTTTGGTTCACTGCAGTATTAAGAAACAGACCAAAACTGCAATTATGCCAGCTGTTTTAAAGAAGCTCTCTTTTTGTTGTGCAGATATTTGGCACATGGGCTGGTGTCAGCAGGGATTTTTGCCTCGGGTTGGTCACTACACAGGGAAACCTCAGAAATGTCCGAAAGTGCGATAACCTGAGAAATCCAGGGAGACTTGGCTCGCATGGATCACTTCATATTTTCAAAACCAGCATGACCGGCAAATGTTAAGTTATGGTTAAAGAAATCACACATTTCCTCACGTGTATGTGCGGACAACACTGTGCTGCCAATGTCTCCATTCATGCCATACTGCAAATCTCCCTCTAAAAAATAATAGGCAGCTATACCAATTGATATACTGTGCAGAATCAGTCCCAAGAAAGCTGTAGTAACATTTGTCAAATTTCTTGGAAATAGAATCACTCTCGATGCACTCAATGGTAATTTTACATATATTTGGCACGTTCATCTTCTGTGCAGAATGTTGATTCTCACGTGTGGGATTCAATTTCTTCACTAATGATTGACTAAACTGTCATGCAATGCAACGCAGTGTTGCATGAAAGAGAGAGAGCAGAAATGCATCATATTTAATAAGATATGGTACACTTCTGCTCTCTCCTTGAGATGGCGCACTTGTGGTAGCCTAGAACCAACATAGGCACCCTTTTTCTCATGGTACAATGATACCTGGGTTATGGGCAGGATTATTTTTGTGCAGCAATGAAGCTATTTCTCCTCGTTTCGCCAGCATCAGCTAGGCACACCATTTTGGCACAAACCCAGGTTTATTGACTTTAATAAACCTGGGTTTGTGTCAAAATACATGGGTGGATATACTGCAATGCCCATGCTTTTCTCATGTATCCAGGGCACAAGTCCTATAAAAAGAAGTGGGGGGACTGACCAAATAAGACAGTATGCAAATGACATCATGACGTAACAAGGTAGCGCTATAAAAGAAATAAAATAGTGCTATTTAAATTATTTGTGTAAATACTGGGACAGACCAACCCATCTGACAGTCTTACAGTGTCTGTATTCAAATACAGGGCCAGAACAAAGGCAAAAGCATGCATCACTTAAGTGCCTGTGAAGAGATAGCAAGCTGTGTGTCTTTGCTTCCCTTTGTGGCATTCACATTTAAGCGTGAGGGGCCACCAGTCAGCATATACAAACAAAAGGAGGCCGCATGGCCCCTTAACTTAGGCCCAGCTGGAGGTGAAAAAAAGCCCCCTCGCTGCCTGCACATAGCTGCTGGGAATTGAAAGCAGGCAACGTGCAGGCCCTGCTGGACGTGTCCTTGTGTCTTACTCTAGGAGAAGTTCAACGTATTTCTATGGGGCCTAACTTTTATGGCGGGGGGATGGTGTCCACCTTGTGAAAATAGTGGGTGGACGCCGTGTACCTGTGTGTACCCCCGACCCCCGGTGCAAGTTAACGTAAGGCAGCGCAAGGCCACACGAATATTGATTTGTGTGGCATTGTGCCACCTAAGCACCTTTGTTCCCTTGTGACGACTTGCATGATGCAATGACAATGGAAGCCCTTAGCGATTCTGGAATCTTGCTGCTTAACAAACATAGGTGTTGAATTATTGTTTTAGCAATACTACAGCATTTGGAAAATACCCAGGGTAAGAAACGCTGCTGTGATTCAAGCAGCCATAGACTTCCTAGCTATTTATGAAAAAGTGGCGCACTGCAGCAAGTCACCTTGCTGCGCTACATCACTGGGAAAGGGCAGGAATGCGCTGTAAAGAAGGCATATGGCGCATTCCTGACTTTTCCCCTTTCGCTGGAACTCAATTAGCTGCCTAGCGCCAACACAGGCACCCTTGCACCATGGTGCAACAACGCCTGCATTACATGCAGGTTTTTTTTGTGCAGGAAGGGAATCCTTCCTGCACAAAAACAATCCTGATAGGCATATCCTTCTATCTATGTGTGCTGCACATAGAAAGAGGAAGTAACAAACAGAAATAAAGATATTACTCCTCGTTACACCTCTCCAGGGGAGGCGTATCCTTTTGGTGCATTCTCAGGTTTACAAGCTCTTGTTAATATGGGAATGAGTCAAAACCCATGGGAGTTGCATGGGAACACCCAGGCAATGTCCAGGCAACGCCCATGGGATGCCTTCGTACCACAGAGCAATGCAACGCTGTGATTTTCTCTGTGTTGCGTTACACCAGATTTTTGGAGCCACTCAAAGCCATGCAAAAGGGCTTTGCATGAATTCAAAAACCTAAATTAGAGGTTGGCGTCACACATGTACCATGTTGCGTGGTGCAAATGTGATGTAACCCTCTCTTAAACATGCCCCCTAGTTTTGGGAAATGTCTTGGTTTTGGAGGTGTCTCTTGAGTGCTAGGTAACTCCAGCACTGGGCCAAATACTGCACACATTTTACAGGTTAAATGCCTGTAAAAAAAAGAGCCATTTAAAAGCATTTTAAATAGTCAAGTGTTCAGTCTGTGCAAATAAAAATCTACACATTTATGGGGCTGTATTTATAGGACATATCTTATGCAGGCTGCGTTGGTTTGGAAACGGATGTTCCTATGTCTCTTTTGAGACTGTGGGAATGTTTGTTGGCCATTCGTCAATTGATGGGTCACAATTTTCTGAACCTCTTCACTAATAAAAACAAGTTGCCGATTGTTGAAAACATCTTATATCACGGGGAGAATGTATTTTGGTCTAACTGCTAGGGGTGACTTTGAAAACAGTCACTGATCGCTGGGTCAGTGTCCTGTGGCCTCCGTGCACAGGGTGACTTTGAATTCAGCCACTAAAGTCAAGTCTTCATGGGTCTGATTAGACCCGAGGTTATATCTGAAGTTGCAATTTAGCACTTTGACTAGTTCCAGATTCCACATTCTTTGCCCCTCAGAAAATCTCCCTTTCCTCCCTTTAATATTACAGAAGGGGATGCATATGCTTGTGCAGCCTCTTCTGTAATATCAGTAGCGTTGGTGCACATAAAGCGTCAGAGCTCTCTGCAGGGGCGTTCCCTCATAATGCCTCCATCATTGGTCTATGGATTCTCTTTGGACTGGATTACTGTAACACACTGTACCTCAGTCTACCCACAAATCTGGTAGCCATTTTGCAACAAGAGCAGAACTTTGTAGTCAGGACAGTTTTAAACTTCAAATTTCAATCATGTTTTTGTTTCACAAACAACATTGTACTGGTTGACAGTGGAGCATAATGCACACTTCAAATGTTTGTAGTTGACTCACAAATCATTTTATTGCCATGAGACTATTCTCTAACCCACTCTCGGGATTCTGAAAATCTTTTCTGGGTCTGCACCCCTTGGATCAAAAGGGTAACACTTCAGAGGTTTTCTTTTAGGTTTTCAGTTTATAACTCGGGAACAATCAGCCACTGGAGCTGAGAAAACGCTGATTACCATTTGGAATTCAAAATGGCTCTGAAAACCTTTCTCGTCTGTTAATCCACTTTAGTGACCTCATTGCTTTTCTTGGAGATTCTTTGTTTTCTCAGTAGCTTGCAGCTTCCTTGTACAATTGCTCTCCACATCCTTAAATCAATAAACCACAGCATTATCAGTAAGAAAAGCTCGAGAGATCGATTCCTCCCTGTATATCAACAGGGTCCAGCGTTAGTAGTGGTCCTTGGATACAGGTCTTCCCCTAGCTGAAAACCGCAGGCATGCCCGAGATTTTCAATGGGGAATACGCCATGGCAAATGGGTAGCGTCATCCCCGTCCCCTGTTTGCAAACAACCTTTTATCCTGCTGGGATGTTAATTCATGTATCCGCTCCCCAGTTCAAAGTAGGCACCAGTCATAGGAAAAGCTGAAAACCTTCAACCCTGTACAGCCCAAAAGGATTCTTGACAGTCCTCCACAGTCCTGAATCAGGAATCCTTTTGGGGGAGAACAATTGGAAAGAGGGATCACTGAAACCCCAGCCACTTTCTTTGATGGTGAATGACAGTAAACGACCCCTACTGCTCTTTCCTTTCCTCTCAGGACGGAAGATTGAGAGAGTCGAAGCAGTGACACCTGGAACCGTATTACATAAAGTGCCCCAGGGGAGCAACGGGCATTTGCACCCAATTAGTGCTCCCCAGGTCGCTTTAATATTACAGAAGGGGATGCATATGCTTGTGCAGCCTCTTCTGTAATATCAGTAGCGTTGGTGCACATAAAGCGTCAGAGCTCTCTGCAGGGGCGTTCCCTCATTTGCATGGGGGAGTGCCCCAAGCGAATGAGAGAATCCCATTGCCTCTGCCCCCGCAGTTTTACAGACATGGGTGCAGAGACAAAGAGGCCTTCACGTGGCGCAGTGTAAGTGCGCCATCTAAAAGGTGGTACACTGTCAGTGTCCCCCCTAATGGCAGCCCTCTGGAGTGGAAAAAGGGGTTCCCATGGCCCCAGACATCCCCTTGGAAGTGGGTGCAGTCACTGTCTGCACCTTGTTGCAAGGGGATCTCTAAGTGTGGGCAAGTTGCCGCCTGCACTGTGAAAACATGTAGTGGCTGTAAAGCAGCTGCTCCGTTTTTCACAGCAATATATTCTGCTACCAGGGCAGCCCAAGTTCATGGCTGCCCTGGGGGCAGCGCATCCATGATAATGGGGCACATTTTCACTGTTTACACCTGTGTACCCAATGAAAATGCCCATTTACAGTGATACACCCCTAATCTGCTTCCCCTGGGAAAAAGGAAAGATTATTTTAGGAGAGTTTCCACTTTTTAACAGTAACACTCTTGTCTGTTTTTTTGTGTGCAGGTTATTATTTTGGATATATGTCACAATATTGAGTGACTGTAGGAAAGATAATTAATTGGGGTGGATGGAATTCCACCACAAGTAATAAATTAACTAACCTGTTAGATCCGGCAGCGGCGTCACTAGGGTTGGGGTCACCCAGTGCAGGTAACTCATGGTGTCACCCCCTCACGACTTGGGCACCCGGTGCCCACGAGAACCCGGAGAGAAACTGCAGGGAGCAGGATCTGGCAGAGGTGCCCCTGCTGCCGGCGCTGGGTCCATTCATTCCGGGCCAGCCTGGAGAGCATGGGGGGCAAACCTGCTGCTGTCACTCCCAGCTGGGGGGGGTTGGGTGGGAGGAAAATGAACGGGGCGGTTGAAGTGTGGAAGATGCGTTGTGACAGGACCTCTGTGGGTTCCAGTGCTGGCGACAGGAGTCAGGGTGTGATCTTGGGCGAGTCGCCCAATGCCGGTGAGATTACATTTTGCGTGAGTGCCTTAGAATTTAAGCAACTGTTTTCAGGCACATTTCACACCCGATACTGTGCTCACGTGGTTACTTACATCCTTATTGTAAGTCTCCCACAAATCCGCACGGTCTGCGCCATGTCATCTGAGGCAAGCAGTTAGTCATCCCGGTGGGCCAAGTTATTGTGAGTGTACGTGGTTAGGGGGCTGCCACACGGCAGACAGGTGCTGTGTGTGATCTTCGGCAAAGGATTACTCATATCCCAGCAGGCCAATACGGCCTGCCCCAGTGATGCGTAAATTATACAGAACCTGCTTGGGGTGTGCTGTGAGGGGTAGGAGGACTGATAGAAAGGTGTTTCTGGATGCCCACTTGGAGCAGGAAGCAGTCAAAGCGCTCTCGTGGCATCTTTATAGGGCACGTTTGCGAATGATATGGACTCTACCCGGTTACCATGCCTATGCACAGGTTTGAAAGACAGCATGCAATTCCCACCCAGAAGATGCCCCCTAGTGCCCACACGGAGGGCACACTGGCCCATTGAAACTTTGGCAAGTCATATTCTCGGCTTGTCGTTGCCCATTTCAACCCAGCTGGCACCAGAAGAGGCAGAGGATTCACCTACTCCCTCAGTGTAGGGGTACGGGCATGAGTTCAGTAGTGCTGCATGCCCATTACAGGTAAGGTGCTTCGAAAGTGTGGGCGGGGACTGACGGTGTCACCCCATGTGATGGTGTCACCCGGTGCGGTCCGCACACCCCTAGTGACGCCACTGAGATCCGGTAAGAGGTTTCAGTAATTTAAACCCAAATTCAACCCCAGGTAGACACAGATTAGACAGGCTTAACTTAAAGCAAATGTGTAAAGCATTTAGAAGCACCAAAATAGCTAGACAGTGAAGAACACACTACAATACAAATCCCAGTTCAATTTAGGACAATAGAATAATATTTAATAAACAGAAGGACCCCAGAATGAAAACTATCCAATAAGGGGAACCAGAGATATGAATTTTGGAAGATTTAATGAAAATGAGTGTAAACAAATCACTAAGTGCCAATGATAGACTATGGACACAGTGGACCAAGGCTTAGGCATGATTTCAGGCTGATCATGATGGCAAGTGGGTCACACATACAAAGTAGGTCTCTTTCGGTCAGAGATTTTACCTCGTGAGTCTCCGAAATGGAAGTTGAAGTCCTCCACCAGGACAAGGTTGCAGGCTGTATCAGAGGAAGTCCTTTTGGAATCAGTTACGTTCCCACTGAACCTGCTGGTTTTGGCAGGAAAAGCTCTGAGAGAAACAATTTAAATGTCATACCCAGAGAAGTTCTCACATTGGGTGTATACTTTTGGAGCCTTCCCTCAGTCAAGATTTCTACCTTCGGACTGAGTCTCTTTTTTTGAACTCAGAATCCTCCAGCAGGACAAGGTTGATGGCTGTATCTGATGATGAGTTCCACAAGGCTTTATTTCATCTCCCAGGGACCCACTAAAATAGATTTGCTGCTGCTGAGAAGCTTCAAGTAGGCTAAACCTAATCCTTCAGCCCAGCAAAATCCTGCCTTGGGTGGGTTGCCTTAGGTGGTTGGTTCCGGTCCTCCGGAGAACTGGAAGTCTAAAAATGTTTTTAGTCCCAGCTTATAAGGATTGTTAGGATCTTGACAAAGCCAAATGTCCCAGGACCTCAGGAACAGCATTTGGGGGTCAAGACTCACTCCAACAGAGGTCACCATCAGGGTCCAGGCCCAGTTGCTACTGGTCAGCTGGGCACTAATGGGGAAAATGCTTCTTGCCGCTGAATGCATCTCTGTAGCCACACACGAGGTCAGCCAACTGGCTCATGGATTTCACTTCTTTCTTCTGGGTACAATTGGGAACAGGTCTTGCCCTCAGGTCTCCTCACAGGTCTCAAACAGCAGATGCAGTTCTTCTTCTGTTCTTTCACAGGTCATTGGAGGAGGTTATCTTGGGGTGCCTCCCTAATGTACGGGGTACAAGTTCCTAGGGCAACTAGGACAACCCTATTCAACTTTGCAGCAGTTACTGTTTACCCTACTGTAAACAGTACCACAGTGCAACTTAATCGCAAAATCTGGAATAGGATAACCCGTAATCCTTTGCGAAGAGCTTGAGCACCCACCCAGTCAGTCCCCTTTTCTTGGTCAGTCAAAACCACTTTTGAGAGTAGCTCCCTTTCCACTGGGTTTGGTTCCAATGTGCCTAAGCAAAGAAAAGGTTGTCTTTTGTAGCTCTCATCTAACATTTACTTGTGAAAGGGCAGGCCAAGTTAATTAAGTTCCTGCATGGTATTTTACCAATCCAAAGCTGTAATACTGTGCCTGGAGCGTTAAAAGCCTTTGGCGTTTTTCAGCTTGGTTTGGGTGGCACTAGTTAATCCTATGCTTAAAGACATTGCTGTAAAAATGGCAAAAAGCTTTGTCAAATTGTAGCTCGGCATGGATGGCGCTGTATATATTTTGATTAGTAAGAACTTTGTCACCTTTTGACGAAACTCCACTAGACTTTGCAGATCGATTGCTTTTTCTACATTGGCTGATGATGCAAAGATTTGTGGTAATTAGATAAGGGGGTGCAAAATAGAAAGGAGGTCCCAAATTAATTTTTTCTACCACAGTATTTCCCATAGACTTTTTAGACAGGTGTAGTGACAAAATGACTGAACTGATTTTCATGCAATTGGGCAGGAATATAGATTATGGTATGGAAAAGGGATCTTTTTTGGTATTTGATGTGAATTCAGTCAATCGTTTACACAGTGGCGAAGGAAGGGGGCCTGAGGTGACATGTCTGCAAACACGCCCTGTGACGCGTTTTAAGTTGGAGAATTAATTCCTCCTCAATCCTGAGGGTCCCTGGGGGCCAACCAGCCCACCAGGTACCTCCAGTATGCTCCAGAGAGGTGTTCAAAGGCCACGCCCCTTTTTACAACACTCTGCAACGCAGCTTGTGGCGCTTACTGGAGGTACCTGGTGGGCTAGTTGTCCCCCAGGGACCCTCAGGATTGAAGAGGTATTAATTCCTCAACTTAAAAGGCACCTCAGGGCATGTTTGCACCCATGGCACCTCAGGCCTCGCCCCCTTCCTTCACCACTGTGCATACGCACCCCGTGGCGCATTTTTAGTTGGGGGATTAACTCCCCTTGAATCCTGAGGGTCCCTGGGGTTCAACTAGCCCACCAGCTACCTCCATTAAGCACCACAGAGCTGCTTTGCAGAGAGGTGTTAAAGGAGCGTGCCCTCAGAACACCTCTCTGCAATGCAGCCCCCTGGCGCATACTGGAGGTTCCTGGTTGGCTAGTTGGCCCCCAGGGACCCCCAGTATTCAAGGGGAATTCGTTCCCCATCTGCAAACGCGCCAGGGGGCACGGTTGCCGAGTGCTGCAAGGAGGGGGCGTGGCCTCCGGTGCGATGCCGGTCTTTTTTTTTTTTCTTTTAAGAAGGGGGACTGTGTGCCCCCCCTTCTTTTTCTAATTTATTGGCCCTGGGGACCCCATCTCCCTGGGCCTGCCCCCGAATATTTGTTTTTTTTCAATTAAACAATTTGGAAGGGGGCCACGTGGCCCCCTCCCAAGGCCTTAATAGGCCCTGGGGACCCCATCCCCCGGAGCATGGGCTTTTTTTCAAAATTTTAATTTTTAACAAAATTTTGGGGAGGGGGGCCTCGTGGCCCCACTCCCGGGCCACTTGTAGCCCTGGAGACCCCATCGCCGGGGCTGGCCCTCTCCGTTGGGGACCGTGGGAGGGTCCCCAATCCCCCCACAGTCCCGCATGGTCCCCACATCCCTCGGGAGCCGGCATTGCTTTTCCACATTTGGAGCTGCTAAGATGCAGCTCTCCGTGTAGAAAAGCAATTTGGTTTGCCCTTTGAAAGAGAGAGCAGGTTTCCCTGCTCTCTCTTTCAAAATCCAAACTAAGTTTGCTCTGGCAGTGCGGGAGCCGCGAGGCTCCCGCACTGCCATAGCAAACTACAGTGTCCCGTGGGTGGGCACCCCGGGACACTACAGGAGCCGGCCCTGGGGGGTGGCGGTCCCCAGGGCCATCAAGGGCTCCAGGAGGGGGGCCGTGCGGCCACCCTCCCAACATTTGAAAAGCCCTGGGGAGGTGGTGGTCCCTGGGGCTGGGGGGTCCGTCACGGACCTCCCAATTATAATATTTAGAGCCCCAGGGCGGTGGTGGTCCCCAGGGCATTTGCGGGGGCTCGAGCCCCCCCACACAGGTTATTTTGTTTATTTAAACAAAAAAAACAAGCCCCGGGGGTGGCGGTGCCCGGGGCTGTGGGGGGGCTGTGAGCCCCCCGCATATATTGTCGGGGGGGGTGCTCCCTGGAGATTGGGGAGCCTTTGAGCCCCCCACCCATTTATTTACGACCCACTGGGCCCCCCATTACAATTAAAATATTGCCCCCTGGGACTTGGCCCACCCGGTGGGCTAAATAGTAACAAAACGCGGGAGCCCACGCTTTGCTTGTTTTTTTTCTCGGCAGGATCCGCGCACCCTACACGGATTTTGCCGATTTAAAAAAAAAAATTAAAACATTTTTGGCCCTGGGGGTCCTTGTGGGACCCCCTAAGCAGGCCTAGGGGGTCAGGGTGTTTCTACCCTGCCACCTTTTTGCGTTTTGCGCACTTTTGTTGCTGATTTCTTGTGCCTCGGTTCTTCCAAGGCACAAGATGGCTGCCAACACTTCCTGGTTTGGAGTGTTGACAGTCAATTAGCATACAGCTTGTGATCGAGAGGGTGAGCGGATCCTCTGCGGCCATAGATATATATGTGTTTTTACTTTTGATTTTCTCAGCAACTACTGAACGGATTTACACCATTTAACAAATTTGTTGTAATTCCGTTCAGCTGTTCGGGCTGTAGCTGTGTCTAAAGTTTCCTATGGGAAATTGCATAGGGAAAACACGTTTTGGGACCCCCCCTTTTTTCTTGGCCCCCGCTTAACGAATCACCCCGAACCTTTCAAGATAGGAGCGGATCGGACCACCTCACGAGTTTTAAAAATTTCACGAAGATTCGTCAACCGGCGCCAAAGTTATTGGAAATAGAATGTTGTGAATTTCCTATGGAAAATAGGTCCTAACTATAACTATCTTCGGGCGACCGCCAGTAGATAATATATATATATATATATATATATATATATATATATATATATATATATATATATATATATGCACAAAAACACCTTCTCCTTGCCGAAAAGATGAGAGGGACACAGCGGAGCACGGTGAGGCAGTCTTTATTAATCTTTAAGGCATGACGCGTTTCGGAAATATCTTTTTCCTTTCTCAAATGCCATAGTTCTCATAGCTGATTAGACTGCTTGTATGTCTTAAAGTAGTCCAGCCTCTCCTTAAATAGAGTGAGCACACCTGATCCCCATGAACTCTAGCACCACCCATGCAGCTTAAGATGTAAAAACTACTTGTCCCACAATGCAGCACGATGTCAGGCTGTTGCGGGTGATACTTGTGGTCTGGATTGTAGTTACTCACAGTGAGTGAAGGGCCAAATTGAGAGCGTGGTCAGGTGAAAAATTACAGCTTGAATTGAAGAAAACTGCCTCGCTTGCCCCTACTTCCAGCCGCACTTCCCCACTTTGGGCCAAAACTGGAGACGACGGCACAGTGTCCACGGCTCTCCATACAATGATGGACTGGCTTGGCCAGCAGTTCTTCTTCCCTCGTAGGTCGGGTGGCGGTTCTCAGCTGCCGATTCCTCGGAAAAACGAAAGTGTTGCCACTGGTGCCTTTGTTGCTGAGAACACTTGAACGGAAGGGTCCCTCTTGCGTGTCAAGGGCCAACACGCCAAACATGCACAAAAACACCTTCTCCTTGCCGAAAAGATGAGAGGGACACAGCGGAGCACGGTGAGGCAGTCTTTATTAATCTTTAAGGCATGACGCGTTTCGGAAATATATTTTTCCTTTCTCAAATGCCAGAGTTCTCATAGCTGTTTAGACTGCTTGTATGTCTTAAAGTAGTCCAGCCTCTCCTTAAATAGAGTGAGCACATCTGATCCCCATGAACTCTAGCACCACCCATGCAGCTTAAGATGTAAAAACTACTTGTCCCACAATGCAGCGAGATGTCAGGCTGTGGCGGGTGATACTTGTGGCCTGGATTGTAGTTACTCACAGTGAGTGAAGGGCCAAATTGAGAGCGTGGTCAGGTGAAAAATTACAGCTTGAATTGAAGAAAACTGCCTCGCTTGCCCCTACTTCCAGCCGCACTTCCCCACTTTGGGCCAAAACTGGAGACGACGGCACAGTGTCCACGGCTCTCCATACAATGATGGACTGGCTTGGCCAGCAGTTCTTCTTCCCTCGTAGGTCGGGTGGCGGTTCTCAGCTGCCGATTCCTCGGAAAAACGAAAATGTTGCAACTGGTGCCTTTGTTGCTGAGAACACTTGAACGGAAGGGTCCCTCTTGCGTGCCAAGGGCCAACACACTAAACATGCACAAAAACACCTTCTCCTTGCCGAAAAGATGAGAGGGACACAGCGGAGCACGGTGAGGCAGTCTTTATTAATCTTTAAGGCATGACGCGTTTCGGAAATATCTTTTTCCTTTCTCAAATGCCAGAGTTCTCATAGCTGTTTAGACTGCTTGCATTTCTTAAAGTAGTACAGCCTCTCCTTAAATAGAGTGAGCACACCTGATCCCCATGAACTCTAGCACCACCCATGCAGCTTAAGATGTAAAAACTACTTGTCCCACAATGCAGCGCGATGTCAGGCTGTGGCGGGTGATACTTGTGGCCTGGATTGTAGTTATTCACAGTGAGTGAAGGGCCAAATTGAGAGCGTGGTCAGGTGAAAAATTACAGCTTGAATTGAAGAAAACTGCCTCGCTTGCCCCTACTTCCAGCCGCACTTCCCCACTTTGGGCCAAAACTGGAGACGACGGCACAGTGTCCACGGCTCTCCATACAATGATGGACTGGCTTGGCCAGCAGTTCTTCTTCCCTCGTAGGTCGGGTGGCGGTTCTCAGCTGCCGATTCCTCGGAAAAACGAAAGTTTTGCCACTGGTGCCTTTGTTGCTGAGAACACTTGAACGGAAGGGTCCCTCTTGCGTGCCAAGGGCCAACACGCTAAACATGCACAAAAACACCTTCTCCTTGCCGAAAAGATGAGAGGGACACAGCGGAGCACGGTGAGGCAGTCTTTATTAATCTTTAAGGCATGACGCGTTTCGGAAATATCTTTTTCCTTTCTCAAATGCCAGAGTTCTCATAGCTGTTTAGACTGCTTGTATGTCTTAAAGTAGTACAGCCTCTCCTTAAATAGAGTGAGCACACCTGATCCCCATGAACTCTAGCACCACCCATGCAGCTTAAGATGTAAAAACTACTTGTCCCACAATGCAGCGCGATGTCAGGCTGTGGCGGGTGATACTTGTGGCCTGGATTGTAGTTACTCACAGTGAGTGAAGGGCCAAATTGAGAGCGTGGTCAGGTGAAAAATTACAGCTTGAATTGAAGAAAACTGCCTCGCTTGCCCCTACTTCCAGCCGCACTTCACCACTTTGGGCCAAAACTGGAGACGACGGCACAGTGTCCACGGCTCTCCATACAATGATGGACTGGCTTGGCCAGCAGTTCTTCTTCCCTCGTAGGTCGGGTGGCAGTTCTCAGCTGCCGATTCCTCGGAAAAACGAAAGTGTTGCCACTGGTGCCTTTGTTGCTGAGAACACTTGAACGGAAGGGTCCCTCTTGCGTGCCAAGGGCCAACACGCTAAACATGCACAAAAACACCTTCTCCTTGCCGAAAAGATGAGAGGGACACAGCGGAGCACGGTGAGGCAGTCTTTATTAATCTTTAAGGCATGACGGGTTTCGGAAATATCTTTTTCCTTTCTCAAATGCCATAGTTCTCATAGCTGATTAGACTGCTTGTATGTCTTAAAGTAGTCCAGCCTCTCCTTAAATAGAGTGAGCACACCTGATCCCCATGAACTCTAGCACCACCCATGCAGCTTAAGATGTAAAAACTACTTGTCCCACAATGCAGCACGATGTCAGGCTGTTGCGGGTGATACTTGTGGCCTGGATTGTAGTTACTCACAGTGAGTGAAGGGCCAAATTGAGAGCGTGGTCAGGTGAAAAATTACAGCTTGAATTGAAGAAAACTGCCTCGCTTGCCCCTACTTCCAGCCGCACTTCCCCACTTTGGGCCAAAACTGGAGATGACGGCACAGTGTCCACGGCTCTCCATACAATGATGGACTGGCTCGGCCAGCAGTTCTTCTTCCCTCGTAGGTCGGGTGGCGGTCCTCAGCTGCCGATTCCTCGGAAAAACGAAAGTGTTGCCGCTGGTGCCTTTGTTGCTGAGAACACTTGAACGGAAGGGTCCCTCTTGCGTGCAAAGGGCCAACACGCTAAACATGCACAAAAACACCTTCTCCTTGCCGAAAAGATGAGAGGGACACAGCGGAGCACGGTGAGGCAGTCTTTATTAATCTTTAAGGCATGACGCGTTTCGGAAATATCTTTTTCCTTTCTCAAATGCCAGAGTTCTCATAGCTGTTTAGACTGCTTGTATGTCTTAAAGTAGTCCAGCCTCTCCTTAAATAGAGTGAGCACACCTGATCCCCATGAATCTAGCACCACCCATGCAGCTTAAGATGTAAAAACTACTTGTCCCACAATGCAGCACGATGTCAGGCTGTTGCGGGTGATACTTGTGGCCTGGATTGTAGTTACTCACAGTGAGTGAAGGGCCAAATTGAGAGCGTGGTCAGGTGAAAAATTACAGCTTGAATTGAAGAAAACTGCCTCGCTTGCCCCTACTTCCAGCCGCACTTTCCCACTTTGGGCCAAAACTGGAGACGACGGCACAGTGTCCACGGCTCTCCATACAATGATGGACTGGCTTGGCCAGCAGTTCTTCTTCCCTCGTAGGTCGGGTGGCGGTTCTCAGCTGCCGATTCCTCGGAAAAACGAAAGTGTTGCCGCTGGTGCCTTTGTTGCTGAGAACACTTGAACGGAAGGGTCCCTCTTGCGTGCCAAGGGCCAACACGCTAAACATGCACAAAAACACCTTCTCCTTGCCGAAAAGATGAGAGGGACACAGCGGAGCACGGTGAGGCAGTCTTTATTAATCTTTAAGGCATGACGCGTTTCGGAATTATCTTTTTCCTTTCTCAAATGCCAGAGTTCTCATAGCTGTTTAGACTGCGTGTATGTCTTAAAGTAGTCCAGCCTCTCCTTAAATAGAGTGAGCACACCTGATCCCCATGAACTCTAGCACCACCCATGCAGCTTAAGATGTAAAAACTACTTGTCCCACAATGCAGCGCGATGTCAGGCTGTGGCGGGTGATACTTGTGGCCTGGATTGCAGTTACTCACAGTGAGTGAAGGGCCAAATTGAGAGCGTGGTCAGGTGAAAAATTACAGCTTGAATTGAAGAAACTGCCTCGCTTGCCCCTACTTCCAGCCGCACTTCCCCACTTTGGGCCAAAACTGGAGACGACAGCACAGTGTCCACGGCTCTCCATACAATGATGGACTGGCTTGGCCAGCAGTTGTTCTTCCCTCGTAGGTCGGGTGGCGGTTCTCAGCTGCCGATTCCTCGGAAAAACGAAAGTGTTGCCACTGGTGCCTTTGTTGCTGAGAACACTTGAACGGAAGGATCCCTCTTGCGTGCCAAGGGCCAACACGCTAAACATGCACAAAAACACCTTCTCCTTGCCGAAAAGATGAGAGGGACACAGCGGAGCACGGTGAGGCAGTCTTTATTAATCTTTAAGGCATGACGCGTTTCGGAAATATCTTTTTCCTTTCTCAAATGCCAGAGTTCTCATAGCTGTTTAGACTGCTTGTATGTCTTAAAGTAGTCCAGCCTCTCCTTAAATAGAGTGAGCACACCTGATCCCCATGAACTCTAGCACCACCCATGCAGCTTAAGATGTAAAAACTACTTGTCCCACAATGCAGCGCGATGTCAGGCTGTGGCGGGTGATACTTGTGGCCTGGATTGTAGTTACTCACAGTGAGTGAAGGGCCAAATTGAGAGCGTGGTCAGGTGAAAAATTACAGCTTGAATTGAAGAAAACTGCCTCGCTTGCCCCTACTTCCAGCCGCACTTCCCCACTTTGGGCCAAAACTGGAGACGACGGCACAGTGTCCACGGCTCTCCATACAATGATGGACTGGCTTGGCCAGCAGTTCTTCTTCCCTCGTAGGTCGTGTGGCGGTTCTCAGCTGCCGATTCCTCGGAAAAACGAAAGTGTTGCCACTGGTGCCTTTGTTGCTGAGAACACTTGAACGGAAGGGTCCCTCTTGCGTGCCAAGGGCCAACACGCTAAACATGCACAAAAACACCTTCTCCTTGCCGAAAAGATGAGAGGGACACAGCGGAGCACGGTGAGGCAGTCTTTATTAATCTTTAAGGCATGACGCGTTTCGGAAATATCTTTTTCCTTTCTCAAATGCCAGAGTTCTCATAGCTGTTTAGACTGCTTGTATGTCTTAAAGTAGTCCAGCCTCTCCTTAAATAGAGTGAGCACACCTGATCCCCATGAAGTCTAGCACCACCCATGCAGCTTAAGATGTAAAAACTACTTGTCCCACAATGCAGCGCGATGTCAGGCTGTGGCGGGTGATACTTGTGGCCTGGATTGTAGTTACTCAAAGTGAGTGAAGGGCCAAATTGAGAGCGTGGTCAGGTGAAAAATTACAGCTTGAATTGAAGAAAACTGCCTCGCTTGCCCCTACTTCCAGCCGCACTTCCCCACTTTGGGCCAAAACTGGAGACGACGGCACAGTGTCCACGGCTCTCCATACAATGATGGACTGACTTGGCCAGCAGTTCTTCTTCCCTCGTAGGTCGGGTGGCGGTTCTCAGCTGCCGATTCCTCGGAAAAACGAAAGTGTTGCCACTGGTGCCTTTGTTGCTGAGAACACTTGAACGGAAGGGTCCCTCTTGCGTGCCAAGGGCCAACACGCTAAACATGCACAAAAACACCTTCTCCTTGCCGAAAAGATGAGAGGGACACAGCGGAGCACGGTGAGGCAGTCTTTATTAATCTTTAAGGCATGACGCGTTTCGTAAATATATTTTTCCTTTCTCAAATGCCAGAGTTCTCATAGCTGTTTAGACTGCTTGTATGTCTTAAAGTAGTCCAGCCTCTCCTTAAATAGAGTGAGCACACCTGATCCCCATGAACTCTAGCACCACCCATGCAGCTTAAGATGTAAAAACTACTTGTCCCACAATGCAGCGCGATGTCAGGCTGTGGCGGGTGATACTTCTGGCCTGGATTGTAGTTACTCACAGTGAGTGAAGGGCCAAATTGAGAGCGTGGTCAGGTGAAAAATTACAGCTTGAATTGAAGAAAACTGCCTCGCTTGCCCCTACTTCCAGCCGCACTTCCCCACTTTGGGCCAAAACTGGAGACGACGGCACAGTGTCCATGGCTCTCCATACAATGATGGACTGGCTTGGCCAGCAGTTCTTCTTCCCTCGTAGGTCGGGTGGCGGTTCTCAGCTGCCGATTCCTCGGAAAAACGAAAGTGTTGCCACTGGTGCCTTTGTTGCTGAGAACACTTGAACGGAAGGGTCCCTCTTGCGTGCCAAGGGCCAACACGCTAAACATGCACAAAAACACCTTCTCCTTGCCGAAAAGATGAGAGGGACACAGCGGAGCACGGTGAGGCAGTCTTTATTAATCTTTAAGGCATGACGCGTTTCGGAAATATCTTTTTCCTTTCTCAAATGCCAGAGTTCTCATAGCTGTTTAGACTGCTTGTATGTCTTAAAGTAGTCCAGCCTCTCCTTAAATAGAGTGAGCACACCTGATCCCCATGAACTCTAGCACCACCCATGCAGCTTAAGATGTAAAAACTACTTGTCCCACAATGCAGCGCGATGTCAGGCTGTGGCGGGTGATTCTTGTGGCCTGGATTGTAGTTACTCACAGTGAGTGTAGGGCCAAATTGAGAGCGTGGTCAGGTGAAAAATTACAGCTTGAATTGAAGAAAACTGCCTCGCTTGCCCCTACTTCCAGCCGCACTTCCCCACTTTGGGCCAAAATTGGAGACGACGGCACAGTGTCCACGGCTCTCCATACAATGATGGACTGGCTTGGCCAGCAGTTCTTCTTCCCTCGTAGGTCGGGTGGCGGTTCTCAGCTGCCGATTCCTCGGAAAAACGAAAATGTTGCAACTGGTGCCTTTGTTGCTGCGAACACTTGAACGGAAGGGTCCCTCTTGCGTGCCAAGGGCCAACACACTAAACATGCACAAAAACACCTTCTCCTTGCCGAAAAGATGAGAGGGACACAGCGGAGCATGGTGAGGCAGTCTTTATTAATCTTTAAGGCATGACGCGTTTTGGAAATATCTTTTTCCTTTCTCAAATGCCAGAGTTCTCATAGCTGTTTAGACTGCTTGTATGTCTTAAAGTAGTACAGCCTCTCCTTAAATAGAGTGAGCACACCTGATCCCCATGAACTCTAGCACCACCCATGCAGCTTAAGATGTAAAAACTACTTGTCCCAGAATGCAGCGCGATGTCAGGCTGTGGCGGGTGATACTTGTGGCCTGGATTGTAGTTACTCACAGTGAGTGAAGGGCCAAATTGAGAGCGTGGTCAGGTGAAAAATTACAGCTTGAATTGAAGAAAACTGCCTCGCTTGCCCCTACTTCCAGCCGCACTTCCCCACTTTGGGCCAAAACTGGAGACAACGGCACAGTGTCCACGGCTCTCCATACAATGATGGACTGGCTTGGCCAGCAGTTCTTCTTCCCTCGTAGGTCGGGTGGCGGTTCTCAGCTGCCGATTCCTCGGAAAAACGAAAGTGTTGCCACTGGTGCCTTTGTTGCTGAGAACACTTGAACGGAAGGGTCCCTCTTGCGTGCCAAGGGCCAACACGCTAAACATGCACAAAAACACCTTCTCCTTGCCGAAAAGATGAGAGGGACACAGCGGAGCACGGTGAGGCAGTCTTTATTAATCTTTAAGGCATGACGCGTTTCGGAAATATCTTTTTCCTTTCTCAAATGCCAGAGTTCTCATAGCTGTTTAGACTGCTTGTATGTCTTAAAGTAGTACAGCCTCTCCTTAAATAGAGTGAGCACACCTGATCCCCATGAACTCTAGCACCACCCATGCAGCTTAAGATGTAAAAACTACTTGTCCCACAATGCAGCGCGATGTCAGGCTGTGGCGGGTGATACTTGTGGCCTGGATTGTAGTTACTCACAGTGAGTGAAGGGCCAAATTGAGAGCGTGGTCAGGTGAAAAATTACAGCTTGAATTGAAGAAAACTGCCTCGCTTGCCCCTACTTCCAGCCGCACTTACCCACTTTGGGCCAAAACTGGAGACGACGGCACAGTGTCCACGGCTCTCCATACAATGATGGACTGGCTTGGCCAGCAGTTCTTCTTCCCTCGTAGGTCGGGTGGCGGTTCTCAGCTGCCGATTCCTCGGAAAAACGAAAGTGTTGCCACTGGTGCCTTTGTTGCTGAGAACACTTGAACGGAAGGGTCCCTCTTGCGTGCCAAGGGCCAACACGCTAAACATGCACAAAAACACCTTCTCCTTGCCGAAAAGATGAGAGGGACACAGCGGAGCACGGTGAGGCAGTCTTTATTAATCTTTAAGGCATGACGCGTTTCGGAAATATCTTTTTCCTTTCTCAAATGCCATAGTTCTCATAGCTGATTAGACTGCTTGTATGTCTTAAAGTAGTCCAGCCTCTCCTTAAATAGAGTGAGCACACCTGATCCCCATGAACTCTAGCACCACCCATGCAGCTTAAGATGTAAAAACTACTTGTCCCACAATGCAGCGCGATGTCAGGCTGTGGCGGGTGATACTTGTGGCCTGGATTGTAGTTACTCACAGTGAGTGAAGGGCCAAATTGAGAGCGTGGTCAGGTGAAAAATTACAGCTTGAATTGAAGAAAACTGCCTCGCTTGCCCCTACTTCCAGCCGCACTTCCCCACTTTGGGCCAAAACTGGAGACGACGGCACAGTGTCCACGGCTCTCCATACAATGATGGACTGGCTTGGCCAGCAGTTCTTCTTCCCTCGTAGGTCGTGTGGCGGTTCTCAGCTGCCGATTCCTCGGAAAAACGAAAGTGTTGCCACTGGTGCCTTTGTTGCTGAGAACACTTGAACGGAAGGGTCCCTCTTGCGTGCCAAGGGCCAACACGCTAAACATGCACAAAAACACCTTCTCCTTGCCGAAAAGATGAGAGGGACACAGCGGAGCACGGTGAGGCAGTCTTTATTAATCTTTAAGGCATGACGCGTTTCGGAAATATCTTTTTCCTTTCTCAAATGCCAGAGTTCTCATAGCTGTTTAGACTGCTTGTATGTCTTAAAGTAGTCCAGCCTCTCCTTAAATAGAGTGAGCACACCTGATCCCCATGAAGTCTAGCACCACCCATGCAGCTTAAGATGTAAAAACTACTTGTCCCACAATGCAGCGCGATGTCAGGCTGTGGCGGGTGATACTTGTGGCCTGGATTGTAGTTACTCAAAGTGAGTGAAGGGCCAAATTGAGAGCGTGGTCAGGTGAAAAATTACAGCTTGAATTGAAGAAAACTGCCTCGCTTGCCCCTACTTCCAGCCGCACTTCCCCACTTTGGGCCAAAACTGGAGACGACGGCACAGTGTCCACGGCTCTCCATACAATGATGGACTGGCTCAGCCAGCAGTTCTTCTTCCCTCGTAGGTCGGGTGGCGGTCCTCAGCTGCCGATTCCTCGGAAAAACGAAAGTGTTGCCGCTGGTGCCTTTGTTGCTGAGAACACTTGAACGGAAGGGTCCCTCTTGCGTGCAAAGGGCCAACACGCTAAACATGCACAAAAACACCTTCTCCTTGCCGAAAAGATGAGAGGGACACAGCGGAGCACGGTGAGGCAGTCTTTATTAATCTTTAAGGCATGACGCGTTTCGGAAATATCTTTTTCCTTTCTCAAATGCCAGAGTTCTCATAGCTGTTTAGACTGCTTGTATGTCTTAAAGTAGTCCAGCCTCTCCTTAAATAGAGTGAGCACACCTGATCCCCATGAATCTAGCACCACCCATGCAGCTTAAGATGTAAAAACTACTTGTCCCACAATGCAGCACGATGTCAGGCTGTTGCGGGTGATACTTGTGGCCTGGATTGTAGTTACTCACAGTGAGTGAAGGGCCAAATTGAGAGCGTGGTCAGGTGAAAAATTACAGCTTGAATTGAAGAAAACTGCCTCGCTTGCCCCTACTTCCAGCCGCACTTTCCCACTTTGGGCCAAAACTGGAGACGACGGCACAGTGTCCACGGCTCTCCATACAATGATGGACTGGCTTGGCCAGCAGTTCTTCTTCCCTCGTAGGTCGGGTGGCGGTTCTCAGCTGCCGATTCCTCGGAAAAACGAAAGTGTTGCCGCTGGTGCCTTTGTTGCTGAGAACACTTGAACGGAAGGGTCCCTCTTGCGTGCCAAGGGCCAACACGCTAAACATGCACAAAAACACCTTCTCCTTGCCGAAAAGATGAGAGGGACACAGCGGAGCACGGTGAGGCAGTCTTTATTAATCTTTAAGGCATGACGCGTTTCGGAATTATCTTTTTCCTTTCTCAAATGCCAGAGTTCTCATAGCTGTTTAGACTGCGTGTATGTCTTAAAGTAGTCCAGCCTCTCCTTAAATAGAGTGAGCACACCTGATCCCCATGAACTCTAGCACCACCCATGCAGCTTAAGATGTAAAAACTACTTGTCCCACAATGCAGCGCGATGTCAGGCTGTGGCGGGTGATACTTGTGGCCTGGATTGCAGTTACTCACAGTGAGTGAAGGGCCAAATTGAGAGCGTGGTCAGGTGAAAAATTACAGCTTGAATTGAAGAAACTGCCTCGCTTGCCCCTACTTCCAGCCGCACTTCCCCACTTTGGGCCAAAACTGGAGACGACAGCACAGTGTCCACGGCTCTCCATACAATGATGGACTGGCTTGGCCAGCAGTTGTTCTTCCCTCGTAGGTCGGGTGGCGGTTCTCAGCTGCCGATTCCTCGGAAAAACGAAAGTGTTGCCACTGGTGCCTTTGTTGCTGAGAACACTTGAACGGAAGGATCCCTCTTGCGTGCCAAGGGTCAACACGCTAAACATGCACAAAAACACCTTCTCCTTGCCGAAAAGATGAGAGGGACACAGCGGAGCACGGTGAGGCAGTCTTTATTAATCTTTAAGGCATGACGCGTTTCGGAAATATATTTTTCCTTTCTCAAATGCCAGAGTTCTCATAGCTGTTTAGACTGCTTGTATGTCTTAAAGTAGTCCAGCCTCTCCTTAAATAGAGTGAGCACACCTGATCCCCATGAACTCTAGCACCACCCATGCAGCTTAAGATGTAAAAACTACTTGTCCCACAATGCAGCGCGATGTCAGGCTGTGGCGGGTGATACTTCTGGCCTGGATTGTAGTTACTCACAGTGAGTGAAGGGCCAAATTGAGAGCGTGGTCAGGTGAAAAATTACAGCTTGAACTGAAGAAAACTGCCTCGCTTGCCCCTACTTCCAGCCGCACTTCCCCACTTTGGGCCAAAACTGGAGACGACGGCACAGTGTCCACGGCTCTCCATACAATGATGGACTGGCTTGGCCAGCAGTTCTTCTTCCCTCGTAGGTCGGGTGGCGGTTCTCAGCTGCCGATTCCTCGGAAAAACGAAAGTGTTGCCACTGGTGCCTTTGTTGCTGAGAACACTTGAACGGAAGGGTCCCTCTTGCGTGCCAAGGGCCAACACGCTAAACATGCACAAAAACACCTTCTCCTTGCCGAAAAGATGAGAGGGACACAGCGGAGCACGGTGAGGCAGTCTTTATTAATCTTTAAGGCATGACGCGTTTCGGAAATATATTTTTCCTTTCTCAAATGCCAGAGTTCTCATAGCTGTTTAGACTGCTTGTATGTCTTAAAGTAGTCCAGCCTCTCCTTAAATAGAGTGAGCACACCTGATCCCCATGAACTCTAGCACCACCCATGCAGCTTAAGATGTAAAAACTACTTGTCCCACAATGCAGCGCGATGTCAGGCTGTGGCGGGTGATACTTGTGGCCTGGATTGTAGTTACTCACAGTGAGTGAAGGGCCAAATTGAGAGCGTGGTCAGGTGAAAAATTACAGCTTGAATTGAAGAAAACTGCCTCGCTTGCCCCTACTTCCAGCCGCACTTCCCCACTTTGGGCCAAAACTGGAGACGACGGCACAGTGTCCACGGCTCTCCATACAATGATGGACTGGCTTGGCCAGCAGTTCTTCTTCCCTCGTAGGTCGTGTGGCGGTTCTCAGCTGCCGATTCCTCGGAAAAACGAAAGTGTTGCCACTGGTGCCTTTGTTGCTGAGAACACTTGAACGGAAGGGTCCCTCTTGCGTGCCAAGGGCCAACACGCTAAACATGCACAAAAACACCTTCTCCTTGCCGAAAAGATGAGAGGGACACAGCGGAGCACGGTGAGGCAGTCTTTATTAATCTTTAAGGCATGACGCGTTTCGGAAATATCTTTTTCCTTTCTCAAATGCCAGAGTTCTCATAGCTGTTTAGACTGCTTGTATGTCTTAAAGTAGTCCAGCCTCTCCTTAAATAGAGTGAGCACACCTGATCCCCATGAAGTCTAGCACCACCCATGCAGCTTAAGATGTAAAAACTACTTGTCCCACAATGCAGCGCGATGTCAGGCTGTGGCGGGTGATACTTGTGGCCTGGATTGTAGTTACTCAAAGTGAGTGAAGGGCCAAATTGAGAGCGTGGTCAGGTGAAAAATTACAGCTTGAATTGAAGAAAACTGCCTCGCTTGCCCCTACTTCCAGCCGCACTTCCCCACTTTGGGCCAAAACTGGAGACGACGGCACAGTGTCCACGGCTCTCCATACAATGATGGACTGACTTGGCCAGCAGTTCTTCTTCCCTCGTAGGTCGGGTGGCGGTTCTCAGCTGCCGATTCCTCGGAAAAACGAAAGTGTTGCCACTGGTGCCTTTGTTGCTGAGAACACTTGAACGGAAGGGTCCCTCTTGCGTGCCAAGGGCCAACACGCTAAACATGCACAAAAACACCTTCTCCTTGCCGAAAAGATGAGAGGGACACAGCGGAGCACGGTGAGGCAGTCTTTATTAATCTTTAAGGCATGACGCGTTTCGTAAATATATTTTTCCTTTCTCAAATGCCAGAGTTCTCATAGCTGTTTAGACTGCTTGTATGTCTTAAAGTAGTCCAGCCTCTCCTTAAATAGAGTGAGCACACCTGATCCCCATGAACTCTAGCACCACCCATGCAGCTTAAGATGTAAAAACTACTTGTCCCACAATGCAGCGCGATGTCAGGCTGTGGCGGGTGATACTTCTGGCCTGGATTGTAGTTACTCACAGTGAGTGAAGGGCCAAATTGAGAGCGTGGTCAGGTGAAAAATTACAGCTTGAATTGAAGAAAACTGCCTCGCTTGCCCCTACTTCCAGCCGCACTTCCCCACTTTGGGCCAAAACTGGAGACGACGGCACAGTGTCCATGGCTCTCCATACAATGATGGACTGGCTTGGCCAGCAGTTCTTCTTCCCTCGTAGGTCGGGTGGCGGTTCTCAGCTGCCGATTCCTCGGAAAAACGAAAGTGTTGCCACTGGTGCCTTTGTTGCTGAGAACACTTGAACGGAAGGGTCCCTCTTGCGTGCCAAGGGCCAACACGCTAAACATGCACAAAAACACCTTCTCCTTGCCGAAAAGATGAGAGGGACACAGCGGAGCACGGTGAGGCAGTCTTTATTAATCTTTAAGGCATGACGCGTTTCGGAAATATCTTTTTCCTTTCTCAAATGCCAGAGTTCTCATAGCTGTTTAGACTGCTTGTATGTCTTAAAGTAGTCCAGCCTCTCCTTAAATAGAGTGAGCACACCTGATCCCCATGAACTCTAGCACCACCCATGCAGCTTAAGATGTAAAAACTACTTGTCCCACAATGCAGCGCGATGTCAGGCTGTGGCGGGTGATTCTTGTGGCCTGGATTGTAGTTACTCACAGTGAGTGTAGGGCCAAATTGAGAGCGTGGTCAGGTGAAAAATTACAGCTTGAATTGAAGAAAACTGCCTCGCTTGCCCCTACTTCCAGCCGCACTTCCCCACTTTGGGCCAAAACTGGAGACGACGGCACAGTGTCCACGGCTCTCCATACAATGATGGACTGGCTTGGCCAGCAGTTCTTCTTCCCTCGTAGGTCGGGTGGCGGTTCTCAGCTGCCGATTCCTCGGAAAAACGAAAATGTTGCAACTGGTGCCTTTGTTGCTGAGAACACTTGAACGGAAGGGTCCCTCTTGCGTGCCAAGGGCCAACACACTAAACATGCACAAAAACACCTTCTCCTTGCCGAAAAGATGAGAGGGACACAGCGGAGCATGGTGAGGCAGTCTTTATTAATCTTTAAGGCATGACGCGTTTTGGAAATATCTTTTTCCTTTCTCAAATGCCAGAGTTCTCATAGCTGTTTAGACTGCTTGTATGTCTTAAAGTAGTACAGCCTCTCCTTAAATAGAGTGAGCACACCTGATCCCCATGAACTCTAGCACCACCCATGCAGCTTAAGATGTAAAAACTACTTGTCCCAGAATGCAGCGCGATGTCAGGCTGTGGCGGGTGATACTTGTGGCCTGGATTGTAGTTACTCACAGTGAGTGAAGGGCCAAATTGAGAGCGTGGTCAGGTGAAAAATTACAGCTTGAATTGAAGAAAACTGCCTCGCTTGCCCCTACTTCCAGCCGCACTTCCCCACTTTGGGCCAAAACTGGAGACGACGGCACAGTGTCCACGGCTCTCCATACAATGATGGACTGGCTTGGCCAGCAGTTCTTCTTCCCTCGTAGGTCGGGTGGCGGTTCTCAGCTGCCGATTCCTCGGAAAAACGAAAGTGTTGCCACTGGTGCCTTTGTTGCTGAGAACACTTGAACGGAAGGGTCCCTCTTGCGTGCCAAGGGCCAACACGCTAAACATGCACAAAAACACCTTCTCCTTGCCGAAAAGATGAGAGGGACACAGCGGAGCACGGTGAGGCAGTCTTTATTAATCTTTAAGGCATGACGCGTTTCGGAAATATCTTTTTCCTTTCTCAAATGCCAGAGTTCTCATAGCTGTTTAGACTGCTTGTATGTCTTAAAGTAGTACAGCCTCTCCTTAAATAGAGTGAGCACACCTGATCCCCATGAACTCTAGCACCACCCATGCAGCTTAAGATGTAAAAACTACTTGTCCCACAATGCAGCGCGATGTCAGGCTGTGGCGGGTGATACTTGTGGCCTGGATTGTAGTTACTCACAGTGAGTGAAGGGCCAAATTGAGAGCGTGGTCAGGTGAAAAATTACAGCTTGAATTGAAGAAAACTGCCTCGCTTGCCCCTACTTCCAGCCGCACTTACCCACTTTGGGCCAAAACTGGAGACGACGGCACAGTGTCCACGGCTCTCCATACAATGATGGACTGGCTTGGCCAGCAGTTCTTCTTCCCTCGTAGGTCGGGTGGCGGTTCTCAGCTGCCGATTCCTCGGAAAAACGAAAGTGTTGCCACTGGTGCCTTTGTTGCTGAGAACACTTGAACGGAAGGGTCCCTCTTGCGTGCCAAGGGCCAACACGCTAAACATGCACAAAAACACCTTCTCCTTGCCGAAAAGATGAGAGGGACACAGCGGAGCACGGTGAGGCAGTCTTTATTAATCTTTAAGGCATGACGCGTTTCGGAAATATCTTTTTCCTTTCTCAAATGCCATAGTTCTCATAGCTGATTAGACTGCTTGTATGTCTTAAAGTAGTCCAGCCTCTCCTTAAATAGAGTGAGCACACCTGATCCCCATGAACTCTAGCACCACCCATGCAGCTTAAGATGTAAAAACTACTTGTCCCACAATGCAGCGCGATGTCAGGCTGTGGCGGGTGATACTTGTGGCCTGGATTGTAGTTACTCACAGTGAGTGAAGGGCCAAATTGAGAGCGTGGTCAGGTGAAAAATTACAGCTTGAATTGAAGAAAACTGCCTCGCTTGCCCCTACTTCCAGCCGCACTTCCCCACTTTGGGCCAAAACTGGAGACGACGGCACAGTGTCCACGGCTCTCCATACAATGATGGACTGGCTTGGCCAGCAGTTCTTCTTCCCTCGTAGGTCGTGTGGCGGTTCTCAGCTGCCGATTCCTCGGAAAAACGAAAGTGTTGCCACTGGTGCCTTTGTTGCTGAGAACACTTGAACGGAAGGGTCCCTGTTGCGTGCCAAGGGCCAACACGCTAAACATGCACAAAAACACCTTCTCCTTGCCGAAAAGATGAGAGGGACACAGCGGAGCACGGTGAGGCAGTCTTTATTAATCTTTAAGGCATGACGCGTTTCGGAAATATCTTTTTCCTTTCTCAAATGCCAGAGTTCTCATAGCTGTTTAGACTGCTTGTATGTCTTAAAGTAGTCCAGCCTCTCCTTAAATAGAGTGAGCACACCTGATCCCCATGAAGTCTAGCACCACCCATGCAGCTTAAGATGTAAAAACTACTTGTCCCACAATGCAGCGCGATGTCAGGCTGTGGCGGGTGATACTTGTGGCCTGGATTGTAGTTACTCAAAGTGAGTGAAGGGCCAAATTGAGAGCGTGGTCAGGTGAAAAATTACAGCTTGAATTGAAGAAAACTGCCTCGCTTGCCCCTACTTCCAGCCGCACTTCCCCACTTTGGGCCAAAACTGGAGACGACGGCACAGTGTCCACGGCTCTCCATACAATGATGGACTGACTTGGCCAGCAGTTCTTCTTCCCTCGTAGGTCGGGTGGCGGTTCTCAGCTGCCGATTCCTCGGAAAAACGAAAGTGTTGCCACTGGTGCCTTTGTTGCTGAGAACACTTGAACGGAAGGGTCCCTCTTGCGTGCCAAGGGCCAACACGCTAAACATGCACAAAAACACCTTCTCCTTGCCGAAAAGATGAGAGGGACACAGCGGAGCACGGTGAGGCAGTCTTTATTAATCTTTAAGGCATGACGCGTTTCGTAAATATATTTTTCCTTTCTCAAATGCCAGAGTTCTCATAGCTGTTTAGACTGCTTGTATGTCTTAAAGTAGTCCAGCCTCTCCTTAAATAGAGTGAGCACACCTGATCCCATGAACTCTAGCACCACCCATGCAGCTTAAGATGTAAAAACTACTTGTCCCACAATGCAGCGCGATGTCAGGCTGTGGCGGGTGATACTTCTGGCCTGGATTGTAGTTACTCACAGTGAGTGAAGGGCCAAATTGAGAGCGTGGTCAGGTGAAAAATTACAGCTTGAATTGAAGAAAACTGCCTCGCTTGCCCCTACTTCCAGCCGCACTTCCCCACTTTGGGCCAAAACTGGAGACGACGGCACAGTGTCCATGGCTCTCCATACAATGATGGACTGGCTTGGCCAGCAGTTCTTCTTCCCTCGTAGGTCGGGTGGCGGTTCTCAGCTGCCGATTCCTCGGAAAAACGAAAGTGTTGCCACTGGTGCCTTTGTTGCTGAGAACACTTGAACGGAAGGGTCCCTCTTGCGTGCCAAGGGCCAACACGCTAAACATGCACAAAAACACCTTCTCCTTGCCGAAAAGATGAGAGGGACACAGCGGAGCACGGTGAGGCAGTCTTTATTAATCTTTAAGGCATGACGCGTTTCGGAAATATCTTTTTCCTTTCTCAAATGCCAGAGTTCTCATAGCTGTTTAGACTGCTTGTATGTCTTAAAGTAGTCCAGCCTCTCCTTAAATAGAGTGAGCACACCTGATCCCCATGAACTCTAGCACCACCCATGCAGCTTAAGATGTAAAAACTACTTGTCCCACAATGCAGCGCGATGTCAGGCTGTGGCGGGTGATTCTTGTGGCCTGGATTGTAGTTACTCACAGTGAGTGTAGGGCCAAATTGAGAGCGTGGTCAGGTGAAAAATTACAGCTTGAATTGAAGAAAACTGCCTCGCTTGCCCCTACTTCCAGCCGCACTTCCCCACTTTGGGCCAAAACTGGAGACGACGGCACAGTGTCCACGGCTCTCCATACAATGATGGACTGGCTTGGCCAGCAGTTCTTCTTCCCTCGTAGGTCGGGTGGCGGTTCTCAGCTGCCGATTCCTCGGAAAAACGAAAATGTTGCAACTGGTGCCTTTGTTGCTGAGAACACTTGAACGGAAGGGTCCCTCTTGCGTGCCAAGGGCCAACACACTAAACATGCACAAAAACACCTTCTCCTTGCCGAAAAGATGAGAGGGACACAGCGGAGCATGGTGAGGCAGTCTTTATTAATCTTTAAGGCATGACGCGTTTTGGAAATATCTTTTTCCTTTCTCAAATGCCAGAGTTCTCATAGCTGTTTAGACTGCTTGTATGTCTTAAAGTAGTACAGCCTCTCCTTAAATAGAGTGAGCACACCTGATCCCCATGAACTCTAGCACCACCCATGCAGCTTAAGATGTAAAAACTACTTGTCCCAGAATGCAGCGCGATGTCAGGCTGTGGCGGGTGATACTTGTGGCCTGGATTGTAGTTACTCACAGTGAGTGAAGGGCCAAATTGAGAGCGTGGTCAGGTGAAAAATTACAGCTTGAATTGAAGAAAACTGCCTCGCTTGCCCCTACTTCCAGCCGCACTTCCCCACTTTGGGCCAAAACTGGAGACGACGGCACAGTGTCCACGGCTCTCCATACAATGATGGACTGGCTTGGCCAGCAGTTCTTCTTCCCTCGTAGGTCGGGTGGCGGTTCTCAGCTGCCGATTCCTCGGAAAAACGAAAGTGTTGCCACTGGTGCCTTTGTTGCTGAGAACACTTGAACGGAAGGGTCCCTCTTGCGTGCCAAGGGCCAACACGCTAAACATGCACAAAAACACCTTCTCCTTGCCGAAAAGATGAGAGGGACACAGCGGAGCACGGTGAGGCAGTCTTTATTAATCTTTAAGGCATGACGCGTTTCGGAAATATCTTTTTCCTTTCTCAAATGCCAGAGTTCTCATAGCTGTTTAGACTGCTTGTATGTCTTAAAGTAGTACAGCCTCTCCTTAAATAGAGTGAGCACACCTGATCCCCATGAACTCTAGCACCACCCATGCAGCTTAAGATGTAAAAACTACTTGTCCCACAATGCAGCGCGATGTCAGGCTGTGGCGGGTGATACTTGTGGCCTGGATTGTAGTTACTCACAGTGAGTGAAGGGCCAATTTGAGAGCGTGGTCAGGTGAAAAATTACAGCTTGAATTGAAGAAAACTGCCTCGCTTGCCCCTACTTCCAGCCGCACTTCCCCACTTTGGGCCAAAACTGGAGACGACGGCACAGTGTCCACGGCTCTCCATACAATGATGGACTGGCTTGGCCAGCAGTTCTTCTTCCCTCGTAGGTCGGGTGGCGGTTCTCAGCTGCCGATTCCTCGGAAAAACGAAAGTGTTGCCACTGGTGCCTTTGTTGCTGAGAACACTTGAACGGAAGGGTCCCTCTTGCGTGCCAAGGGCCAACACGCTAAACATGCACAAAAACACCTTCTCCTTGCCGAAAAGATGAGAGGGACACAGCGGAGCACGGTGAGGCAGTCTTTATTAATCTTTAAGGCATGACGCGTTTCGGAAATATCTTTTTCCTTTCTCAAATGCCATAGTTCTCATAGCTGATTAGACTGCTTGTATGTCTTAAAGTAGTCCAGCCTCTCCTTAAATAGAGTGAGCACACCTGATCCCCATGAACTCTAGCACCACCCATGCAGCTTAAGATGTAAAAACTACTTGTCCCACAATGCAGCGCGATGTCAGGCTGTGGCGGGTGATACTTGTGGCCTGGATTGTAGTTACTCACAGTGAGTGAAGGGCCAAATTGAGAGCGTGGTCAGGTGAAAAATTACAGCTTGAATTGAAGAAAACTGCCTCGCTTGCCCCTACTTCCAGCCGCACTTCCCCACTTTGGGCCAAAACTGGAGACGACGGCACAGTGTCCACGGCTCTCCATACAATGATGGACTGGCTTGGCCAGCAGTTCTTCTTCCCTCGTAGGTCGTGTGGCGGTTCTCAGCTGCCGATTCCTCGGAAAAACGAAAGTGTTGCCACTGGTGCCTTTGTTGCTGAGAACACTTGAACGGAAGGGTCCCTGTTGCGTGCCAAGGGCCAACACGCTAAACATGCACAAAAACACCTTCTCCTTGCCGAAAAGATGAGAGGGACACAGCGGAGCACGGTGAGGCAGTCTTTATTAATCTTTAAGGCATGACGCGTTTCGGAAATATCTTTTTCCTTTCTCAAATGCCAGAGTTCTCATAGCTGTTTAGACTGCTTGTATGTCTTAAAGTAGTCCAGCCTCTCCTTAAATAGAGTGAGCACACCTGATCCCCATGAAGTCTAGCACCACCCATGCAGCTTAAGATGTAAAAACTACTTGTCCCACAATGCAGCGCGATGTCAGGCTGTGGCGGGTGATACTTGTGGCCTGGATTGTAGTTACTCAAAGTGAGTGAAGGGCCAAATTGAGAGCGTGGTCAGGTGAAAAATTACAGCTTGAATTGAAGAAAACTGCCTCGCTTGCCCCTACTTCCAGCCGCACTTCCCCACTTTGGGCCAAAACTGGAGACGACGGCACAGTGTCCACGGCTCTCCATACAATGATGGACTGACTTGGCCAGCAGTTCTTCTTCCCTCGTAGGTCGGGTGGCGGTTCTCAGCTGCCGATTCCTCGGAAAAACGAAAGTGTTGCCACTGGTGCCTTTGTTGCTGAGAACACTTGAACGGAAGGGTCCCTCTTGCGTGCCAAGGGCCAACACGCTAAACATGCACAAAAACACCTTCTCCTTGCCGAAAAGATGAGAGGGACACAGCGGAGCACGGTGAGGCAGTCTTTATTAATCTTTAAGGCATGACGCGTTTCGTAAATATATTTTTCCTTTCTCAAATGCCAGAGTTCTCATAGCTGTTTAGACTGCTTGTATGTCTTAAAGTAGTCCAGCCTCTCCTTAAATAGAGTGAGCACACCTGATCCCATGAACTCTAGCACCACCCATGCAGCTTAAGATGTAAAAACTACTTGTCCCACAATGCAGCGCGATGTCAGGCTGTGGCGGGTGATACTTCTGGCCTGGATTGTAGTTACTCACAGTGAGTGAAGGGCCAAATTGAGAGCGTGGTCAGGTGAAAAATTACAGCTTGAATTGAAGAAAACTGCCTCGCTTGCCCCTACTTCCAGCCGCACTTCCCCACTTTGGGCCAAAACTGGAGACGACGGCACAGTGTCCATGGCTCTCCATACAATGATGGACTGGCTTGGCCAGCAGTTCTTCTTCCCTCGTAGGTCGGGTGGCGGTTCTCAGCTGCCGATTCCTCGGAAAAACGAAAGTGTTGCCACTGGTGCCTTTGTTGCTGAGAACACTTGAACGGAAGGGTCCCTCTTGCGTGCCAAGGGCCAACACGCTAAACATGCACAAAAACACCTTCTCCTTGCCGAAAAGATGAGAGGGACACAGCGGAGCACGGTGAGGCAGTCTTTATTAATCTTTAAGGCATGACGCGTTTCGGAAATATCTTTTTCCTTTCTCAAATGCCAGAGTTCTCATAGCTGTTTAGACTGCTTGTATGTCTTAAAGTAGTCCAGCCTCTCCTTAAATAGAGTGAGCACACCTGATCCCCATGAACTCTAGCACCACCCATGCAGCTTAAGATGTAAAAACTACTTGTCCCACAATGCAGCGCGATGTCAGGCTGTGGCGGGTGATTCTTGTGGCCTGGATTGTAGTTACTCACAGTGAGTGTAGGGCCAAATTGAGAGCGTGGTCAGGTGAAAAATTACAGCTTGAATTGAAGAAAACTGCCTCGCTTGCCCCTACTTCCAGCCGCACTTCCCCACTTTGGGCCAAAACTGGAGACGACGGCACAGTGTCCACGGCTCTCCATACAATGATGGACTGGCTTGGCCAGCAGTTCTTCTTCCCTCGTAGGTCGGGTGGCGGTTCTCAGCTGCCGATTCCTCGGAAAAACGAAAATGTTGCAACTGGTGCCTTTGTTGCTGAGAACACTTGAACGGAAGGGTCCCTCTTGCGTGCCAAGGGCCAACACACTAAACATGCACAAAAACACCTTCTCCTTGCCGAAAAGATGAGAGGGACACAGCGGAGCATGGTGAGGCAGTCTTTATTAATCTTTAAGGCATGACGCGTTTTGGAAATATCTTTTTCCTTTCTCAAATGCCAGAGTTCTCATAGCTGTTTAGACTGCTTGTATGTCTTAAAGTAGTACAGCCTCTCCTTAAATAGAGTGAGCACACCTGATCCCCATGAACTCTAGCACCACCCATGCAGCTTAAGATGTAAAAACTACTTGTCCCAGAATGCAGCGCGATGTCAGGCTGTGGCGGGTGATACTTGTGGCCTGGATTGTAGTTACTCACAGTGAGTGAAGGGCCAAATTGAGAGCGTGGTCAGGTGAAAAATTACAGCTTGAATTGAAGAAAACTGCCTCGCTTGCCCCTACTTCCAGCCGCACTTCCCCACTTTGGGCCAAAACTGGAGACGACGGCACAGTGTCCACGGCTCTCCATACAATGATGGACTGGCTTGGCCAGCAGTTCTTCTTCCCTCGTAGGTCGGGTGGCGGTTCTCAGCTGCCGATTCCTCGGAAAAACGAAAGTGTTGCCACTGGTGCCTTTGTTGCTGAGAACACTTGAACGGAAGGGTCCCTCTTGCGTGCCAAGGGCCAACACGCTAAACATGCACAAAAACACCTTCTCCTTGCCGAAAAGATGAGAGGGACACAGCGGAGCACGGTGAGGCAGTCTTTATTAATCTTTAAGGCATGACGCGTTTCGGAAATATCTTTTTCCTTTCTCAAATGCCAGAGTTCTCATAGCTGTTTAGACTGCTTGTATGTCTTAAAGTAGTACAGCCTCTCCTTAAATAGAGTGAGCACACCTGATCCCCATGAACTCTAGCACCACCCATGCAGCTTAAGATGTAAAAACTACTTGTCCCACAATGCAGCGCGATGTCAGGCTGTGGCGGGTGATACTTGTGGCCTGGATTGTAGTTACTCACAGTGAGTGAAGGGCCAATTTGAGAGCGTGGTCAGGTGAAAAATTACAGCTTGAATTGAAGAAAACTGCCTCGCTTGCCCCTACTTCCAGCCGCACTTCCCCACTTTGGGCCAAAACTGGAGACGACGGCACAGTGTCCACGGCTCTCCATACAATGATGGACTGGCTTGGCCAGCAGTTCTTCTTCCCTCGTAGGTCGGGTGGCGGTTCTCAGCTGCCGATTCCTCGGAAAAACGAAAGTGTTGCCACTGGTGCCTTTGTTGCTGAGAACACTTGAACGGAAGGGTCCCTCTTGCGTGCCAAGGGCCAACACGCTAAACATGCACAAAAACACCTTCTCCTTGCCGAAAAGATGAGAGGGACACAGCGGAGCACGGTGAGGCAGTCTTTATTAATCTTTAAGGCATGACGCGTTTCGGAAATATCTTTTTCCTTTCTCAAATGCCATAGTTCTCATAGCTGATTAGACTGCTTGTATGTCTTAAAGTAGTCCAGCCTCTCCTTAAATAGAGTGAGCACACCTGATCCCCATGAACTCTAGCACCACCCATGCAGCCTAAGATGTAAAAACTACTTGTCCCACAATGCAGCACGATGTCAGGCTGTTGCGGGTGATACTTGTGGCCTGGATTGTAGTTACTCACAGTGAGTGAAGGGCCAAATTGAGAGCGTGGTCAGGTGAAAAATTACAGCTTGAATTGAAGAAAACTGCCTCGCTTGCCCCTACTTCCAGCCGCACTTTCCCACTTTAGGCCAAAACTGGAGACGACGGCACAGTGTCCACGGCTCTCCATACAATGATGGACTGGCTTGGCCAGCAGTTCTTCTTCCCTCGTAGGTCGGGTGGCGGTTCTCAGCTGCCGATTCCTCGGAAAAACGAAAGTGTTGCCGCTGGTGCCTTTGTTGCTGAGAACACTTGAACGGAAGGGTCCCTCTTGCGTGCCAAGGGCCAACACGCTAAACATGCACAAAAACACCTTCTCCTTGCCGAAAAGATGAGAGGGACACAGCGGAGCACGGTGAGGCAGTCTTTATTAATCTTTAAGGCATGACGCGTTTCGGAAATATCTTTTTCCTTTCTCAAATGCCAGAGTTCTCATAGCTGTTTAGACTGCGTGTATGTCTTAATATAGTCCAGCCTCTCCTTAAATAGAGTGAGCACACCTGATCCCCATGAACTCTAGCACCACCCATGCAGCTTAAGATGTAAAAACTACTTGTCCCACAATGCAGCGCGATGTCAGGCTGTGGCGGGTGATACTTGTGGCCTGGATTGTAGTTACTCACAGTGAGTGAAGGGCCAAATTGAGAGCGTGGTCAGGTGAAAAATTACAGCTTGAATTGAAGAAACTGCCTCGCTTGCCCCTACTTCCAGCCGCACTTCCCCACTTTGGGCGAAAACTGGAGACGACTGCACAGTGTCCATGGCTCTCCATACAATGATGGACTGGCTTGGCCAGCAGTTGTTCTTCCCTCGTAGGTCGGGTGGCGGTTCTCAGCTGCCGATTCCTCGGAAAAACTAAAGTGTTGCCACTGGTGCCTTTGTTGCTGAGAACACTTGAACGGAAGGGTCCCTCTTGCGTGCCAAGGGCCAACACGCTAAACATGCACAAAAACACCTTCTCCTTGCCGAAAAGATGAGAGGGACACAACGGAGCACGGTGAGGCAGTCTTTATTAATCTTTAAGGCATGACGCGTTTCGGAAATATATTTTTCCTTTCTCAAATGCCAGAGTTCTCATAGCTGTTTAGACTGCTTGTATGTCTTAAAGTAGTCCAGCCTCTCCTTAAATAGAGTGAGCACACCTGATCCCCATGAACTCTAGCACCACCCATGCAGCTTAAGATGTAAAAACTACTTGTCCCACAATGCAGCGCGATGTCAGGCTGTGGCGGGTGATACTTGTGGCCTGGATTGTAGTTACTCACAGTGAGTGAAGGGCCAAATTGAGAGCGTGGTCAGGTGAAAAATTACAGCTTGAATTGAAGAAAACTGCCTCGCTTGCCCCTACTTCCAGCCGCACTTCCCCACTTTGGGCCAAAACTGGAGACGACGGCACAGTGTCCACGGCTCTCCATACAATGATGGACTGGCTTGGCCAGCAGTTCTTCTTCCCTCGTAGGTCGGGTGGCGGTTCTCAGCTGCCGATTCCTCGGAAAAACGAAAGTGTTGCCACTGGTGCCTTTGTTGCTGAGAACACTTGAACGGAAGGGTCCCTCTTGCGTGCCAAGGGCCAACACGCTAAACATGCACAAAAACACCTTCTCCTTGCCGAAAAGATGAGAGGGACACAGCGGAGCACGGTGAGGCAGTCTTTATTAATCTTTAAGGCATGACGCGTTTCGGAAATATCTTTTTCCTTTCTCAAATGCCAGAGTTCTCATAGCTGTTTAGACTGCTTGTATGTCTTAAAGTAGTCCAGCCTCTCCTTAAATAGAGTGAGCACACCTGATCCCCATGAACTCTAGCACCACCCATGCAGCTTAAGATGTTAAAACTACTTGTCCCACAATGCAGCGCGATGTCAGGCTGTGGCGGGTGATACTTGTGGCCTGGATTGTAGTTACTCACAGTGAGTGAAGGGCCAAATTGAGAGCGTGGTCAGGTGAAAAATTACAGCTTGAATTGAAGAAAACTGCCTCGCTTGCCCCTACTTCCAGCCGCACTTCCCCACTTTGGGCCAAAACTGGAGACGACGGCACAGTGTCCACGGCTCTCCATACAATGATGGACTGACTTGGCCAGCAGTTCTTCTTCCCTCGTAGGTCGGGTGGCGGTTCTCAGCTGCCGATTCCTCGGAAAAACGAAAGTGTTGCCACTGGTGCCTTTGTTGCTGAGAACACTTGAACGGAAGGGTCCCTCTTGCGTGCCAAGGGCCAACACGCTAAACATGCACAAAAACACCTTCTCCTTGCCGAAAAGATGAGAGGGACACAGCGGAGCACGGTGAGGCAGTCTTTATTAATCTTTAAGGCATGACGCGTTTCAGAAATATTTTTTTCCTTTCTCAAATGCCAGAGTTCTCATAGCTGTTTATACTGCTTGTATGTCTTAAAGTAGTCCAGCCTCTCCTTAAATAGAGTGAGCACACCTGATCCCCATGAACTCTAGCACCACCCATGCAGCTTAAGATGTAAAAACTACTTGTCCCACAATGCAGCGCGATGTCAGGCTGTGGCGGGTGATACGTCTGGCCTGGATTGTAGTTACTCACAGTGAGTGAAGGGCCAAATTGAGAGCGTGGTCAGGTGAAAAATTACAGCTTGAATTGAAGAAAACTGCCTCGCTTGCCCCTACTTCCAGCCGCACTTCCCCACTTTGGGCCAAAACTGGAGACGACGGCACAGTGTCCACCGCTCTCCATACAATGATGGACTGGCTTGGCCAGCAGTTCTTCTTCCCTCGTAGGTCGGGTGGCGGTTCTCAGCTGCCGATTCCTCGGAAAAACGAAAGGGTTGCCACTGGTGCCTTTGTTGCTGAGAACACTTGAACGGAAGGGTCCCTCTTGCGTGCCAAGGGCCAACACACGAAACATGCACAAAAACACCTTCTCCTTGCCGAAAAGATGAGAGGGACACAGCGGAGCACGGTGAGGCAGTCTTTATTAATCTTTAAGGCATGACGCGTTTCGGAAATATCTTTTTCCTTTCTCAAATGCCAGAGTTCTCATAGCTGATTAGACTGCTTGTATGTCTTAAAGTAGTCCAGCCTCTCCTTAAATAGAGTGAGCACACCTGATCCCCATGAACTCTAGCACCACCCATGCAGCTTAAGATGTAAAAACTACTTGTCCCACAATGCAGCACGATGTCAGGCTGTTGCGGGTGATACTTGTGGCCTGGATTGTAGTTACTCACAGTGAGTGAAGGGCCAAATTGAGAGCGTGGTCAGGTGAAAAATGACAGCTTGAATTGAAGAAAACTGCCTCGCTTGCCCCTACTTCCAGCCGCACTTCCCCACTTTGGGCCAAAACTGGAGACGACGGCACAGTGTCCACGGCTCTCCATACAATGATGGACTGGCTCGGCCAGCAGTTCTTCTTCCCTCGTAGGTCGGGTGGCGGTCCTCAGCTGCCGATTCCTCTGAAAAACGAAAGTGTTGCCGCTGGTGCCTTTGTTGCTGAGAACACTTGAACGGAAGGGTCCCTCTTGCGTGCAAAGGGCCAACACGCTAAACATGCACAAAAACACCTTCTCCTTGCCGAAAAGATGAGAGGGACACAGCGGAGCACGGTGAGGCAGTCTTTATTAATCTTTTAGGCATGACGCGTTTCGGAAATATCTTTTTCCTTTCTCAAATGCCAGAGTTCTCATAGCTGTTTAGACTGCTTGTATGTCTTAAAGTAGTCCAGCCTCTCCTTAAATAGAGTGAGCACACCTGATCCCCATGAACTCTAGCACCACCCATGCAGCTTAAGATGTAAAAACTACTTGTCCCACAATGCAGCACGATGTCAGGCTGTTGCGGGTGATACTTGTTGCCTGAATTGTAGTTACTCACAGTGAGTGAAGGGCCAAATTGAGAGCGTGGTCAGGTGAAAAATTACAGCTTGAATTGAAGAAAACTGCCTCGCTTGCCCCTACTTCCAGCCGCACTTTCCCACTTTGGGCCAAAACTGGAGACGACGGCACAGTGTCCACGGCTCTCCATACAATGATGGACTGGCTTGGCCAGCAGTTCTTCTTCCCTCGTAGGTCGGGTGGCGGTTCTCAGCTGCCGATTCCTCGGAAAAACGAAAGTGTTGCCGCTGGTGCCTTTGTTGCTGAGAACACTTGAACGGAAGGGTCCCTCTTGCGTGCCAAGGGCCAACACGCTAAACATGCACAAAAACACCTTCTCCTTGCCGAAAAGATGACAGGGACACAGCGGAGCATGGTGAGGCAGTCTTTATTAATCTTTAAGGCATGACGCGTTTCGGAAATATCTTTTTCCTTTCTCAAATGCCAGAGTTCTCATAGCTGTTTAGACTGCTTGTATGTCTTAAAGTAGTCCAGCCTCTCCTTAAATAGAGTGAGCACACCTGATCCCCATGAACTCTAGCACCACCCATGCAGCTTAAGATGTAAAAACTACTTGTCCCACAATGCAGCGCGATGTCAGGCTGTGGCGGGTGATACTTGTGGCCTGGATTGTAGTTACTCACAGTGAGTGAAGGGCCAAATTGAGAGCGTGGTCAGGTGAAAAATTACAGCTTGAATTGAAGAAACTGCCTCGCTTGCCCCTACTTCCAGCCGCACTTCCCCACTTTGGGCGAAAACTGGAGACGACTGCACAGTGTCCATGGCTCTCCATACAATGATGGACTGGCTTGGCCAGCAGTTGTTCTTCCCTCGTAGGTCGGGTGGCGGTTCTCAGCTGCCGATTCCTCGGAAAAACTAAAGTGTTGCCACTGGTGCCTTTGTTGCTGAGAACACTTGAACGGAAGGGTCCCTCTTGCGTGCCAAGGGCCAACACGCTAAACATGCACAAAAACACCTTCTCCTTGCCGAAAAGATGAGAGGGACACAACGGAGCACGGTGAGGCAGTCTTTATTAATCTTTAAGGCATGACGCGTTTCGGAAATATATTTTTCCTTTCTCAAATGCCAGAGTTCTCATAGCTGTTTAGACTGCTTGTATGTCTTAAAGTAGTCCAGCCTCTCCTTAAATAGAGTGAGCACACCTGATCCCCATGAACTCTAGCACCACCCATGCAGCTTAAGATGTAAAAACTACTTGTCCCACAATGCAGCGCGATGTCAGGCTGTGGCGGGTGATACTTGTGGCATGGATTGTAGTTACTCACAGTGAGTGAAGGGCCAAATTGAGAGCGTGGTCAGGTGAAAAATTACAGCTTGAATTGAAGAAAACTGCCTCGCTTGCCCCTACTTCCAGCCGCACTTCCCCACTTTGGGCCAAAACTGGAGACGACGGCACAGTGTCCACGGCTCTCCATACAATGATGGACTGGCTTGGCCAGCAGTTCTTCTTCCCTCGTAGGTCGGGTGGCGGTTCTCAGCTGCCGATTCCTCGGAAAAACGAAAGTGTTGCCACTGGTGCCTTTGTTGCTGAGAACACTTGAACGGAAGGGTCCCTCTTGCGTGCCAAGGGCCAACACGCTAAACATGCACAAAAACACCTTCTCCTTGCCGAAAAGATGAGAGGGACACAGCGGAGCACGGTGAGGCAGTCTTTATTAATCTTTAAGGCATGACGCGTTTCGGAAATATCTTTTTCCTTTCTCAAATGCCAGAGTTCTCATAGCTGTTTAGACTGCTTGTATGTCTTAAAGTAGTCCAGCCTCTCCTTAAATAGAGTGAGCACACCTGATCCCCATGAACTCTAGCACCACCCATGCAGCTTAAGATGTTAAAACTACTTGTCCCACAATGCAGCGCGATGTCAGGCTGTGGCGGGTGATACTTGTGGCCTGGATTGTAGTTACTCACAGTGAGTGAAGGGCCAAATTGAGAGCGTGGTCAGGTGAAAAATTACAGCTTGAATTGAAGAAAACTGCCTCGCTTGCCCCTACTTCCAGCCGCACTTCCCCACTTTGGGCCAAAACTGGAGACGACGGCACAGTGTCCACGGCTCTCCATACAATGATGGACTGACTTGGCCAGCAGTTCTTCTTCCCTCGTAGGTCGGGTGGCGGTTCTCAGCTGCCGATTCCTCGGAAAAACGAAAGTGTTGCCACTGGTGCCTTTGTTGCTGAGAACACTTGAACGGAAGGGTCCCTCTTGCGTGCCAAGGGCCAACACGCTAAACATGCACAAAAACACCTTCTCCTTGCCGAAAAGATGAGAGGGACACAGCGGAGCACGGTGAGGCAGTCTTTATTAATCTTTAAGGCATGACGCGTTTCAGAAATATTTTTTTCCTTTCTCAAATGCCAGAGTTCTCATAGCTGTTTATACTGCTTGTATGTCTTAAAGTAGTCCAGCCTCTCCTTAAATAGAGTGAGCACACCTGATCCCCATGAACTCTAGCACCACCCATGCAGCTTAAGATGTAAAAACTACTTGTCCCACAATGCAGCGCGATGTCAGGCTGTGGCGGGTGATACGTCTGGCCTGGATTGTAGTTACTCACAGTGAGTGAAGGGCCAAATTGAGAGCGTGGTCAGGTGAAAAATTACAGCTTGAATTGAAGAAAACTGCCTCGCTTGCCCCTACTTCCAGCCGCACTTCCCCACTTTGGGCCAAAACTGGAGACGACGGCACAGTGTCCACCGCTCTCCATACAATGATGGACTGGCTTGGCCAGCAGTTCTTCTTCCCTCGTAGGTCGGGTGGCGGTTCTCAGCTGCCGATTCCTCGGAAAAACGAAAGGGTTGCCACTGGTGCCTTTGTTGCTGAGAACACTTGAACGGAAGGGTCCCTCTTGCGTGCCAAGGGCCAACACACGAAACATGCACAAAAACACCTTCTCCTTGCCGAAAAGATGAGAGGGACACAGCGGAGCACGGTGAGGCAGTCTTTATTAATCTTTAAGGCATGACGCGTTTCGGAAATATCTTTTTCCTTTCTCAAATGCCAGAGTTCTCATAGCTGATTAGACTGCTTGTATGTCTTAAAGTAGTCCAGCCTCTCCTTAAATAGAGTGAGCACACCTGATCCCCATGAACTCTAGCACCACCCATGCAGCTTAAGATGTAAAAACTACTTGTCCCACAATGCAGCACGATGTCAGGCTGTTGCGGGTGATACTTGTGGCCTGGATTGTAGTTACTCACAGTGAGTGAAGGGCCAAATTGAGAGCGTGGTCAGGTGAAAAATGACAGCTTGAATTGAAGAAAACTGCCTCGCTTGCCCCTACTTCCAGCCGCACTTCCCCACTTTGGGCCAAAACTGGAGACGACGGCACAGTGTCCACGGCTCTCCATACAATGATGGACTGGCTCGGCCAGCAGTTCTTCTTCCCTCGTAGGTCGGGTGGCGGTCCTCAGCTGCCGATTCCTCTGAAAAACGAAAGTGTTGCCGCTGGTGCCTTTGTTGCTGAGAACACTTGAACGGAAGGGTCCCTCTTGCGTGCAAAGGGCCAACACGCTAAACATGCACAAAAACACCTTCTCCTTGCCGAAAAGATGAGAGGGACACAGCGGAGCACGGTGAGGCAGTCTTTATTAATCTTTTAGGCATGACGCGTTTCGGAAATATCTTTTTCCTTTCTCAAATGCCAGAGTTCTCATAGCTGTTTAGACTGCTTGTATGTCTTAAAGTAGTCCAGCCTCTCCTTAAATAGAGTGAGCACACCTGATCCCCATGAACTCTAGCACCACCCATGCAGCTTAAGATGTAAAAACTACTTGTCCCACAATGCAGCACGATGTCAGGCTGTTGCGGGTGATACTTGTTGCCTGAATTGTAGTTACTCACAGTGAGTGAAGGGCCAAATTGAGAGCGTGGTCAGGTGAAAAATTACAGCTTGAATTGAAGAAAACTGCCTCGCTTGCCCCTACTTCCAGCCGCACTTTCCCACTTTGGGCCAAAACTGGAGACGACGGCACAGTGTCCACGGCTCTCCATACAATGATGGACTGGCTTGGCCAGCAGTTCTTCTTCCCTCGTAGGTCGGGTGGCGGTTCTCAGCTGCCGATTCCTCGGAAAAACGAAAGTGTTGCCGCTGGTGCCTTTGTTGCTGAGAACACTTGAACGGAAGGGTCCCTCTTGCGTGCCAAGGGCCAACACGCTAAACATGCACAAAAACACCTTCTCCTTGCCGAAAAGATGACAGGGACACAGCGGAGCATGGTGAGGCAGTCTTTATTAATCTTTAAGGCATGACGCGTTTCGGAAATATCTTTTTCCTTTCTCAAATGCCAGAGTTCTCATAGCTGTTTAGACTGCTTGTATGTCTTAAAGTAGTCCAGCCTCTCCTTAAATAGAGTGAGCACACCTGATCCCCATGAACTCTAGCACCACCCATGCAGCTTAAGATGTAAAAACTACTTGTCCCACAATGCAGCGCGATGTCAGGCTGTGGCGGGTGATACTTGTGGCCTGGATTGTAGTTACTCACAGTGAGTGAAGGGCCAAATTGAGAGCGTGGTCAGGTGAAAAATTACAGCTTGAATTGAAGAAAACTGCCTCGCTTGCCCCTACTTCCAGCCGCACTTCCCCACTTTGGGCCAAAACTGGAGACGGCGGCACAGTGTCCACGGCTCTCCATACAATGATGGACTGGCTTGGCCAGCAGTTCTTCTTCCCTCGTAGGTCGGGTGGCGGTTCTCAGCTGCCGATTCCTCGGAAAAACGAAAGTGTTGCCACTGGTGCCTTTGTTGCTGAGAACACTTGAACGGAAGGGTCCCTCGTGCGTGCCAAGGGCCAACACGCTAAACATGCACAAAAACACCTTCTCCTTGCCGAAAAGATGAGAGGGACACAGCGGAGCACGGTGAGGCAGTCTTTATTAATCTTTAAGGCATGACGCGTTTCGGAAATATCTTTTTCCTTTCTCAAATGCCAGAGTTCTCATAGCTGTTTAGACTGCTTGTATGTCTTAAAGTAGTCCAGCCTCTCCTTAAATAGAGTGAGCACACCTGATCCCCATGAACTCTAGCACCACCCATGCAGCTTAAGATGTAAAAACTACTTGTCCCACAATGCAGCGCGATGTCAGGCTGTGGCGGGTGATACTTGTGGCCTGGATTGTAGTTACTCACAGTGAGTGAAGGGCCAAATTGAGAGCGTGGTCAGGTGAAAAATTACAGCTTGAATTGAAGAAAACTGCCTCGCTTGCCCCTACTTCCAGCCGCACTTCCCCACTTTGGGCCAAAACTGGAGACGACGGCACAGTGTCCACGGTTCTCCATACAATGTTGGACTGGCTTGGCCAGCAGTTCTTCTTCCCTCGTAGGTCGGGTGGCGGTTCTCAGCTGCCGATTCCTCGGAAAAACGAAAGTGTTGCCACTGGTGCCTTTGTTGCTGAGAACACTTGAACGGAGGGGTCCCTCTTGCGTGCCAAGGGCCAACACGCTATACATGCACAAAAACACCTTCTCCTTGCCGAAAAGATAAGAGGGACACAGCGGAGCACGGTGAGGCAGTTTTATTAATCTTTAAGGCATGACGCGTTTCGGAAATATCTTTTTCCTTTCTCAAATGCCAGAGTTCTCATAGCTGTTTAGACTGCTTGTATGTCTTAAAGTAGTCCAGCCTCTCCTTAAATAGAGTGAGCACACCTGATCCCCATGAACTCTAGCACCACCCATGCAGCTTAAGATGTAAAAACTACTTGTCCCACAATGCAGCACGATGTCAGGCTGTTGCGGGTGATACTTGTGGCCTGGATTGTAGTTACTCACAGTGAGTGAAGGGCCAAATTGAGAGCGTGGTCAGGTGAAAAATTACAGCTTGAATTGAAGAAAACTGCCTCGCTTGCCCCTACTTCCAGCCGCACTTCCCCACTTTGGGCCAAAACTGGAGACGACGGCACAGTGTCCACGGCTCTCCATACAATGATGGACTGGCTCGGCCAGCAGTTCTTCTTCCCTCATAGGTCGGGTGGCGGTTCTCAGCTGCCGATTCCTCGGAAAAACGAAAGTGTTGCCGCTGGTGCCTTTGTTGCTGAGAACACTTGAATGGAAGGGTCCCTCTTGCGTGCAAAGGGCCAACATGCTAAACATGCACGCAAACACCTTCTCCTTGCCGAAAAGATGAGAGGGACACAGCGGAGCACGGTGAGACAGTCTTTATTAATCTTTAAGGCATGACGCGTTTCGGAAATATCTTTTTCCTTTCTCAAATGCCAGAGTTCTCATAGCTGTTTAGACTGCTTGTATGTCTTAAAGTAGTCCAGCCTCTCCTTAAATAGAGTGAGCACACCTGATCCCCATGAACTCTAGCACCACCTATGCAGCTTAAGATGTAAAAACTACTTGTCCCACAATGCAGCACGATGTCAGGCTGTTGCGGGTGATACTTGTGGCCTGGATTGTAGTTATTCACAGTGAGTGAAGGGCCAAATTGAGAGCGTGGTCAGGTGAAAAATTACAGCTTGAATTGAAGAAAACTGCCTCGCTTGCCCCTACTTCCAGCCGCATTTTCCCACTTTGGGCCAAAACTGGAGACGATGGCACAGTGTCCACGGCTCTCCATACAATGATGGACTGGCTTGGCCAGCAGTTCTTCTTCCCTCGTAGGTCGGGTGGCGGTTCTCAGCTGCCGATTCCTCGGAAAAACGAAAGTGTTGCCGCTGGTGCCTTTGTTGCTGAGAACACTTGAACGGAAGGGTCCCTCTTGCGTGCCAAGGGCCAACACGCTAAACATGCACAAAAACACCTTCTCCTTGCCGAAAAGATGACAGGGACACAGCGGAGCACGGTGAGGCAGTCTTTATTAATCTTTAAGGCATGACGCGTTTCAGAAATATCTTTTTCCTTTCTCAAATGCCAGAGTTCTCATAGCTGTTTAGACTGCTTGTATGTCTTAAAGTAGTCCAGCCTCTCCTTAAATAGAGTGAGCACACCTGATCCCCATGAACTCTAGCACCACCCATGCAGCTTAAGATGTAAAAACTACTTGTCCCACAATGCAGCGCGATGTCAGGCTGTGGCGGGTGATACTTGTGGCCTGGATTGTAGTTACTCACAGTGAGTGAAGGACCAAATTGAGAGCGTGGTCAGGTGAAAAATTACAGCTTGAATTGAAGAAAACTGCCTCGCTTGCCCCTACTTCCAGCCGCACTTCCCCACTTTGAGCCAAAACTGGAGACGATGGCACAGTGTCCACGGCTCTCCATACAATGATGGACTGGCTTGGCCAGCAGCTCTTCTTCCCTCGTAGGTCGGGTGGCGGTTCTCAGCTGCCGATTCCTCGGAAAAACGAAAGTGTTGCCACTGGTGCCTTTGTTGCTGAGAACACTTGAACGGAAGGGTCCCTCGTGCGTGCCAAGGGCCAACACGCTAAACATGCACAAAAACACCTTCTCCTTTCCGAAAAGATGAGAGGGACACAGCGGAGCACGGTGAGGCAGTCTTTATTAATCTTTAAGGCATGACGCATTTCGGAAATATCTTTTTCCTTTCTCAAATGCCAGAGTTCTCATAGCTGTTTAGACTGCTTGTATGTCTTAAAGTAGTCCAGCCTCTCCTTAAATAGAGTGAGCACACCTGATCCCCATGAACTCTAGCACCACCCATGCAGCTTAAGATGTAAAAACTACTTGTCCCACAATGCAGCGCGATGTCAGGCTGTGGCGGGTGATACTTGTGGCCTGGATTGTAGTTACTCACAGTGAGTGAAGGGCCAAATTGAGAGCGTGGTCAGGTGAAAAATTACAGCTTGAATTGAAGAAAACTGCCTCGCTTGCCCCTACTTCCAGCCGCACTTCCCCACTTTGGGCCAAAACTGGAGACGACGGCACAGTGTCCACGGCTCTCCATACAATGATGGACTGGCTTGGCCAGCAGTTCTTCTTCCCTCGTAGGTCGGGTGGCGGTTCTCAGCTGCCGATTCCTCGGAAAAACGAAAGTGTTGCCACTGGTGCCTTTGTTGCTGAGAACACTTGAACGGAAGGGTCCCTCTTGCGTGCCAAGGGCCAACACGCTATACATGCACAAAAACACCTTCTCCTTGCCGAAAAGATGAGAGGGACACAGCGGAGCACGGTGAGGCAGTCTTTATTAATCTTTAAGGCATGACGCGTTTCGGAAATATCTTTTTCCTTTCTCAAATGCCAGAGTTCTCATAGCTGTTTAGACTGCTTGTATGTCTTAAAGTAGTCCAGCCTCTCCTTAAATAGAGTGAGCACACCTGATCCCCATGAACTCTAGCACCACCCATGCAGCTTAAGATGTAAAAACTACTTGTCCCACAATGCAGCACGATGTCAGGCTGTTGCGGGTGATACTTGTGGCCTGGATTGTAGTTACTCACAGTGAGTGAAGGGCCAAATTGAGAGCGTGGTCAGGTGAAAAATTACAGCTTGAATTGAAGAAAACTGCCTCGCTTGCCCCTACTTCCAGCCGCACTTCCCCACTTTGGGCCAAAACTGGAGACGACGGCACAGTGTCCACGGCTCTCCATACAATGATGGACTGGCTCGGCCAGCAGTTCTTCTTCCCTCGTAGGTCGGGTGGCGGTTCTCAGCTGCCGATTCCTCGGAAAAACAAAAGTGTTGCCGCTGGTGCCTTTGTTGCTGAGAACACTTGAACGGAAGGGTCCCTCTTGCGTGCAAAGGGCCAACACGCTAAACATGCATGCAAACACTTTCTCCTTGCCGAAAAGATGAGAGTGACACAGCGGAGCACGGTGAGGCAGTCTTTATTAATCTTTAAGGCATGACGCGTTTCGGAAATATCTTTTTCCTTTCTCAAATGCCAGAGTTCTCATAGCTGTTTAGACTGCTTGTATGTCTTAAAGTAGTCCAGCCTCTCCTTAAATAGAGTGAGCACACCTGATCCCCATGAACTCTAGCACCACCCATGCAGCTTAAGATGTAAAAACTACTTGTCCCACAATGCAGCGCGATGTCAGGCTGTGGCGGGTGATACTTGTGGCCTGGATTGTAGTTACTCACAGTGAGTGAAGGGCCAAATTGAGAGCGTGGTCAGGTGAAAAATTACAGCTTGAATTGAAGAAAACTGCCTCGCTTGCCCCTACTTCCAGCAGCACTTCCCCACTTTGGGCCAAAACTGGAGACGACGGCACAGTGTCCACGGCTCTCCATACAATGATGGACTGGCTTGGCCAGCAGTTCTTCTTCCCTCGTAGGTCGGGTGGCGGTTCTCAGCTGCCGATTCCTCGGAAAAACGAAAGTGTTGCCACTGGTGCCTTTGTTGCTGAGAACACTTGAACGGAAGGGTCCCTCTTGCGTGCCAAGGGCCAACACGCTATACATGCACAAAAACACCTTCTCCTTGCCGAAAAGATGAGAGGGACACAGCGGAGCACGGTGAGGCAGTTTTATTAATCTTTAAGGCATGACGCGTTTCGGAAATATCTTTTTCCTTTCTCAAATGCCAGAGTTCTCATAGCTGTTTAGACTGCTTGTATGTCTTAAAGTAGTCCAGCCTCTCCTTAAATAGAGTGAGCACACCTGATCCCCATGAACTCTAGCACCACCCATGCAGCTTAAGATGTAAAAACTACTTGTCCCACAATGCAGCACGATGTCAGGCTGTTGCGGGTGATACTTGTGGCCTGGATTGTAGTTACTCACAGTGAGTGAAGGGCCAAATTGAGAGCGTGGTCAGGTGAAAAATTACTGCTTGAATTGAAGAAAACTGCCTCGCTTGCCCCTACTTCCAGCCGCACTTCCCCACTTTGGGCCAAAACTGGAGACGACGGCACAGTGTCCACGGCTCTCCATACAATGATGGACTGGCTCGGCCAGCAGTTCTTCTTCCCTCGTAGGTCGGGTGGCGGTTCTCAGCTGCCGATTCCTCGGAAAAACGAAAGTGTTGCCGCTGGTGCCTTTGTTGCTGAGAACACTTGAACGGAAGGGTCCCTCTTGCGTGCCAAGGGCCAACACGCTAAACATGCACAAAAACACCTTCTCCTTGCCGAAAAGATGACAGGGACACAGCGGAGCATGGTGAGGCAGTCTTTATTAATCTTTAAGGCATGACGCGTTTCGGAAATATCTTTTTCCTTTCTCAAATGCCAGAGTTCTCATAGCTGTTTAGACTGCTTGTATGTCTTAAAGTAGTCCAGCCTCTCCTTAAATAGAGTGAGCACACCTGATCCCCATGAACTCTAGCACCACCCATGCAGCTTAAGATGTAAAAACTACTTGTCCCACAATGCAGCGCGATGTCAGGCTGTGGCGGGTGATACTTGTGGCCTGGATTGTAGTTACTCACAGTGAGTGAAGGGCCAAATTGAGAGCGTGGTCAGGTGAAAAATTACAGCTTGAATTGAAGAAAACTGCCTCGCTTGCCCCTACTTCCAGCCGCACTTCCCCACTTTGGGCCAAAACTGGAGACGGCGGCACAGTGTCCACGGCTCTCCATACAATGATGGACTGGCTTGGCCAGCAGTTCTTCTTCCCTCGTAGGTCGGGTGGCGGTTCTCAGCTGCCGATTCCTCGGAAAAACGAAAGTGTTGCCACTGGTGCCTTTGTTGCTGAGAACACTTGAACGGAAGGGTCCCTCGTGCGTGCCAAGGGCCAACACGCTAAACATGCACAAAAACACCTTCTCCTTGCCGAAAAGATGAGAGGGACACAGCGGAGCACGGTGAGGCAGTCTTTATTAATCTTTAAGGCATGACGCGTTTCGGAAATATCTTTTTCCTTTCTCAAATGCCAGAGTTCTCATAGCTGTTTAGACTGCTTGTATGTCTTAAAGTAGTCCAGCCTCTCCTTAAATAGAGTGAGCACACCTGATCCCCATGAACTCTAGCACCACCCATGCAGCTTAAGATGTAAAAACTACTTGTCCCACAATGCAGCGCGATGTCAGGCTGTGGCGGGTGATACTTGTGGCCTGGATTGTAGTTACTCACAGTGAGTGAAGGGCCAAATTGAGAGCGTGGTCAGGTGAAAAATTACAGCTTGAATTGAAGAAAACTGCCTCGCTTGCCCCTACTTCCAGCCGCACTTCCCCACTTTGGGCCAAAACTGGAGACGACGGCACAGTGTCCACGGTTCTCCATACAATGTTGGACTGGCTTGGCCAGCAGTTCTTCTTCCCTCGTAGGTCGGGTGGCGGTTCTCAGCTGCCGATTCCTCGGAAAAACGAAAGTGTTGCCACTGGTGCCTTTGTTGCTGAGAACACTTGAACGGAGGGGTCCCTCTTGCGTGCCAAGGGCCAACACGCTATACATGCACAAAAACACCTTCTCCTTGCCGAAAAGATAAGAGGGACACAGCGGAGCACGGTGAGGCAGTTTTATTAATCTTTAAGGCATGACGCGTTTCGGAAATATCTTTTTCCTTTCTCAAATGCCAGAGTTCTCATAGCTGTTTAGACTGCTTGTATGTCTTAAAGTAGTCCAGCCTCTCCTTAAATAGAGTGAGCACACCTGATCCCCATGAACTCTAGCACCACCCATGCAGCTTAAGATGTAAAAACTACTTGTCCCACAATGCAGCACGATGTCAGGCTGTTGCGGGTGATACTTGTGGCCTGGATTGTAGTTACTCACAGTGAGTGAAGGGCCAAATTGAGAGCGTGGTCAGGTGAAAAATTACAGCTTGAATTGAAGAAAACTGCCTCGCTTGCCCCTACTTCCAGCCGCACTTCCCCACTTTGGGCCAAAACTGGAGACGACGGCACAGTGTCCACGGCTCTCCATACAATGATGGACTGGCTCGGCCAGCAGTTCTTCTTCCCTCGTAGGTCGGGTGGCGGTTCTCAGCTGCCGATTCCTCGGAAAAACGAAAGTGTTGCCGCTGGTGCCTTTGTTGCTGAGAACACTTGAATGGAAGGGTCCCTCTTGCGTGCAAAGGGCCAACATGCTAAACATGCACGCAAACACCTTCTCCTTGCCGAAAAGATGAGAGGGACACAGCGGAGCACGGTGAGACAGTCTTTATTAATCTTTAAGGCATGACGCGTTTCGGAAATATCTTTTTCCTTTCTCAAATGCCAGAGTTCTCATAGCTGTTTAGACTGCTTGTATGTCTTAAAGTAGTCCAGCCTCTCCTTAAATAGAGTGAGCACACCTGATCCCCATGAACTCTAGCACCACCCATGCAGCTTAAGATGTAAAAACTACTTGTCCCACAATGCAGCACGATGTCAGGCTGTTGCGGGTGATACTTGTGGCCTGGATTGTAGTTATTCACAGTGAGTGAAGGGCCAAATTGAGAGCGTGGTCAGGTGAAAAATTACAGCTTGAATTGAAGAAAACTGCCTCGCTTGCCCCTACTTCCAGCCGCATTTTCCCACTTTGGGCCAAAACTGGAGACGATGGCACAGTGTCCACGGCTCTCCATACAATGATGGACTGGCTTGGCCAGCAGTTCTTCTTCCCTCGTAGGTCGGGTGGCGGTTCTCAGCTGCCGATTCCTCGGAAAAACGAAAGTGTTGCCGCTGGTGCCTTTGTTGCTGAGAACACTTGAACGGAAGGGTCCCTCTTGCGTGCCAAGGGCCAACACGCTAAACATGCACAAAAACACCTTCTCCTTGCCGAAAAGATGACAGGGACACAGCGGAGCACGGTGAGGCAGTCTTTATTAATCTTTAAGGCATGACGCGTTTCAGAAATATCTTTTTCCTTTCTCAAATGCCAGAGTTCTCATAGCTGTTTAGACTGCTTGTATGTCTTAAAGTAGTCCAGCCTCTCCTTAAATAGAGTGAGCACACCTGATCCCCATGAACTCTAGCACCACCCATGCAGCTTAAGATGTAAAAACTACTTGTCCCACAATGCAGCGCGATGTCAGGCTGTGGCGGGTGATACTTGTGGCCTGGATTGTAGTTACTCACAGTGAGTGAAGGACCAAATTGAGAGCGTGGTCAGGTGAAAAATTACAGCTTGAATTGAAGAAAACTGCCTCGCTTGCCCCTACTTCCAGCCGCACTTCCCCACTTTGAGCCAAAACTGGAGACGATGGCACAGTGTCCACGGCTCTCCATACAATGATGGACTGGCTTGGCCAGCAGCTCTTCTTCCCTCGTAGGTCGGGTGGCGGTTCTCAGCTGCCGATTCCTCGGAAAAACGAAAGTGTTGCCACTGGTGCCTTTGTTGCTGAGAACACTTGAACGGAAGGGTCCCTCGTGCGTGCCAAGGGCCAACACGCTAAACATGCACAAAAACACCTTCTCCTTTCCGAAAAGATGAGAGGGACACAGCGGAGCACGGTGAGGCAGTCTTTATTAATCTTTAAGGCATGACGCATTTCGGAAATATCTTTTTCCTTTCTCAAATGCCAGAGTTCTCATAGCTGTTTAGACTGCTTGTATGTCTTAAAGTAGTCCAGCCTCTCCTTAAATAGAGTGAGCACACCTGATCCCCATGAACTCTAGCACCACCCATGCAGCTTAAGATGTAAAAACTACTTGTCCCACAATGCAGCGCGATGTCAGGCTGTGGCGGGTGATACTTGTGGCCTGGATTGTAGTTACTCACAGTGAGTGAAGGGCCAAATTGAGAGCGTGGTCAGGTGAAAAATTACAGCTTGAATTGAAGAAAACTGCCTCGCTTGCCCCTACTTCCAGCCGCACTTCCCCACTTTGGGCCAAAACTGGAGACGACGGCACAGTGTCCACGGCTCTCCATACAATGATGGACTGGCTTGGCCAGCAGTTCTTCTTCCCTCGTAGGTCGGGTGGCGGTTCTCAGCTGCCGATTCCTCGGAAAAACGAAAGTGTTGCCACTGGTGCCTTTGTTGCTGAGAACACTTGAACGGAAGGGTCCCTCTTGCGTGCCAAGGGCCAACACGCTATACATGCACAAAAACACCTTCTCCTTGCCGAAAAGATGAGAGGGACACAGCGGAGCACGGTGAGGCAGTCTTTATTAATCTTTAAGGCATGACGCGTTTCGGAAATATCTTTTTCCTTTCTCAAATGCCAGAGTTCTCATAGCTGTTTAGACTGCTTGTATGTCTTAAAGTAGTCCAGCCTCTCCTTAAATAGAGTGAGCACACCTGATCCCCATGAACTCTAGCACCACCCATGCAGCTTAAGATGTAAAAACTACTTGTCCCACAATGCAGCACGATGTCAGGCTGTTGCGGGTGATACTTGTGGCCTGGATTGTAGTTACTCACAGTGAGTGAAGGGCCAAATTGAGAGCGTGGTCAGGTGAAAAATTACAGCTTGAATTGAAGAAAACTGCCTCGCTTGCCCCTACTTCCAGCCGCACTTCCCCACTTTGGGCCAAAACTGGAGACGACGGCACAGTGTCCACGGCTCTCCATACAATGATGGACTGGCTCGGCCAGCAGTTCTTCTTCCCTCGTAGGTCGGGTGGCGGTTCTCAGCTGCCGATTCCTCGGAAAAACAAAAGTGTTGCCGCTGGTGCCTTTGTTGCTGAGAACACTTGAACGGAAGGGTCCCTCTTGCGTGCAAAGGGCCAACACGCTAAACATGCATGCAAACACTTTCTCCTTGCCGAAAAGATGAGAGTGACACAGCGGAGCACGGTGAGGCAGTCTTTATTAATCTTTAAGGCATGACGCGTTTCGGAAATATCTTTTTCCTTTCTCAAATGCCAGAGTTCTCATAGCTGTTTAGACTGCTTGTATGTCTTAAAGTAGTCCAGCCTCTCCTTAAATAGAGTGAGCACACCTGATCCCCATGAACTCTAGCACCACCCATGCAGCTTAAGATGTAAAAACTACTTGTCCCACAATGCAGCGCGATGTCAGGCTGTGGCGGGTGATACTTGTGGCCTGGATTGTAGTTACTCACAGTGAGTGAAGGGCCAAATTGAGAGCGTGGTCAGGTGAAAAATTACAGCTTGAATTGAAGAAAACTGCCTCGCTTGCCCCTACTTCCAGCAGCACTTCCCCACTTTGGGCCAAAACTGGAGACGACGGCACAGTGTCCACGGCTCTCCATACAATGATGGACTGGCTTGGCCAGCAGTTCTTCTTCCCTCGTAGGTCGGGTGGCGGTTCTCAGCTGCCGATTCCTCGGAAAAACGAAAGTGTTGCCACTGGTGCCTTTGTTGCTGAGAACACTTGAACGGAAGGGTCCCTCTTGCGTGCCAAGGGCCAACACGCTATACATGCACAAAAACACCTTCTCCTTGCCGAAAAGATGAGAGGGACACAGCGGAGCACGGTGAGGCAGTTTTATTAATCTTTAAGGCATGACGCGTTTCGGAAATATCTTTTTCCTTTCTCAAATGCCAGAGTTCTCATAGCTGTTTAGACTGCTTGTATGTCTTAAAGTAGTCCAGCCTCTCCTTAAATAGAGTGAGCACACCTGATCCCCATGAACTCTAGCACCACCCATGCAGCTTAAGATGTAAAAACTACTTGTCCCACAATGCAGCACGATGTCAGGCTGTTGCGGGTGATACTTGTGGCCTGGATTGTAGTTACTCACAGTGAGTGAAGGGCCAAATTGAGAGCGTGGTCAGGTGAAAAATTACAGCTTGAATTGAAGAAAACTGCCTCGCTTGCCCCTACTTCCAGCCGCACTTCCCCACTTTGGGCCAAAACTGGAGACGACGGCACAGTGTCCACGGCTCTCCATACAATGATGGACTGGCTCGGCCAGCAGTTCTTCTTCCCTCGTAGGTCGGGTGGCGGTTCTCAGCTGCCGATTCCTCGGAAAAACGAAAGTGTTGCCGCTGGTGCCTTTGTTGCTGAGAACACTTGAACGGAAGGGTCCCTCTTGCGTGCCAAGGGCCAACACGCTATACATGCACAAAAACACCTTCTCCTTGCCGAAAAGATGAGAGGGACACAGCGGAGCACGGTGAGGCAGTCTTTATTAATCTTTAAGGCATGACGCGTTTCGGAAATATCTTTTTCCTTTCTCAAATGCCAGAGTTCTCATAGCTGTTTAGACTGCTTGTATGTCTTAAAGTAGTCCAGCCTCTCCTTAAATAGAGTGAGCACACCTGATCCCCATGAACTCTAGCACCACCCATGCAGCTTAAGATGTAAAAACTACTTGTCCCACAATGCAGCACGATGTCAGGCTGTTGCGGGTGATACTTGTGGCCTGGATTGTAGTTACTCACAGTGAGTGAAGGGCCAAATTGAGAGCGTGGTCAGGTGAAAAATTACAGCTTGAATTGAAGAAAACTGCCTCGCTTGCCCCTACTTCCAGCCGCACTTCCCCACTTTGGGCCAAAACTGGAGACGACGGCACAGTGTCCACGGCTCTCCATACAATGATGGACTGGCTCGGCCAGCAGTTCTTCTTCCCTCGTAGGTCGGGTGGCGGTTCTCAGCTGCCGATTCCTCGGAAAAACAAAAGTGTTGCCGCTGGTGCCTTTGTTGCTGAGAACACTTGAACGGAAGGGTCCCTCTTGCGTGCAAAGGGCCAACACGCTAAACATGCATGCAAACACTTTCTCCTTGCCGAAAAGATGAGAGGGACACAGTGGAGCACGGTGAGGCAGTCTTTATTAATCTTTAAGGCATGACGCGTTTCGGAAATATCTTTTTCCTTTCTCAAATGCCAGAGTTCTCATAGCTGTTTAGACTGCTTGTATGTCTTAAAGTAGTCCAGCCTCTCCTTAAATAGAGTGAGCACACCTGATCCCCATGAACTCTAGCACCACCCATGCAGCTTAAGATGTAAAAACTACTTGTCCCACAATGCAGCGCGATGTCAGGCTGTGGCGGGTGATACTTGTGGCCTGGATTGTAGTTACTCACAGTGAGTGAAGGGCCAAATTGAGAGCGTGGTCAGGTGAAAAATTACAGCTTGAATTGAAGAAAACTGCCTCGCTTGCCCCTACTTCCAGCAGCACTTCCCCACTTTGGGCCAAAACTGGAGACGACGGCACAGTGTCCACGGCTCTCCATACAATGATGGACTGGCTTGGCCAGCAGTTCTTCTTCCCTCGTAGGTCGGGTGGCGGTTCTCAGCTGCCGATTCCTCGGAAAAACGAAAGTGTTGCCGCTGGTGCCTTTGTTGCTGAGAACACTTGAACGGAAGGGTCCCTCTTGCGTGCAAAGGGCCAACACGCTAAACATGCATGCAAACACTTTCTCCTTGCCGAAAAGATGAGAGGGACACAGCGGAGCACGGTGAGGCAGTCTTTATTAATCTTTAAGGCATGACGCGTTTCGGAAATATCTTTTTCCTTTCTCAAATGCCAGAGTTCTCATAGCTGTTTAGACTGCTTGTATGTCTTAAAGTAGTCCAGCCTCTCCTTAAATAGAGTGAGCACACCTGATCCCCATGAACTCTAGCACCACCCATGCAGCTTAAGATGTAAAAACTACTTGTCCCACAATGCAGCACGATGTCAGACTGTTGCGGGTGATACTTGTGGCCTGGATTGTAGTTACTCACAGTGAGTGAAGGGCCAAATTGAGAGCGTGGTCAGGTGAAAAATTACAGCTTGAATTGAAGAAAACTGCCTCGCTTGCCCCTACTTCCAGCCGCACTTCCCCACTTTGGGCCAAAACTGGAGACGACGGCACAGTGTCCACGGCTCTCCATACAATGATGGACTGGCTCGGCCAGCAGTTCTTCTTCCCTCGTAGGTCGGGTGGCGGTTCTCAGCTGCCGATTCCTCGGAAAAACGAAAGTGTTGCCACTGGTGCCTTTGTTGCTGAGAACACTTGAACGGAAGGGTCCCTCTTGCGTGCAAAGGGCCAACATGCTAAACATGCACAAAAACACCTTCTCCTTGCCGAAAAGATGACAGGGACACAGCGGAGCACGGTGAGGCAGTCTTTATTAATCTTTAAGGCATGACGCGTTTCAGAAATATCTTTTTCCTTTCTCAAATGCCAGAGTTCTCATAGCTGTTTAGACTGCTTGTATGTCTTAAAGTAGTCCAGCCTCTCCTTAAATAGAGTGAGCACACCTGATCCCCATGAACTCTAGCACCACCCATGCAGCTTAAGATGTAAAAACTACTTGTCCCACAATGCAGCGCGATGTCAGGCTGTGGCGGGTGATACTTGTGGCCTGGATTGTAGTTACTCACAGTGAGTGAAGGGCCAAATTGAGAGCGTGGTCAGGTGAAAAATTACAGCTTGAATTGAAGAAAACTGCCTCGCTTGCCCCTACTTCCAGCCGCACTTCCCCACTTTGAGCCAAAACTGGAGACGATGGCACAGTGTCCACGGCTCTCCATACAATGATGGACTGGCTTGGCCAGCAGCTCTTCTTCCCTCGTAGGTCGGGTGGCGGTTATCAGCTGCCGATTCCTCGGAAAAACGAAAGTGTTGCCACTGGTGCCTTTGTTGCTGAGAACACTTGAACGGAAGGGTCCCTCTTGCGTGCCAAGGGCCAACACCCTAAACATGCACAAAAACACCTTCTCCTTGCCGAAAAGATGAGAGGGACACATCTGAGTACGGTGAGGCAGTCTTTATTAATCTTTAAGGCATGACGCGTTTCGGAAATATCTTTTTCCTTTCTCAAATGCCAGAGTTCTCATAGCTGTTTAGACTGCTTGTATGTCTTAAAGTAGTCCAGCCTCTCCTTAAATAGAGTGAGCACACCTGATCCCCATGAACTCTAGCACCACCCATGCAGCTTAAGATGTAAAAACTACTTGTCCCACAATGCAGCGCGATGTCAGGCTGTGGCGGGTGATACTTTTGGCCTGGATTGTAGTTACTCACAGTGAGTGAAGGGCCAAATTGAGAGCGTGGTCAGGTGAAAAATTACAGCTTGAATTGAAGAAAACTGCCTCGCTTGCCCCTACTTCCAGCCGCACTTCCCCACTTTGGGCCAAAACTGGAGACGACGGCACAGTGTCCACGGCTCTCCATACAATGATGGACTGGCTTGGCCAGCAGTTCTTCTTCCCTCGTAGGTCGGGTGGCGGTTCTCAGCTGCCGATTCCTCGGAAAAACAAAAGTGTTGCCACTGGTGCCTTTGTTGCTGAGAACACTTGAACGGAAGGGTTCCTCTTGCGTGCCAAGGGCCAACACGCTAAACATGCACAAAAACACCTTCTCCTTGCCGAAAAGATGAGAGGGACACAGCGGAGCACGGTGAGGCAGTCTTTATTAATCTTTAAGGCATGACGCGTTTCGGAAATATCTTTTTCCTTTCTCAAATGCCAGAGTTCTCATAGCTGTTTAGACTGCTTGTATGTCTTAAAGTAGTCCAGCCTCTCCTTAAATAGAGTGAGCACACCTGATCCCCATGAACTCTAGCACCACCCATGCAGCTTAAGATGTAAAAACTACTTGTCCCAAAATGCAGCGCGATGTCAGGCTGTGCCGGGTGATACTTGTGGCCTGGATTGTAGTTACTCACAGTGAGTGAAAGGCCAAATTGAGAGCGTGGTCAGGTGAAAAATTACAGCTTGAATTGAAGAAAACTGCCTCGCTTGCCCCTTCTTCCAGCCGCACTTCCCCACTTTGGGCCAAAACTTTAGATGGCGGCACAGTGTCCATGGCTCTCCATACAATGATGGACTGGCTTGGCCAGCAGTTCTTCTTCCCTCGTAGGTCGGGTGGCGGTTCTCAGCTGCCGATTCCTCGGAAAAACGAAAGTGTTGCCACTGGTGCCTTTGTTGCTGAGAACACTTGAACGGAAGGGTCCCTCGTGCGTGCCAAGGGCCAACACGCTAAACATGCACAAAAACACCTTCTCCTTTCCGAAAAGATGAGAGGGACACAGCGGAGCACGGTGAGGCAGTCTTTATTAATCTTTAAGGCATGACGCGTTTCGGAAATATCTTTTTCCTTTCTCAAATGCCAGAGTTCTCATAGCTGTTTAGACTGCTTGTATGTCTTAAAGTAGTCCAGCCTCTCCTTAAATAGAGTGAGCACACCTGATCCCCATGAACTCTAGCACCACCCATGCAGCTTAAGATGTAAAAACTACTTGTCCCACAATGCAGCGCGATGTCAGGCTGTGGCGGGTGATACTTGTGGCCTGGATTGTAGTTACTCACAGTGAGTGAAGGGCCAAATTGAGAGCGTGGTCAGGTGAAAAATTACAGCTTGAATTGAAGAAAACTGCCTCGCTTGCCCCTACTTCCAGCCGCACTTCCCCACTTTGGGCCAAAACTGGAGACGACGGCACAGTGTCCACGGCTCTCCATACAATGATGGACTGGCTTGGCCAGCAGTTCTTCTTCCCTCGTAGGTCGGGTGGCGGTTCTCAGCTGCCGATTCCTCGGAAAAACGAAAGTGTTGCCACTGGTGCCTTTGTTGCTGAGAACACTTGAACGGAAGGGTCCCTCTTGCGTGCCAAGGGCCAACACGCTATACATGCACAAAAACACCTTCTCCTTGCCGAAAAGATGAGAGGGACACAGCGGAGCACGGTGAGGCAGTCTTTATTAATCTTTAAGGCATGACGCGTTTCGGAAATATCTTTTTCCTTTCTCAAATGCCAGAGTTCTCATAGCTGTTTAGACTGCTTGTATGTCTTAAAGTAGTCCAGCCTCTCCTTAAATAGAGTGAGCACACCTGATCCCCATGAACTCTAGCACCACCCATGCAGCTTAAGATGTAAAAACTACTTGTCCCACAATGCAGCACGATGTCAGGCTGTTGCGGGTGATACTTGTGGCCTGGATTGTCGTTACTCACAGTGAGTGAAGGGCCAAATTGAGAGCGTGGTCAGGTGAAAAATTACAGCTTGAATTGAAGAAAACTGCCTCGCTTGCCCCTACTTCCAGCCGCACTTCCCCACTTTGGGCCAAAACTGGAGACGACGGCACAGTGTCCACGGCTCTCCATACAATGATGGACTGGCTCGGCCAGCAGTTCTTCTTCCCTCGTAGGTCGGGTGGCGGTTCTCAGCTGCCGATTCCTCGGAAAAACAAAAGTGTTGCCGCTGGTGCCTTTGTTGCTGAGAACACTTGAACGGAAGGGTCCCTCTTGCGTGCAAAGGGCCAACACGCTAAACATGCATGCAAACACCTTCTCCTTGCCGAAAAGATGAGAGGGACACAGCGGAGCACGGTGAGGCAGTCTTTATTAATCTTTAAGGCCTGACGCGTTTCGGAAATATCTTTTTCCTTTCTCAAATGCCAGAGTTCTCATAGCTGTTTAGACTGCTTGTATGTCTTAAAGTAGTCCAGCCTCTCCTTAAATAGAGTGAGCACACCTGATCCCCATGAACTCTAGCACCACCCATGCAGCTTAAGATGTAAAAACTACTTGTCCCACAATGCAGCGCGATGTCAGGCTGTGGCGGGTGATACTTGTGGCCTGGATTGTAGTTACTCACAGTGAGTGAAGGGCCAAATTGAGAGCGTGGTCAGGTGAAAAATTACAGCTTGAATTGAAGAAAACTGCCTCGCTTGCCCCTACTTCCAGCAGCACTTCCCCACTTTGGGCCAAAACTGGAGACGACGGCACAGTGTCCACGGCTCTCCATACAATGATGGACTGGCTCGGCCAGCAGTTCTTCTTCCCTCGTAGGTCGGGTGGCGGTTCTCAGCTGCCGATTCCTCGGAAAAACGAAAGTGTTGCCGCTGGTGCCTTTGTTGCTGAGAACACTTGAACGGAAGGGTCCCTCTTGCGTGCAAAGGGCCAACATGCTAAACATGCACGCAAACACCTTCTCCTTGCCGAAAAGATGAGAGGGACACAGCGGAGCACGGTGAGACAGTCTTTATTAATCTTTAAGGCATGACGCGTTTCGGAAATATCTTTTTCCTTTCTCAAATGCCAGAGTTCTCATAGCTGTTTAGACTGCTTGTATGTCTTAAAGTAGTCCAGCCTCTCCTTAAATAGAGTGAGCACACCTGATCCCCATGAACTCTAGCACCACCCATGCAGCTTAAGATGTAAAAACTACTTGTCCCACAATGCAGCGCGATGTCAGGCTGTGGCGGGTGATACTTGTGGCCTGGATTGTAGTTACTCACAGTGAGTGAAGGACCAAATTGAGAGCGTGGTCAGGTGAAAAATTACAGCTTGAATTGAAGAAAACTGCCTCGCTTGCCCCTACTTCCAGCCGCACTTCCCCACTTTGAGCCAAAACTGGAGACGATGGCACAGTGTCCACGGCTCTCCATACAATGATGGACTGGCTTGGCCAGCAGCTCTTCTTCCCTCGTAGGTCGGGTGGCGGTTATCAGCTGCCGATTCCTCGGAAAAACGAAAGTGTTGCCACTGGTGCCTTTGTTGCTGAGAACACTTGAACGGAATGGTCCCTCTTGCGTGCCAAGGGCCAACACCCTAAACATGCACAAAAACACCTTCTCCTTGCCGAAAAGATGAGAGGGACACAGCTGAGTACGGTGAGGCAGTCTTTATTAATCTTTAAGGCATGACGCGTTTCGGAAATATCTTTTTCCTTTCTCAAATGCCAGAGTTCTCATAGCTGTTTAGACTGCTTGTATGTCTTAAAGTAGTCCAGCCTCTCCTTAAATAGAGTGAGCACACCTGATCCCCATGAACTCTAGCACCACCCATGCAGCTTAAGATGTAAAAACTACTTGTCCCACAATGCAGCGCGATGTCAGGCTGTGGCGGGTGATACTTTTGGCCTGGATTGTAGTTACTCACAGTGAGTGAAGGGCCAAATTGAGAGCGTGGTCAGGTGAAAACTTACAGCTTGAATTGAAGAAAACTGCCTCGCTTGCCCCTACTTCCAGCCGCACTTCCCCACTTTGGGCCAAAACTGGAGACGACGGCACAGTGTCCACGGCTCTCCATACAATGATGGACTGGCTTGGCCAGCAGTTCTTCTTCCCTCGTAGGTCGGGTGGCGGTTCTCAGCTGCCGATTCCTCGGAAAAACAAAAGTGTTGCCACTGGTGCCTTTGTTGCTGAGAACACTTGAACGGAAGGGTTCCTCTTGCGTGCCAAGGGCCAACACGCTAAACATGCACAAAAACACCTTCTCCTTGCCGAAAAGATGAGAGGGACACAGCGGAGCACGGTGAGGCAGTCTTTATTAATCTTTAAGGCATGACGCGTTTCGGAAATATCTTTTTCCTTTCTCAAATGCTAGAGTTCTCATAGCTGTTTAGACTGCTTGTATGTCTTAAAGTAGTCCAGCCTCTCCTTAAATAGAGTGAGCACACCTGATCCCCATGAACTCTAGCACCACCCATGCAGCTTAAGATGTAAAAACTACTTGTCCCAAAATGCAGCGCGATGTCAGGCTGTGCCGGGTGATACTTGTGGCCTGGATTGTAGTTACTCACAGTGAGTGAAAGGCCAAATTGAGAGCGTGGTCAGGTGAAAAATTACAGCTTGAATTGAAGAAAACTGCCTCGCTTGCCCCTTCTTCCAGCCGCACTTCCCCACTTTGGGCCAAAACTGGAGACGGCGGCACAGTGTCCATGGCTCTCCATACAATGATGGACTGGCTTGGCCAGCAGTTCTTCTTCCCTCGTAGGTCGGGTGACGGTTCTCAGCTGCCGATTCCTCGGAAAAACGAAAGTGTTGCCACTGGTGCCTTTGTTGCTGAGAACACTTGAACGGAAGGGTCCCTCGTGCGTGCCAAGGGCCAACACGCTAAACATGCACAAAAACACCTTCTCCTTTCCGAAAAGATGAGAGGGACACAGCGGAGCACGGTGAGGCAGTCTTTATTAATCTTTAAGGCATGACGCGTTTCGGAAATATCTTTTTCCTTTCTCAAATGCCAGAGTTCTCATAGCTGTTTAGACTGCTTGTATGTCTTAAAGTAGTCCAGCCTCTCCTTAAATAGAGTGAGCACACCTGATCCCCATGAACTCTAGCACCACCCATGCAGCTTAAGATGTAAAAACTACTTGTCCCACAATGAAGCGCGATGTCAGGCTGTGGCGGGTGATACTTGTGGCCTGGATTGTAGTTACTCACAGTGAGTGAAGGGCCAAATTGAGAGCGTGGTCAGGTGAAAAATTACAGCTTGAATTGAAGAAAACTGCCTCGCTTGCCCCTACTTCCAGCCGCACTTCCCCACTTTGGGCCAAAACTGGAGACGACGGCACAGTGTCCACGGCTCTCCATACAATGATGGACTGGCTTGGCCAGCAGTTCTTCTTCCCTCGTAGGTCGGGTGGCGGTTCTCAGCTGCCGATTCCTCGGAAAAATGAAAGTGTTGCCACTGGTGCCTTTGTTGCTGAGAAGACTTGAACGGAAGGGTTCCTCTTGCGTGCCAAGGGCCAACACGCTAAACATGCACAAAAACACCTTCTCCTTGCCGAAAAGATGAGAGGGACACAGCGGAGCACGGTGAGGCAGTCTTTATTAATCTTTAAGGCATGACGCGTTTCGGAAATATCTTTTTCCTTTCTCAAATGCCAGAGTTCTCATAGCTGTTTAGACTGCTTGTATGTCTTAAAGTAGTCCAGCCTCTCCTTAAATAGAGTGAGCACACCTGATCCCCATGAACTCTAGCACCACCCATGCAGCTTAAGATGTAAAAACTACTTGTCCCACAATGCAGCGTGATGTCAGGCTGTGGCGGGTGATACTTGTGGCCTGGATTGTAGTTACTCACAGTGAGTGAAGGGCCAAATTGAGAGCGTGGTCAGGTGAAAAATTACAGCTTGAATTGAAGAAAACTGCCTCGCTTGTCCCTACTTCCAGCCGCACTTCCCTACTTTGGGCCAAAACTGGAGACGACGGCACAGTGTCCACGGCTCTCCATACAATGATGGACTGGCTTGGCCAGCAGTTCTTCTTCCCTCGTAGGTCGGGTGGCGGTTCTCAGCTGCCGATTCCTCGGAAAAACGAAAGTGTTGCCACTGGTGCCTTTGTTGCTGAGAACACTTGAACGGAAGGGTCCCTCTTGCGTGCCAAGGGCCAACACGCTAAACATGCACGCAAACACCTTCTCCTTGCCGAAAAGATGAGAGGGACACAGCGGAGCACGGTGAGACAGTCTTTATTAATCTTTAAGGCATGACGCGTTTCGGAAATATCTTTTTCCTTTCTCAAATGCCAGAGTTCTCATAGCTGTTTAGACTGCTTGTATGTCTTAAAGTAGTCCAGCCTCTCCTTAAATAGAGTGAGCACACCTGATCCCCATGAACTCTAGCACCACCCATGCAGCTTAAGATGTAAAAACTACTTGTCCCACAATGCAGCACGATGTCAGGCTGTTGCGGGTGATACTTGTGGCCTGGATTGTAGTTACTCACAGTGAGTGAAGGGCCAAATTGAGAGCGTGGTCAGGCGAAAAATTACAGCTTGAATTGAAGAAAACTGCCTCGCTTGCCCCTACTTCCAGCCGCACTTTCCCACTTTGGGCCAAAACTGGAGACGACGGCACAGTGTCCACGGCTCTCCATACAATGATGGACTGGCTTGGCCAGCAGTTCTTCTTCCCTCGTAGGTCGGGTGGCGGTTCTCAGCTGCCGATTCCTCGGAAAAACGAAAGTGTTGCCGCTGGTGCCTTTGTTGCTGAGAACACTTGAACGGAAGGGTCCCTCTTGCGTGCCAAGGGCCAACACGCTAAACATGCACAAAAACACCTTCTCCTTGCCGAAAAGATGACAGGGACACAGCGGAGCACGGTGAGGCAGTCTTTATTAATCTTTAAGGCATGACGCGTTTCAGAAATATCTTTTTCCTTTCTCAAATGCCAGAGTTCTCATAGCTGTTTAGACTGCTTGTATGTCTTAAAGTAGTCCAGCCTCTCCTTAAATAGAGTGAGCACACCTGATCCCCATGAACTCTAGCACCACCCATGCAGCTTAAGATGTAAAAACTACTTGTCCCACAATGCAGCGCGATGTCAGGCTGTGGCGGGTGATACTTGTGGCCTGGATTGTAGTTACTCACAGTGAGTGAAGGACCAAATTGAGAGCGTGGTCAGGTGAAAAATTACAGCTTGAATTGAAGAAAACTGCCTCGCTTGCCCCTACTTCCAGCCGCACTTCCCCACTTTGAGCCAAAACTGGAGACGATGGCACAGTGTCCACGGCTCTCCATACAATGATGGACTGGCTTGGCCAGCAGCTCTTCTTCCCTCGTAGGTCGGGTGGCGGTTATCAGCTGCCGATTCCTCGGAAAAACGAAAGTGTTGCCACTGGTGCCTTTGTTGCTGAGAACACTTGAACGGAAGGGTCCCTCTTGCGTGCCAAGGGCCAACACCCTAAACATGCACAAAAACACCTTCTCCTTGCCGAAAAGATGAGAGGGACACAGCTGAGTACGGTGAGGCAGTCTTTATTAATCTTTAAGGCATGACGCGTTTCGGAAATATCTTTTTCCTTTCTCAAATGCCAGAGTTCTCATAGCTGTTTAGACTGCTTGTATGTCTTAAAGTAGTCCAGCCTCTCCTTAAATAGAGTGAGCACACCTGATCCCCATGAACTCTAGCACCACCCATGCAGCTTAAGATGTAAAAACTACTTGTCCCACAATGCAGCGCGATGTCAGGCTGTGGCGGGTGATACTTTTGGCCTGGATTGTAGTTACTCACAGTGAGTGAAGGGCCAAATTGAGAGCGTGGTCAGGTGAAAACTTACAGCTTGAATTGAAGAAAACTGCCTCGCTTGCCCCTACTTCCAGCCGCACTTCCCCACTTTGGGCCAAAACTGGAGACGACGGCACAGTGTCCACGGCTCTCCATACAATGATGGACTGGCTTGGCCAGCAGTTCTTCTTCCCTCGTAGGTCGGGTGGCGGTTCTCAGCTGCCGATTCCTCGGAAAAACAAAAGTGTTGCCACTGGTGCCTTTGTTGCTGAGAACACTTGAACGGAATGGTTCCTCTTGCGTGCCAAGGGCCAACACGCTAAACATGCACAAAAACACCTTCTCCTTGCCGAAAAGATGAGAGGGACACAGCGGAGCACGGTGAGGCAGTCTTTATTAATCTTTAAGCCATGACGCGTTTCGGAAATATCTTTTTCCTTTCTCAAATGCTAGAGTTCTCATAGCTGTTTAGACTGCTTGTATGTCTTAAAGTAGTCCAGCCTCTCCTTAAATAGAGTGAGCACACCTGATCCCCATGAACTCTAGCACCACCCATGCAGCTTAAGATGTAAAAACTACTTGTCCCACAATGCAGCGCGATGTCAGGCTGTGGCGGGTGATACTTTTGGCCTGGATTGTAGTTACTCACAGTGAGTGAAGGGCCAAATTGAGAGCGTGGTCAGGTGAAAACTTACAGCTTGAATTGAAGAAAACTGCCTCGCTTGCCCCTACTTCCAGCCGCACTTCCCCACTTTGGGCCAAAACTGGAGACGACGGCACAGTGTCCACGGCTCTCCATACAATGATGGACTGGCTTGGCCAGCAGTTCTTCTTCCCTCGTAGGTCGGGTGGCGGTTCTCAGCTGCCGATTCCTCGGAAAAACAAAAGTGTTGCCACTGGTGCCTTTGTTGCTGAGAACACTTGAACGGAATGGTTCCTCTTGCGTGCCAAGGGCCAACACGCTAAACATGCACAAAAACACCTTCTCCTTGCCGAAAAGATGAGAGGGACACAGCGGAGCACGGTGAGGCAGTCTTTATTAATCTTTAAGCCATGACGCGTTTCGGAAATATCTTTTTCCTTTCTCAAATGCTAGAGTTCTCATAGCTGTTTAGACTGCTTGTATGTCTTAAAGTAGTCCAGCCTCTCCTTAAATAGAGTGAGCACACCTGATCCCCATGAACTCTAGCACCACCCATGCAGCTTAAGATGTAAAAACTACTTGTCCCAAAATGCAGCGCGATGTCAGGCTGTGCCGGGTGATACTTGTGGCCTGGATTGTAGTTACTCACAGTGAGTGAAAGGCCAAATTGAGAGCGTGGTCAGGTGAAAAATTACAGCTTGAATTGAAGAAAACTGCCTCGCTTGCCCCTTCTTCCAGCCGCACTTCCCCACTTTGGGCCAAAACTGGAGACGGCGGCACAGTGTCCATGGCTCTCCATACAATGATGGACTGGCTTGGCCAGCAGTTCTTCTTCCCTCGTAGGTCGGGTGGCGGTTCTCAGCTGCCGATTCCTCGGAAAAACGAAAGTGTTGCCACTGGTGCCTTTGTTGCTGAGAACACTTGAACGGAAGGGTCCCTCGTGCGTGCCAAGGGCCAACACGCTAAACATGCACAAAAACACCTTCTCCTTTCCGAAAAGATGAGAGGGACACAGCGGAGCACGGTGAGGCAGTCTTTATTAATCTTTAAGGCATGACGCGTTTCGGAAATATCTTTTTCCTTTCTCAAATGCCAGAGTTCTCATAGCTGTTTAGACTGCTTGTATGTCTTAAAGTAGTCCAGCCTCTCCTTAAATAGAGTGAGCACACCTGATCCCCATGAACTCTAGCACCACCCATGCAGCTTAAGATGTAAAAACTACTTGTCCCACAATGCAGCGCGATGTCAGGCTGTGGCGGGTGATACTTGTGGCCTGGATTGTAGTTACTCACAGTGAGTGAAGGGCCAAATTGAGAGCGTGGTCAGGTGAAAAATTACAGCTTGAATTGAAGAAAACTGCCTCGCTTGGCCCTAATTCCAGCCGCACTTCCCCACTTTGGGCCAAAACTGGAGACGACGGCACAGTGTCCACGGCTCTCCATACAATGATGGACTGGCTTGGCCAGCAGTTCTTCTTCCCTCGTAGGTCGGGTGGCGGTTCTCAGCTGCCGATTCCTCGGAAAAATGAAAGTGTTGCCACTGGTGCCTTTGTTGCTGAGAACACTTGAACGGAAGGGTCCCTCTTGCGTGCCAAGGGCCAACACGCTAAACATGCACAAAAACACCTTCTCCTTGCCGAAAAGATGAGAGGGACACAGCGGAGCACGGTGAGGCAGTCTTTATTAATCTTTAAGGCATGACGCGTTTCGGAAATATCTTTTTCCTTTCTCAAATGCCAGAGTTCTCATAGCTGTTTAGACTGCTTGTATGTCTTAAAGTAGTCCAGCCTCTCCTTAAATAGAGTGAGCACACCTGATCCCCATGAACTCTAGCACCACCCATGCAGCTTAAGATGTAAAAACTACTTGTCCCACAATGAAGCGCGATGTCAGGCTGTGGCGGGTGATACTTGTGGCCTGGATTGTAGTTACTCACAGTGAGTGAAGGGCCAAATTGAGAGCGTGGTCAGGTGAAAAATTACAGCTTGAATTGAAGAAAACTGCCTCGCTTGCCCCTACTTCCAGCCGCACTTCCCCACTTTGGGCCAAAACTGGAGACGACGGCACAGTGTCCACGGCTCTCCATACAATGATGGACTGGCTTGGCCAGCAGTTCTTCTTCCCTCGTAGGTCGGGTGGCGGTTCTCAGCTGCCGATTCCTCGGAAAAACAAAAGTGTTGCCACTGGTGCCTTTGTTGCTGAGAAGACTTGAACGGAAGGGTTCCTCTTGCGTGCCAAGGGCCAACACGCTAAACATGCACAAAAACACCTTCTCCTTGCCGAAAAGATGAGAGGGACACAGCGGAGCACGGTGAGGCAGTCTTTATTAATCTTTAAGGCATGACGCGTTTCGTAAATATCTTTTTCCTTTCTCAAATGCCAGAGTTCTCATAGCTGTTTAGACTGCTTGTATGTCTTAAAGTAGTCCAGCCTCTCCTTAAATAGAGTGAGCACACCTGATCCCCATGAACTCTAGCACCACCCATGCAGCTTAAGATGTAAAAACTACTTGTCCCACAATGCAGCGTGATGTCAGGCTGTGGCGGGTGATACTTGTGGCCTGGATTGTAGTTACTCACAGTGAGTGAAGGGCCAAATTGAGAGCGTGGTCAGGTGAAAAATTACAGCTTGAATTGAAGAAAACTGCCTCGCTTGTCCCTACTTCCAGCCGCACTTCCCTACTTTGGGCCAAAACTGGAGACGACGGCACAGTGTCCACGGCTCTCCATACAATGATGGACTGGCTTGGCCAGCAGTTCTTCTTCCCTCGTAGGTCGGGTGGCGGTTCTCAGCTGCCGATTCCTCGGAAAAACGAAAGTGTTGCCACTGGTGCCTTTGTTGCTGAGAACACTTGAACGGAAGGGTCCCTCTTGCGTGCCAAGGGCCAACACGCTAAACATGCACAAAAACACCTTCTCCTTGCCGAAAAGATGAGAGGGACACAGCGGAGCACGGTGAGGCAGTCTTTATTAATCTTTAAGGCATGACGCGTTTCGGAAATATCTTTTTCCTTTCTCAAATGCCAGAGTTCTCATAGCTGTTTAGACTGCTTGTATGTCTTAAAGTAGTCCAGCCTCTCCTTAAATAGAGTGAGCACACCTGATCCCCATGAACTCTAGCACCATCCATGCAGCTTAAGATGTAAAAACTACTTGTCCCACAATGCAGCGCAATGTCAGGCTGTGGCGGGTGATACTTGTGGCCTGGATTGTAGTTACTCACAGTGAGTGAAGGGCCAAATTGAGAGCGTGGTCAGGTGAAAAATTACAGCTTGAATTGAAGAAAACTGCCTCGCTTGCCCCTACTTCCAGCCGCACTTCCCCACTTTGGGCCAAAACTGGAGACGACGGCACAGTGTCCACGGCTCTCCATACAATGATGGACTGGCTTGGCCAGCAGTTCTTCTTCCCTCGTAGGTCGGGTGGCGGTTCTCAGCTGCCAATTCCTCGGAAAAACGAAAGTGTTGCCACTGGTGCCTTTGTTGCTGAGAACACTTGAACGGAAGGGTCCCTCTTGCGTGCCAAGGGCCAACACGCTAAACATGCACAAAAACACCTTCTCCTTGCCGAAAAGATGAGAGGGACACAGCGGAGCACGGTGAGGCAGACTTTATTAATCTTTAAGGCATGACGCGTTTCGGAAATATCTTTTTCCTTTCTCAAATGCCAGAGTTCTCATAGCTGTTTAGACTGCTTGTATGTCTTAAAGTAGTCCAGCCTCTCCTTAAATAGAGTGAGCACACCTGATCCCCATGAACTCTAGCACCACCGATGCAGCTTAAGATGTAAAAACTACTTGTCCCACAATGCAGCGTGATGTCAGGCTGTGGCGGGTGATACTTGTGGCCTGGATTGTAGTTACTCACAGTGAGTGAAGGGCCAAATTGAGAGCGTGGTCAGGTGAAAAATTACAGCTTGAATTGAAGAAAACTGCCTCGCTTGCCCCTACTTCCAGCCGCACTTCCCCACTTTGGGCCAAAACTGGAGACGACGGCACAGTGTCCACGGCTCTCCATACAATGATGGACTGGCTTGGCCAGCAGTTCTTCTTCCCTCGTAGGTCGGGTGGCGGTTCTCAGCTGCCGATTCCTCGGAAAAACGAAAGTGTTGCCACTGGTGCCTTTGTTGCTGAGAACACTTGAACGGAAGGGTCCCTCTTGCGTGCCAAGGGCCAACACGCTAAACATGCACAAAAACACCTTCTCCTTGCCGAAAAGATGAGAGAGACACAGCGGAGCACGGTGAGGCAGTCTTTATTAATCTTTAAGGCATGACGCGTTTCGGAAATATCTTTTTCCTTTCTCAAATGCCAGAGTTCTCATAGCTGCTTAGACTGCTTGTATGTCTTAAAGTAGTCCAGCCTCTCCTTAAATAGAGTGAGCACACCTGATCCCCATGAACTCTAGCACCACCCATGCAGCTTAAGATGTAAAAACTACTTGTCCCACAATGCAGCGCGATGTCAGGCTGTGGCGGGTGATACTTGTGGCCTGGATTGTAGTTACTCACAGTGAGTGAAGGGCCAAATTGAGAGCATGGTCAGGTGAAAAATTACAGCTTGAATTGAAGAAAACTGCCTCGCTTGCCCCTACTTCCAGCCGCACTTCCCCACTTTGGGCCAAAACTGGAGACGACGGCACAGTCTCCACGGCTCTCCATACAATGATGGACTGGCTTGGCCAGCAGTTGTTCTTCCCTCGTAGGTCGGGTGGCGGTTCTCAGCTGCCGATTCCTCGGAAAAACGAAAGTGTTGCCACTGGTGCCTTTGTTGCTGAGAACACTTGAACGGAAGGGTCCCTCTTGCGTGCTAAGGGCCAACACGCGAAACATGCACAAAAACACCTTCTCCTTGCCGAAAAGATGAGAGGGACACAGCTGAGCACGGTGAGGCAGTCTTTATTAATCTTTAAGGCATGACGCGTTTCGGAAATATCTTTTTCCTTTCTCAAATGCCAGAGTTCTCATAGCTGTTTACACTGCTTGTATGTCTTAAAGTAGTCCAGCCTCTCCTTAAATAGAGTGAGCACACCTGATCCCCATGAACTCTAGCACCACCCATGCAGCTTAAGATGTAAAAACTACTTGTCCCACAATGCAGCGCAATGTCAGGCTGTGGCGGGTGATACTTGTGGCCTGGATTGTAGTTACTCACAGTGAGTGAAGGGCCAAATTGAGAGCGTGGTCAGGTGAAAAATTACAGCTTGAATTGAAGAAAACTGCCTCGCTTGCCCCTACTTCCAGCCGCACTTCCCCACTTTGGACCAAAACTGGAGACGGCGGCACAGTGTCCATGGCTCTCCATACAATGATGGACTGGCTTGGCCAGCAGTTCTTCTTCCCTCGTAGGTCGGGTGGCGGTTCTCAGCTGCCGATTCCTCGGAAAAACGAAAGTGTTGCCACTGGTGCCTTTGTTGCTGAGAACACTTGAACGAAAGGGTCCCTCGTGCGTGCCAAGGGCCAACACGCTAAACATGCACAAAAACACCTTCTCCTTTCCGAAAAGATGAGAGGGACACAGCGGAGCACGGTGAGGCAGTCTTTATTAATCTTTAAGGCATGACGCGTTTCGGAAATATCTTTTTCCTTTCTCAAATGCCAGAGTTCTCATAGCTGTTTAGACTGCTTGTATGTCTTAAAGTAGTCCAGCCTCTCCTTAAATAGAGTGAGCACACCTGATCCCCATGAACTCTAGCACCACCCATGCAGCTTAAGATGTAAAAACTACTTGTCCCACAATGCAGCGCGATGTCAGGCTGTGGCGGGTGATACTTGTGGCCTGGATTGTAGTTACTCACAGTGAGTGAAGGGCCAAATTGAGAGCGTGGTCAGGTGAAAAATTACAGCTTGAATTGAAGAAAACTGCCTCGCTTGCCCCTACTTCCAGCCGCACTTCCCCACTTTGGGCCAAAACTGGAGACGACGGCACAGTGTCCACGGCTCTCCATACAATGATGGACTGGCTTGGCCAGCAGTTCTTCTTCCCTCGTAGGTCGGGTGGCGGTTCTCAGCTGCCGATTCCTCGGAAAAACGAAAGTGTTGCCACTGGTGCCTTTGTTGCTGAGAACACTTGAACGGAAGGGTCCCTCTTGCGTGCCAAGGGCCAACACGCTATACATGCACAAAAACACCTTCTCCTTGCCGAAAAGATGAGAGGGACACAGCGGAGCACGGTGAGGCAGTCTTTATTAATCTTTAAGGCATGACGCGTTTCGGAAATATCTTTTTCCTTTCTCAAATGCCAGAGTTCTCATAGCTGTTTAGACTGCTTGTATGTCTTAAAGTAGTCCAGCCTCTCCTTAAATAGAGTGAGCACACCTGATCCCCATGAACTCTAGCACCACCCATGCAGCTTAAGATGTAAAAACTACTTGTCCCACAATGCAGCACGATGTCAGGCTGTTGCGGGTGATACTTGTGGCCTGGATTGTAGTTACTCACAGTGAGTGAAGGGCCAAATTGAGAGCGTGGTCAGGTGAAAAATTACAGCTTGAATTGAAGAAAACTGCCTCGCTTGCCCCTACTTCCAGCCGCACTTCCCCACTTTGGGCCAAAACTGGAGACGACGGCACAGTGTCCACGGCTCTCCATACAATGATGGACTGGCTCGGCCAGCAGTTCTTCTTCCCTCGTAGGTCGGGTGGCGGTTCTCAGCTGCCGATTCCTCGGAAAAACAAAAGTGTTGCCGCTGGTGCCTTTGTTGCTGAGAACACTTGAACGGAAGGGTCCCTCTTGCGTGCAAAGGGCCAACACGCTAAACATGCATGCAAACACCTTCTCCTTGCCGAAAAGATGAGAGGGACACAGCGGAGCACGGTGAGGCAGTCTTTATTAATCTTTAAGGCATGACGCGTTTCGGAAATATCTTTTTCCTTTCTCAAATGCCAGAGTTCTCATAGCTGTTTAGACTGCTTGTATGTCTTAAAGTAGTCCAGCCTCTCCTTAAATAGAGTGAGCACACCTGATCCCCATGAACTCTAGCACCACCCATGCAGCTTAAGATGTAAAAACTACTTGTCCCACAATGCAGCGCGATGTCAGGCTGTGGCGGGTGATACTTGTGGCCTGGATTGTAGTTACTCACAGTGAGTGAAGGGCCAAATTGAGAGCGTGGTCAGGTGAAAAATTACAGCTTGAATTGAAGAAAACTGCCTCGCTTGCCCCTACTTCCAGCAGCACTTCCCCACTTTGGGCCAAAACTGGAGACGACGGCACAGTGTCCACGGCTCTCCATACAATGATGGACTGGCTTGGCCAGCAGTTCTTCTTCCCTCGTAGGTCGGGTGGCGGTTCTCAGCTGCCGATTCCTCGGAAAAACGAAAGTGTTGCCACTGGTGCCTTTGTTGCTGAGAACACTTGAACGGAAGGGTCCCTCTTGCGTGCCAAGGGCCAACACGCTATACATGCACAAAAACACCTTCTCCTTGCCGAAAAGATGAGAGGGACACAGCGGAGCACGGTGAGGCAGTTTTATTAATCTTTAAGGCATGACGCGTTTCGGAAATATCTTTTTCTTTCTCAAATGCCAGAGTTCTCATAGCTGTTTAGACTGCTTGTATGTCTTAAAGTAGTCCAGCCTCTCCTTAAATAGAGTGAGCACACCTGATCCCCATGAACTCTAGCACCACCCATGCAGCTTAAGATGTAAAAACTACTTGTCCCACAATGCAGCACGATGTCAGGCTGTTGCGGGTGATACTTGTGGCCTGGATTGTAGTTACTCACAGTGAGTGAAGGGCCAAATTGAGAGCATGGTCAGGTGAAAAATTACAGCTTGAATTGAAGAAAACTGCCTCGCTTGCCCCTACTTCCAGCCGCACTTCCCCACTTTGGGCCAAAACTGGAGACGACGGCACAGTGTCCACGGCTCTCCATACAATGATGGACTGGCTCGGCCAGCAGTTCTTCTTCCCTCGTAGGTCGGGTGGCGGTTCTCAGCTGCCGATTCCTCGGAAAAACGAAAGTGTTGCCGCTGGTGCCTTTGTTGCTGAGAACACTTGAACGGAAGGGTCTCTCTTGCGTGCAAAGGGCCAACATGCTAAACATGCACGCAAACACCTTCTCATTGCCGAAAAGATGAGAGGGACACAGCGGAGCACGGTGAGACAGTCTTTATTAATCTTTAAGGCATGACGCGTTTCGGAAATATCTTTTTCCTTTCTCAAATGCCAGAGTTCTCATAGCTGTTTAGACTGCTTGTATGTCTTAAAGTAGTCCAGCCTCTCCTTAAATAGAGTGAGCACACCTGATCCCCATGAACTCTAGCACCACCCATGCAGCTTAAGATGTAAAAACTACTTGTCCCACAATGCAGCACGATGTCAGGCTGTTGCGGGTGATACTTGTGGCCTGGATTGTAGTTACTCACAGTGAGTGAAGGGCCAAATTGAGAGCGTGGTCAGGTGAAAAATTACAGCTTGAATTGAAGAAAACTGCCTCGCTTGCCCCTACTTCCAGCCGCACTTTCCCACTTTGGGCCAAAACTGGAGACGACGGCACAGTGTCCACGGCTCTCCATACAATGATGGACTGGCTTGGCCAGCAGTTCTTCTTCCCTCGTAGGTCGGGTGGCGGTTCTCAGCTGCCGATTCCTCGGAAAAACGAAAGTGTTGCCGCTGGTGCCTTTGTTGCTGAGAACACTTGAACGGAAGGGTCCCTCTTGCGTGCCAAGGGCCAACACGCTAAACATGCACAAAAACACCTTCTCCTTGCCGAAAAGATGACAGGGACACAGCGGAGCACGGTGAGGCAGTCTTTATTAATCTTTAAGGCATGACGCGTTTCAGAAATATCTTTTTCCTTTCTCAAATGCCAGAGTTCTCATAGCTGTTTAGACTGCTTGTATGTCTTAAAGTAGTCCAGCCTCTCCTTAAATAGAGTGAGCACACCTGATCCCCATGAACTCTAGCACCACCCATGCAGCTTAAGATGTAAAAACTACTTGTCCCACAATGCAGCGCGATGTCAGGCTGTGGCGGGTGATACTTGTGGCCTGGATTGTAGTTACTCACAGTGAGTGAAGGACCAAATTGAGAGCGTGGTCAGGTGAAAAATTACAGCTTGAATTGAAGAAAACTGCCTCGCTTGCCCCTACTTCCAGCCGCACTTCCCCACTTTGAGCCAAAACTGGAGACGATGGCACAGTGTCCACGGCTCTCCATACAATGATGGACTGGCTTGGCCAGCAGCTCTTCTTCCCTCGTAGGTCGGGTGGCGGTTATCAGCTGCCGATTCCTCGGAAAAACGAAAGTGTTGCCACTGGTGCCTTTGTTGCTGAGAACACTTGAACGGAAGGGTCCCTCTTGCGTGCCAAGGGCCAACACCCTAAACATGCACAAAAACACCTTCTCCTTGCCGAAAAGATGAGAGGGACACAGCTGAGTACGGTGAGGCAGTCTTTATTAATCTTTAAGGCATGACGCGTTTCGGAAATATCTTTTTCCTTTCTCAAATGCCAGAGTTCTCATAGCTGTTTAGACTGCTTGTATGTCTTAAAGTAGTCCAGCCTCTCCTTAAATAGAGTGAGCACACCTGATCCCCATGAACTCTAGCACCACCCATGCAGCTTAAGATGTAAAAACTACTTGTCCCACAATGCAGCGCGATGTCAGGCTGTGGCGGGTGATACTTTTGGCCTGGATTGTAGTTACTCACAGTGAGTGAAGGGCCAAATTGAGAGCGTGGTCAGGTGAAAACTTACAGCTTGAATTGAAGAAAACTGCCTCGCTTGCCCCTACTTCCAGCCGCACTTCCCCACTTTGGGCCAAAACTGGAGACGACGGCACAGTGTCCACGGCTCTCCATACAATGATGGACTGGCTTGGCCAGCAGTTCTTCTTCCCTCGTAGGTCGGGTGGCGGTTCTCAGCTGCCGATTCCTCGGAAAAACAAAAGTGTTGCCACTGGTGCCTTTGTTGCTGAGAACACTTGAACGGAAGGGTTCCTCTTGCGTGCCAAGGGCCAACACGCTAAACATGCACAAAAACACCTTCTCCTTGCCGAAAAGATGAGAGGGACACAGCGGAGCATGGTGAGGCAGTCTTTATTAATCTTTAAGGCATGACGCGTTTCGGAAATATCTTTTTCCTTTCTCAAATGCCAGAGTTCTCATAGCTGTTTAGACTGCTTGTATGTCTTAAAGTAGTCCAGCCTCTCCTTAAATAGAGTGAGCACACCTGATCCCCATGAACTCTAGCACCACCCATGCAGCTTAAGATGTAAAAACTACTTGTCCCAAAATGCAGCGCGATGTCAGGCTGTGCCGGGTGATACTTGTGGCCTGGATTGTAGTTACTCACAGTGAGTGAAAGGCCAAATTGAGAGCGTGGTCAGGTGAAAAATTACAGCTTGAATTGAAGAAAACTGCCTCGCTTGCCCCTTCTTCCAGCCGCACTTCCCCACTTTGGGCCAAAACTGGAGACGGCGGCACAGTGTCCATGGCTCTCCATACAATGATGGACTGGCTTGGCCAGCAGTTCTTCTTCCCTCGTAGGTCGGGTGGCGGTTCTCAGCTGCCGATTCCTCGGAAAAACGAAAGTGTTGCCACTGGTGCCTTTGTTGCTGAGAACACTTGAACGGAAGGGTCCCTCGTGCGTGCCAAGGGCCAACACGCTAAACATGCACAAAAACACCTTCTCCTTTCCGAAAAGATGAGAGGGACACAGCGGAGCACGGTGAGGCAGTCTTTATTAATCTTTAAGGCATGACGCGTTTCGGAAATATCTTTTTCCTTTCTCAAATGCCAGAGTTCTCATAGCTGTTTAGACTGGTTGTATGTCTTAAAGTAGTCCAGCCTCTCCTTAAATAGAGTGAGCACACCTGATCCTCATGAACTCTAGCACCACCCATGCAGCTTAAGATGTAAAAACTACTTGTCCCACAATGCAGCGCGATGTCAGGCTGTGGCGGGTGATACTTGTGGCCTGGATTGTAGTTACTCACAGTGAGTGAAGGGCCAAATTGAGAGTGTGGTCAGGTGAAAAATTACAGCTTGAATTGAAGAAAACTGCCTCGCTTGCCCCTTCTTCCAGCCGCACTTTCCCACTTTGGCCCAAAACTGGAGACGACGGCACAGTGTCCACGGCTCTCCATACAATGATGGACTGGCTTGGCCAGCAGTTCTTCTTCCCTCGTAGGTCGGGTGGCGGTTCTCAGCTGCCGATTCCTCGGAAAAACAAAAGTGTTGCCACTGGTGCCTTTGTTGCTGAGAAGACTTGAACGGAAGGGTTCCTCTTGCGTGCCAAGGGCCAACACGCTAAACATGCACAAAAACACCTTCTCCTTGCCGAAAAGATGAGAGGGACACAGCGGAGCACGGTGAGGCAGTCTTTATTAATCTTTAAGGCATGACGCGTTTCGGAAATATCTTTTTCCTTTCTCAAATGCCAGAGTTCTCATAGCTGTTTAGACTGCTTGTATGTCTTAAAGTAGTCCAGCCTCTCCTTAAATAGAGTGAGCACACCTGATCCCCATGAACTCTAGCACCACCCATGCAGCTTAAGATGTAAAAACTACTTGTCCCACAATGCAGCGTGATGTCAGGCTGTGGCGGGTGATACTTGTGGCCTGGATTGTAGTTACTCACAGTGAGTGAAGGGCCAAATTGAGAGCGTGGTCAGGTGAAAAATTACAGCTTGAATTGAAGAAAACTGCCTCGCTTGTCCCTACTTCCAGCCGCACTTCCCTACTTTGGGCCAAAACTGGAGACGACGGCACAGTGTCCACGGCTCTCCATACAATGATGGACTGGCTTGGCCAGCAGTTCTTCTTCCCTCGTAGGTCGGGTGGCGGTTCTCAGCTGCCGATTCCTCGGAAAAACGAAAGTGTTGCCACTGGTGCCTTTGTTGCTGAGAACACTTGAACGGAAGGGTCCCTCTTGCGTGCCAAGGGCCAACACGCTAAACATGCACAAAAACACCTTCTCCTTGCCGAAAAGATGAGAGGGACACAGCGGAGCACGGTGAGGCAGTCTTTATTAATCTTTAAGGCATGACGCGTTTCGGAAATATCTTTTTCCTTTCTCAAATGCCAGAGTTCTCATAGCTGTTTAGACTGCTTGTATGTCTTAAAGTAGTCCAGCCTCTCCTTAAATAGAGTGAGCACACCTGATCCCCATGAACTCTAGCACCACCCATGCAGCTTAAGATGTAAAAACTACTTGTCCCACAATGCAGCGCAATGTCAGGCTGTGGCGGGTGATACTTGTGGCCTGGATTGTAGTTACTCACAGTGAGTGAAGGGCCAAATTGAGAGCGTGGTCAGGTGAAAAATTACAGCTTGAATTGAAGAAAACTGCCTCGCTTGCCCCTACTTCCAGCCGCACTTCCCCACTTTGGGCCAAAACTGGAGACGACGGCACAGTGTCCACGGCTCTCCATACAATGATGGACTGGCTTGGCCAGCAGTTCTTCTTCCCTCGTAGGTCGGGTGGCGGTTCTCAGCTGCCAATTCCTCGGAAAAACGAAAGTGTTGCCACTGGTGCCTTTGTTGCTGAGAACACTTGAACGGAAGGGTCCCTCTTGCGTGCCAAGGGCCAACACGCTAAACATGCACAAAAACACCTTCTCCTTGCCGAAAAGATGAGAGGGACACAGCGGAGCACGGTGAGGCAGACTTTATTAATCTTTAAGGCATGACGCGTTTCGGAAATATCTTTTTCCTTTCTCAAATGCCAGAGTTCTCATAGCTGTTTAGACTGCTTGTATGTCTTAAAGTAGTCCAGCCTCTCCTTAAATAGAGTGAGCACACCTGATCCCCATGAACTCTAGCACCACCGATGCAGCTTAAGATGTAAAAACTACTTGTCCCACAATGCAGCGCGATGTCAGGCTGTGGCGGGTGATACTTGTGGCCTGGATTGTAGTTACTCACAGTGAGTGAAGGGCCAAATTGAGAGCGTGGTCAGGTGAAAAATTACAGCTTGAATTGAAGAAAACTGCCTCGCTTGCCCCTACTTCCAGCCGCACTTCCCCACTTTGGGCCAAAACTGGAGACGACGGCACAGTGTCCACGGCTCTCCATACAATGATGGACTGGCTTGGCCAGCAGTTCTTCTTCCCTCGTAGGTCGGGTGGCGGTTCTCAGCTGCCGATTCCTCGGAAAAACGAAAGTGTTGCCACTGGTGCCTTTGTTGCTGAGAACACTTGAACGGAATGGTCCCTCTTGCGTGCCAAGGGCCAACACGCTAAACATGCACAAAAACACCTTCTCCTTGCCGAAAAGATGAGAGAGACACAGCGGAGCACGGTGAGGCAGTCTTTATTAATCTTTAAGGCATGACGCGTTTCGGAAATATCTTTTTCCTTTCTCAAATGCCAGAGTTCTCATAGCTGCTTAGACTGCTTGTATGTCTTAAAGTAGTCCAGCCTCTCCTTAAATAGAGTGAGCACACCTGATCCCCATGAACTCTAGCACCACCCATGCAGCTTAAGATGTAAAAACTACTTGTCCCACAATGCAGCGCGATGTCAGGCTGTGGCGGGTGATACTTGTGGCCTGGATTGTAGTTACTCACAGTGAGTGAAGGGCCAAATTGAGAGCGTGGTCAGGTGAAAAATTACAGCTTGAATTGAAGAAAACTGCCTCGCTTGCCCCTACTTCCAGCCGCACTTCCCCACTTTGGGCCAAAACTGGAGACGACGGCACAGTGTCCACGGCTCTCCATACAATGATGGACTGGCTTGGCCAGCAGTTCTTCTTCCCTCGTAGGTCGGGTGGCGGTTCTCAGCTGCCGATTCCTCGGAAAAACGAAAGTGTTGCCACTGGTGCCTTTGTTGCTGAGAACACTTGAACGGAAGGGTCCCTCTTGCGTGCCAAGGGCCAACACGCTAAACATGCACAAAAACACCTTCTCCTTGCCGAAAAGATGAGAGAGACACAGCGGAGCACGGTGAGGCAGTCTTTATTAATCTTTAAGGCATGACGCGTTTCGGAAATATCTTTTTCCTTTCTCAAATGCCAGAGTTCTCATAGCTGCTTAGACTGCTTGTATGTCTTAAAGTAGTCCAGCCTCTCCTTAAATAGAGTGAGCACACCTGATCCCCATGAACTCTAGCACCACCCATGCAGCTTAAGATGTAAAAACTACTTGTCCCACAATGCAGCGCGATGTCAGGCTGTGGCGGGTGATACTTGTGGCCTGGATTGTAGTTACTCACAGTGAGTGAAGGGCCAAATTGAGAGCATGGTCAGGTGAAAAATTACAGCTTGAATTGAAGAAAACTGCCTCGCTTGCCCCTACTTCCAGACGCACTTCCCCACTTTGGGCCAAAACTGGAGACGACGGCACAGTCTCCACGGCTCTCCATACAATGATGGACTGGCTTGGCCAGCAGTTGTTCTTCCCTCGTAGGTCGGGTGGCGGGTCTCAGCTGCCGATTCCTCGGAAAAACGAAAGTGTTGCCACTGGTGCCTTTGTTGCTGAGAACACTTGAACGGAAGGGTCCCTCTTGCGTGCCAAGGGCCAACACGCGAAACATGCACAAAAACACCTTCTCCTTGCCGAAAAGATGAGAGGGACACAGCTGAGCACGGTGAGGCAGTCTTTATTAATCTTCAAGGCATGACGCGTTTCGGAAATATCTTTTTCCTTTCTCAAATGCCAGAGTTCTCATAGCTGTTTAGACTGCTTGTATGTCTTAAAGTAGTCCAGCCTCTCCTTAAATAGAGTGAGCACACCTGATCCCCATGAACTCTAGCACCACCCATGCAGCTTAAGATGTAAAAACTACTTGTCCCACAATGCAGCGCGATGTCAGGCTGTGGCGGGTGATACTTGTGGCCTGGATTGTAGTTACTCACAGTGAGTGAAGGGCCAAATTGAGAGCGTGGTCAGGTGAAAAATTACAGCTTGAATTGAAGAAAACTGCCTCGCTTGCCCCTACTTCCAGCCGCACTTCCCCACTTTGGGCCAAAACTGGAGACGACGGCACAGTGTCCACGGCTCTCCATACAATGATGGACTGACTTGGCCAGCAGTTCTTCTTCCCTCGTGGGTCGGGTGGCGGTTCTCAGCTGCCGATTCCTCGGAAAAACGAAAGTGTTGCCACTGGTGCCTTTGTTGCTGAGAACACTTGAACGGAAGGGTCCCTCTTGCGTGCCAAGGGCCAACACGCTAAACATGCACAAAAACACCTTCTCCTTGCCGAAAAGATGAGAGGGACACAGCGGAGCACGGTGAGGCAGTCTTTATTAATCTTTAAGGCATGACGCGTTTCGGAAATATCTTTTTCCTTTCTCAAATGCCAGAGTTCTCATAGCTGTTTAGACTGCTTGTATGTCTTAAAGTAGTCCAGCCTCTCCTTAAATAGAGTGAGCACACCTGATCCCCATGAACTCTAGCACCACCCATGCAGCTTAAGATGTAAAAACTACTTGTCCCACAATGCAGCGCAATGTCAGGCTGTGGCGGGTGATACTTGTGGCCTGGATTGTAGTTACTCACAGTGAGTGAAGGGCCAAATTGAGAGCGTGGTCAGGTGAAAAATTACAGCTTGAATTGAAGAAAACTGCCTCGCTTGCCCCTACTTCCAGCCGCACTTCCCCACTTTGGGCCAAAACTGGAGACGACGGCACAGTGTCCACGGCTCTCCATACAATGATGGACTGGCTTGGCCAGCAGTTCTTCTTCCCTCGTAGGTCGGGTGGCGGTTCTCAGCTGCCAATTCCTCGGAAAAACGAAAGTGTTGCCACTGGTGCCTTTGTTGCTGAGAACACTTGAACGGAAGGGTCCCTCTTGCGTGCCAAGGGCCAACACGCTAAACATGCACAAAAACACCTTCTCCTTGCCGAAAAGATGAGAGGGACACAGCGGAGCACGGTGAGGCAGACTTTATTAATCTTTAAGGCATGACGCGTTTCGGAAATATCTTTTTCCTTTCTCAAATGCCAGAGTTCTCACAGCTGTTTAGACTGCTTGTATGTCTTAAAGTAGTCCAGCCTCTCCTTAAATAGAGTGAGCACACCTGATCCCCATGAACTCTAGCACCACCGATGCAGCTTAAGATGTAAAAACTACTTGTCCCACAATGCAGCGCGATGTCAGGCTGTGGCGGGTGATACTTGTGGCCTGGATTGTAGTTACTCACAGTGAGTGAAGGGCCAAATTGAGAGCGTGGTCAGGTGAAAAATTACAGCTTGAATTGAAGAAAACTGCCTCGCTTGCCCCTACTTCCAGCTCCACTTCCCCACTTTGGGCCAAAACTGGAGACGACGGCACAGTGTCCACGGCTCTCCATACAATGATGGACTGGCTTGGCCAGCAGTTCTTCTTCCCTCGTAGGTCGGGTGGCGGTTCTCAGCTGCCGATTCCTCGGAAAAACGAAAGTGTTGCCACTGGTGCCTTTGTTGCTGAGAACACTTGAACGGAAGGGTCCCTCTTGCGTGCCAAGGGCCAACACGCTAAACATGCACAAAAACACCTTCTCCTTGCCGAAAAGATGAGAGAGACACAGCGGAGCACGGTGAGGCAGTCTTTATTAATCTTTAAGGCATGACGCGTTTCGGAAATATCTTTTTCCTTTCTCAAATGCCAGAGTTCTCATAGCTGCTTAGACTGCTTGTATGTCTTAAAGTAGTCCAGCCTCTCCTTAAATAGAGTGAGCACACCTGATCCCCATGAACTCTAGCACCACCCATGCAGCTTAAGATGTAAAAACTACTTGTCCCACAATGCAGCGCGATGTCAGGCTGTGGCGGGTGATACTTGTGGCCTGGATTATAGTTACTCACAGTGAGTGAAGGGCCAAATTGAGAGCATGGTCAGGTGAAAAATTACAGCTTGAATTGAAGAAAACTGCCTCGCTTGCCCCTACTTCCAGCCGCACTTCCCCACTTTGGGCCAAAACTGGAGACGACGGCACAGTCTCCACGGCTCTCCATACAATGATGGACTGGCTTGGCCAGCAGTTGTTCTTCCCTCGTAGGTCGGGTGGCGGTTCTCAGCTGCCGATTCCTCGGAAAAACAAAAGTGTTGCCACTGGTGCCTTTGTTGCTGAGAACACTTGAACGGAAGGGTCCCTCTTGCGTGCCAAGGGCCAACACGCGAAACATGCACAAAAACACCTTCTCCTTGCCGAAAAGATGAGAGGGACACAGCTGAGCACGGTGAGGCAGTCTTTATTAATCTTTAAGGCATGACGCGTTTCGGAAATATCTTTTTCCTTTCTCAAATGCCAGAGTTCTCATAGCTGTTTAGACTGCTTGTATGTCTTAAAGTAGTCCAGCCTCTCCTTAAATAGAGTGAGCACACCTGATCCCCATGAACTCTAGCACCACCCATGCAGCTTAAGATGTAAAAACTACTTGTCCCACAATGCAGCGCGATGTCAGGCTGTGGCGGGTGATACTTGTGGCCTGGATTGTAGTTACTCACAGTGAGTGAAGGTCCAAATTGAGAGCGTGGTCAGGTGAAAAATTACAGCTTGAATTGAAGAAAACTGCCTCGCTTGCCCCTACTTCCAGCCGCACTTCCCCACTTTGGGCCAAAACTGGAGACGACGGCACAGTGTCCACGGCTCTCCATACAATGATGGATTGGCTTGGCCAGCAGTTCTTCTTCCCTCGTAGGTCGGGTGGCGGTTCTCAGCTGCCGATTCCTCGGAAAAACGAAAGTGTTGCCACTGGTGCCTTTGTTGCTGAGAACACTTGAACGGAAGGGTCCCTCTTGCGTGCCAAGGGCCAACACGCTAAACATGCACAAAAACACCTTCTCCTTGCCGAAAAGATGAGAGGGACACAGCTGAGCACGGTGAGGCAGTCTTTATTAATCTTCAAGGCATGACGCGTTTCGGAAATATCTTTTTCCTTTCTCAAATGCCAGAGTTCTCATAGCTGTTTAGACTGCTTGTATGTCTTAAAGTAGTCCAGCCTCTCCTTAAATAGAGTGAGCACACCTGATCCCCATGAACTCTAGCACCACCCATGCAGCTTAAGATGTAAAAACTACTTGTCCCACAATGCAGCGCGATGTCAGGCTTTGGCGGGTGATACTTGTGGCCTGGATTGTAGTTACTCACAGTGAGTGAAGGGCCAAATTGAGAGCGTGGTCAGGTGAAAAATTACAGCTTGAATTGAAGAAAACTGCCTCGCTTGCCCCTACTTCCAGCCGCACTTCCCCACTTTGGGCCAAAACTGGAGACGACGGCACAGTGTCCACGGCTCTCCATACAATGATGGACTGGCTTGGCCAGCAGTTCTTCTTCCCTCGTAGGTCGGGTGGCGGTTCTCAGCTGCCGATTCCTCGGAAAAACGAAAGTGTTGCCACTGGTGCCTTTGATGCTGAGAACACTTGAGCGGAAGGGTCCCTCTTGCGTGCCAAGGGCCAACACGCTAAACATGCACAAAAACACCTTCTCCTTGCCGAAAAGATGAGAGGGACACAGCGGAGCACGGTGAGGCAGTCTTTATTAATCTTTAAGGCATAACGCGTTTCGGAAATATCTTTTTCCTTTGTCAAATGCCAGAGTTCTCATAGCTGTTTAGACTGCTTGTATGTCTTAAAGTAGTCCAGCCCCTCCTTAAATAGAGTGAGCACACCTGATCCCCATGAACTCTAGCACCACCCATGCAGCTTAAGATGTAAAAACTACTTGTCCCACAATGAAGCGCGATGTCAGGCTGTGGCGGGTGATACTTGTGGCCTGGATTGTAGTTACTCACAGTGAGTGAAGGGCCAAATTGAGAGCGTAGTCAGGTGAAAAATTACAGCTTGAATTGAAGAAAACTGCCTCGCTTGCCCCTACTTCCAGCCGCACTTCCCCACTTTGGGCCAAAACTGGAGACGACGGCACAGTGTCCACGGCTCTCCATACAATGATGGACTGGCTTGGCCAGCAGTTCTTCCCTCGTAGGTCGGGTGGCGGTTCTCAGCTGCCGATTCCTCGGAAAAACGAAAGTGTTGCCACTGGTGCCTTTGTTGCTGAGAACACTTGAACGGAAGGGTCCCTCTTGCGTGCCAAGGGCCAACACGCTAAACATGCACAAAAACACCTTCTCCTTGCCGAAAAGATGAGAGGGACACAGCGGAGCACGGTGAGGCAGTCTTTATTAATCTTTAAGGCATGACGCGTTTCGGAAATATCTTTTTCCTTTCTCAAATGCCAGAGTTCTCATAGCTGTTTAGACTGCTTGTATGTCTTAAAGTAGTCCAGCCTCTCCTTAAATAGAGTGAGCACACCTGATCCCCATGAACTCTAGCACCACCCATGCAGCTTAAGATGTAAAAACTACTTGTCCCACAATGCAGCGCGATGTCAGGCTGTGGCGGGTGATACTTGTGGCCTGGATTGTAGTTACTCACAGTGAGTGAAGGTCCAAATTGAGAGCGTGGTCAGGTGAAAAATTACAGCTTGAATTGAAGAAAACTGCCTCGCTTGCCCCTACTTCCAGCCGCACTTCCCCACTTTGGGCCAAAACTGGAGACGACGGCACAGTGTCCACGGCTCTCCATACAATGATGGACTGGCTTGGCCAGCAGTTCTTCTTCCCTCGTAGGTCGGGTGGCGGTTCTCAGCTGCCGATTCCTCGGAAAAACGAAAGTGTTGCCACTGGTGCCTATGTTGCTGAGAACACTTGAGCGGAAGGGTCCCTCTTGCGTGCCAAGGGCCAACACGCTAAACATGCACAAAAACATCTTCTCCTTGCCGAAAAGATGAGAGGGACACAGCGGAGCACGGTGAGGCAGTCTTTATTAATCTTTAAGGCATGACGCGTTTCGGAAATATCTTTTTCCTTTGTCAAATGCCAGAGTTCTCATAGCTGTTTAGACTGCTTGTATGTCTTAAAGTAGTCCAGCCCCTCCTTAAATAGAGTGAGCACACCTGATCCCCATGAACTCTAGCACCACCCATGCAGCTTAAGATGTAAAAACTACTTGTCCCACAATGAAGCGCGATGTCAGGCTGTGGCGGGTGATACTTGTGGCCTGGATTGTATTTACTCACAGTGAGTGAAGGGCAAAATTGAGAGCGTAGTCAGGTGAAAAATTACAGCTTGAATTGAAGAAAACTGCCTCGCTTGCCCCTACTTCCAGCCGCACTTCCCCACTTTGGGCCAAAACTGGAGACGACGGCACAGTGTCCACGGCTCTCCATACAATGATGGACTGGCTTGGCCAGCAGTTCTTCTTCCCTCGTAGGTCGGGTGGCGGTTCTCAGCTGCCGATTCCTCGGAAAAACGAAAGTGTTGCCACTGGTGCCTTTGTTGCTGAGAACACTTGAACGGAAGGGTCCCTCTTGCGTGCCAAGGGCCAACACGCTAAACATGCACAAAAACACCTTCTCCTTGCCGAAAAGATGAGAGGGACACAGCGGAGCACGGTGAGGCAGTCTTTATTAATCTTTAAGGCATGACGCGTTTCGGAAATATCTTTTTCCTTTCTCAAATGCCAGAGTTCTCATAGCTGCTTAGACTGCTTGTATGTCTTAAAGTAGTCCAGCCTCTCCTTAAATAGAGTGAGCACACCTGATCCCCATGAACTCTAGCACCACCCATGCAGCTTAAGATGTAAAAACTACTTGTCCCAAAATGCAGCGCGATGTCAGGCTGTGCCGGGTGATACTTGTGGCCTGGATTGTAGTTACTCACAGTGAGTGAAAGGCCAAATTGAGAGCGTGGTCAGGTGAAAAATTACAGCTTGAATTGAAGAAAACTGCCTCGCTTGCCCCTTCTTCCAGCCGCACTTCCCCACTTTGGGCCAAAACTGGAGACGGCGGCACAGTGTCCATGGCTCTCCATACAATGATGGACTGGCTTGGCCAGCAGTTCTTCTTCCCTCGTAGGTCGGGTGACGGTTCTCAGCTGCCGATTCCTCGGAAAAACGAAAGTGTTGCCACTGGTGCCTTTGTTGCTGAGAACACTTGAACGGAAGGGTCCCTCGTGCGTGCCAAGGGCCAACACGCTAAACATGCACAAAAACACCTTCTCCTTTCCGAAAAGATGAGAGGGACACAGCGGAGCACGGTGAGGCAGTCTTTATTAATCTTTAAGGCATGACGCGTTTCGGAAATATCTTTTTCCTTTCTCAAATGCCAGAGTTCTCATAGCTGTTTAGACTGCTTGTATGTCTTAAAGTAGTCCAGCCTCTCCTTAAATAGAGTGAGCACACCTGATCCCCATGAACTCTAGCACCACCCATGCAGCTTAAGATGTAAAAACTACTTGTCCCACAATGAAGCGCGATGTCAGGCTGTGGCGGGTGATACTTGTGGCCTGGATTGTAGTTACTCACAGTGAGTGAAGGGCCAAATTGAGAGCGTGGTCAGGTGAAAAATTACAGCTTGAATTGAAGAAAACTGCCTCGCTTGCCCCTACTTCCAGCCGCACTTCCCCACTTTGGGCCAAAACTGGAGACGACGGCACAGTGTCCACGGCTCTCCATACAATGATGGACTGGCTTGGCCAGCAGTTCTTCTTCCCTCGTAGGTCGGGTGGCGGTTCTCAGCTGCCGATTCCTCGGAAAAATGAAAGTGTTGCCACTGGTGCCTTTGTTGCTGAGAAGACTTGAACGGAAGGGTTCCTCTTGCGTGCCAAGGGCCAACACGCTAAACATGCACAAAAACACCTTCTCCTTGCCGAAAAGATGAGAGGGACACAGCGGAGCACGGTGAGGCAGTCTTTATTAATCTTTAAGGCATGACGCGTTTCGGAAATATCTTTTTCCTTTCTCAAATGCCAGAGTTCTCATAGCTGTTTAGACTGCTTGTATGTCTTAAAGTAGTCCAGCCTCTCCTTAAATAGAGTGAGCACACCTGATCCCCATGAACTCTAGCACCACCCATGCAGCTTAAGATGTAAAAACTACTTGTCCCACAATGCAGCGTGATGTCAGGCTGTGGCGGGTGATACTTGTGGCCTGGATTGTAGTTACTCACAGTGAGTGAAGGGCCAAATTGAGAGCGTGGTCAGGTGAAAAATTACAGCTTGAATTGAAGAAAACTGCCTCGCTTGTCCCTACTTCCAGCCGCACTTCCCTACTTTGGGCCAAAACTGGAGACGACGGCACAGTGTCCACGGCTCTCCATACAATGATGGACTGGCTTGGCCAGCAGTTCTTCTTCCCTCGTAGGTCGGGTGGCGGTTCTCAGCTGCCGATTCCTCGGAAAAACGAAAGTGTTGCCACTGGTGCCTTTGTTGCTGAGAACACTTGAACGGAAGGGTCCCTCTTGCGTGCCAAGGGCCAACACGCTAAACATGCACGCAAACACCTTCTCCTTGCCGAAAAGATGAGAGGGACACAGCGGAGCACGGTGAGACAGTCTTTATTAATCTTTAAGGCATGACGCGTTTCGGAAATATCTTTTTCCTTTCTCAAATGCCAGAGTTCTCATAGCTGTTTAGACTGCTTGTATGTCTTAAAGTAGTCCAGCCTCTCCTTAAATAGAGTGAGCACACCTGATCCCCATGAACTCTAGCACCACCCATGCAGCTTAAGATGTAAAAACTACTTGTCCCACAATGCAGCACGATGTCAGGCTGTTGCGGGTGATACTTGTGGCCTGGATTGTAGTTACTCACAGTGAGTGAAGGGCCAAATTGAGAGCGTGGTCAGGCGAAAAATTACAGCTTGAATTGAAGAAAACTGCCTCGCTTGCCCCTACTTCCAGCCGCACTTTCCCACTTTGGGCCAAAACTGGAGACGACGGCACAGTGTCCACGGCTCTCCATACAATGATGGACTGGCTTGGCCAGCAGTTCTTCTTCCCTCGTAGGTCGGGTGGCGGTTCTCAGCTGCCGATTCCTCGGAAAAACGAAAGTGTTGCCGCTGGTGCCTTTGTTGCTGAGAACACTTGAACGGAAGGGTCCCTCTTGCGTGCCAAGGGCCAACACGCTAAACATGCACAAAAACACCTTCTCCTTGCCGAAAAGATGACAGGGACACAGCGGAGCACGGTGAGGCAGTCTTTATTAATCTTTAAGGCATGACGCGTTTCAGAAATATCTTTTTCCTTTCTCAAATGCCAGAGTTCTCATAGCTGTTTAGACTGCTTGTATGTCTTAAAGTAGTCCAGCCTCTCCTTAAATAGAGTGAGCACACCTGATCCCCATGAACTCTAGCACCACCCATGCAGCTTAAGATGTAAAAACTACTTGTCCCACAATGCAGCGCGATGTCAGGCTGTGGCGGGTGATACTTGTGGCCTGGATTGTAGTTACTCACAGTGAGTGAAGGACCAAATTGAGAGCGTGGTCAGGTGAAAAATTACAGCTTGAATTGAAGAAAACTGCCTCGCTTGCCCCTACTTCCAGCCGCACTTCCCCACTTTGAGCCAAAACTGGAGACGATGGCACAGTGTCCACGGCTCTCCATACAATGATGGACTGGCTTGGCCAGCAGCTCTTCTTCCCTCGTAGGTCGGGTGGCGGTTATCAGCTGCCGATTCCTCGGAAAAACGAAAGTGTTGCCACTGGTGCCTTTGTTGCTGAGAACACTTGAACGGAAGGGTCCCTCTTGCGTGCCAAGGGCCAACACCCTAAACATGCACAAAAACACCTTCTCCTTGCCGAAAAGATGAGAGGGACACAGCTGAGTACGGTGAGGCAGTCTTTATTAATCTTTAAGGCATGACGCGTTTCGGAAATATCTTTTTCCTTTCTCAAATGCCAGAGTTCTCATAGCTGTTTAGACTGCTTGTATGTCTTAAAGTAGTCCAGCCTCTCCTTAAATAGAGTGAGCACACCTGATCCCCATGAACTCTAGCACCACCCATGCAGCTTAAGATGTAAAAACTACTTGTCCCACAATGCAGCGCGATGTCAGGCTGTGGCGGGTGATACTTTTGGCCTGGATTGTAGTTACTCACAGTGAGTGAAGGGCCAAATTGAGAGCGTGGTCAGGTGAAAACTTACAGCTTGAATTGAAGAAAACTGCCTCGCTTGCCCCTACTTCCAGCCGCACTTCCCCACTTTGGGCCAAAACTGGAGACGACGGCACAGTGTCCACGGCTCTCCATACAATGATGGACTGGCTTGGCCAGCAGTTCTTCTTCCCTCGTAGGTCGGGTGGCGGTTCTCAGCTGCCGATTCCTCGGAAAAACAAAAGTGTTGCCACTGGTGCCTTTGTTGCTGAGAACACTTGAACGGAATGGTTCCTCTTGCGTGCCAAGGGCCAACACGCTAAACATGCACAAAAACACCTTCTCCTTGCCGAAAAGATGAGAGGGACACAGCGGAGCACGGTGAGGCAGTCTTTATTAATCTTTAAGCCATGACGCGTTTCGGAAATATCTTTTTCCTTTCTCAAATGCTAGAGTTCTCATAGCTGTTTAGACTGCTTGTATGTCTTAAAGTAGTCCAGCCTCTCCTTAAATAGAGTGAGCACACCTGATCCCCATGAACTCTAGCACCACCCATGCAGCTTAAGATGTAAAAACTACTTGTCCCACAATGCAGCGCGATGTCAGGCTGTGGCGGGTGATACTTTTGGCCTGGATTGTAGTTACTCACAGTGAGTGAAGGGCCAAATTGAGAGCGTGGTCAGGTGAAAACTTACAGCTTGAATTGAAGAAAACTGCCTCGCTTGCCCCTACTTCCAGCCGCACTTCCCCACTTTGGGCCAAAACTGGAGACGACGGCACAGTGTCCACGGCTCTCCATACAATGATGGACTGGCTTGGCCAGCAGTTCTTCTTCCCTCGTAGGTCGGGTGGCGGTTCTCAGCTGCCGATTCCTCGGAAAAACAAAAGTGTTGCCACTGGTGCCTTTGTTGCTGAGAACACTTGAACGGAATGGTTCCTCTTGCGTGCCAAGGGCCAACACGCTAAACATGCACAAAAACACCTTCTCCTTGCCGAAAAGATGAGAGGGACACAGCGGAGCACGGTGAGGCAGTCTTTATTAATCTTTAAGCCATGACGCGTTTCGGAAATATCTTTTTCCTTTCTCAAATGCTAGAGTTCTCATAGCTGTTTAGACTGCTTGTATGTCTTAAAGTAGTCCAGCCTCTCCTTAAATAGAGTGAGCACACCTGATCCCCATGAACTCTAGCACCACCCATGCAGCTTAAGATGTAAAAACTACTTGTCCCAAAATGCAGCGCGATGTCAGGCTGTGCCGGGTGATACTTGTGGCCTGGATTGTAGTTACTCACAGTGAGTGAAAGGCCAAATTGAGAGCGTGGTCAGGTGAAAAATTACAGCTTGAATTGAAGAAAACTGCCTCGCTTGCCCCTTCTTCCAGCCGCACTTCCCCACTTTGGGCCAAAACTGGAGACGGCGGCACAGTGTCCATGGCTCTCCATACAATGATGGACTGGCTTGGCCAGCAGTTCTTCTTCCCTCGTAGGTCGGGTGGCGGTTCTCAGCTGCCGATTCCTCGGAAAAACGAAAGTGTTGCCACTGGTGCCTTTGTTGCTGAGAACACTTGAACGGAAGGGTCCCTCGTGCGTGCCAAGGGCCAACACGCTAAACATGCACAAAAACACCTTCTCCTTTCCGAAAAGATGAGAGGGACACAGCGGAGCACGGTGAGGCAGTCTTTATTAATCTTTAAGGCATGACGCGTTTCGGAAATATCTTTTTCCTTTCTCAAATGCCAGAGTTCTCATAGCTGTTTAGACTGCTTGTATGTCTTAAAGTAGTCCAGCCTCTCCTTAAATAGAGTGAGCACACCTGATCCCCATGAACTCTAGCACCACCCATGCAGCTTAAGATGTAAAAACTACTTGTCCCACAATGCAGCGCGATGTCAGGCTGTGGCGGGTGATACTTGTGGCCTGGATTGTAGTTACTCACAGTGAGTGAAGGGCCAAATTGAGAGCGTGGTCAGGTGAAAAATTACAGCTTGAATTGAAGAAAACTGCCTCGCTTGGCCCTAATTCCAGCCGCACTTCCCCACTTTGGGCCAAAACTGGAGACGACGGCACAGTGTCCACGGCTCTCCATACAATGATGGACTGGCTTGGCCAGCAGTTCTTCTTCCCTCGTAGGTCGGGTGGCGGTTCTCAGCTGCCGATTCCTCGGAAAAATGAAAGTGTTGCCACTGGTGCCTTTGTTGCTGAGAACACTTGAACGGAAGGGTCCCTCTTGCGTGCCAAGGGCCAACACGCTAAACATGCACAAAAACACCTTCTCCTTGCCGAAAAGATGAGAGGGACACAGCGGAGCACGGTGAGGCAGTCTTTATTAATCTTTAAGGCATGACGCGTTTCGGAAATATCTTTTTCCTTTCTCAAATGCCAGAGTTCTCATAGCTGTTTAGACTGCTTGTATGTCTTAAAGTAGTCCAGCCTCTCCTTAAATAGAGTGAGCACACCTGATCCCCATGAACTCTAGCACCACCCATGCAGCTTAAGATGTAAAAACTACTTGTCCCACAATGAAGCGCGATGTCAGGCTGTGGCGGGTGATACTTGTGGCCTGGATTGTAGTTACTCACAGTGAGTGAAGGGCCAAATTGAGAGCGTGGTCAGGTGAAAAATTACAGCTTGAATTGAAGAAAACTGCCTCGCTTGCCCCTACTTCCAGCCGCACTTCCCCACTTTGGGCCAAAACTGGAGACGACGGCACAGTGTCCACGGCTCTCCATACAATGATGGACTGGCTTGGCCAGCAGTTCTTCTTCCCTCGTAGGTCGGGTGGCGGTTCTCAGCTGCCGATTCCTCGGAAAAACAAAAGTGTTGCCACTGGTGCCTTTGTTGCTGAGAAGACTTGAACGGAAGGGTTCCTCTTGCGTGCCAAGGGCCAACACGCTAAACATGCACAAAAACACCTTCTCCTTGCCGAAAAGATGAGAGGGACACAGCGGAGCACGGTGAGGCAGTCTTTATTAATCTTTAAGGCATGACGCGTTTCGTAAATATCTTTTTCCTTTCTCAAATGCCAGAGTTCTCATAGCTGTTTAGACTGCTTGTATGTCTTAAAGTAGTCCAGCCTCTCCTTAAATAGAGTGAGCACACCTGATCCCCATGAACTCTAGCACCACCCATGCAGCTTAAGATGTAAAAACTACTTGTCCCACAATGCAGCGTGATGTCAGGCTGTGGCGGGTGATACTTGTGGCCTGGATTGTAGTTACTCACAGTGAGTGAAGGGCCAAATTGAGAGCGTGGTCAGGTGAAAAATTACAGCTTGAATTGAAGAAAACTGCCTCGCTTGTCCCTACTTCCAGCCGCACTTCCCTACTTTGGGCCAAAACTGGAGACGACGGCACAGTGTCCACGGCTCTCCATACAATGATGGACTGGCTTGGCCAGCAGTTCTTCTTCCCTCGTAGGTCGGGTGGCGGTTCTCAGCTGCCGATTCCTCGGAAAAACGAAAGTGTTGCCACTGGTGCCTTTGTTGCTGAGAACACTTGAACGGAAGGGTCCCTCTTGCGTGCCAAGGGCCAACACGCTAAACATGCACAAAAACACCTTCTCCTTGCCGAAAAGATGAGAGGGACACAGCGGAGCACGGTGAGGCAGTCTTTATTAATCTTTAAGGCATGACGCGTTTCGGAAATATCTTTTTCCTTTCTCAAATGCCAGAGTTCTCATAGCTGTTTAGACTGCTTGTATGTCTTAAAGTAGTCCAGCCTCTCCTTAAATAGAGTGAGCACACCTGATCCCCATGAACTCTAGCACCATCCATGCAGCTTAAGATGTAAAAACTACTTGTCCCACAATGCAGCGCAATGTCAGGCTGTGGCGGGTGATACTTGTGGCCTGGATTGTAGTTACTCACAGTGAGTGAAGGGCCAAATTGAGAGCGTGGTCAGGTGAAAAATTACAGCTTGAATTGAAGAAAACTGCCTCGCTTGCCCCTACTTCCAGCCGCACTTCCCCACTTTGGGCCAAAACTGGAGACGACGGCACAGTGTCCACGGCTCTCCATACAATGATGGACTGGCTTGGCCAGCAGTTCTTCTTCCCTCGTAGGTCGGGTGGCGGTTCTCAGCTGCCAATTCCTCGGAAAAACGAAAGTGTTGCCACTGGTGCCTTTGTTGCTGAGAACACTTGAACGGAAGGGTCCCTCTTGCGTGCCAAGGGCCAACACGCTAAACATGCACAAAAACACCTTCTCCTTGCCGAAAAGATGAGAGGGACACAGCGGAGCACGGTGAGGCAGACTTTATTAATCTTTAAGGCATGACGCGTTTCGGAAATATCTTTTTCCTTTCTCAAATGCCAGAGTTCTCATAGCTGTTTAGACTGCTTGTATGTCTTAAAGTAGTCCAGCCTCTCCTTAAATAGAGTGAGCACACCTGATCCCCATGAACTCTAGCACCACCGATGCAGCTTAAGATGTAAAAACTACTTGTCCCACAATGCAGCGTGATGTCAGGCTGTGGCGGGTGATACTTGTGGCCTGGATTGTAGTTACTCACAGTGAGTGAAGGGCCAAATTGAGAGCGTGGTCAGGTGAAAAATTACAGCTTGAATTGAAGAAAACTGCCTCGCTTGCCCCTACTTCCAGCCGCACTTCCCCACTTTGGGCCAAAACTGGAGACGACGGCACAGTGTCCACGGCTCTCCATACAATGATGGACTGGCTTGGCCAGCAGTTCTTCTTCCCTCGTAGGTCGGGTGGCGGTTCTCAGCTGCCGATTCCTCGGAAAAACGAAAGTGTTGCCACTGGTGCCTTTGTTGCTGAGAACACTTGAACGGAAGGGTCCCTCTTGCGTGCCAAGGGCCAACACGCTAAACATGCACAAAAACACCTTCTCCTTGCCGAAAAGATGAGAGAGACACAGCGGAGCACGGTGAGGCAGTCTTTATTAATCTTTAAGGCATGACGCGTTTCGGAAATATCTTTTTCCTTTCTCAAATGCCAGAGTTCTCATAGCTGCTTAGACTGCTTGTATGTCTTAAAGTAGTCCAGCCTCTCCTTAAATAGAGTGAGCACACCTGATCCCCATGAACTCTAGCACCACCCATGCAGCTTAAGATGTAAAAACTACTTGTCCCACAATGCAGCGCGATGTCAGGCTGTGGCGGGTGATACTTGTGGCCTGGATTGTAGTTACTCACAGTGAGTGAAGGGCCAAATTGAGAGCATGGTCAGGTGAAAAATTACAGCTTGAATTGAAGAAAACTGCCTCGCTTGCCCCTACTTCCAGCCGCACTTCCCCACTTTGGGCCAAAACTGGAGACGACGGCACAGTCTCCACGGCTCTCCATACAATGATGGACTGGCTTGGCCAGCAGTTGTTCTTCCCTCGTAGGTCGGGTGGCGGTTCTCAGCTGCCGATTCCTCGGAAAAACGAAAGTGTTGCCACTGGTGCCTTTGTTGCTGAGAACACTTGAACGGAAGGGTCCCTCTTGCGTGCTAAGGGCCAACACGCGAAACATGCACAAAAACACCTTCTCCTTGCCGAAAAGATGAGAGGGACACAGCTGAGCACGGTGAGGCAGTCTTTATTAATCTTTAAGGCATGACGCGTTTCGGAAATATCTTTTTCCTTTCTCAAATGCCAGAGTTCTCATAGCTGTTTACACTGCTTGTATGTCTTAAAGTAGTCCAGCCTCTCCTTAAATAGAGTGAGCACACCTGATCCCCATGAACTCTAGCACCACCCATGCAGCTTAAGATGTAAAAACTACTTGTCCCACAATGCAGCGCAATGTCAGGCTGTGGCGGGTGATACTTGTGGCCTGGATTGTAGTTACTCACAGTGAGTGAAGGGCCAAATTGAGAGCGTGGTCAGGTGAAAAATTACAGCTTGAATTGAAGAAAACTGCCTCGCTTGCCCCTACTTCCAGCCGCACTTCCCCACTTTGGACCAAAACTGGAGACGGCGGCACAGTGTCCATGGCTCTCCATACAATGATGGACTGGCTTGGCCAGCAGTTCTTCTTCCCTCGTAGGTCGGGTGGCGGTTCTCAGCTGCCGATTCCTCGGAAAAACGAAAGTGTTGCCACTGGTGCCTTTGTTGCTGAGAACACTTGAACGAAAGGGTCCCTCGTGCGTGCCAAGGGCCAACACGCTAAACATGCACAAAAACACCTTCTCCTTTCCGAAAAGATGAGAGGGACACAGCGGAGCACGGTGAGGCAGTCTTTATTAATCTTTAAGGCATGACGCGTTTCGGAAATATCTTTTTCCTTTCTCAAATGCCAGAGTTCTCATAGCTGTTTAGACTGCTTGTATGTCTTAAAGTAGTCCAGCCTCTCCTTAAATAGAGTGAGCACACCTGATCCCCATGAACTCTAGCACCACCCATGCAGCTTAAGATGTAAAAACTACTTGTCCCACAATGCAGCGCGATGTCAGGCTGTGGCGGGTGATACTTGTGGCCTGGATTGTAGTTACTCACAGTGAGTGAAGGGCCAAATTGAGAGCGTGGTCAGGTGAAAAATTACAGCTTGAATTGAAGAAAACTGCCTCGCTTGCCCCTACTTCCAGCCGCACTTCCCCACTTTGGGCCAAAACTGGAGACGACGGCACAGTGTCCACGGCTCTCCATACAATGATGGACTGGCTTGGCCAGCAGTTCTTCTTCCCTCGTAGGTCGGGTGGCGGTTCTCAGCTGCCGATTCCTCGGAAAAACGAAAGTGTTGCCACTGGTGCCTTTGTTGCTGAGAACACTTGAACGGAAGGGTCCCTCTTGCGTGCCAAGGGCCAACACGCTATACATGCACAAAAACACCTTCTCCTTGCCGAAAAGATGAGAGGGACACAGCGGAGCACGGTGAGGCAGTCTTTATTAATCTTTAAGGCATGACGCGTTTCGGAAATATCTTTTTCCTTTCTCAAATGCCAGAGTTCTCATAGCTGTTTAGACTGCTTGTATGTCTTAAAGTAGTCCAGCCTCTCCTTAAATAGAGTGAGCACACCTGATCCCCATGAACTCTAGCACCACCCATGCAGCTTAAGATGTAAAAACTACTTGTCCCACAATGCAGCACGATGTCAGGCTGTTGCGGGTGATACTTGTGGCCTGGATTGTAGTTACTCACAGTGAGTGAAGGGCCAAATTGAGAGCGTGGTCAGGTGAAAAATTACAGCTTGAATTGAAGAAAACTGCCTCGCTTGCCCCTACTTCCAGCCGCACTTCCCCACTTTGGGCCAAAACTGGAGACGACGGCACAGTGTCCACGGCTCTCCATACAATGATGGACTGGCTCGGCCAGCAGTTCTTCTTCCCTCGTAGGTCGGGTGGCGGTTCTCAGCTGCCGATTCCTCGGAAAAACAAAAGTGTTGCCGCTGGTGCCTTTGTTGCTGAGAACACTTGAACGGAAGGGTCCCTCTTGCGTGCAAAGGGCCAACACGCTAAACATGCATGCAAACACCTTCTCCTTGCCGAAAAGATGAGAGGGACACAGCGGAGCACGGTGAGGCAGTCTTTATTAATCTTTAAGGCATGACGCGTTTCGGAAATATCTTTTTCCTTTCTCAAATGCCAGAGTTCTCATAGCTGTTTAGACTGCTTGTATGTCTTAAAGTAGTCCAGCCTCTCCTTAAATAGAGTGAGCACACCTGATCCCCATGAACTCTAGCACCACCCATGCAGCTTAAGATGTAAAAACTACTTGTCCCACAATGCAGCGCGATGTCAGGCTGTGGCGGGTGATACTTGTGGCCTGGATTGTAGTTACTCACAGTGAGTGAAGGGCCAAATTGAGAGCGTGGTCAGGTGAAAAATTACAGCTTGAATTGAAGAAAACTGCCTCGCTTGCCCCTACTTCCAGCAGCACTTCCCCACTTTGGGCCAAAACTGGAGACGACGGCACAGTGTCCACGGCTCTCCATACAATGATGGACTGGCTTGGCCAGCAGTTCTTCTTCCCTCGTAGGTCGGGTGGCGGTTCTCAGCTGCCGATTCCTCGGAAAAACGAAAGTGTTGCCACTGGTGCCTTTGTTGCTGAGAACACTTGAACGGAAGGGTCCCTCTTGCGTGCCAAGGGCCAACACGCTATACATGCACAAAAACACCTTCTCCTTGCCGAAAAGATGAGAGGGACACAGCGGAGCACGGTGAGGCAGTTTTATTAATCTTTAAGGCATGACGCGTTTCGGAAATATCTTTTTCTTTCTCAAATGCCAGAGTTCTCATAGCTGTTTAGACTGCTTGTATGTCTTAAAGTAGTCCAGCCTCTCCTTAAATAGAGTGAGCACACCTGATCCCCATGAACTCTAGCACCACCCATGCAGCTTAAGATGTAAAAACTACTTGTCCCACAATGCAGCACGATGTCAGGCTGTTGCGGGTGATACTTGTGGCCTGGATTGTAGTTACTCACAGTGAGTGAAGGGCCAAATTGAGAGCATGGTCAGGTGAAAAATTACAGCTTGAATTGAAGAAAACTGCCTCGCTTGCCCCTACTTCCAGCCGCACTTCCCCACTTTGGGCCAAAACTGGAGACGACGGCACAGTGTCCACGGCTCTCCATACAATGATGGACTGGCTCGGCCAGCAGTTCTTCTTCCCTCGTAGGTCGGGTGGCGGTTCTCAGCTGCCGATTCCTCGGAAAAACGAAAGTGTTGCCGCTGGTGCCTTTGTTGCTGAGAACACTTGAACGGAAGGGTCTCTCTTGCGTGCAAAGGGCCAACATGCTAAACATGCACGCAAACACCTTCTCATTGCCGAAAAGATGAGAGGGACACAGCGGAGCACGGTGAGACAGTCTTTATTAATCTTTAAGGCATGACGCGTTTCGGAAATATCTTTTTCCTTTCTCAAATGCCAGAGTTCTCATAGCTGTTTAGACTGCTTGTATGTCTTAAAGTAGTCCAGCCTCTCCTTAAATAGAGTGAGCACACCTGATCCCCATGAACTCTAGCACCACCCATGCAGCTTAAGATGTAAAAACTACTTGTCCCACAATGCAGCACGATGTCAGGCTGTTGCGGGTGATACTTGTGGCCTGGATTGTAGTTACTCACAGTGAGTGAAGGGCCAAATTGAGAGCGTGGTCAGGTGAAAAATTACAGCTTGAATTGAAGAAAACTGCCTCGCTTGCCCCTACTTCCAGCCGCACTTTCCCACTTTGGGCCAAAACTGGAGACGACGGCACAGTGTCCACGGCTCTCCATACAATGATGGACTGGCTTGGCCAGCAGTTCTTCTTCCCTCGTAGGTCGGGTGGCGGTTCTCAGCTGCCGATTCCTCGGAAAAACGAAAGTGTTGCCGCTGGTGCCTTTGTTGCTGAGAACACTTGAACGGAAGGGTCCCTCTTGCGTGCCAAGGGCCAACACGCTAAACATGCACAAAAACACCTTCTCCTTGCCGAAAAGATGACAGGGACACAGCGGAGCACGGTGAGGCAGTCTTTATTAATCTTTAAGGCATGACGCGTTTCAGAAATATCTTTTTCCTTTCTCAAATGCCAGAGTTCTCATAGCTGTTTAGACTGCTTGTATGTCTTAAAGTAGTCCAGCCTCTCCTTAAATAGAGTGAGCACACCTGATCCCCATGAACTCTAGCACCACCCATGCAGCTTAAGATGTAAAAACTACTTGTCCCACAATGCAGCGCGATGTCAGGCTGTGGCGGGTGATACTTGTGGCCTGGATTGTAGTTACTCACAGTGAGTGAAGGACCAAATTGAGAGCGTGGTCAGGTGAAAAATTACAGCTTGAATTGAAGAAAACTGCCTCGCTTGCCCCTACTTCCAGCCGCACTTCCCCACTTTGAGCCAAAACTGGAGACGATGGCACAGTGTCCACGGCTCTCCATACAATGATGGACTGGCTTGGCCAGCAGCTCTTCTTCCCTCGTAGGTCGGGTGGCGGTTATCAGCTGCCGATTCCTCGGAAAAACGAAAGTGTTGCCACTGGTGCCTTTGTTGCTGAGAACACTTGAACGGAAGGGTCCCTCTTGCGTGCCAAGGGCCAACACCCTAAACATGCACAAAAACACCTTCTCCTTGCCGAAAAGATGAGAGGGACACAGCTGAGTACGGTGAGGCAGTCTTTATTAATCTTTAAGGCATGACGCGTTTCGGAAATATCTTTTTCCTTTCTCAAATGCCAGAGTTCTCATAGCTGTTTAGACTGCTTGTATGTCTTAAAGTAGTCCAGCCTCTCCTTAAATAGAGTGAGCACACCTGATCCCCATGAACTCTAGCACCACCCATGCAGCTTAAGATGTAAAAACTACTTGTCCCACAATGCAGCGCGATGTCAGGCTGTGGCGGGTGATACTTTTGGCCTGGATTGTAGTTACTCACAGTGAGTGAAGGGCCAAATTGAGAGCGTGGTCAGGTGAAAACTTACAGCTTGAATTGAAGAAAACTGCCTCGCTTGCCCCTACTTCCAGCCGCACTTCCCCACTTTGGGCCAAAACTGGAGACGACGGCACAGTGTCCACGGCTCTCCATACAATGATGGACTGGCTTGGCCAGCAGTTCTTCTTCCCTCGTAGGTCGGGTGGCGGTTCTCAGCTGCCGATTCCTCGGAAAAACAAAAGTGTTGCCACTGGTGCCTTTGTTGCTGAGAACACTTGAACGGAAGGGTTCCTCTTGCGTGCCAAGGGCCAACACGCTAAACATGCACAAAAACACCTTCTCCTTGCCGAAAAGATGAGAGGGACACAGCGGAGCATGGTGAGGCAGTCTTTATTAATCTTTAAGGCATGACGCGTTTCGGAAATATCTTTTTCCTTTCTCAAATGCCAGAGTTCTCATAGCTGTTTAGACTGCTTGTATGTCTTAAAGTAGTCCAGCCTCTCCTTAAATAGAGTGAGCACACCTGATCCCCATGAACTCTAGCACCACCCATGCAGCTTAAGATGTAAAAACTACTTGTCCCAAAATGCAGCGCGATGTCAGGCTGTGCCGGGTGATACTTGTGGCCTGGATTGTAGTTACTCACAGTGAGTGAAAGGCCAAATTGAGAGCGTGGTCAGGTGAAAAATTACAGCTTGAATTGAAGAAAACTGCCTCGCTTGCCCCTTCTTCCAGCCGCACTTCCCCACTTTGGGCCAAAACTGGAGACGGCGGCACAGTGTCCATGGCTCTCCATACAATGATGGACTGGCTTGGCCAGCAGTTCTTCTTCCCTCGTAGGTCGGGTGGCGGTTCTCAGCTGCCGATTCCTCGGAAAAACGAAAGTGTTGCCACTGGTGCCTTTGTTGCTGAGAACACTTGAACGGAAGGGTCCCTCGTGCGTGCCAAGGGCCAACACGCTAAACATGCACAAAAACACCTTCTCCTTTCCGAAAAGATGAGAGGGACACAGCGGAGCACGGTGAGGCAGTCTTTATTAATCTTTAAGGCATGACGCGTTTCGGAAATATCTTTTTCCTTTCTCAAATGCCAGAGTTCTCATAGCTGTTTAGACTGGTTGTATGTCTTAAAGTAGTCCAGCCTCTCCTTAAATAGAGTGAGCACACCTGATCCTCATGAACTCTAGCACCACCCATGCAGCTTAAGATGTAAAAACTACTTGTCCCACAATGCAGCGCGATGTCAGGCTGTGGCGGGTGATACTTGTGGCCTGGATTGTAGTTACTCACAGTGAGTGAAGGGCCAAATTGAGAGTGTGGTCAGGTGAAAAATTACAGCTTGAATTGAAGAAAACTGCCTCGCTTGCCCCTTCTTCCAGCCGCACTTTCCCACTTTGGCCCAAAACTGGAGACGACGGCACAGTGTCCACGGCTCTCCATACAATGATGGACTGGCTTGGCCAGCAGTTCTTCTTCCCTCGTAGGTCGGGTGGCGGTTCTCAGCTGCCGATTCCTCGGAAAAACAAAAGTGTTGCCACTGGTGCCTTTGTTGCTGAGAAGACTTGAACGGAAGGGTTCCTCTTGCGTGCCAAGGGCCAACACGCTAAACATGCACAAAAACACCTTCTCCTTGCCGAAAAGATGAGAGGGACACAGCGGAGCACGGTGAGGCAGTCTTTATTAATCTTTAAGGCATGACGCGTTTCGGAAATATCTTTTTCCTTTCTCAAATGCCAGAGTTCTCATAGCTGTTTAGACTGCTTGTATGTCTTAAAGTAGTCCAGCCTCTCCTTAAATAGAGTGAGCACACCTGATCCCCATGAACTCTAGCACCACCCATGCAGCTTAAGATGTAAAAACTACTTGTCCCACAATGCAGCGTGATGTCAGGCTGTGGCGGGTGATACTTGTGGCCTGGATTGTAGTTACTCACAGTGAGTGAAGGGCCAAATTGAGAGCGTGGTCAGGTGAAAAATTACAGCTTGAATTGAAGAAAACTGCCTCGCTTGTCCCTACTTCCAGCCGCACTTCCCTACTTTGGGCCAAAACTGGAGACGACGGCACAGTGTCCACGGCTCTCCATACAATGATGGACTGGCTTGGCCAGCAGTTCTTCTTCCCTCGTAGGTCGGGTGGCGGTTCTCAGCTGCCGATTCCTCGGAAAAACGAAAGTGTTGCCACTGGTGCCTTTGTTGCTGAGAACACTTGAACGGAAGGGTCCCTCTTGCGTGCCAAGGGCCAACACGCTAAACATGCACAAAAACACCTTCTCCTTGCCGAAAAGATGAGAGGGACACAGCGGAGCACGGTGAGGCAGTCTTTATTAATCTTTAAGGCATGACGCGTTTCGGAAATATCTTTTTCCTTTCTCAAATGCCAGAGTTCTCATAGCTGTTTAGACTGCTTGTATGTCTTAAAGTAGTCCAGCCTCTCCTTAAATAGAGTGAGCACACCTGATCCCCATGAACTCTAGCACCACCCATGCAGCTTAAGATGTAAAAACTACTTGTCCCACAATGCAGCGCAATGTCAGGCTGTGGCGGGTGATACTTGTGGCCTGGATTGTAGTTACTCACAGTGAGTGAAGGGCCAAATTGAGAGCGTGGTCAGGTGAAAAATTACAGCTTGAATTGAAGAAAACTGCCTCGCTTGCCCCTACTTCCAGCCGCACTTCCCCACTTTGGGCCAAAACTGGAGACGACGGCACAGTGTCCACGGCTCTCCATACAATGATGGACTGGCTTGGCCAGCAGTTCTTCTTCCCTCGTAGGTCGGGTGGCGGTTCTCAGCTGCCAATTCCTCGGAAAAACGAAAGTGTTGCCACTGGTGCCTTTGTTGCTGAGAACACTTGAACGGAAGGGTCCCTCTTGCGTGCCAAGGGCCAACACGCTAAACATGCACAAAAACACCTTCTCCTTGCCGAAAAGATGAGAGGGACACAGCGGAGCACGGTGAGGCAGACTTTATTAATCTTTAAGGCATGACGCGTTTCGGAAATATCTTTTTCCTTTCTCAAATGCCAGAGTTCTCATAGCTGTTTAGACTGCTTGTATGTCTTAAAGTAGTCCAGCCTCTCCTTAAATAGAGTGAGCACACCTGATCCCCATGAACTCTAGCACCACCGATGCAGCTTAAGATGTAAAAACTACTTGTCCCACAATGCAGCGCGATGTCAGGCTGTGGCGGGTGATACTTGTGGCCTGGATTGTAGTTACTCACAGTGAGTGAAGGGCCAAATTGAGAGCGTGGTCAGGTGAAAAATTACAGCTTGAATTGAAGAAAACTGCCTCGCTTGCCCCTACTTCCAGCCGCACTTCCCCACTTTGGGCCAAAACTGGAGACGACGGCACAGTGTCCACGGCTCTCCATACAATGATGGACTGGCTTGGCCAGCAGTTCTTCTTCCCTCGTAGGTCGGGTGGCGGTTCTCAGCTGCCGATTCCTCGGAAAAACGAAAGTGTTGCCACTGGTGCCTTTGTTGCTGAGAACACTTGAACGGAATGGTCCCTCTTGCGTGCCAAGGGCCAACACGCTAAACATGCACAAAAACACCTTCTCCTTGCCGAAAAGATGAGAGAGACACAGCGGAGCACGGTGAGGCAGTCTTTATTAATCTTTAAGGCATGACGCGTTTCGGAAATATCTTTTTCCTTTCTCAAATGCCAGAGTTCTCATAGCTGCTTAGACTGCTTGTATGTCTTAAAGTAGTCCAGCCTCTCCTTAAATAGAGTGAGCACACCTGATCCCCATGAACTCTAGCACCACCCATGCAGCTTAAGATGTAAAAACTACTTGTCCCACAATGCAGCGCGATGTCAGGCTGTGGCGGGTGATACTTGTGGCCTGGATTGTAGTTACTCACAGTGAGTGAAGGGCCAAATTGAGAGCGTGGTCAGGTGAAAAATTACAGCTTGAATTGAAGAAAACTGCCTCGCTTGCCCCTACTTCCAGCCGCACTTCCCCACTTTGGGCCAAAACTGGAGACGACGGCACAGTGTCCACGGCTCTCCATACAATGATGGACTGGCTTGGCCAGCAGTTCTTCTTCCCTCGTAGGTCGGGTGGCGGTTCTCAGCTGCCGATTCCTCGGAAAAACGAAAGTGTTGCCACTGGTGCCTTTGTTGCTGAGAACACTTGAACGGAAGGGTCCCTCTTGCGTGCCAAGGGCCAACACGCTAAACATGCACAAAAACACCTTCTCCTTGCCGAAAAGATGAGAGAGACACAGCGGAGCACGGTGAGGCAGTCTTTATTAATCTTTAAGGCATGACGCGTTTCGGAAATATCTTTTTCCTTTCTCAAATGCCAGAGTTCTCATAGCTGCTTAGACTGCTTGTATGTCTTAAAGTAGTCCAGCCTCTCCTTAAATAGAGTGAGCACACCTGATCCCCATGAACTCTAGCACCACCCATGCAGCTTAAGATGTAAAAACTACTTGTCCCACAATGCAGCGCGATGTCAGGCTGTGGCGGGTGATACTTGTGGCCTGGATTGTAGTTACTCACAGTGAGTGAAGGGCCAAATTGAGAGCATGGTCAGGTGAAAAATTACAGCTTGAATTGAAGAAAACTGCCTCGCTTGCCCCTACTTCCAGACGCACTTCCCCACTTTGGGCCAAAACTGGAGACGACGGCACAGTCTCCACGGCTCTCCATACAATGATGGACTGGCTTGGCCAGCAGTTGTTCTTCCCTCGTAGGTCGGGTGGCGGGTCTCAGCTGCCGATTCCTCGGAAAAACGAAAGTGTTGCCACTGGTGCCTTTGTTGCTGAGAACACTTGAACGGAAGGGTCCCTCTTGCGTGCCAAGGGCCAACACGCGAAACATGCACAAAAACACCTTCTCCTTGCCGAAAAGATGAGAGGGACACAGCTGAGCACGGTGAGGCAGTCTTTATTAATCTTCAAGGCATGACGCGTTTCGGAAATATCTTTTTCCTTTCTCAAATGCCAGAGTTCTCATAGCTGTTTAGACTGCTTGTATGTCTTAAAGTAGTCCAGCCTCTCCTTAAATAGAGTGAGCACACCTGATCCCCATGAACTCTAGCACCACCCATGCAGCTTAAGATGTAAAAACTACTTGTCCCACAATGCAGCGCGATGTCAGGCTGTGGCGGGTGATACTTGTGGCCTGGATTGTAGTTACTCACAGTGAGTGAAGGGCCAAATTGAGAGCGTGGTCAGGTGAAAAATTACAGCTTGAATTGAAGAAAACTGCCTCGCTTGCCCCTACTTCCAGCCGCACTTCCCCACTTTGGGCCAAAACTGGAGACGACGGCACAGTGTCCACGGCTCTCCATACAATGATGGACTGACTTGGCCAGCAGTTCTTCTTCCCTCGTGGGTCGGGTGGCGGTTCTCAGCTGCCGATTCCTCGGAAAAACGAAAGTGTTGCCACTGGTGCCTTTGTTGCTGAGAACACTTGAACGGAAGGGTCCCTCTTGCGTGCCAAGGGCCAACACGCTAAACATGCACAAAAACACCTTCTCCTTGCCGAAAAGATGAGAGGGACACAGCGGAGCACGGTGAGGCAGTCTTTATTAATCTTTAAGGCATGACGCGTTTCGGAAATATCTTTTTCCTTTCTCAAATGCCAGAGTTCTCATAGCTGTTTAGACTGCTTGTATGTCTTAAAGTAGTCCAGCCTCTCCTTAAATAGAGTGAGCACACCTGATCCCCATGAACTCTAGCACCACCCATGCAGCTTAAGATGTAAAAACTACTTGTCCCACAATGCAGCGTGATGTCAGGCTGTGGCGGGTGATACTTGTGGCCTGGATTGTAGTTACTCACAGTGAGTGAAGGGCCAAATTGAGAGCGTGGTCAGGTGAAAAATTACAGCTTGAATTGAAGAAAACTGCCTCGCTTGCCCCTACTTCCAGCCGCACTTCCCTACTTTGGGCCAAAACTGGAGACGACGGCACAGTGTCCACGGCTCTCCATACAATGATGGACTGGCTTGGCCAGCAGTTCTTCTTCCCTCGTAGGTCGGGTGGCGGTTCTCAGCTGCCGATTCCTCGGAAAAATGAAAGTGTTGCCACTGGTGCCTTTGTTGCTGAGAACACTTGAACGGAAGGGTCCCTCGTGCGTGCCAAGGGCCAACACGCTAAACATGCACAAAAACACCTTCTCCTTGCCGAAAAGATGAGAGGGACACAGCGGAGCACGGTGAGGCAGTCTTTATTAATCTTTAAGGCATGACGCGTTTCGGAAATATCTTTTTCCTTTCTCAAATGCCAGAGTTCTCATAGCTGTTTAGACTGCTTGTATGTCTTAAAGTAGTCCAGCCTCTCCTTAAATAGAGTGAGCACACCTGATCCCCATGAACTCTAGCACCACCCATGCAGCTTAAGATGTAAAAACTACTTGTCCCACAATGCAGCGCAATGTCAGGCTGTGGCGGGTGATACTTGTGGCCTGGATTGTAGTTACTCACAGTGAGTGAAGGGCCAAATTGAGAGCGTGGTCAGGTGAAAAATTACAGCTTGAATTGAAGAAAACTGCCTCGCTTGCCCCTACTTCCAGCCGCACTTCCCCACTTTGGGCCAAAACTGGAGACGACGGCACAGTGTCCACGGCTCTCCATACAATGATGGACTGGCTTGGCCAGCAGTTCTTCTTCCCTCGTAGGTCGGGTGGCGGTTCTCAGCTGCCAATTCCTCGGAAAAACGAAAGTGTTGCCACTGGTGCCTTTGTTGCTGAGAACACTTGAACGGAAGGGTCCCTCTTGCGTGCCAAGGGCCAACACGCTAAACATGCACAAAAACACCTTCTCCTTGCCGAAAAGATGAGAGGGACACAGCGGAGCACGGTGAGGCAGACTTTATTAATCTTTAAGGCATGACGCGTTTCGGAAATATCTTTTTCCTTTCTCAAATGCCAGAGTTCTCACAGCTGTTTAGACTGCTTGTATGTCTTAAAGTAGTCCAGCCTCTCCTTAAATAGAGTGAGCACACCTGATCCCCATGAACTCTAGCACCACCGATGCAGCTTAAGATGTAAAAACTACTTGTCCCACAATGCAGCGCGATGTCAGGCTGTGGCGGGTGATACTTGTGGCCTGGATTGTAGTTACTCACAGTGAGTGAAGGGCCAAATTGAGAGCGTGGTCAGGTGAAAAATTACAGCTTGAATTGAAGAAAACTGCCTCGCTTGCCCCTACTTCCAGCTCCACTTCCCCACTTTGGGCCAAAACTGGAGACGACGGCACAGTGTCCACGGCTCTCCATACAATGATGGACTGGCTTGGCCAGCAGTTCTTCTTCCCTCGTAGGTCGGGTGGCGGTTCTCAGCTGCCGATTCCTCGGAAAAACGAAAGTGTTGCCACTGGTGCCTTTGTTGCTGAGAACACTTGAACGGAAGGGTCCCTCTTGCGTGCCAAGGGCCAACACGCTAAACATGCACAAAAACACCTTCTCCTTGCCGAAAAGATGAGAGAGACACAGCGGAGCACGGTGAGGCAGTCTTTATTAATCTTTAAGGCATGACGCGTTTCGGAAATATCTTTTTCCTTTCTCAAATGCCAGAGTTCTCATAGCTGCTTAGACTGCTTGTATGTCTTAAAGTAGTCCAGCCTCTCCTTAAATAGAGTGAGCACACCTGATCCCCATGAACTCTAGCACCACCCATGCAGCTTAAGATGTAAAAACTACTTGTCCCACAATGCAGCGCGATGTCAGGCTGTGGCGGGTGATACTTGTGGCCTGGATTATAGTTACTCACAGTGAGTGAAGGGCCAAATTGAGAGCATGGTCAGGTGAAAAATTACAGCTTGAATTGAAGAAAACTGCCTCGCTTGCCCCTACTTCCAGCCGCACTTCCCCACTTTGGGCCAAAACTGGAGACGACGGCACAGTCTCCACGGCTCTCCATACAATGATGGACTGGCTTGGCCAGCAGTTGTTCTTCCCTCGTAGGTCGGGTGGCGGTTCTCAGCTGCCGATTCCTCGGAAAAACAAAAGTGTTGCCACTGGTGCCTTTGTTGCTGAGAACACTTGAACGGAAGGGTCCCTCTTGCGTGCCAAGGGCCAACACGCGAAACATGCACAAAAACACCTTCTCCTTGCCGAAAAGATGAGAGGGACACAGCTGAGCACGGTGAGGCAGTCTTTATTAATCTTTAAGGCATGACGCGTTTCGGAAATATCTTTTTCCTTTCTCAAATGCCAGAGTTCTCATAGCTGTTTAGACTGCTTGTATGTCTTAAAGTAGTCCAGCCTCTCCTTAAATAGAGTGAGCACACCTGATCCCCATGAACTCTAGCACCACCCATGCAGCTTAAGATGTAAAAACTACTTGTCCCACAATGCAGCGCGATGTCAGGCTGTGGCGGGTGATACTTGTGGCCTGGATTGTAGTTACTCACAGTGAGTGAAGGTCCAAATTGAGAGCGTGGTCAGGTGAAAAATTACAGCTTGAATTGAAGAAAACTGCCTCGCTTGCCCCTACTTCCAGCCGCACTTCCCCACTTTGGGCCAAAACTGGAGACGACGGCACAGTGTCCACGGCTCTCCATACAATGATGGATTGGCTTGGCCAGCAGTTCTTCTTCCCTCGTAGGTCGGGTGGCGGTTCTCAGCTGCCGATTCCTCGGAAAAACGAAAGTGTTGCCACTGGTGCCTTTGTTGCTGAGAACACTTGAACGGAAGGGTCCCTCTTGCGTGCCAAGGGCCAACACGCTAAACATGCACAAAAACACCTTCTCCTTGCCGAAAAGATGAGAGGGACACAGCTGAGCACGGTGAGGCAGTCTTTATTAATCTTCAAGGCATGACGCGTTTCGGAAATATCTTTTTCCTTTCTCAAATGCCAGAGTTCTCATAGCTGTTTAGACTGCTTGTATGTCTTAAAGTAGTCCAGCCTCTCCTTAAATAGAGTGAGCACACCTGATCCCCATGAACTCTAGCACCACCCATGCAGCTTAAGATGTAAAAACTACTTGTCCCACAATGCAGCGCGATGTCAGGCTTTGGCGGGTGATACTTGTGGCCTGGATTGTAGTTACTCACAGTGAGTGAAGGGCCAAATTGAGAGCGTGGTCAGGTGAAAAATTACAGCTTGAATTGAAGAAAACTGCCTCGCTTGCCCCTACTTCCAGCCGCACTTCCCCACTTTGGGCCAAAACTGGAGACGACGGCACAGTGTCCACGGCTCTCCATACAATGATGGACTGGCTTGGCCAGCAGTTCTTCTTCCCTCGTAGGTCGGGTGGCGGTTCTCAGCTGCCGATTCCTCGGAAAAACGAAAGTGTTGCCACTGGTGCCTTTGATGCTGAGAACACTTGAGCGGAAGGGTCCCTCTTGCGTGCCAAGGGCCAACACGCTAAACATGCACAAAAACACCTTCTCCTTGCCGAAAAGATGAGAGGGACACAGCGGAGCACGGTGAGGCAGTCTTTATTAATCTTTAAGGCATAACGCGTTTCGGAAATATCTTTTTCCTTTGTCAAATGCCAGAGTTCTCATAGCTGTTTAGACTGCTTGTATGTCTTAAAGTAGTCCAGCCCCTCCTTAAATAGAGTGAGCACACCTGATCCCCATGAACTCTAGCACCACCCATGCAGCTTAAGATGTAAAAACTACTTGTCCCACAATGAAGCGCGATGTCAGGCTGTGGCGGGTGATACTTGTGGCCTGGATTGTAGTTACTCACAGTGAGTGAAGGGCCAAATTGAGAGCGTAGTCAGGTGAAAAATTACAGCTTGAATTGAAGAAAACTGCCTCGCTTGCCCCTACTTCCAGCCGCACTTCCCCACTTTGGGCCAAAACTGGAGACGACGGCACAGTGTCCACGGCTCTCCATACAATGATGGACTGGCTTGGCCAGCAGTTCTTCCCTCGTAGGTCGGGTGGCGGTTCTCAGCTGCCGATTCCTCGGAAAAACGAAAGTGTTGCCACTGGTGCCTTTGTTGCTGAGAACACTTGAACGGAAGGGTCCCTCTTGCGTGCCAAGGGCCAACACGCTAAACATGCACAAAAACACCTTCTCCTTGCCGAAAAGATGAGAGGGACACAGCGGAGCACGGTGAGGCAGTCTTTATTAATCTTTAAGGCATGACGCGTTTCGGAAATATCTTTTTCCTTTCTCAAATGCCAGAGTTCTCATAGCTGTTTAGACTGCTTGTATGTCTTAAAGTAGTCCAGCCTCTCCTTAAATAGAGTGAGCACACCTGATCCCCATGAACTCTAGCACCACCCATGCAGCTTAAGATGTAAAAACTACTTGTCCCACAATGCAGCGCGATGTCAGGCTGTGGCGGGTGATACTTGTGGCCTGGATTGTAGTTACTCACAGTGAGTGAAGGTCCAAATTGAGAGCGTGGTCAGGTGAAAAATTACAGCTTGAATTGAAGAAAACTGCCTCGCTTGCCCCTACTTCCAGCCGCACTTCCCCACTTTGGGCCAAAACTGGAGACGACGGCACAGTGTCCACGGCTCTCCATACAATGATGGACTGGCTTGGCCAGCAGTTCTTCTTCCCTCGTAGGTCGGGTGGCGGTTCTCAGCTGCCGATTCCTCGGAAAAACGAAAGTGTTGCCACTGGTGCCTATGTTGCTGAGAACACTTGAGCGGAAGGGTCCCTCTTGCGTGCCAAGGGCCAACACGCTAAACATGCACAAAAACATCTTCTCCTTGCCGAAAAGATGAGAGGGACACAGCGGAGCACGGTGAGGCAGTCTTTATTAATCTTTAAGGCATGACGCGTTTCGGAAATATCTTTTTCCTTTGTCAAATGCCAGAGTTCTCATAGCTGTTTAGACTGCTTGTATGTATTAAAGTAGTCCAGCCCCTCCTTAAATAGAGTGAGCACACCTGATCCCCATGAACTCTAGCACCACCCATGCAGCTTAAGATGTAAAAACTACTTGTCCCACAATGAAGCGCGATGTCAGGCTGTGGCGGGTGATACTTGTGGCCTGGATTGTATTTACTCACAGTGAGTGAAGGGCAAAATTGAGAGCGTAGTCAGGTGAAAAATTACAGCTTGAATTGAAGAAAACTGCCTCGCTTGCCCCTACTTCCAGCCGCACTTCCCCACTTTGGGCCAAAACTGGAGACGACGGCACAGTGTCCACGGCTCTCCATACAATGATGGACTGGCTTGGCCAGCAGTTCTTCTTCCCTCGTAGGTCGGGTGGCGGTTCTCAGCTGCCGATTCCTCGGAAAAACGAAAGTGTTGCCACTGGTGCCTTTGTTGCTGAGAACACTTGAACGGAAGGGTCCCTCTTGCGTGCCAAGGGCCAACACGCTAAACATGCACAAAAACACCTTCTCCTTGCCGAAAAGATGAGAGGGACACAGCGGAGCACGGTGAGGCAGTCTTTATTAATCTTTAAGGCATGACGCGTTTCGGAAATATCTTTTTCCTTTCTCAAATGCCAGAGTTCTCATAGCTGTTTAGACTGCTTGTATGTCTTAAAGTAGTCCAGCCTCTCCTTAAATAGAGTGAGCACACCTGATCCCCATGAACTCTAGCACCACCCATGCAGCTTAAGATGTAAAAACTACTTGTCCCACAATGCAGCGTGATGTCAGGCTGTGGCGGGTGATACTTGTGGCCTGGATTGTAGTTACTCACAGTGAGTGAAGGGCCAAATTGAGAGCGTGGTCAGGTGAAAAATTACAGCTTGAATTGAAGAAAACTGCCTCGCTTGCCCCTACTTCCAGCCGCACTTCCCTACTTTGGGCCAAAACTGGAGACGACGGCACAGTGTCCACGGCTCTCCATACAATGATTGACTGGCTTGGCCAGCAGTTCTTCTTCCCTCGTAGGTCGGGTGGCGGTTCTCAGCTGCCGATTCCTCGGAAAAACGAAAGTGTTGCCACTGGTGCCTTTGTTGCTGAGAACACTTGAACGGAAGGGTCCCTCTTGCGTGCCAAGGGCCAACACGCTAAACATGTACAAAAACACCTTCTCCTTGCCGAAAAGATGAGAGGGACACAGCGGAGCACGGTGAGGCAGTCTTTATTAATCTTTAAGGCATGACGAGTTTCGGAAATATCTTTTTCCTTTCTCAAATGCCAGAGTTCTCATAGCTGTTTAGACTGCTTGTATGTCTTAAAGTAGTCCAGCCTCTCCTTAAATAGAGTGAGCACACCTGATCCCCATGAACTCTAGCACCACCCATGCAGCTTAAGATGTAAAAACTACTTGTCCCACAATGCAGCGCAATGTCAGGCTGTGGCGGGTGATACTTGTGGCCTGGATTGTAGTTACTCACAGTGAGTGAAGGGCCAAATTGAGAGCGTGGTCAGGTGAAAAATTACAGCTTGAATTGAAGAAAACTGCCTCGCTTGCCCCTACTTCCAGCCGCACTTCCCCACTTTGGGCCAAAACTGGAGACGACGGCACAGTGTCCACGGCTCTCCATACAATGATGGACTGGCTTGGCCAGCAGTTCTTCTTCTCTCGTAGGTCGGGTGGCGGTTCTCAGCTGCCAATTCCTCGGAAAAACGAAAGTGTTGCCACTGGTGCCTTTGTTGCTGAGAACACTTGAACGGAAGGGTCCCTCTTGCGTGCCAAGGGCCAACACGCTAAACATGCAGAAAAACACCTTCTCCTTGCCGAAAAGATGAGAGAGACACAGCGGAGCACGGTGAGGCAGTCTTTATTAATCTTTAAGGCATGACGCGTTTCGGAAATATCTTTTTCCTTTCTCAAATGCCAGAGTTCTCATAGCTGCTTAGACTGCTTGTATGTCTTAAAGTAGTCCAGCCTCTCCTTAAATAGAGTGAGCACACCTGATCCCCATGAACTCTAGCACCACCCATGCAGCTTAAGATGTAAAAACTACTTGTCCCACAATGCAGCGCGATGTCAGGCTGTGGCGGGTGATACTTGTGGCCTGGATTGTAGTTACTCACAGTGAGTGAAGGGCCAAATTGAGAGCATGGTCAGGTGAAAAATTACAGCTTGAATTGAAGAAAACTGCCTCGCTTGCCCCTACTTCCAGCCGCACTTCCCCACTTTGGGCCAAAACTGGAGACGACGGCACAGTCTCCACGGCTCTCCATACAATGATGGACTGGCTTGGCCAGCAGTTGTTCTTCCCTCGTAGGTCGGGTGGCGGTTCTCAGCTGCCGATTCCTCGGAAAAACGAAAGTGTTGCCACTGGTGCCTTTGTTGCTGAGAACACTTGAACGGAAGGGTCCCTCTTGCGTGCCAAGGGCCAACACGCGAAACATGCACAAAAACACCTTCTCCTTGCCGAAAAGATGAGAGGGCCACAGCTGAGCACGGTGAGGCAGTCTTTATTAATCTTTAAGGCATGACGCGTTTCGGAAATATCTTTTTCCTTTCTCAAATGCCAGAGTTCTCATAGCTGTTTAGACTGCTTGTATGTCTTAAAGTAGTCCAGCCTCTCCTTAAATAGAGTGAGCACACCTGATCCCCATGAACTCTAGCACCACCCATGCAGCTTAAGATGTAAAAACTACTTGTCCCACAATGCAGCGCGATGTCAGGCTGTGGCGGGTGATACTTGTGGCCTGGATTGTAGTTACTCACAGTGAGTGAAGGTCCAAATTGAGAGCGTGGTCAGGTGAAAAATTACAGCTTGAATTGAAGAAAACTGCCTCGCTTGCCCCTACTTCCAGCCGCACTTCCCCACTTTGGGCCAAAACTGGAGACGACGGCACAGTGTCCACGGCTCTCCATACAATGATGGACTGGCTTGGCCAGCAGTTCTTCTTCCCTCGTAGGTCGGGTGGCGGTTCTCAGCTGCCGATTCCTCGGAAAAATGAAAGTGTTGCCACTGGTGCCTTTGTTGCTGAGAACACTTGAACGGAAGGGTCCCTCTTGCGTGCCAAGGGCCAACACGCTAAACATGCACAAAAACACCTTCTCCTTGCCGAAAAGATGAGAGGGACACAGCTGAGCACGGTGAGGCAGTCTTTATTAATCTTTAAGGCATGACGCGTTTCGGAAATATCTTTTTCCTTTCTCAAATGCCAGAGTTCTCATAGCTGTTTAGACTGCTTGTATGTCTTAAAGTAGTCCAGCCTCTCCTTAAATAGAGTGAGCACACCTGATCCCCATGAACTCTAGCACCACCCATGCAGCTTAAGATGTAAAAACTACTTGTCCCACAATGCAGCGCGATGTCAGGCTGTGGCGGGTGATACTTGTGGCCTGGATTGTAGTTACTCACAGTGAGTGAAGGGCCAAATTGAGAGCGTGGTCAGGTGAAAAATTACAGCTTGAATTGAAGAAAACTGCCTCGCTTGCCCCTACTTCCAGCCGCACTTCCCCACTTTGGGCCAAAACTGGAGACGACGGCACAGTGTCCACGGCTCTCCATACAATGATGGACTGGCTTGGCCAGCAGTTCTTCTTCCCTCGTAGGTCGGGTGGCGGTTCTCAGCTGCCGATTCCTCGGAAAAACGAAAGTGTTGCCACTGGTGCCTTTGTTGCTGAGAACACTTGAGCGGAAGGGTCCCTCTTGCGTGCCAAGGGCCAACACGCTAAACATGCACAAAAACACCTTCTCCTTGCCGAAAAGATGAGAGGGACACAGCGGAGCACGGTGAGGCAGTCTTTATTAATCTTTAAGGCATGACGCGTTTCGGAAATATCTTTTTCCTTTGTCAAATGCCAGAGTTCTCATAGCTGTTTAGACTGCTTGTATGTCTTAAAGTAGTCCAGCCCCTCCTTAAATAGAGTGAGCACACCTGATCCCCATGAACTCTAGCACCACCCATGCAGCTTAAGATGTAAAAACTACTTGTCCCACAATGAAGCGCGATGTCAGGCTGTGGCGGGTGATACTTGTGGCCTGGATTGTAGTTACTCACAGTGAGTGAAGGGCCAAATTGAGAGCGTAGTCAGGTGAAAAATTACAGCTTGAATTGAAGAAAACTGCCTCGCTTGCCCCTACTTCCAGCCGCACTTCCCCACTTTGGGCCAAAACTGGAGACGACGGCACAGTGTCCACGGCTCTCCATACAATGATGGACTGGCTTGGCCAGCAGTTCTTCTTCCCTCGTAGGTCGGGTGGCGGTTCTCAGCTGCCGATTCCTCGGAAAAACGAAAGTGTTGCCACTGGTGCCTTTGTTGCTGAGAACACTTGAACGGAAGGGTCCCTCTTGCGTGCCAAGGGCCAACACGCTAAACATGCACAAAAACACCTTCTCCTTGCCGAAAAGATGAGAGGGACACAGCGGAGCACGGTGAGGCAGTCTTTATTAATCTTTAAGGCATGACGCGTTTCGGAAATATCTTTTTCCTTTCTCAAATGCCAGAGTTCTCATAGCTGTTTAGACTGCTTGTATGTCTTAAAGTAGTCCAGCCTCTCCTTAAATAGAGTGAGCACACCTGATCCCCATGAACTCTAGCACCACCCATGCAGCTTAAGATGTAAAAACTACTTGTCCCACAATGCAGCGCGATGTCAGGCTGTGGCGGGTGATACTTGTGGCCTGGATTGTAGTTACTCACAGTGAGTGAAGGGCCAAATTGAGAGCGTGGTCAGGTGAAAAATTACAGCTTGAATTGAAGAAAACTGCCTCGCTTGCCCCTACTTCCAGCCGCACTTCCCCACTTTGGGCCAAAACTGGAGGCGACGGCACAGTGTCCACGGCTCTCCATACAATGATGGACTGGCTTGGCCAGCAGTTCTTCTTCCCTCGTAGGTCGGGTGGCGGTTCTCAGCTGCCGATTCCTCGGAAAAACGAAAGTGTTGCCACTGGTGCCTTTGTTGCTGAGAACACTTGAGCGGAAGGGTCCCTCTTGCGTGCCAAGGGCCAACACGCTAAACATGCACAAAAACACCTTCTCCTTGCCGAAAAGATGAGAGGGACACAGCGGAGCACGGTGAGGCAGTCTTTATTAATCTTTAAGGCATGACGCGTTTCGGAAATATCTTTTTCCTTTGTCAAATGCCAGAGTTCTCATAGCTGTTTAGACTGCTTGTATGTCTTAAAGTAGTCCAGCCCCTCCTTAAATAGAGTGAGCACACCTGATCCCCATGAACTCTAGCACCACCCATGCAGCTTAAGATGTAAAAACTACTTGTCCCACAATGAAGCGCGATGTCAGGCTGTGGCGGGTGATACTTGTGGCCTGGATTGTAGTTACTCACAGTGAGTGAAGGGCCAAATTGAGAGCGTAGTCAGGTGAAAAATTACAGCTTGAATTGAAGAAAACTGCCTCGCTTGCCCCTACTTCCAGCCGCACTTCCCCACTTTGGGCCAAAACTGGAGACGACGGCACAGTGTCCACGGCTCTCCATACAATGATGGACTGGCTTGGCCAGCAGTTCTTCTTCCCTCGTAGGTCGGGTGGCGGTTCTCAGCTGCCGATTCCTCGGAAAAACGAAAGTGTTGCCACTGGTGCCTTTGTTGCTGAGAACACTTGAACGGAAGGGTCCCTCTTGCGTGCCAAGGGCCAACACGCTAAACATGCACAAAAACACCTTCTCCTTGCCGAAAAGATGAGAGGGACACAGCGGAGCACGGTGAGGCAGTCTTTATTAATCTTTAAGGCATGACGCGTTTCGGAAATATCTTTTTCCTTTCTCAAATGCCAGAGTTCTCATAGCTGTTTAGACTGCTTGTATGTCTTAAAGTAGTCCAGCCTCTCCTTAAATAGAGTGAGCACACCTGATCCCCATGAACTCTAGCACCACCCATGCAGCTTAAGATGTAAAAACTACTTGTCCCACAATGCAGCGCGATGTCAGGCTGTGGCGGGTGATACTTGTGGCCTGGATTGTAGTTACTCACAGTGAGTGAAGGTCCAAATTGAGAGCGTGGTCAGGTGAAAAATTACAGCTTGAATTGAAGAAAACTGCCTCGCTTGCCCCTACTTCCAGCCGCACTTCCCCACTTTGGGCCAAAACTGGAGGCGACGGCACAGTGTCCACGGCTCTCCATACAATGATGGACTGGCTTGGCCAGCAGTTCTTCTTCCCTCGTAGGTCGGGTGGCGGTTCTCAGCTGCCGATTCCTCGGAAAAACGAAAGTGTTGCCACTGGTGCCTTTGTTGCTGAGAACACTTGAGCGGAAGGGTCCCTCTTGCGTGCCAAGGGCCAACACGCTAAACATGCACAAAAACACCTTCTCCTTGCCGAAAAGATGAGAGGGACACAGCGGAGCACGGTGAGGCAGTCTTTATTAATCTTTAAGGCATGACGCGTTTCGGAAATATCTTTTTCCTTTGTCAAATGCCAGAGTTCTCATAGCTGTTTAGACTGCTTGTATGTCTTAAAGTAGTCCAGCCCCTCCTTAAATAGAGTGAGCACACCTGATCCCCATGAACTCTAGCACCACCCATGCAGCTTAAGATGTAAAAACTACTTGTCCCACAATGAAGCGCGATGTCAGGCTGTGGCAGGTGATACTTGTGGCCTGGATTGTAGTTACTCACAGTGAGTGAAGGGCCAAATTGAGAGCGTAGTCAGGTGAAAAATTACAGCTTGAATTGAAGAAAACTGCCTCGCTTGCCCCTACTTCCAGCCGCACTTCCCCACTTTGGGCCAAAACTGGAGACGACGGCACAGTGTCCACGGCTCTCCATACAATGATGGACTGGCTTGGCCAGCAGTTCTTCTTCCCTCGTAGGTCGGGTGGCGGTTCTCAGCTGCCGATTCCTCGGAAAAACGAAAGTGTTGCCACTGGTGCCTTTGTTGCTGAGAACACTTGAACGGAAGGGTCCCTCTTGCGTGCCAAGGGCCAACACGCTAAACATGCACAAAAACACCTTCTCCTTGCCGAAAAGATGAGAGGGACACAGCGGAGCACGGTGAGGCAGTCTTTATTAATCTTTAAGGCATGACGCGTTTCGGAAATATCTTTTTCCTTTCTCAAATGCCAGAGTTCTCATAGCTGTTTAGACTGCTTGTATGTCTTAAAGTAGTCCAGCCTCTCCTTAAATAGAGTGAGCACACCTGATCCCCATGAACTCTAGCACCACCCATGCAGCTTAAGATGTAAAAACTACTTGTCCCACAATGCAGCGCGATGTCAGGCTGTGGCGGGTGATACTTGTGGCCTGGATTGTAGTTACTCACAGTGAGTGAAGGTCCACATTGAGAGCGTGGTCAGGTGAAAAATTACAGCTTGAATTGAAGAAAACTGCCTCGCTTGCCCCTACTTCCAGCCGCACTTCCCCACTTTGGGCCAAAACTGGAGACGACGGCACAGTGTCCACGGCTCTCCATACAATGATGGACTGGCTTGGCCAGCAGTTCTTCTTCCCTCGTAGGTCGGGTGGCGGTTCTCAGCTGCCGATTCCTCGGAAAAACGAAAGTGTTGCCACTGGTGCCTTTGTTGCTGAGAACACTTGAACGGAAGGGTCCCTCTTGCGTGCCAAGGGCCAACACGCTAAACATGCACAAAAACACCTTCTCCTTGCCGAAAAGATGAGAGGGACACAGCTGAGCACGGTGAGGCAGTCTTTATTAATCTTTAAGGCATGACGCGTTTCGGAAATATCTTTTTCCTTTCTCAAATGCCAGAGTTCTCATAGCTGTTTAGACTGCTTGTATGTCTTAAAGTAGTCCAGCCTCTCCTTAAATAGAGTGAGCACACCTGATCCCCATGAACTCTAGCACCACCCATGCAGCTTAAGATGTAAAAACTACTTGTCCCACAATGCAGCGCGATGTCAGGCTGTGGCGGGTGATACTTGTGGCCTGGATTGTAGTTACTCACTGTGAGTGAAGGGCCAAATTGAGAGCGTGGTCAGGTGAAAAATTACAGCTTGAATTGAAGAAAACTGCCTCGCTTGCCCCTACTTCCAGCCGCACTTCCCCACTTTGGGCCAAAACTGGAGACGAACGCACAGTGTCCACGGCTCTCCATACAATGATGGACTGGCTTGGCCAGCAGTTCTTCTTCCCTCGTAGGTCGGGTGGCGGTTCTCAGCTGCCGATTCCTCGGAAAAACGAAAGTGTTGCCACTGGTGCCTTTGTTGCTGAGAACACTTGAGCGGAAGGGTCCCTCTTGCGTGCCAAGGGCCAACACGCTAAACATGCACAAAAACACCTTCTCCTTGCCGAAAAGATGAGAGGGACACAGCGGAGCACGGTGAGGCAGTCTTTATTAATCTTTAAGGCATGACGCGTTTCGGAAATATCTTTTTCCTTTGTCAAATGCCAGAGTTCTCATAGCTGTTTAGACTGCTTGTATGTCTTAAAGTAGTCCAGCCCCTCCTTAAATAGAGTGAGCACACCTGATCCCCATGAACTCTAGCACCACCCATGCAGCTTAAGATGTAAAAACTACTTGTCCCACAATGAAGCGCGATGTCAGGCTGTGGCGGGTGATACTTGTGGCCTGGATTGTAGTTACTCACAGTGAGTGAAGCGCCAAATTGAGAGCGTAGTCAGGTGAAAAATTACAGCTTGAATTGAAGAAAACTGCCTCGCTTGCCCCTACTTCCAGCCGCACTTCCCCACTTTGGGCCAAAACTGGAGACGACGGCACAGTGTCCACGGCTCTCCATACAATGATGGACTGGCTTGGCCAGCAGTTCTTCTTCCCTCGTAGGTCGTGTGGCGGTTCTCAGCTGCCGATTCCTCGGAAAAACGAAAGTGTTGCCACTGGTGCCTTTGTTGCTGAGAACACTTGAACGGAAGGGTCCCTCTTGCGTGCCAAGGGCCAACACGCTAAACATGCACAAAAACACCTTCTCCTTGCCGAAAAAATGAGAGGGACACAGCGGAGCACGGTGAGGCAGTCTTTATTAATCTTTAAGGCATGACGCGTTTCGGAAATATCTTTTTCCTTTCTCAAATGCCAGAGTTCTCATAGCTGTTTAGACTGCTTGTATGTCTTAAAGTAGTCCAGCCTCTCCTTAAATAGAGTGAGCACACCTGATCCCCATGAACTCTAGCACCACCCATGCAGCTTAAGATGTAAAAACTACTTGTCCCACAATGCAGCGCGATGTCAGGCTGTGGCGGGTGATACTTGTGGCCTGGATTGTAGTTACTCACAGTGAGTGAAGGTCCAAATTGAGAGCGTGGTCAGGTGAAAAATTACAGCTTGAATTGAAGAAAACTGCCTCGCTTGCCCCTACTTCCAGCCGCACTTCCCCACTTTGGGCCAAAACTGGAGGCGACGGCACAGTGTCCACGGCTCTCCATACAATGATGGACTGGCTTGGCCAGCAGTTCTTCTTCCCTCGTAGGTCGGGTGGCGGTTCTCAGCTGCCGATTCCTCGGAAAAACGAAAGTGTTGCCACTGGTGCCTTTGTTGCTGAGAACACTTGAGCGGAAGGGTCCCTCTTGCGTGCCAAGGGCCAACACGCTAAACATGCACAAAAACACCTTCTCCTTGCCGAAAAGATGAGAGGGACACAGCGGAGCACGGTGAGGCAGTCTTTATTAATCTTTAAGGCATGACGCGTTTCGGAAATATCTTTTTCCTTTGTCAAATGCCAGAGTTCTCATAGCTGTTTAGACTGCTTGTATGTCTTAAAGTAGTCCAGCCCCTCCTTAAATAGAGTGAGCACACCTGATCCCCATGAACTCTAGCACCACCCATGCAGCTTAAGATGTAAAAACTACTTGTCCCACAATGAAGCGCGATGTCAGGCTGTGGCGGGTGATACTTGTGGCCTGGATTGTAGTTACTCACAGTGAGTGAAGGGCCAAATTGAGAGCGTAGTCAGGTGAAAAATTACAGCTTGAATTGAAGAAAACTGCCTCGCTTGCCCCTACTTCCAGCCGCACTTCCCCACTTTGGGCCAAAACTGGAGACGACGGCACAGTGTCCACGGCTCTCCATACAATGATGGACTGGCTTGGCCAGCAGTTCTTCTTCCCTCGTAGGTCGGGTGGCGGTTCTCAGCTGCCGATTCCTCGGAAAAACGAAAGTGTTGCCACTGGTGCCTTTGTTGCTGAGAACACTTGAACGGAAGGGTCCCTCTTGCGTGCCAAGGGCCAACACGCTAAACATGCACAAAAACACCTTCTCCTTGCCGAAAAGATGAGAGGGACACAGCGGAGCACGGTGAGGCAGTCTTTATTAATCTTTAAGGCATGACGCGTTTCGGAAATATCTTTTTCCTTTCTCAAATGCCAGAGTTCTCATAGCTGTTTAGACTGCTTGTATGTCTTAAAGTAGTCCAGCCTCTCCTTAAATAGAGTGAGCACACCTGATCCCCATGAACTCTAGCACCACCCATGCAGCTTAAGATGTAAAAACTACTTGTCCCACAATGCAGCGCGATGTCAGGCTGTGGCGGGTGATACTTGTGGCCTGGATTGTAGTTACTCACAGTGAGTGAAGGTCCAAATTGAGAGCGTGGTCAGGTGAAAAATTACAGCTTGAATTGAAGAAAACTGCCTCGCTTGCCCCTACTTCCAGCCGCACTTCCCCACTTTGGGCCAAAACTGGAGACGACGGCACAGTGTCCACGGCTCTCCATACAATGATGGACTGGCTTGGACAGCAGTTCTTCTTCCCTCGTAGGTCGGGTGGCGGTTCTCAGCTGCCGATTCCTCGGAAAAACGAAAGTGTTGCCACTGGTGCCTTTGTTGCTGAGAACACTTGAACGGAAGGGTCCCTCTTGCGTGCCAAGGGCCAACACGCTAAACATGCACAAAAACACCTTCTCCTTGCCAAAAAGATGAGAGGGACACAGCTGAGCACGGTGAGTCAGTCTTTATTAATCTTTAAGGCATGACGCGTTTCGGAAATATCTTTTTCCTTTCTCAAATGCCAAAGTTCTCATAGCTGTTTAGACTGCTTGTATGTCTTAAAGTAGTCCAGCCTCTCCTTAAATAGAGTGAGCACACCTGATCCCCATGAACTCTAGCACCACCCATGCAGCTTAAGATGTAAAAACTACTTGTCCCACAATGCAGCGCGATGTCAGGCTGTGGCGGGTGATACTTGTGGCCTGGATTGTAGTTACTCACAGTGAGTGAAGGGCCAAATTGAGAGCGTGGTCAGGTGAAAAATTACAGCTTGAATTGAAGAAAACTGCCTCGCTTGCCCCTACTTCCAGCCGCACTTCCCCACTTTGGGCCAAAACTGGAGACGACGGCACAGTGTCCACGGCTCTCCATACAATGATGGACTGGCTTGGCCAGCAGTTCTTCTTCCCTCGTAGGTCGGGTGGCGGTTCTCAGCTGCCGATTCCTCGGAAAAACGAAAGTGTTGCCACTGGTGCCTTTGTTGCTGAGAACACTTGAGCGGAAGGGTCCCTCTTGCGTGCCAAGGGCCAACACGCTAAACATGCACAAAAACACCTTCTCCTTGCCGAAAAGATGAGAGGGACACAGCGGAGCACGGTGAGGCAGTCTTTATTAATCTTTAAGGCATGACGCGTTTCGGAAATATCTTTTTCCTTTGTCAAATGCCAGAGTTCTCATAGCTGTTTAGACTGCTTGTATGTCTTAAAGTAGTCCAGCCCCTCCTTAAATAGAGTGAGCACACCTGATCCCCATGAACTCTAGCACCACCCATGCAGCTTAAGATGTAAAAACTACTTGTCCCACAATGAAGCGCGATGTCAGGCTGTGGCGGGTGATACTTGTGGCCTGGATTGTAGTTACTCACAGTGAGTGAAGGGCCAAATTGAGAGCGTAGTCAGGTGAAAAATTACAGCTTGAATTGAAGAAAACTGCCTCGCTTGCCCCTACTTCCAGCCGCACTTCCCCACTTTGGGCCAAAACTGGAGACGACGGCACAGTGTCCACGGCTCTCCATACAATGATGGACTGGCTTGGCCAGCAGTTCTTCTTCCCTCGTAGGTCGGGTGGCGGTTCTCAGCTGCCGATTCCTCGGAAAAACGAAAGTGTTGCCACTGGTGCCTTTGTTGCACTGGTGGCTTTGTCGTGCCAAGGGCCAACACGCTAAACATGCACAAAAACACCCTCTCCTTGCCGAAAAGATGAGAGGGACACAGCGGAGCACGGTGAGGCAGTCTTTATTAATCTTTAAGGCATGACGCGTTTCGGAAATATCTTTTTCCTTTCTCAAATGCCAGAGTTCTCATAGCTGTTTAGACTGCTTGTATGTCTTAAAGTAGTCCAGCCTCTCCTTAAATAGAGTGAGCACACCTGATCCCCATGAACTCTAGCACCACCCATGCAGCTTAAGATGTAAAAACTACTTGTCCCACAATGCAGCGCGATGTCAGGCTGTGGCGGGTGATACTTGTGGCCTGGATTGTAGTTACTCACAGTGAGTGAAGGGCCAAATTGAGAGCGTGGTCAGGTGAAAAATTACAGCTTGAATTGAAGAAAACTGCCTCGCTTGCACCTACTTCCAGCCGCACTTCCCCACTTTGGGCCAAAACTGGAAACGACGGCACAGTGTCCACGGCTCTCCATACAATGATGGACTGGCTTGGCCAGCAGTTCTTCTTCCCTCGTAGGTCGGGTGGCGGTTCTCAGCTGCCGATTCCTCGGAAAAACGAAAGTGTTGCCACTGGTGCCTTTGTTGCTGAGAACACTTGAGCGGAAGGGTCCCTCTTGCGTGCCAAGGGCCAACACGCTAAACATGCACAAAAACACCTTCTCCTTGCCGAAAAGATGAGAGGGACACAGCTGAGTACGGTGAGGCAGTCTTTATTAATCTTTAAGGCATGACGCGTTTCGGAAATATCTTTTTCCTTTCTCAAATGCCAGAGTTCTCATAGCTGTTTAGACTGCTTGTATGTCTTACAGTAGTCCAGCCTCTCCTTAAATAGAGTGAGCACACCTGATCCCCATGAACTCTAGCACCACCCATGCAGCTTAAGATGTAAAAACTACTTGTCCCACAATGCAGCGCGATGTCAGGCTGTGGCGGGTGATACTTTTTGCCTGGATTGTAGTTACTCACAGTGAGTGAAGGGCCAAATTGAGAGCGTGGTCAGGTGAAAAATTACAGCTTGAATTGAAGAAAACTGCCTCGCTTGCCCCTACTTCCAGCCGCACTTCCCCACTTTGGGCCAAAACTGGAGGCGACGGCACAGTGTCCACGGCTCTCCATACAATGATGGACTGGCTTGGCCAGCAGTTCTTCTTCCCTCGTAGGTCGGGTGGCGGTTCTCAGCTGCCGATTCCTCGGAAAAACGAAAGTGTTGCCACTGGTGCCTTTGTTGCTGAGAACACTTGAGCGGAAGGGTCCCTCTTGCGTGCCAAGGGCCAACACGCTAAACATGCACAAAAACACCTTCTCCTTGCCGAAAAGATGAGAGGGACACAGCGGAGCACGGTGAGGCAGTCTTTATTAATCTTTAAGGCATGACGCGTTTCGGAAATATCTTTTTCCTTTGTCAAATGCCAGAGTTCTCATAGCTGTTTAGACTGCTTGTATGTCTTAAAGTAGTCCAGCCCCTCCTTAAATAGAGTGAGCACACCTGATCCCCATGAACTCTAGCACCACCCATGCAGCTTAAGATGTAAAAACTACTTGTCCCACAATGCAGCGCGATGTCAGGCTGTGGCGGGTGATACTTGTGGCCTGGATTGTAGTTACTCACAGTGAGTGAAGGTCCAAATTGAGAGCGTGGTCAGGTGAAAAATTACAGCTTGAATTGAAGAAAACTGCCTCGCTTGCCCCTACTTCCAGCCGCACTTCCCCACTTTGGGCCAAAACTGGAGACGACGGCACAGTGTCCACGGCTCTCCATACAATGATGGACTGGCTTGGCCAGCAGTTCTTCTTCCCTCGTAGGTCGGGTGGCGGTTCTCAGCTGCCGATTCCTCGGAAAAACGAAAGTGTTGCCACTGGTGCCTTTGTTGCTGAGAACACTTGAACGGAAGGGTCCCTCTTGCGTGCCAAGGGCCAACACGCTAAACATGCACAAAAACACCTTCTCCTTGCCAAAAAGATGAGAGGGACACAGCTGAGCACGGTGAGTCAGTCTTTATTAATCTTTAAGGCATGACGCGTTTCGGAAATATCTTTTTCCTTTCTCAAATGCCAAAGTTCTCATAGCTGTTTAGACTGCTTGTATGTCTTAAAGTAGTCCAGCCTCTCCTTAAATAGAGTGAGCACACCTGATCCCCATGAACTCTAGCACCACCCATGCAGCTTAAGATGTAAAAACTACTTGTCCCACAATGCAGCGCGATGTCAGGCTGTGGCGGGTAATACTTGTGGCCTGGATTGTAGTTACTCACAGTGAGTGAAGGGCCAAATTGAGAGCGTGGTCAGGTGAAAAATTACAGCTTGAATTGAAGAAAACTGCCTCGCTTGCCCCTACTTCCAGCCGCACTTCCCCACTTTGGGCCAAAACTGGAGACGATGGCACAGTGTCCACGGCTCTCCATACAATGATGGACTGGCTTGGCCAGCAGTTCTTCTTCCCTCGTAGGTCGGGTGGCGGTTCTCAGCTGCCGATTCCTCGGAAAAACGAAATTGTTGCCACTGGTGCCTTTGTTGCTGAGAACACTTGAACGGAAGGGTCCCTCTTGCGTGCCAAGGGCCAACACGCTAAACATGCACAAAAACCCCTTCTCCTTGCCGAAAAGATGAGAGGGACACAGCGGAGCACGGTGAGGCAGTCTTTATTAATCTTTAAGGCATGACGCGTTTCGGAAATATCTTTTTCCTTTCTCAAATGCCAGAGTTCTCATAGCTGTTTAGACTGCTTGTATGTCTTAAAGTAGTCCAGCCTCTCCTTAAATAGAGTGAGTACACCTGATCCCCATGAACTCTAGCACCACACATGCAGCTTAAGATGTAAAAACTACTTGTCCCACAATGCAGCGCGATGTCAGGCTGTGCCGGGTGATACTTGTGGCCTGGATTGTAGTTACTCACAGTGAGTGAAGGGCCAAATTGAGAGCGTGGTCAGGTGAAAAATTACAGCTTGAATTGAAGAAAACTGCCTCGCTTGCCCCTACTTCCAGCCGCACTTCCCCACTTTGGGCCAAAACTGGAGACGACGGCACAGTGTCCACGGCTCTCCATACAATGATGGACTGGCTTGGCCAGCAGTCCTTCTTCCCTCGTAGGTCGGGTGGCGGTTCTCAGCTGCCGATTCCTCGGAAAAACGAAAGTGTTGCCACTGGTGCCTTTGTTGCTGAGAACACTTGAACGGAAGGGTCCCTCTTGCGTGCCAAGGGCCAACACGCTAAACATGCACAAAAACACCTTCTCCTTGCCGAAAAGATGAGAGGGACACAGCGGAGCACGGTGAGGCAGTCTTTATTAATCTTTAAGGCATGACGAGTTTCGGAAATATCTTTTTCCTTTCTCAAATGCCAGAGTTCTCATAGCTGTTTAGACTGCTTGTATGTCTTAAAGTAGTCCAGCCTCTCCTTAAATAGAGTGAGCACACCTGATCCCCATGAGCTCTAGCACCACCCATGCAGCTTAAGATGTAAAAACTACTTGTCCCACAATGCAGCACGATGTCAGGCTGTGGCGGGTGATACTTGTGGCCTTGATTGTAGTTACTCACAATGAGTGAAGGGCCAAATTGAGAGCGTGGTCAGGAGAAAAATTACAGCTTGAATTGAAGAAAACTGCCTCGCTTGCCCCTACTTCCAGCCGCACTTCCCCACTTTGGGCCAAAACTGGAGACGACGGCACAGTGTCCACGGCTCTCCATACAATGATGGACTGGCTTGGCCAGCAGTTCTTCTTCCCTCGTAGGTCGGGTGGCGGTTCTCAGCTGCCGATTCCTCGGAAAAACGAAAGTGTTGCCACTGGTGCCTTTGTTGCTGAGAACACTTGAACGGAAGGGACCCTCTTGCGTGCCAAGGGCCAACACGCTAAACATGCACAAAAACACATTCTCCTTGCCGAAAAGATGAGAGGGACACAGCGGAGCACGGTGAGGCAGTCTTTATTAATCTTTAAGGCATGACGCGTTTCGGAAATATCTTTTTCCTTTCTCAAATGCCAGAGTTCTCATAGCTGTTTAGACTACTTGTATGTCTTAAAGTAGTCCAGCCTCTCCTTAAATAGAGTGAGCACACCTGATCCCCATGAACTCTAGCACCACCCATGCAGCTTAAGATGTAAAAACTACTTGTCCCACAATGCAGCGCGATGTCAGGCTGTGGCGGGTGATACTTGTGGCCTGGATTGTAGTTACTCACAGTGAGTGAAGGGCCAAATTGAGAGCGTGGTCAGGTGAAAAATTACAGCTTGAATTGAAGAAAACTGCCTCGCTTGCACCTACTTCCAGCCGCTCTTCCCCACTTTGGGCCAAAACTGGAGACGACGGCACAGTGTCCACGGCTCTCCATACAATGATGGACTGGCTTGGCCAGCAGTTCTTCTTCCCTCGTAGGTCGGGTGGCGGTTCTCAGCTGCCGATTCCTCGGAAAAACGAAAGTGTTGCCACTGGTGCCTTTGTTGCTGAGAACACTTGAGCGGAAGGGTCCCTCTTGCGTGCCAAGGGCCAAAACGCTAAACATGCACAAAAACACCTTCTCCTTGCCGAAAAGATGAGAGGGACACAGCTGAGTACGGTGAGGCAGTCTTTATTAATCTTTAAGGCATGACGCGTTTCGGAAATATCTTTTTCCTTTCTCAAATGCCAGAGTTCTCATAGCTGTTTAGACTGCTTGTATGTCTTAAAGTAGTCCAGCCTCTCCTTAAATAGAGTGAGCACACCTGATCCCCATGAACTCTAGCACCACCCATGCAGCTTAAGATGTAAAAACTACTTGTCCCACAATGCAGCGCGATGTCAGGCTGTGGCGGGTGATACTTGTGGCCTGGATTGTAGTTACTCACAGTGAGTGAAGGGCCAAATTGAGAGCGTGGTCAGGTGAAAAATTACAGCTTGAATTGAAGAAAACTGCCTCGCTTGCCCCTACTTCCAGCCGCACTTCCCCACTTTGGGCCAAAACTGGAGACGACGGCACAGTGTCCACGGCTCTCCATACAATGATGGACTGGCTTGGCCAGCAGTTCTTCTTCCCTCGTAGGTCGGGCGGCAGTTCTCAGCTGCCGATTTCTCGGAAAAACGAAAGTGTTGCCACTGGTGCCTTTGTTGCTGAGAACACTTGAACGGAAGGGTCCCTCTTGCGTGCCAAGGGCCAACACGCTAAACATGCACAAAAACACCTTCTCCTTGCCGAAAAGATGAGAGGGACACAGCGGAGCACGGTGAGGCAGTCTTTATTAATCTTTAAGGCATGACGCGTTTCGGAAATATCTTTTTCCTTTCTCAAATGCCAGAGTTCTCATAGCTGTTTAGACTGCTTGTATGTCTTAAAGTAGTCCAGCCTCTCCTTAAATAGAGTGAGCACACCTGATCCCCATGAACTCTAGCACCACCCATGCAGCTTAAGATGTAAAAACTACTTGTCCCACAATGCAGCGCGATGTCAGGCTGTGGCGGGTGATACTTGTGGCCTGGATTGTAGTTACTCACAGTGAGTGAAGGGCCAAATTGAGAGCGTGGTCAGGTGAAAAATACAGCTTGAATTGAAGAAAACTGCCTCGCTTGCCCCTACTTCCAGCCGCACTTCCCCACTTTGGGCCAAAACTGGAGACGATGGCACAGTGTCCACGGCTCTCCATACAATGATGGACTGGCTTGGCCAGCAGTTCTTCTTCCCTCGTAGGTCGGGTGGCGGTTCTCAGCTGCCGATTCCTCGGAAAAACGACAGTGTTGCCACTGGTGCCTTTGTTGCTGAGAACACTTGAACGGAAGGGTCCCTCTTGCGTGCCAAGGGCCAACACACTAAACATGCACAAAAACACCTTCTCCTTGCCGAAAAGATGAGAGGGACACAGCGGAGCACGGTGAGGCAGTCTTTATTAATCTTTAAGGCATGACGCGTTTCGGAAATATCTTTTTCCTTTCTCAAATGCCAGAGTTCTCATAGCTGTTTAGACTGCTTGTATGTCTTAAAGTAGTCCAGCCTCTCCTTAAATAGAGTGAGTACACCTGATCCCCATGAACTCTAGCACCACCCATGCAGCTTAAGATGTAAAAACTACTTGTCCCACAATGCAGCGCGATGTCAGGCTGTGCCGGGTGATACTTGTGGCCTGGATTGTAGTTACTCACAGTGAGTGAAGGGCCAAATTGAGAGCATGGTCAGGTGAAAAATTACAGCTTGAATTGAAGAAAACTGCCTCGCTTGCCCCTACTTCCAGTCGCACTTCCCCACTTTGGGCCAAAACTGGAGACGACAGCACAGTGTCCACGGCTCTCCATACAATGATGGACTGGCTTGGCCAGCAGTCCTTCTTCCCTCGTAGGTCGGGTGGCGGTTCTCAGCTGCCGATTCCTCGGAAAAACGAAAGTGTTGCCACTGGTGCCTTTGTTGCTGAGAACACTTGAACGGAAGGGTCCCTCTTGCGTGCCAAGGGCCAACACGCTAAACATGCACAAAAACACCTTCTCCTTGCCGAAAAGATGAGAGAGACACAGCGGAGCACAGTGAGGCAGTCTTTATTAATCTTTAAGGCATGACGCGTTTCGGAAATATCTTTTTCCTTTCTCAAATGCCAGAGTTCTCATAGCTGTTTAGACTGCTTGTATGTCTTAAAGTAGTCCAGCCTCTCCTTAAATAGAGTGAGCACACCTGATCCCCATGAGCTCTAGCACCACCCATACAGCTTAAGATGTAAAAACTACTTGTCCCACAATGCAGCGCGATGTCAGGCTGTGGCGGGTGATACTTGTGGCCTTGATTGTAGTTACTCACAATGAGTGAAGGGCCAAATTGAGAGCGTGCTCAGGTGAAAAATTACAGCTTGAATTGAAGAAAACTGCCTCGCTTGCCCCTACTTCCAGCCGCACTTCCCCACTTTGGGCCAAAACTGGAGACGACGGCACAGTGTCCACGGCTCTCCATACAATGATGGACTGGCTTGGCCAGCAGTTCTTCTTCCCTCGTAGGTCGGGTGGCGGTTCTCAGCTGCCGATTCCTCGGAAAAACGAAAGTGTTGCCACTGGTGCCTTTGTTGCTGAGAACACTTGAGCGGAAGGGTCCCTCTTGCGTGCCAAGGGCCAAAACGCTAAACATGCACAAAAACACCTTCTCCTTGCCGAAAAGATGAGAGGGACACAGCTGAGTACGGTGAGGCAGTCTTTATTAATCTTTAAGGCATGACGCGTTTCGGAAATATCTTTTTCCTTTCTCAAATGCCAGAGTTCTCATAGCTGTTTAGACTGCTTGTATGTCTTAAAGTAGTCCAGCCTCTCCTTAAATAGAGTGAGCACACCTGATCCCCATGAACTCTAGCACCACCCATGCAGCTTAAGATGTAAAAACTACTTGTCCCACAATGCAGCGCGATGTCAGGCTGTGGCGGGTGATACTTGTGGCCTGGATTGTAGTTACTCACAGTGAGTGAAGGGCCAAATTGAGAGCGTGGTCAGGTGAAAAATTACAGCTTGATTTGAAGAAAACTGCCTCGCTTGCCCCTACTTCCAGCCGCACTTCCCCACTTTGGGCCAAAACTGGAGACGACGGCACAGTGTCCACGGCTCTCCATACAATGATGGACTGGCTTGGCCAGCAGTTCTTCTTCCCTCGTAGGTCGGGCGGCGGTTCTCAGCTGCCGATTCCTCGGAAAAACGAAAGTGTTGCCACTGGTGCCTTTGTTGCTGAGAACACTTGAACGGAAGGGTCCCTCTTGCGTGCCAAGGGCCAACACGCTAAACATGCACAAAAACACCTTCTCCTTGCCGAAAAGATGAGAGAGACACAGCGGAGCACAGTGAGGCAGTCTTTATTAATCTTTAAGGCATGACGCGTTTCGGAAATATCATTTTCCTTTCTCAAATGCCAGAGTTCTCATAGCTGTTTAGACTGCTTGTATGTCTTAAAGTAGTCCAGCCTCTCCTTAAATAGAGTGAGCACACCTGATCCCCATGAGCTCTAGCACCACCCATGCAGCTTAAGATGTAAAAACTACTTGTCCCACAATGCAGCGCGATGTCAGGCTGTGGCGGGTGATACTTGTGGCCTTGATTGTAGTTACTCACAATGAGTGAAGGGCCAAATTGAGAGCGTGCTCAGGTGAAAAATTACAGCTTGAATTGAAGAAAACTGCCTCGCTTGCCCCTACTTCCAGCCGCACTTCCCCACTTTGGGCCAAAACTGGAGACGACGGCACAGTGTCCACGGCTCTCCATACAATGATGGACTGGCTTGGCCAGCAGTTCTTCTTCCCTCGTAGGTCGGGTGGCGGTTCTCAGCTGCCGATTCCTCGGAAAAACGAAAGTGTTGCCACTGGTGCCTTTGTTGCTGAGAACACTTGAACGGAAGGGTCCCTCTTGCGTGCCAAGGGCCAACACGCTAAACATGCACAAAAACACCTTCTCCTTGCCGAAAAGATGAGAGGGACACAGCGGAGCACGGTGAGGCAGTCTTTATTAATCTTTAAGCCATGACGAGTTTCGGAAATATCTTTTTCCTTTCTCAAATGCCAGAGTTCTCATAGCTGTTTAGACTGCTTGTATGTCTTAAAGTAGTCCAGCCTCTCCTTAAATAGAGTGAGCACACCTGATCCCCATGAGCTCTAGCACCACCCATGCAGCTTAAGATGTAAAAACTACTTGTCCCACAATGCAGCGCGATGTCAGGCTGTGGCGGGTGATACTTGTGGCCTTGATTGTAGTTACTCACAATGAGTGAAGGGCCAAATTGAGAGCGTGGTCAGGAGAAAAATTACAGCTTGAAATGAAGAAAACTGCCTCGCTTGCCCCTACTTCCAGCCGCACTTCCCCACTTTGGGCCAAAACTGGAGACGACGGCACAGTGTCCACGGCTCTCCATACAATGATGGACTGGCTTGGCCAGCAGTTCTTCTTCCCTCGTAGGTCGGGTGGCGGTTCTCAGCTGCCGATTCCTCGGAAAAACGAAAGTGTTGCCACTGGTGCCTTTGTTGCTGAGAACACTTGAACGGAAGGGTCCCTCTTGCGTGCCAAGGGCCAACACGCTAAACATGCACAAAAACACCTACTCCTTGCCGAAAAGATGAGAGGGACACAGCGGAGCACGGTGAGGCAGTCTTTATTAATCTTTAAGGCATGACGCGTTTCGGAAATATCTTTTTCCTTTCTCAAATGCCAGAGTTCTCATAGCTGTTTAGACTGCTTGTATGTCTTAAAGTAGTCCAGCCTCTCATTAAATAGAGTGAGCACACCTGATCCCCATGAACTCTAGCCCCACCCATGCAGCTTAAGATGTAAAAACTACTTGTCCCACAATGCAGCGCGATATATCTATATATTATTATCTACTGGCGGTCGCCAGTAGATAGTTATAGTTAGGATCGTGTTTCCATAGGAAATCCGCAACATTCTATTTGGAATAACTTTGGCGCCGATTGACGAATCCTCGCTAAATTTTCAAAATAGGTGGAGCGCTCCGCTCCTTCCCTGAAAGTCTCGGGGGGATTCGTCAAGCGGGGGCTGAGAAAAAGGGGGGGTCCCAAAACGCGTTTTCCCCATACATTTTTCTATAGGACCTTTAGTCCAAGCTACAGCCCGAACGGCTGAACAGAATTACTTGAAATTTGGCACAGAGGTAGTCCTCAGGTCAGGGATGTGCCTTTTGCAGGTCTGGTGTAAATCTGTTCAGTGCTTCCTGAGAAAATAGCATTTAAAAGCATATATATATCTATAAGCGTGCACCGTGCGCGTACGGTAAAACTTACCGTACGCGCACGCTGCCGTGCGCGAGCGCGATTCTGATTGGTTGTTAGAAACATTCGAATCGGTCGAAACCAGGAAGTATCGGCCGCCATTTTGTCTCTCGCAGTCTGCGGGGGTGAAAAACAAAGGTGGAGAACGTGAAAAGGGGGCAGGGTGGACAGTTCCCGACCCCCTAGCCTTTGTCAGGGGGTCCCAGAAGGACCCCCAAGGGCCAAAATTTCCTTTAATTTTTTTGCGAAAAATCGCGGAGTACGCGTTGCGTGCGTGTACGGTAGAAACGGAAAAATTCCGCGAACTGCGTAACGTGGGTGCGCGGTGTGCGAAGCGCACCGCGCGCCCACAGCGTGCGCACGGTGCGCGATTGTTCTCCTTTGCAAACGTTATTTTATTGGCTCATTACCCTTAGTGGGTTGTGCTTAGTGTTTAGAGCATCTTGGGACTTGTAGTCCTAAGGAGAAAAATAGTACCTTCCCCACAGTGGGTTCGTGCACTCTTTGAATAATAAAGTCCATTATTTTCCTTTGTTCAAGCAGCCCATGATTAAGGGGTGAGATACCCTGAAACGCGTCGGGCGATGATTTTATTCCAGTAATGCTGACACCAGTTGATGTTTAAACCCCAAGGGGGGCAGTTGCCGAGTGCGTTCTCATAGCTGAAGGGCATCTTTGAATCAATATATATATTTTTTTTTCTTTGATAGCTTTATTTCGGTCAATGACCATAAAAGCATGGATAAAATATATACAGACATAAAATACATAAATAATTCTGATTTTTAAGATAAAAAATTATTAAACAACACTTATCAAAGTAGAGACACTAAGAAATATACAGTGCACATGTACATTACGGGTAAAGAGATAACATTTTTAAGAGGGACCCAACGCCTTTAGAATTCGGTTACGCGTATGCCAAACATTGGTAAGAAATTTTGTTAATGCAAAAACAGTTGGGCCAGAGACATCAGATTTTAAAATCCTATACATTGGTGCGTATTCCCTGCACCCCATGTTCCTTATCAACGGGAGGAGCCAGTATTTTCGTGCTGCTTTGTACGCTGGGCAGAAAAAAGCCACATGCAGATCAGTTTCCTCCGTAGTATCACAAACCGGGCACTGCTTTGATGTGGGAGCCGGTAGCCAGGTACTTGAAAAAGACCGGAAAGGTAGTGTGCCGTATCTCCATTGGAGAAACAGCTTCCGGGCCAGTACGGGGGAGATAGGATCCAAAACCCTCTCAAACCTATAGAAATCCTTGCTTTGCAAGAACACAGAGGCTAAGGACCCTTCTGCCTGGGTGGCTTGGGCCCTGGCCAATTTATATTCGTGATATACGTTGGCCAGGGACTTTTTGGAAATGTTTAATGCGGCTTTCGCTGGCTCAGTCCACAAATCAGGGAGCCCTATTTCTATACAAGTGGCTTGGATGTTTTTGACCCAAGGGATATTGAGCACCATTGGGTGGTTCAGAAGTTCACCCAATTCCGCCCTATATTCTACAAGATCGTTGCTACTCCACAGCCTACGCCAGAATGCTAGTGGTCTCAGACTTATTTCGTCAGCTAACGGTCGTAGGCCCAAATCAAGCCTCAGTGGGAGGAGCGGAGTGCTGGGCGGCAGTGCAGTTATCTGTCTTAAAAACGTATTTTCCGTTATTGACAGACTCAGGCAAGGCGTGTGGCCCCATAGTTCCGCCCCGTACATTATCGCTCCCCTAGCCTGTGTCTTATATATCTGGATCAGTGCCCCCAGTGGGCGGTATGATGAACCAGTCATCATCCGGGCAATACCCCCAGTGGTTTGCGTAAGTTTGAGGTTAGCCCTACTCTGATGAGATCCCCAAGTCATAGTTTCGTTGAGAGTCACACCGAGGTATTCAAAGGTGGCCACTCTCTAGAGCCGTGCAGCTCCCAATTGCGGATTTGGCCGTAGTTTTTGCCTCGGATTCAAAACCATGAATTTGGTTTTTGCCGCATTGATTTCCAGCCCCCTATCAGTACAAAAAGCCACGAAGGAGTCAAGAATCCTCTGTATACCCATGGGGGTTTTGGATAGCAGCAGGGTGTCATCCGCAAACATAATTGCGGGCACCCTGCTGCCATTCAATTTCGGGGCGTCAGTATATTTGGTGGCATTCAAGTGGCCGATTACCCCGTTGACGAAGAGGCAGAACAGGGTCGGTGCCAACACGCAACCCTGTCTTACCCCCCTGCCAACGGGGAATCTATCGGTCAGTTCCCCCGACCTCCCGCACCTCACTCGGGCATAGTTGTTATGATGCAGCCTCTGTAAGATAAGTAGGATGTCCGGGGGAACGCCCATCTCTGCCAGGATGGTCCAAAGTTTCCCCCTGGGCACCAGATCGAATGCGGCCCTTAAGTCCACAAAAATTGTGTACAAACTACCGCACTCGAATTTTGCTACCCTCCAGTAGATCAGATTCAATCTAAAAACCTGGTCCACTGTGGATACCCCCTTCCTGAAACCCGCCTGGTAGGGGCTAAGGGCTCCCACCTCCTCCATCCAGTCCTGGAGCCTATTCAGCAACACCCTACCAAACAGTTTCTGCGCCACGTCTATTAGGCTGATTGGTCGGTAGTTGGCTGGGAGGAGAGGCGAGCCCTTTTTGAAGATGGGGACCACCTCTGCCCCCAGCCAAGTACTAGGGATTTCCATACCACCAAGAACTCCATTGAAAAGGGCGGTAAGGTAAGGGGCCCAAACAGTGGGCTCCTGTTTAAACATATCCCCAGGTAGTCCATCCAGTCCCGGCGCCTTTCCAGAGGCCAGTCCTGAGATGGCAGCGGTCACCTCACCCAGCGTTATCGGCTCCCCTTCATAGTCCGGCCAGCCCACCTCATCGGCAGCAGGAGATTCTCCAGGCTCTGAGCTGTATAGGGTCTGGAAGTGAGCCTGCCACACCCCTGGGGCAATGTTGGGCTCTATTGCCGATTTTAAATTCCCCGACCCTCCGTTCACCATCCTCCAGAACAGACGTTGGTTTTGGGTCGCTAGTGCCTTAGTGAGTTCTTCCCACTGTTTTTCCTCCCATTCTACCTTAGCGTGGGCAGTGAGTTTCTTGTAAGCTCGCCTACTTTGTTTAAGGCGATCCACCCGTAAACCCTCCTTAATTAATCTAAGGAGCTCTGTTTTCGCCCTTCTGCAAGCAAGGTTGTACCATAATGTTTTGCCTCGTCGCCCCCCTTTTGTTTTACATGAACTGTAGGTGAAATGAGGTACCGCAGTTTTTATGAGGTCCTCATGGGCTTTAAACAATTTGCCCTGGGAGTCTTTATTGTTTGCCTTGTCGTCCAAGCAGCCCACAGTTTCTAAAATGGGGATTAACCCATCATAGAGCATGGGGAGTTTATTCTTGCTTGTGGCCAGGTGCTCCCACCTGATCCTTCTCCTGTTGTTATCAAGGAGAAGCACAGGGATATTCCCTTCCGCTTTATTCGCGAGAGCTTGGGGGCCAGGATGGACAAGGTCGAGCTCTAGTGCGTTATGGTCACTGTCGGTCCTTTCCATCACCCTGAAGTCCTGAATTGTCGGCCACTTCACTAATTGAGCCAAGACATAATCCAGACGAGACTCTCTTCCCAGTCTATTATAGGTGGTTTTACTGGGTATGTCGGATTTTATTCGCCCATTGCACGCTCTAATTCCGAACTTCAAGGTGAGGGCTGTAATTTGTACTGCTAATGGGGTACATATATATATATATATATTTACAAATCTCCACTTTGCCGGGGCCCCCAACTCTGCAGGGTGGGTTCAGGACAGGAATGGAGAATCCTGTTTAATTCAACACACGAAACAAGAAGAACCCACAGTTTCGGTATCCTTTCAGGGTGACAGCTTTATTGTGTCTGAAATACATGGCAGCTTAACAACTCTTTTACGTCCTTACGCGTTTCAGCGCCTCGCGCCTTGATCACAGGTGAGTTGATTTTGAATCCGAGTGGTCACGTGGTCTTTCCTTTAGACCACCATTCCCAGAATGCATTAATAGGCAAATTTCAACCTTGGCTCGACATAGTATCATTTTTGGCATTAGTATCCTTATATTTTGTCAAACTCCAATCATTCTCTTGATTTCTTGTGCTGCATTCCGGTAAAACATTTAAAAAGCACAGTGCACTTATCTGCCATGTAGCGAGTTGTTTCCTGACAGAAAGACACGAAAACTGCTGGATAGAGGTAAGAACCTCCTTCCTCCCTTTCTCTTCAACCATATATATATTATCTACTGGCGGTCGCTAGATAATTATTGTTAGGACCTATTTTCCATAGGAAATCCGCAACATTCTATTTGGAATAACGTTGGCGCCGGTTGACGAATCATCGCAAAATTTTCCAAACTTTTGGCCAGCTCCGCTCCGCTCCTACCCTGAAAGTTTTGCAGTGATCCGTCAAGCGGGGGCCGAGAAAAAAGGGGGGTCGCAAAACGCGTTTTCCCCATGCAATTTCCCATAGGATTGTTGTCGCAGCTACAGCCCGAACCGCTGAACGGAATGACACCAAATTTGGCAAAGAGGTAGTCCTCAATTGGGACTCGTGCCTTTTGCATATATGGTGTAAATCTGTTCAGTAGTTCCTGAGAAAATTAGGGTAAAAATGTTAGTGATATCTATGGCCGCGGAGGAGCCGTGGACCGTACCCACACCGTAAGCGCAACCTCCCCGAACCGAGCACGCACCCTCACGATCGCGCGCTGAATGCTAATTGGCTGTCGAGTGTCTCTTTACATACAAAACCAGGAACTGTTGGCGGCCATTTTCTGCCTTGGTAGAAGCGAGGCTGAAGATGCAAGGGGAATAAGTGTGTAAAACATATAAAGGGGGCAGAGTGGAAATACTCTGACCCTCTAGAGGTGCTTAGGGGGTCCCAGAAGGACCCCATGGGGCCCCCTTTTAAAAAAAAAAAAAACAGGGAAATGCGCGTTGGATGCACGGATTCTCTTGCGGTGGGTGCGCGGATCCACGGCAAAGTTTTTTGAAAAACGACAAGAAATCAATGGTTATATGACAACTTTCTACACTGAAAGGTGGGGTGTATATTTCTGTTTTTTAAAAGTATGATTGTTATTGGTTAACAAAAACAGATTGTAAGGAATATTTTATATGATAAGCTGATATGTTGAAAGTCAAGCAGACTTCCTGTCTTGTGTAGGAACATTGTGTGCTGAACTTGTGACCTGTGAGCTCAGTGCAGTGTTCCATGACCTGTTTCTATGGTAACAGGCAGAAGGCAGATTGGGGGAAGGGTTGAAATGTATTTCAGTCGGAAAGAGTTGAAATGTTTAACAAATAAAAATCTGTGTTTGCTTTTGAGTTTATGTGCGAAGGATTGTGATTTGATGTTTACATGTATATGTGTGGAAAATGAAAGGGAAACTTTTCCATTCTTTGCTTTTGCTGAGAGGTGCACAGTGCAGAGATTCTGTGAAAGAAAATATGGTGAGTGATTGATATACTTCTTAATCTACAAAAGAACTTGAAAGATGAGTTATTTAATTGTGAGGGGATGTATGTAGACTATTTTGATTTTAATCAGACTAATGTATTTTTCCTGCTAAAGTGTACGGAGTACTTTTTTTCCCTACAATGTGTGTGCATGTAAAAACCATTCTGTGATAAGCATTTGTGTTTTTCATGTGTTTGTAAACAGATAACTGTGCTGTTTTTATATTTTGGTAGAATTAGAAACCAGTCATTGTTTATGAATTTGTGAAATGAGTTATGTTATGTTTCTATACTAAAATGTAGTACTACTTCTAGATGAAGAAATGTGTTTTGGTATAGTGCAAGGGATAGTGTTGTTTGTCTAGAATCACACAGTGAGTCTGTGTGCATTTGGGAACCACTGTGAGAGAAGCATTTGGTAACCTCGTGTATTTGCTGACAGATAACTGTTTTAACTTGTCTTGTTGTGAAGCTTTAGTAGCATTAGAAGACAGGTATGGCTTATCATTTGATTAAATGAGTCAGGCTTTGAGAGGAAAGTGCAGTCCTGAAATATGTAGATTGTGTGCAGTTCCCTTACCAGTTGCACTGTAGTGAATGAGTTTTGCTAAACTCATAGGGATAGTGGTGGTTGTCTAGAATCACACTGTGAGTTAGTGTGTATTTGGGATCAGTGTGAGAGGATCATTTGGTAACATCATGTATTTGCTGACAGATAACTGTTTTAAAACCTGTCATGTTGTGAAGTTTTAGTAGCATTAGAATCCAGTCTTTGCTTATATGTTGATTAAATGAGTCATGCTTTGACACTGATGTGCTGTACTTAAATATGTAGATTGTGTGCAGTCCCCTTACCCCTTCCACAGTAGTGAATGAGTTTTGGTAAAGTCCTAGGATAGTGTTGATTGTCTAAAATCACACTGTGAGTCTGTGTGCATTTGGGTAAGGATTGTGAGAGAAGCATTTGGTAACATCGTGTATTTACTGACAGATAACTATTTTAAAACCTGTCATGTTGTCAAGTTTTAGTAGCATTAGAAGCCAGTCTTTGCTTATGCATTGATTACATTAGTCAGGCATTGACATTAAAGTGTAGTCGTGAAATATGTAGATTGTGTACAGTTCCTTTACCACTTCCACTGTAGTGAATGAGTTTTGGTAAACTCCTAGGGATAGTGTTGTTTGTCTAGTATCACACTGTGAGTCTGTGTGCATTTGGGAACCACTGTGAGAGAAGTGTTTGGTAACATCGTGTATTTGCTGACAGATAAGTGTAGTAAAACATGTCATGTTGTCAAGTTTTAGTAGCATTAGAAGACATTTATGGCTTATGCTTTCATTATATGAGTCAGGCATTGACAGTAAATTGCAGTTGTGAAATATGTAGATTGTGTGCAGTTTCCTTACCACTTGCACTGTAGTGAATGAGTTTTGTTAAACTCATAGGGATAGTGGTGCTTGTCTTGAATCACACAGTGAGTTAGTGTGTATTTGGGATCACTGTGAGAGAAGCATTTGGTAACATCATGTATTTGCTGACAGATAACTGTTTTAAAACCTGTCATGTTGTGAAGTTTTAGTAGGATTAGAATCCAGTCTTTGCTTATGCGTTGATTAAATGAGTCATGCTTTGACACTGATGTGGTGTACTTAAATATGTAGATTGTGTGCAGTACCATTAACTCTTCCAGACTAGTGAATGAGTTTTGGTAAACTCCTAGGATAGTGTTGGTTGTCTAAAATCACACTGTGAGTCTGTGTGCATTTGGGTAAGGATTGTGAGAGAAGAATTTGGTAATATCGTGTATTTGCTGACAGATACCTGTTTTAAAACCGGTCATGTTGTGAAGTTTTAGTAGCATTAGAAGCCAGTCTTTGCTTATGCTTTGATTATATGAGTCAGGCTTTGACATAAAAGTGCAGTCCTGAAATATGAAGATTGTGTGCAGTTCCCTTACCAGTTCCACAGTAGTGAATGATTTTTGGTAAACTCCTAGGTATAGTGGTTGTTGTCTAGAATCACACTGTGAGTCTGTGTGCATTTGAGAACCACTGTGAGAGAAGCATTTGGTAACATTGTGTATTTGCTGACAGATAACTAATTTATAACCTCTCATGTTGTCAAGTTTTAGTAGCATTAGAAGCTAGTCTTTGCTTATGCATTGATAAAATGAGTCAGGGTTTGACACTAAGGTGCTGTACCATGTACTATTCTGTTCACTGTGGCAGAACTGAAAATTTAAAAGTTTTACCTAAGCACTGTCCTAGAAGTAGTCTGATTATTTAGTCCGTTTCTAAGTACCAAATAGATTGCTTCAAATGTCTATGCAGTATGCATGTAGTGTTCTAACATACTATACACTTGTCTTTTACACCTTCAATTCCCTAGTCAGTATCCATACACTTCCAGGAAACATCCTGTCACTTCCTTTGCAGTTCTCTAGAGACCCATTCAACAGCATGTACTAATCCATTCACTGTGCTAAAAGCCAAACACTTATAAATTCACCAAGACACTCTCTTTCCAGTACTCTAATGATTCATTCACTGCCTAAGTATTCATGCACTGAGCCAGGTCTTAGCACATGGACTTCTTCAAACCCCTATCCACCATGCATGCAGTCCTCTAACCATCTACACACTTCCACACCTTCAATTCCCCAGTCAGTATCCATTCACTTCCAGCAAACACCCTGTCACTCCCCTTGCACTCCTCTAGTGACCCATTCAGCATCATGTACTAATCCATTCACTGCGCCAAACCCTAATAAATTCACCCAGGAACTCTCCTTGCAGTACTCTAATCATTCAGTCAGTACCCAAGTACTCATCCAGTGACCCAGGCCTTAGTATATGGACTGCTTCAAACCCTTATCCACTATGCATGCAGTCTTCTAACCACCTACACAATTGTCTTTCTCACCTTCAATTCCCTAGTCAGTATCCATACACTTCCACGAAATACCCTGTCACTTCCTTTGCAGTCCTCTAGTGACCCATTCAGCACCATGTACTAATCCATTCACTGTGGTAAAACCCAAACACTTATAAATTCACCAATATACTATCTTTGCAGTACTCTAACCATTCAGTCAGTGTCTAAGTATTCATACATTGAGCCAGGCCTTAGCACATGGACTGCTTCAAACCCCTATGCACTATGCATGCAGTCTTCTAACCACCTAGACACTTATCTTTCACACTTTCAATTTCCTAGTCAGTATCCATACAGTCCAGCACTTGTCACTGCCTTTGCACTCCTCTAGTGACCCATTCAGTACCAAGTACTAATCCATTCCCTGTGCGAAAAGCCTAGCACTTATTAATTAACCTAGGCACTCTCCTTACTGTACTCTAATCATTCAGTCACTACCCAAGTAGTCATGCAGTGAGCCAGGCCTTAGCACATGGACTGCTTTAAATGCCTATGCAGTATGGATGCAGTCCTCTAATCACCTACACAGTTGTGTTTCACACCTTCAATTCCCTAGTTAGTATTCATACTCTTCTAGCAAACACCCTGTCACTCACCCAGTGTGTCTCCTTATAGTACTGTAATCATTTAGTCAGTTAGCATGTAGTGTTTTAGTGAGGTAGGCTTTAGGGCATGAACTGCTTCAAAGTAGTATGCACTATGCATGTAGTGTTTTAACGATCGTCACACTTGTGGTTCAGGGCTATAGTTTCTTAGTCAGTTTTTATATAAAATGTGTTTGTACAGTAATGGAATAGTATAAATTTGAAAGTTATTAATATACATTTATTTGTGATTCTTTTTTACAGATACAGAACAGGAGTGTTTCTCATCTGTTTGCACTCTTCTCGTGCAAGATTGTTTGGATGATGGGTCCTTAGTTGTTTCATCATACTTGCTGTGCTGCATGAGTATTTTTTGTTAGGATCCCCTCGTAACAGAACTCTTTGGCAAATCTTGCGAATGAAGAAGGTGCCCCTTGGAAAAAGTTAAAAATGTCTTCACCACTGAAGAAAAACGTTGTGGGCGTGGTGCTTTCTGCAAAAATAAATCCTCAGATTCGGTAAATATTTTAAAGCGCCAACATTTACAGTTTTTGTAAGTTAAACTTATAAAATTTTGTTAGCTGTATACATTTTATATATATGTGATTTGTTTCTTGTGGTATTTTGTTGAGAATACCATGTTGGATTTTTTTTAACAATCTTTCTGATTTTCCAGGTCTGTCGTCGACATCCGTGGTTCCCACAGGAGTGTTCCGCCTTGTTGTTTTGTATTATTTTTGTTACAGTTTGTTTATTAGTTTATTGTTTATATTTATGTTAATAAAAAAATAAAGTTTGAAAATAGTTTATCGTTTATATATTTATTATTATAAAAAATAAAGTTTGAAAAAAAATTAATAATGTTTTTGGTTGTTCTCTTAACTGCTGTGTGACTCTTTCTTGTTCTTATTACTGTTATTTGATGGAGTCCACCATGGTGTTAAATTTTGGGGCACTTATCGCTGGAATACTGGTGATATCTGCAGTTTGCACCAACTTCTGAATAGTGTGCTAGATTTATATCAACTTTACTTACGTTAAAGTGCTGATAATGAAATGGAGAGTAGCCGTTCCCGTGCAAACACACCTTTCCGATTTATTCTAAATACTAAAATCCTGTATTGTATTGCACTGAGGTATTGGCTGCACTTACAGTGTACACACAAAATCTATTAAGAAATCTCATTGTATTTATATTGATTGGGAATAGTGCGTCAGGTGCTGGATCTTGACGAGATACACTGCTCAGTTCGTATATTGTTCTGCACACGAAAAAAATCACATCACAACTTTCACACCAATTGCAATGCGAAACAAATTCCGGCGATAAGACACGTTAGCACCAGGGATTTTACACCTGCTTTCTGCTGGTGTTAAGCAGAACAACTACCTGCACCATGGAAGCGAACACAGCCAAGAGCCACACCAGAACACCCACAGGTGCCATAGAGTCAATGAGCATGATACAGGGATACCCATGAGGGCCAGAAGACTTATCTCAACAACTCCAGGACCGCCAATGCCCCCCAAACCCACATCTTAGTAAGTGTGTCCCTGTGGTCATTGTCTTAGCATGATAGGCACGAGCCCTGCAACATCACAGTGTGCTGTCACCTCAGCGTTGGCAGTGAACCTGGATGTGTAGCTACGCACACATCCTCCTGCATGCACAACTAGCATGTGCTGGTCTGGGGTTCACAGGTCAGTGGAGGGGTGTGCCTATCCAGCAAGGGGAACGGGGTGTCTCGGACATGTCCGTGTACAGGAAGTGCGGTAAGTGTGTCTCTGTGTTCTGGTGTGGCCTGTTTCAAGAGCCGCAGCAGTCGATGTTGTAAAGTGGCATGCACCACCTCCAAACGGCACTGTGATGTTGTAGTTGGAATGTAGCAGGACATGCGCAAATAGGCATTACAATGGTGTGCCGTACGAGTGCACGAGATACAACAGCGCACTGTACAAAAGTGTGGGGGCTTGTTGGAGGAAGAGGCAGCCGTTTGGCAGCATAACACACAGTGAACTAGACCATGTGCCACATGCTGGGCATCTCATCCATGATGACCACGGTCGCAGACATCCCACAACACCAACGACTGGCCTTTGTACACATCCTGTATGAATACAGCATGGTTTTCACTTCTATGCTCGTTCAGTGGTGTGATGTTGGCGGGTTGTGTGACTTGTGCTCCTTGTTAGTGTGTTTCATTTTGGCCATTGTTTGTCTATACTTGTGCTGTACTTAATTTTGCATGTGTGCCATTCTGCCCATCTCCCCCCGTGCCCCCACTCCCTGCTTCTTCCTCTTCCTAGTGCTGTTGTGTCTATAATTTTGTATCTGCACACATAAATACATGTAAAGAATAAATTAGAATAGTTCCTTGATTCTTTTAGGTTTCAAAACTTCTCTATTGGTTTCTTTTTAATTTTCCATATGAACCGTTTTTTTAATATTCAACAACACATAGAAGTCAGAAGTGCAAAGTATTCTATCAACACACTTTCTAGAACATTCTACAATATGTGCAGGTTAAAAGTTAATCAATTTTTTAAAACTTTACGATATCTTTTTGTAACATTTTCTTGAACATTTAACGACACGTGCAGGTTAAAAGTTGACGATTGTTTTAAGTTGGAACAGTGCCTTTTAAATGCAAGTAGCAGGTATGGTTGTCCTATGATATGTACTCAACGTTGAAACTGCTTTTTCTTAACCAATCACAAAGATGCTTTTCCACAAAACTAATGTGCACCCTACTTTTAAAAAGAATGCTTTTCATGATATCTTTAGAGATAAGTTATAGATAGGAATTAGCATTTTAAAAACCTTTGAAATTCACTGAAAAAACCATAGGTTTCATGCACGTTATAGTTAGGAATTGGCATTTAAAAAACCTTAGAAATTCACTGAAAAAACCATAGGTTTCAGGGGTGTTACAGTTAGCTGGACATTTCCCTCGTACAAAACCGTAGAAATTCCCCTGTTATAGTTAGTTCAGCTAACTATAACTCGCGCCCCCGCAATGCACTGCTGATGACGTCACATATTACATCACTCATGACATGGTCAGTGACATCACTGATGACATCACTGATGACATCTCAAATTACATAGATAGATAGATAGATAGATAGATAGATAGATAGATAGATAGATAGATAGATAGATGCTCTAATATTTTGTATGCTTTTATTGAGTCAACAATATTTTATTTATCAATATTTTTGTTATCAATATTATTTAAGATATTTTGGTGAGTGATATATTTGTTATTGATATTTGGGATGATAATATCTTAGTTATAAATATCGTCTTTCAAACATTATGGTGAAGTCAGATGGTTTTAATCAATTTTGTGTCACATACCCATTGCCCATGTGGCAGAGAGCATAGTATTTAAAAGTAGTACATGTAAAAGTTTAATGTTAAAAATGTCCATACAGTGAAATTGCCCTGACAGCTAGTTCTACTGTAGCAGACTTAACTGTTCCTTAGGAAAGTATTAAGATATAATATTAAATCTAAATAATGTTATCCTAAACTAGGAATCAGCTACACATGTATTTCTTGGACTTTGTGAAGTGTTTATTACAATCCCAAGTATTTGGCAAAGTTGAAATTGTAAAACATATGTTGAAAGAGATTGGCACTTGCTAAGATTAATTCAAGCATTCCATCCATCAACTTGTTGTTTTTGCATTTGACGTCCTAAGTACACTGGGTATGCCCTGAATAGGGTCCTGGCAGTTCGAGCTAGACTATTCCCATGAGGAGAAGGGTCAAAACTGAATCCAAACTGAGTTAGCATGGTAGGAGAAAAAATGATGGATTGGAATGTGGCCTGAGTATATGCTAGAGGCTGGGATTAATTCAAGCATTCCATCCATCACCTTGTTGTTTATGCATTTGACACCCGAGTGCATTAGGTATGCTCATATATGGACCCCAGGCTCACTTTCCCACTGGAACCAAGCAATACCTGCTGAAGAGACCTAACTAGGGTGCAACCAGTCCTATGTTGCTTGTGTTCTGGTTCAGGTAGGACCTGGCCTGGCAGTTGAGGTAGGACTGTTCCCAGGAAGACTGATTTGCATATGTCTGGGTCCAACCTTAGGTGGCATGGTTGGCAAAGAATATTGGGATGCAACCCGAGTGATTGCCAGTTGCTGATAATAATTCGAGTATTTCATCAATCACCTTGTTGTTTTTACATTTGATGCTCTAAGTGCTCTGAGTATGCCCAGACATTAGTCTTGGGCTCACTGTACCACTGGAACCAGGCTATACCTGGCTGAAGAGCCCTAACTAGGGTAAAACTGTCCTTTGCCTGCTTGTGTTCTGGTTCAGGGAGGACGTATGCTGGTAGTTCGGGCTGGACTGTTCCCATAAGGAGCAGAGTCAAGACTGATTTGCATATGGCTGGGGCCAAACTGAGTTGGAATGGTGGGTGAAAAATGATGGATTGAGATGTTGCCCGAGCGATTGCCATTGACTGAGATTAATGCAAGCATTCCATCCACCACTTTGTTGTTTTTTTACTTTTGGAAAGTTGGCATTTTCCTGCTCTAAACTATTTGGTACCTGCAGTCTCTTCTAGGTCACGTGACTGGGTGTAGTTGGACTTTGTGAATTGCTCTCAGACAGCCACACAATAGAAGAATTATGTGTGTCTGGGTGGGCCATCAACTGGCAGAATGGTGGGGGTGTATCTGGGCACAGCCCCACTTGCAACTGAAAAGGCTGTGCTCTGCTTTCACATAAAAGACTTGTTGCCCCTGCATTGTTCATATAGCCAGCTTGGAGTCTGTGCAAGGGAGTCAGGAAACTTCAAGCATTTCAAATGGAATTGTCGATAAATGTCTCTTACTTAAAAAAAGGAACAATGTAAAAAAAGGGGACCCTCAAATCCACTCTTTAGTTCACTTTCTGAGCCTGTGGAAGGACTCTTAGAGGACTGATTGCTGCTGGTGCCTGCTTTGTACTCCACAAGACCGCTTTGCTGCACCTAGAAAGACTGCTTTTCTGCGTGAAGCCTACATTGAACCTTCAGACTCCTGCCCTGCTGCTTCAACCCTGCTACACAACCTAAACCCAGGACTACCAGAGGGACTCCAAGGGCTAGTTTGCTGGTCTGCTGTTCATAGCCTCGTGGATAGAAAATACTACCTCCATCTTGAATCCACAGCTGGACCCAGCCTGCATGATTCCTAACATGTGACTTAGAAACGTTTTGGCTCAAAATGACTCTGAGAACCGAGAGGACACCGGGACCAACCTGCTTGTCTATCTGCCCAAGCTGCTTTGTCGGTCAGCCTGAATTCACGGCAGCTACCGCTACGTTCTTGTCCACTGCAGCAAATCCTATTCAGCGGCCCTTTGGCAAAGGGATATCCAATAGCCTGCAACTCTTGTCAGATACAGCCTCCAGCTTTGTCCCACTGCATATTTTGAACTTCCAAAAAAGAGACGAGGGGCATATTTATGGGAAAGTCACACAACACAGCGCACATTGCTGCACTGCGCTGCATGACTGGGAAAGGGAAGGAATGCACTGTATTTAAAAGAATATGGTGCATTTCTGCTTTTGTCCTTGCACTTGCACTGTTTTGGCTGCCTAACACCAATGCAGGCTCCCTTGCACCATGGTCGAAGGGTGCCAATGTTGCATTCAAGATTGTTTTTGTGCAGGAAATGGCATAGCATGTTGGTACATTCCCAGGTTTATCAGTTCCGGAAAATCTGGGAATGTGTCAAAATCCATGCCCATTGCATGGGAACACCCACGCAATGCCAATGGAATACCTTTTCAGGGCAGAGTAATGCAACAAAGCGATTTGCACTGCTTTGCATTACTTCATGAAGCCCCTCAGGGCCATGCAAAGTGGCTTTGCATGGCTTCATAAATCTCGTTCTTGAGTTGTCTCGCTCATGCACCACACTGCATGGTGCAAGTGCAACACAACTGGGCTCATAAATAAGGCCCTAAGTCTTAAAGTACAAATCTTCACTGTGACTTTGTCCAGCAGCTCGCCAACACCAATGCTCCCTCCTCTGACATTGCCTGCTGTCTTTGCCCCACTAAATTGAAGATTTTCTGAACATTTTCTTTAAGATGTCTTCTAAGTCTAAAGGTAAGCACTGGCTGGGCCCAATCCACTTTTTGTATTCCAATGAGGTTGGCCAGTTTTTTCGACTTGACCCGGTCTCACGTGACTAGATGTCTACGGTTGGTGATTTGATCTTTTTGATGCTAGATTCTACTAAAAACTTAATAAATACATAACTCTGGTTCTTCAGATTAGATGTATGTTGTTTTCATCTCAAATTAAATTTTATAAGCAAGATTTTTATTGATTTTAAAACATAGAACAAAACATGACAAGACTCTGACACAGTAATGAAATAAATCAAATATACATGAAATACATCTCCACAGCCCTCTTGTACATAGATATTATTATAGTCCACAGTGTTCCAGCCATTTATACCTTAGTTTTATGTGTTTTCAAAGGGCATCCCCTAGCATCATAGATAGACCTCAACTGCGTTGTGCACCAGTCCATTGCTTGCCTCCATGGCTCCAGATGTGACAAGGATGGCAGCCGCCATCCCTTAGCAATGTCCCTCTTTATCAGTGTCACCCCGATCCCCACCATGATTCTCTCCCCTCTGGCATCACACACTCCCTCAAGGATTCCCAACAAAATAGACATAGGGGATGTTCAAATGGGCCTCCCCACCACAATGGACAGGATACCAGTGACCATGTCCCAGTATTTTGTGATCACTGGGCAGTCCCACACCATATGTTAACAATGAGTAGGGGTCATCGAGCATTAACAGCATTCCGGTGACTGCAGCAAGCTAGTGTGCAAGAGGTGTTCAGGTGTCTTATATGTCATGTGCAAGTGGTTAAGCAGTATAAGTCGAAGTGTGGATGATATGGCCTGTGTTCTGGGCACCATGCGAGTGTCTCTCCAGTCAGAATCTTTTAGGGGCCAATGCCATTGTTCCCACTGAGCCCCAAGGGACAATGGAGTAAACTATGAGGGATTTATTATTCTGTGAGATCCCTTTTTCTAGAAAAGGCCCTGTGAGGATCTGGAGCTCCAAGGGGTTGCCACCTGGGACATTCTCCATAGACCCACAATGCTGCTCTAGTACATTACGCAACTGCAAGTACCTATAGAATTGACTTTTTTGAAGAAGAAATTCTTCCTGTAGTGTCTGATATGATTTAAAGTGGTCTTCCTGTCAGACATCTCCTACTCAGGAGATTCCAATCTTGTCCCATCCCTCAAAACCCTCCAAGGAGGAGGTCTGTTGTAGCCATCTACTCACCCATAGGGGGGTTTCCTGCGTGATCTTTCTATCCCATCCATCGCAGCACCAATCGCAAAGTCAAAAGTACCACTTCGGTGAGTTCATGGAGGGAGGACGGTGAGGAAATATGGATTTTGTGATCAGTTATGTCCCCTATCATAGACCCCAACGACTCCATGTGCATGCTATAAGTACATGTATGTTCCCTCCTGCTCCAGTTTTGAAGACGCAAATATATGTGCGTCCACCGTCAACATGTCCTCTTTCAGATCCACCATGAATGGGTCAGATATTCCTTTCCTAAGTATGAAAGGCCACCGACTTTATGTGGTTCACGTTCCACATTTTACAGATTCAGGCGAGTAGGCCCGAATTCTGTCATCAAGCCTTTTCTTGCCTTCTGCCTCTGAAAGCTCCAGTCTGAGCCTGCATCTGTGACCATGAACTTTGTCCTACTCCCTGCGCGGCTAACGGTGCCTGATCCAGCCCGTCGCCTGCCAAAAACTGTATTTCACCTTCAAGATTATCTCCTCCGCTCCTCATCCGATGCATTCCTGGTAAACATTCTTCCAGCTACCGTGCAAAGGGCCAGGCCTCGCTGCCCTCATGCAAGTAATTCATAGACCCGTTACCATGGAATATTCCTACCCCCTCGCATCTAGTGTAGACACTTAGACGCTTGTACACGCACTAACAGTCAGTATAGAATAAGATTCTATCCTAAGAGACCTCTCTTTTTGGATAACACAGTTCTTTAAACATAGGATATTAGATATGATTTGGGATTAGGTTGACATAACCCCAGACTTCTGTCTCCACATATAGAGCTAAATGTCAAGTCCCCTTCACCCTCTAGTTGCACGTCAATCACACGTCATGCGGCTGCGCCCGCATCTCTGCCAAATATTTCTGCTGACATTGCAGGATTCTCTTATGGATCCACCTACTTGTGACATCATGTATAATGACGTTTTCTAGTTACGCCTATTCTAGTTACGCATGCATATTTTATTTTGTCTTATCAGTTGTTATGCCTACTGCATCTGTTTCACTGTAATGCCTTTTCTATAAAAATGATTACTTGTCAATAATGTATTGCCCATCCTTCCTGAACTTTCGTGGTGATGGAATAGAATGCCTACAATTCGAATTGTATTCCTTTGTATAGGAATAAAGCCTTTTTAAAACCTCTAATACCACGGATTCTGCCTCTCATTTTACTGAGTTGTTCTTAATAGACTTTACCGCATAAAAAATAGTACCGGTAACGAAATATTTACCACATAAATTGGCGCCCGAATAGGGACACTTTCTCATCTCACGCGCCGGCGGTGCGTTGCAGGCCCGGTCTCCTGCCACAGCTGAACGGACAAAAACGCGTACCTGCAGGATTTCCTGTATCTCCCTCCGGCCAAGCGGGGACGACTGAGGCTGCGATCAACACCCAGACGAGGTGGTGAGAAGTGCGAAGTATCCCGACCAGAGCCTAGCTGAGAGAGCAAGATCCGAGGTATACAGAGACCCGCCAGGTTCCGAAGTTCCGAGTCCAGTCGAGTCGAGTCCAGTCCGGTCCAGTTTCAGTTCCGTTCCGAGGCCTTCCGTTCCGAGCTACCCGGTGAGTACCATTACCGGGGAGACATTTAACGTGCACATAGGCTGTGCCGGTCAAGACGGGTTTGGGTACACAAATCCGGTCTGCACTGTTTCAGCAGTGTATCTGTACTGTTTAGCAGTATATATAGTATGTTTTGCATATAAATAAATATAAATAAGTATTATCTAGTGTCAGTATTATGTCAGTAACTAGTTTTCTATTAGTTATCATTGTTCGTAAAACTGTTAAGTGTTAAATGTTTTGAAATACGTTCTATATACTGTGGTGTGAATGACTGTTCATTATTGTGTTTTTATAAAGTGTGTTCTAGTAATAAGGTCTAAAAATGCCGCTCTTTTCGAAACTAAGACAGATCAAAACTAGAAAAGGGGTACTCGAAGAAGCTGTCCCCATCCCACCAAGGGACACTCCAGGGTACTTTATGTATCATAAGCATGGCCTAGATGCCGTATTATTTCTTGATTTATGGGTGGACTACACCAAAGAATTACCAGAGAGTCAGAGATGGCCCGCAGCGGGGACCTGGGATGCAGATTGCATCATGCGAGTAGAAGAAGAATTATGGAAAAAGAAAGCCAGACAGTCACAGAAAGATGCCATTGAATTATGGCGTAAAGAATCATATAGACGTACGGAAAAAGCACTCAGGCAGGAAGAGAAAGGTAGAGAGAATTCCAATAAAACCCGAGAAAATCTATTACTTGAGGAAGGTACCCGAGTAAAATCAGAACAAGTAGACAGACAAAGAAACGCCCTTATGAATGGTATGTATCCACTTCTGGCCGAAGGGTTACCTAAGGCTACTCCGGAAATACCAAAAGACTTGCCACCTCCATTGTTTCCGATAAAAGCACATCCCAAGGGGCATCCCAGAACCGCAGAAGATGTTTTCCTTCCCTCCTCTTATTTAGATGACGCAGCTCCCGAGTATGCTAATACCGCACCACATAGACCGCTTACCGATGGTGCTCATCGCCAAGACCCTCCATCTGTACCTCCGCAACAACAAGCTCCGACACACATTCCGACAAGCACATCTGTTTCTACAGCTTTTCCCGCAACGACGGTTGCTGTCTCACCTTCAACAAATCCTTTCACGTCCAGCACCCCAGACGGTGCTACAGGAGGTACGACAGACATTTTTTCTACGCCACCCAGAGGAAATAAATTTTCCCTTAGAGAATTAGCACACCAACGTACGCCCAAACTAGCAACTCCCGACATGCTTAAGGAACTTCTAGTAGATTGTAGATATGATCCTGTGCCCGGTAAACGGGACGAAATGCTGCTGTCATCATTACGTATTCGACGAGCTGCAATATATTTAACGAAGCTACCAGGAATGGCTACACATTTAGAAAATATATATCACTTTGTCCAGTCAGGACGAGGTCCTGAAAGTATTAGCAGAGCCATGGAGTACCAGAAAGCGGAGGTACAGGGACAACTGTTACGTTTCCTCATAAACTGTGTAATCAGAAATCAAGACCGGCCTGGGGTAAATCCGGAAGAAATGCAAAAACTTGTCACTTGGGGCCAGAATATATCAGAAGGGAGACATGATAAACAGTTATGTATAGTAGCTATGTACCGAAAGATCCGCAAAGAAGTAGAACGAATACATGAAGAAAGATTAGAGGTAGACGCCACTGACCTAAACAGAGAGGAGGAGGAGCAAGAATCAGAGCAATTAGACACGATAGCTTATGTAGGTAAAGGAAGATCCCATAATAATACCAGAGGTTTTAACGACCCAATACGTCTAATACGTCCGGAATATAATAGACATTTTCCAAACCCTATGCTAAATACAAAATCCCCCGAACACTTATTCCAAGCCGCTGATAAATTACTCCGAGATCGAAGGGGGTACCACGTGCTCGATTCCATGGACGAACAAGAATTAGCCAGGTCAGCAGTACAATGGGCTGACAGTCCCGGCGAATACAATGACGATGTACTTGCACACACGTTTCTGAATCTAGACCCATATGAACAGCGTTTAGCTAGTATATACATGATTCAACACCTCCTTATATTATATAAAAGCCAACACTCCGATCCAGGACCCTTACCTGACATATTGACAGAACTACTCACGAATATATGGAGAGGGTCAGGTACTGATTTGATTAAGGAAATTCTAGAATCCCGAAACCAATATTTAAATTTCGTATGCCCAGAACACGTTCCAGTTCCCATCATGGGAAGAAAAATGTATCACATAGATAGACAGAACCCGTTACGCGAAGTACACCCAATTAGAGGTGCCGGTGATAATTTTACACGCGTGTTTGTGTACACGCCTATAACTAAACTGGAATTATTAGAAATGAAGAAAGTAGTACCCAGCCATGACAAGGACCCAGCAGGTTTCCACCGTGAGATAAAAGACATGTTACTCATGGGAGAGTGTACCTACCCCGATATTATGAAAATATTAAAAGTCCTATTACCCGCCGGTGTTTATGAGAAACTCAAAGAAAAAGAATGGGAGGTGGGAGACCAAAAGATAGATTGGACAGCATTAGAAAACGAAGAAAAGGCCCGAGCTGCAGGAGCAGGGCTTGGGGAAAAGACTACAGCACTAGCAGGATTACTAATACAGGTACTGCCACGTTTATTAACTACGAAAAAGGAAGACTGGGGTGCAATCTCAGCCTGTAAAACAAAAACCAGATGAAGACACTAGTGATTTCTATTCCCGATTTGAAAAATGTTTTAGTATAAATAGTGGCATAAAAGCCAGTAGTGAGTCATATCCACATCTGTTTGTGACAAAATTAGTTGAAAATTCTCTGCTACAAGTCAAGAATAGAGTATTGAAATTCGAAAGTACCTGGCAAGGTAATACCCCATCACAGATGCTACAGATGTTACAATATCACCACAATAGAATTAGAGAAGAACAAGAACACGATCAAAGACGTATGAAAGATACGAAAATGAAAATGCTTGTTGCACAGTCAGTTCCAGCCGATAGTCATCAAAAGGGTGATTCCGCAAGTCCTGCGAAAGGGACATGCAACTATTGTAAACAACCAGGTCATTATATACACGATTGTCCAGTCCTGAAACATAATATAGCCACAGGTAGAACACATGAGAGACCACGTCCACCCAGACAGGATCAGAATCAACAACAAATGCCTCAGCAGGCACAACCTAGGTTAGTTCCGCAACAACTAGCTCCGCAACAGGCAGCTCCACAACAGATCGTAGTACCACCACAAGCGCAGCCTATTGCTGCAACTCAAGCAACAACACAACAAATGTATCAGTATGCACAAACAGATTATCCCGATTATCAGCGATACTCATGAGATAGCCTAGAGAGGGAAGTTGGCTTACCCCTTATAGAGGTTCCTGTAGACCAAGAGGGACCTTATGTACATAGTGAACTATTAGGGGAAGACAGAAAGTTTTTACTTGATACAGGGGCAAGCAGAACAACTATAAGACGCAGTGAAGTTCCAGGGGCACCCCTCTCAGGCTCACAAAATATTTCCCTTGGATTCTCAGGAAAACCGATAATAAATGACGTAACACAACCTCTTCCACTTACAGTCGGTCCATTAACACGTACTACAGATTTATTGCTTACTAAATCATGTCCAGAAAACTTGTTAGGTATAAAAACATTGAAAGCTCTAGGAGCCATAATATGTTGCTCTCCGGAAGGAGTACGACTATTTTTACGTGACTTTAAAGGTCACTACGTATCCAGAGACATAGATTACCGACTGCAGAATTTACCTACACATTTATGGGCACAAGGCCCCACTGATGTTGGTTGCATGAACATTACACCATATCGAGTCACACTAAAGACAGGAGTGGTACTACCACGAATGCGACAATACAGGTTACCTCCAGATGCTGTAGTGGCTTTACTGCAAATCATTGACGAGCTTATTGCCCAAGGAGTGGTTGTGGAAACTGACTCCAATGTATGTAATTCCCCGATAATTCCGATCCTTAAAAGAACGGATCCAAAAGCACCACCAGTATATCGATTAGTTATTGATCTGCGCGAATTAAATAAATGCATTGTACCACAATACCCTGTGGTCCCAGATATCTCCTCATTACTCACAGCTATTGACTCAGAAGCAACGTTTTTCACTGTAATTGATCTCAAGAATGCTTTCTTTAGTGTCCCAATTGATCCGGAAAGTCAATATCTTTTCGGTTTTAGTTTAAATGGACGAAGTTTTAAATTCACACGCGCACCTCAAGGATTTACAGAAAGCCCCAGCATCTATAGCCAAGCACTGAAACGAGAACTTGACAGTATACACATGCCAGCTAACACTGCCTTGCTTCAATATGTCGATGATCTGCTGATCACCGCCCGAAGCGAACATGAATGTGAAACAGCGTCACTGACGGTTTTGAAATTTCTGGCTGACAAGGGCACAAGGTGTCCCCTTCCAAGCTGCAATTCTGTGTCCAGCGAGTTGTTTATCTTGGGCACTCGCTGTCCAAGGAGGGAAGGCAGCTTACACCCGATCGCATCCAGTTAATTGCTAACATGCCACCACCCAAGACACAAAAGGAGGTGCGGGCTTTTATAGGCCTCACTTCATACTGTAGGCAGTGGATCCCTCAATATGCATTTCTAGCAAAACCACTCATCCAGTTGACAACACAGGAGGCAGCCACATCGACTGTCCTCCCTTGGACTCCAGAACATACACATGCCTTTGAAAGCTTAAAGAAAGCTTTATGTCAAGCACCTGTCCTAGCAACACCATGTTACAGTAAACAGTTTACACTCTTTGTTACAGAACGCGAAGGTACTGCTTTGTCAGTACTCACTCAGGAACAAGCAGGATCACACAAACCATGTGCTTATTTCTCTAGTACATTAGATCCAGTAGCTCAGGCTCTTCCAGCGTGCCTGAAATCAGTGGCAGCAACAGCTTTAGCAATCAGACAAAGCGATGCCATAGTGTTAGGACATCAATTGACAGTACAAGTACCACACGCAGTAGAGGTTCTCTTGAACCGCACACAAACACAACACTTGACTATAGCAAGACTCACCGGTTACGAATTGACATTGTTTCAGCCACACATAGAAATCAGACGTTGTAATACGTTAAATCCTGCCACACTGTTACCAGTAGGCGGAACAGATCCATTGGCACATGATTGTGTCGAAGTCATTACTATCACGACGAAACCCAGACAAGACTTGACAGACATCCCTTTGTCAGATCCAGACTTGACATTATATGTAGATGGGTCATGTATGAGAACAAGTACAGGAGAGTTAGTGGCCGCTTACGCAGTCACAACAGACACTGAAGTCATTGAAACAAATTGTATTAACACTTTGTCAGCTCAAGCAGCAGAGCTCATCGCTCTGACACAAGCCTGTATTCAAGCCACAAATAAAAAAGTCAACATATACACAGATTCACGTTATGCATTCGGAGTCGTCCATGACTTCGGCGTACTGTGGCGAGAGAGAGGTTATTTAACTTCTCACGGTGCCCACATCCAACACGGACCCCTCATTCAAGCCCTATTAGACGCCATTCATCTACCTACTGCAATATCGATTATGAAATGCAAAGCCCACACAAAGGTTACCGATATTATTTCTCAGGGTAATGACCTAGCTGACAGAACAGCTAAACAGACTGCTCAGAATCAGACTCACACAACTGACATGACAAAGACAATAGTCCTGACACCAACACATTGCATGACAGTTAAGGATCCCGCCCTTGATGTAATTGACATACAGACACATGCTACACCAGAAGAAATAAAGAAATGGACTGAATTAGGAGGGATCCAAACAGATCAAGGATGGATGACGAAGGAAAAATCTATATGGTTTCTTCCCGACTCAATGGTCCAAGTCATCATTAACACAATACATAGTCCAGCGCACCTAGGAGAAAAAGCTATGCTAGACAGCATTCAACACATTTGGTTCAACAAACACTTGCGAGCCGCAGCGAAACAAAAAGTTCGTACCTGTATGATATGTTGTCAGTTTAATCCAGGTAAAAGCATCCCCGTAGAGCAGGGTGGATTCCAAACTCCCGATCATGCTTTTGAAGTCCTCCAGATGGATTATATCCAGATGGAACGATGTCGAGGATTCAAATATGTTCTCGTAGTTGTCTGTGCTCTTTCCCGTTGGACAGAAGCATACCCGGTTTCAGATTACACTGCCCCGACTACTGCCAAACAGTTAGTTCGAGAATTCTTCCCACGGTACGGTTTACCACGTGTTGTCTACTCAGATAACGGCCAGCCGTTCTCATCCGAACTAATGAAACACGTTTCACTTCTATTAGGCTACCAATGGAAATTCCACTGTGTCCGACATCCCGAGGCGGCAGGTCTCGTGGAACGTCATAATCAAACTCTGAAAATTAGATTGTCCAAAATATGTAGAGAAAAAGGAGTCGATTGGATAGTAGCCTTACCAGTTGCGCTCTTTTACATGAGAATGGTAGCACATTCTCGAACAGGGCTATCCCCGTATGAGGTGATCTTCGGTAGACCACCAAATATGTGGGGGACGCCTATACCTCGTAAAATCACTGATGTTGACTGTAATATGCTGACAGATTACCTGGCTTCCTTGATGTCTGCACTACAATCTTGTCATTCACAGGTATCCGCAGCTTTTCCCGACAATACTGAGGTGAAACCCCATGACGTGGTTCCTGGGGACCTGGTGCTGGTCAGGAATTTTGACCGGAAGACCCAACTGGATCCTAGGTGGAAGTCACCGAAGTTGGTTCTACTCACCACAAGGACAGCTGTGAAAATCGAGGGAAGGAAAGGGTGGTTGCACTCGAGTCATATCAAGAAATTTTATGGACTACCATCCAGTGTAGATACTCAACCCTGTATTCCCTCACAGACAGACTCAAAGCTTCCCTTGGCTGAATTAACAAAACCAGAACTTTATCAACTAAAATTGAGGTCTAGTAAGTCAGACAATTTGATTGTTTAAGTCCTCTCCAAGGTGAATCGGTTGAATTTGTCTCTGACATGTATCCTCTAGACCGGAATAGAGAAAGAAATCATCAGATGCTGCTCAAGAAGCATGCGTATTGTAAATCATTTCGTAGTCACTGCACAGTAACATTATTAATTTTGTTTTTTCTAAGTCTTCTGATCATCATTGTCAGCATCCTATTGCACATGTATTACCCTATTCCTAAGCGTGCTTATAATATAACTGCAGAACATTCTTTTAGTGAATTACCTCCACATGAATTGTCTTATAGATTTGCGCTGCGCAATAACACTTTCATTAGTATGCTACATCATTCCCATCAAACCAGCAATGCCACAAATTGTTGGATATGTGGCCGACTCCCTCCCTATCAGAACTATAAGGGAGTTTTGCCCCTCTTTCCCTATCCGTTCACACACAATGGCTCCTGTGGAGCATGGTTTAGTTTGATTAATTCCCTAGATTCGAATTCCGCAGTTTATCAAGACAACTGGGTATGGGGAAACCTGAACTTAGTTTTGCTTAAAGTCTGCTACCCTAACAAGGAGGGACTTCCCAAAAGAACAGGAACTGATCTAGAAAATGAAGTATATGGATTAGGTAATTTTACACTTAACCTTATGATCCTGAACGTTGAATCTGAAGCTACACCAATCTTGCCCGCCATGTCAGTATTCCCAGTAAAAGGGGAATTATGTATAAGAAAGAATGGCTCCATACACATGGGCCATAGTAAATGCACCACTGTAATAAAATTCAGTGATCAAGGCAAGTCTACATTTAGAGCTTCTCGTCATTCCTACTTTATATGTGGCCAGACCGCATATATACGTCTACCTTTAGATTGGGATGGTACCTGTTACATAGCATTCCTTCTACCACCTGTTTTCCTAGCCCCTCCTGATTATCACAGAAATACCCATTTAGTACACAATAGACAGCAGAGAGATCTCCCAATTGTCGATTACACTGAAACAGCATGGGAAAAATACACAGATTTCAATAAAGGTTTCTTTCCCTATATAGGTACAGTCACTAATAGTAAGCTGATACGTAGATTAACCAGAACCCTTGAAGCAGTAGTGAACGAAACTATTTCCGCCTTAGGCAATTTAACAGAAGAGCAGTCTGCTATGCGGATTGTTGTGCTTCAAAATCGTCTTGTCCTTGACGTCATCCTGGCCGATAGGGGCGGAGCTTGTAGGGTCATCGGATCAAGTTGTTGCATTTTCATACCAGAAAATTCGCCGTCAGTATATAAAGCCATAACCCGCCTTCATAAGATTGTAAGCCAGATACACCAGAGTCCAGGCACCTGGACTTGGTCCGGTTGGTTCTGGGGCGTGTTGTCAGCCTGGGGATGGAGAATGCTCTCCTTCCTAGGTATTGGCTTTCTCATACTATTCAGTTGCTGCTTATGTCTACAATGTGGGCCAGCGATTTGTGGTCTGTGTGCCACCTCGTGTATCCCACATCCAAGTTTTCGCTCAAGATTCCGGAAGAAGAAGGAAGAACAAATGATGCTATATGAACAGATCGATGGATTGATGAAGATCGATATCTCCTGAGGGTCCGTAGGGGACAAGGAGGGAATGAGGAAATATGGATTTTGTGATCAGTTATGTCCCCTATCATAGACCCCAGCGACTCCATGTGCATGCTATAAGTACATGTATGTTCCCTCCTGCTCCAGTTTTGAAGACGCAAATATATGTGCGTCCACCGTCAACATGTCCTCTTTCAGATCCACCATGAATGGGTCAGATATTCCTTTCCTAAGTATGAAAGGCCACCGACTTTATGTGGTTCACGTTCCACATTTTACAGATTCAGGCGAGTAGGCCCGAATTCTGTCATCAAGCCTTTTCCTGCCTTCTGCCTCTGAAAGCTCCAGTCTGAGCCTGCATCTGTGACCATGAACTTTGTCCTACTCCCTGCGCGGCTAACGGTGCCTGATCCAGCCCGTCGCCTGCCAAAAACTGTATTTCACCTTCAAGATTATCTCCTCCGCTCCTCATCCGATGCATTCCTGTCTAGTAGTTAGGTAAACATTCTTCCAGCTACCGTGCAAAGGGCCAGGCCTCGCTGCCCTCATGCAAGTAATTCATAGACCCGTTACCATGGAATATTCCTACCCCCTCGCATCTAGTGTAGACACTTAGACGCTTGTACACGCACTAACAGTCAGTATAGAATAAGATTCTATCCTAAGAGACCTCTCTTTTTGGATAACACAGTTCTTTAAACATAGGATATTAGATATGATTTGGGATTAGGTTGACATAACCCCAGACTTCTGTCTCCACATATAGAGCTAAATGTCAAGTCCCCTTCACCCTCTAGTTGCACGTCAATCACACGTCATGCGGCTGCGCGCGCATCTCTGCCAAATATTTCTGCTGACATTGCAGGATTCTCTTATGGATCCACCTACTTGTGACATCATGTATAATGACGTTTTCTAGTTACGCCTATTCTAGTTACGCATGCATATTTTATTTTGTCTTATCAGTTGTTATGCCTACTGCATCTGTTTCACTGTAATGCCTTTTCTATAAAAATGATTACTTGTCAATAATGTATTGCCCTTCCTTCCTGAACTTTCGTGGTGATGGAATAGAATGCCTACAATTCGAATTGTATTCCTTTGTATAGGAATAAAGCCTTTTTAAAACCTCTAATACCACGGATTCTGCCTCTCATTTTACTGAGTTGTTCTTAATAGACTTTACCGCATAAAAAATAGTACCGGTAACGAAATATTTACCACAACGGAACGGGATCACCATATAGCAGCCCCATAATTTTTTACTGTTCCATTTCGGCTACCTCTAGTCAAAACGCTGGGTCTTCCCATCCACCACTCAGCCATTTGTTGACAACCAGTTGGTGAGCTAGCCAAAAGTATAAGTGCACATCCACCATACTCAAATCCCCATCCCATATTGATTGGGTGCATTTCTCATGTGTAGTGCAGGGTGGTTGGTCCTGCCATCGAAAGGCTCAAAATTGTGCCTGTATCTGTTGCCACCAAGGTTGTGAGAAGCTCAGAGGAAAATTCTGTAAGACGAAGAGAAGACATGGGAGGGCTATCATTTTAAATAGTGCTGCATGACCCAGGATATTAAGCACCAATTTTGCCCTTCATTTAAGATCTGGCATCAAGCAAGAACATAGGGCAAATGTTCAGGCTCTACGTGAAGCCTGGTTCCAGAGATACAAACATATCCAAGTACCAGAAGTTCAGTCTAGGCATTGCTGGCTGTGTTGGCCCTCCCGCCTCTATCCACGGCCCATTCAGGGGGATCAACACTGATTTGAGCCAGTTCACAACAAGACCCAAGGCATCCCTGTACAACCCAAGAATCCGCAACACTCTAGGAATAGTGAGTGTTGAAGGTGGCTAATTAGTAGGTGCAGGTAGGTACCTACAGCTTGTAATAACACCCCAATCACAAATAAGGACCAGTCAGGTATTAATAAATGAATCCTTGCTCAACTCTTTGTAGCTTGAATGACAAGCAGTCAGGCTGAAATTAGGAGACAGGTGTGTAAAGCATTTAATATCACCAAAACAGTAAATAAGTAAGACACAATACACAATAAAAATCCAACACCAATTTATAAAAATAGAGGATATTCATATCTTTAAAATGACATCAAAACAACAAAACGGCAATGTTAGGAACCGGACATATGAATTTTTAAAGATTAAATGTAAACATTTGCTTTCTAGCACTTAAAAGTGAAAAGTGCCAACCGCGGCTACCTGGTCTCGCTGGATCTGGACCAAGTCAAAGTTTCAGCCAGATCACGATGGAGTGCGGGTCGGATACGTTGGGCGGTTGCAGCCGGTCAAATTTTTACCTTTCCACTCAGTCACTTTTTTGAATGTTTTTCTCTTGACGTCAAGCGCTCATCTTCGGCAATCCGGCTAACAGTTCGATGACGGCAGCCTGCTGCCGCACGGATCCCTGGTGAATCATGGAGCTCTTTGTCTTCGCCATTGACATCGAAGAACTCCGGAGCTTTCAGCAGTGCAAACCTGCAAGTCAAGTTGAGTCGCGGTTCGTCATCGCCAGCTTGACTCTTGTCATCGAGGTCGGTGAACTTATGGAGCTTTTTCGAAAAATTTGTCTAAAAGTTCTCAAACTTCTAGATCTTCTTCCAGAAGGTCTCTTGAGGGTCTCTGAGGGTTTGCAACACCATCCAAGGGTCAAGAAGCTCTGATTTGCATCTTAGAGGTTTGGGACTACAATCCCCACAATGAATCTGGACAAATCCAGTAAAGTCCAGGTGAAGCGGGTCAGCTGGGCTTGTCCTTGTTGGAGTTGATGCAGGTGACTCCTTTCAGTTTTTTTGGTCCTGTTGCTGATCAGGGAGTCCACTCCTCAATCTTGGAATCCAGGCAAAGTCCTCTTTTGTGAAGCCATGAGTTACAGCAGGTGCAGTCCTTGTGAGCACAGTCCTCTATTTGTGCAGACCAGGGGTAGGGTAGAGTAGTCCTTCTTCTTCAGATGTTTCTAATCAGAGATCTGAGGTGCTGTGCGGCTTTCCCATATTTATTCCAGTTTCTGGGCTGGCAAGATGGGGGGGGGTGTTCCTAACGAATGGGGTTTAAGACACCATCGTCTTTGATGACCACTTCCTTAGAAGTGTGGCATAATTTTGTCCCAGAAAGCACTTCTCACTCAAAATCAAAATGGAGAACATCTCTCCTGGGAGTTCAGGTCTGGCAAACCAAATCTACAGGTCTGGCTAACTTTTCTTTATACTCCCCTTCTAGGCTCCATCCTAATTGAATTATAGGAACTCCTGTTTGGCTGGGGGTGCAGGAAGTGAGCTTGGGTCTTGTTCCTGTACTATCTGTCTTTCTCTCTTTGAAGACCAGTTTGACTACCCAGCCCCCTTCTGGTCCTTGTATCTGCAGCAGCAGTTCTTCTCCCACCAGATGGCCTGTTTGCTTTGGGCCAGGCCACTTCACACCTAATCAGGAGCAGCTTGGCCCAGTCTATCAAAGGCTGGCCAATCAGGAGGCTGCTACATTGCTGTTTTGGTAATTTCAGGAAACCAAGTTCTATAACTCCTTTCCTGCAATAGCTATAATACATCTCACCTTGGCAAGTTGTTGGATTTATTGTAACTAATATTTTTATACTTTGACTTACGGTTCTAGCTCACTTCTGTCAAAAGTTAGGCTTTGTTAAAGTTTAATAAAGCCTGTCTTTGTTAGCCTATGAAGCTATCACACTTAAATGGGGGGGTGGTGGCAATGAAATTGGCAGTTTTTCCCTCATAAGGGCATATAAAACATCTTTTATAATGTCCCTGCTGTTTGTTTTTACAGGGCACCCTACCCTTAGGGTAACTAGGGCAGACCTTAGAGATGAGGTAAGAAAAAGGTAGTTTCAAACTTTGGAAGTACTTTTAATTCCAAAATTGAATTTGGACACAATTTTATTTTAAAAGCAGTCTGCAAAGCAGGACTGCTTTTAAAATGACAGCAGACACCCCAGCAGTGCATACTTAAATGGATTAAATCTACTGGGATCTCAAAATCTACATGCCCAACCATACACTAGGGAGTTACCGGTAGGTTGTCAGAACCAATTGTAATTACACCTTAACACCATGTACCTTTTAAACAGTACACTGACCCTGGCCCTGGTTAGCAGATTCCGGGGCACAATCAGAGCCAGTAACCACAAGTATCAGTCAAAAAACAGAACCAAGGATTGAGTGGCTTGTTTGAAGTCATTGGGGGGATGAATGGCTTTATTTTGTTGAGCAGTTTTAGGTTGATGAACGCGCTCTTGGCGGTATTTTTGATGTGTTTCACCATGTCTAAATTAAGGTCCAGAGTGATTCCTAGTGATTTTACAGAGTCTGCTGCGATGAGGCTGCAGTTTAGAGCATCAATAGTTTTTAGCTATTCTGTGACTTGGGGGGCCTTTTCTTTGTTGGGTATGATGAGTATTTCCATTTTGTCCTGGTTTAGTTTCAGGTGGTTGAGGGATAGCCAGTGTTGGATTTCTTTCAGGGTGAGGTCTAGTCTTTGTGTGTCTTCAATAGAGGAAGTTTTAAGGTAGATCTGGGTGTCGTCTGCATATAGGTTGAAGGAGATGTTGGCTTTATTGGGTATCTTGGTGAGTGGCTCCATGTAGATATTGAATAGTGCCGGGGAAAGAACTGTGCCTTGCGGAACCCTCCTGTTTACGGGGAGTATGTCTGACTTATTGTTTTTAATTTATATTCTTTGGGTACGGTTCTGCAGGAAGGAGGAGAACCACTGTATTACCACCTCATCTGCTCCGATCCTTTCCCGCAGTAAATTAATGAGCAGTTTGTGATCAACCGTGTCGAAGGTTGCCGATAAGTCCAGGAGGATGAGTAGCATGCATCGATCATTGTCAAGTGACTTATGGATGTCATCAATGACATTCAGGATTGCTGTCTCAGTGCTGCAACCTTTTCTGAAGCCTGATTGGTGAGGATCTAGGAAGTTGTTGCTTTCAATGTGTTGTGTTAACTGCCGGAGGACTCATCTTTCCAAGATTTTTGCTAGAAAAGGGAGATTAGATACAGGCCTGAAGTTGTTGAGATCATTGGGGTCAGTGCCTGGTTTTTTTCGGAGTGGTGTGACTTGACCCATTTTGAGACAGTCTGGCATGACTCCGGTTCTTAGAGAGCTGTTTATAATCTTGGTCCACATCGGGGCTAGGGTGAGATTGAGTTTCTTAGCTGGTTGCGCAGGGATAGGGTCCGAGAAGTGAGACGAGGGTTTGGAGCTGGTAATCAATTTAGAGATCTCTGCTACTGAGATGGGGGGTAAAGGATTTCCAGTTGTGGGGGGTGGCTGGGTGGGTTGAGGTCTTCTTTACAGGGTGGAGGGCTTACATTGGGTGCTTAGAGGTTGTTGTATAAGGAGAGCTCAATCTTGTTGATCTTGTCATTGAAGAAGGTGGCAAAGTTGTTGCATAGTTCTGTGGAGGACGTCACTGCGGTAGAGGTGGGCTTGGAGGTTTGTTGTCTGATGATATTAAAGAGTTCTTTGGGTCGATTTTTGGCATTGATTAGTGCATCACAGAAGAAAGAGGTTTTCTCATTCTTTTTTTTTTTTTTTTTTTTTTTATAAAACCTTTATTTTGGTAAATGCACAATACACAGCGTCTGCCTACAACCCCTCGGGGCCGGCCGCTATGACATTGTAGAACATAGAACAATAATGTCAGGATAAGAAAAGGTTTAATTTTATGATTTTGTCGAGTACAATGTAGTGAACTACGAAAAGAGTCGAAGCTGATCACTGACCAGGAGAGACATCACCGTTCACGGAGCACCCAGAAGGAGGCGTTATATAGGAAGGCATTTGTAAGGAAACAGGTGGCCACCATCCAGGAACTAAGAGCAAACGCTATAACACAGAATGATAGAACACAATAAACTCCCTACTAACACTGAACCCCGACCCCGAAGAAACAAAGAAACATAGAAGAGAAAGAAACCGAAGAAGAAGAGAGAAAGAAAGAGAAAGAGGGCCATGGAGACAAAGAAAAGACATAGAACACATCCCATCCCCCCACCCTGCATACCAGCGGAAGGCCACGGCCCACCCCCCCCCAATAGGCATGCCTGTCGCCCCAAATGAACCCCAAGTAGGAAAGAGAGTCTGGAGAGTGGGAAAGAACATCCCAGTCTCCGACTCCCAGAGAAGGCAGGAGGAGGAAATTTTACATACTCCCGGTCACCACAGCCCCATAAGCATCCCCCACCCTGAATATCATCAGCACAACTGAAGTAGCAAGCAAAGCAGCAGGTGGGGAGACTCCATTCCAAATGTGCGAATAAATCAGATAATTAGCAGTCCCATCCTAGTCCCCGCCCGCCAATACGTACAGCAAACTAAAGGAAATCGCCCAGCCCTGGCCCGATCCTAAGTGGCCCCACAGATCCACCCCCGCAATCAACAATAGCAAATTACACACATGCGGCACATCAGATACATAGACAAATATTCTAGTCCGGGTCATGCCAGGCGGTCAGGCAGGATCATCAAGGGAGGCAACATCAGCCCTGGCCAGAACGCTGAAACCCCACCAAGCATGGCCACCGCTGGGAGTGTACCTCAGGCAGAACAAAGGAGCAAGATGGCCGCTCCCGGCATAGAAGACGCAGAGGAAGAGGAAGCGAGAGTTCCCAATCATAGACCATCACCACATCGATAGTGACCAACACAGTTTTCCCCACAGAACGGCACACACTCCGGCGGTGTTGAGGAAGCCGTGGCAACACTTGCAGAGGCAGAGTCTCAGCTTGTAAAGTGGAAGGGAGCTTTGTATCTGCAACTTTGTCATTAAAAGAACACTCGACACTGTAGCCAGGAAGAGGACGTTCCACAGTATCCCCCTGTCGCCACATTGTATCCGCCTCGAAGGGAATGAGAGGCATTGGGGGGTCAGACAACCGCAGTAGTTCCCTGGATGGCATAGCGACATCGATCTTCCGCTCCAGTTCTCGAGTGTTTTGCCACCATGTCGCCCTCAAGTCTTCCAGGGCTAGAAGGATATCACCATAGGTCAGGTCTGCTCCCCGCTTCAGCATGTCGGCAGTATGTAAAGGCGCCACCGGGACACCCTCCAGCTCGACAGTAGGCAGGGCAGCTTGCGTCAGGGATATGGAGGCTTCCGTCTTTCCGGCGAGGTAGACCGGCACCGCCACCATTTTTGCAGTTAGCCCACATCGGAGGGGTGAGGGCGACTCCATAGGACGGAGGAATAGCATTTAAGGCAAGAAGAGTTACTGCTCGCTATACGGGGCTCACACGATGTGAGAGCCCTCGGCTGTATAGCAATGCGGGTGGTGGGCGCTCTAAAACGGATACCGCTCTGACCGCTGGTAGCAGGACAAAGGAAGGTTCGCCAGCCCGGACCCAATCATACAGGAATTCTCTCCGTAGCGAAGAAGGCTCCGCCAAGCCGCCCACTCCACATCCGGTCACATTTCCCCAGGCGCCGGTCCAGCCCCAGGTCGTCTCACCGTACGTGATAAGCGGTGTCCGGTGGCGGTGGTCGGGCCAGAGTGCGTGGGCAAAGTCCAAAGTCGGCAAACTCTATGAATCCTCGACCAAAAAAGCCGGCGGGGACATCGGAGGAATGCGGAAAGTGTCAGCGCATTCGTGGTTACATTTGCTCGCGCCGTAGGCAGGATTAAAGATCAGGATGTCATGTAAACAGCAGACGGGCTGCGGAGCCGGGAGCTCAGACGTCCTGTCCGTCCGCCATCTTGGCCTATTCCTCGGTTTTCTCATTCTTGATGTGTTTTTTATATTCCCTGCTTTCAGATTTGAGTAGGTCTAGGTGGGTTATTGATGGGTTGTTTCTCCAGAGTCTTTCTGCAGCTCTTACTTGTCTTCTTTCCAAGTTTAGATCATTGTTGAACTAGGATCTTGAAGGAATGGTCCTGTTTTTTTTAGTTTCAGGGGGGCAATCTGGTCGAGAATTGAGGTCATTGTTGAGTTGTAATGCGAGGTGAGTTCTGTTGTCGAAGGTTCATCTGCGGTGATGGAAAGGAGTAAGATTACCCTTTCTTCCAGGTCGGCGTGGAGGATTTGTCTAAGATTTCTCACCCAGTGGAAGGATTGATGTGGAATAGGATAATATGATGATCTGACCAGTCGACAGGGAGGATGTGGTCTATCGTGATTGTGTCTTCGTGGGCAATGATGGCATCGAGAATTGCGCCCCTGTTATGGGTATGTTCAGTGCAGTTTTGGGTAAGATGGTAGTTGAGAAGAAGTTCGTTCAGGAATTGGGTCAGAGAGTTTTTTTCATTGTTCCAATGTAGGTTGAGGTCACTTGGTATTATGTTGTTGGAGTCTTGGAGAGAGCAGTGGGTTATCAGGTCTGAAAGGTGTTCTCTGAATGTAGGGGCATAGCCAGGAGGATGGTAGAGGAGATGGCAGACTAGTGTTTTATTGTCACTCGTCTTAATGGTGGCGGTTAGGTGTTCGAATGAATTATATTTGAGTGAGTCTAATTCTGCTACAGAAATGTTGTTCTTGTGGATGATTGCAATGTCCCCCCCTCAGAGTTTCGTTCTATCTTTATTGATGATTGAGAACCCCGGGGGGAAGAGCATGTCCATGATTGAAAGGATACATTTCTCACAGGGAGTGATGGACATGCGATATAGAGGACCACATCATTTGCATGGAAGTGACACAGTTTTCCATTGCCACTCACCACTCAAAGCGCCACACCTGGATTTTACAGCAAACCCACATTGACAGTGGCTCTATCACTACTGAAAAAAGAGTGGGGACAGAGGGCATCTCTGATGGGTGCCTCTCCCAATTGGAAATGTGTCAGACAGTACACCATTGACCTGCACTTGAGCTCTAGGGTTACAATACAGTACCCTTCCAACCAGGCAAAAATGGGGACTCAGCCCTACCATGATCAAAATCCTAGGACGGCCCAGCTCACTGAGTTGATGGCCTTTTCAAAGTCCAGCAAAATGAGAGTTATAGGGTCTCTCAGTTGAAAGAGCATGCACGGGCACCAAGTGGGTCCCGCATAGGCAGTGCCTTGTACTCCTGAGAGGCTCAAATCCACCCTGGTCCAGATGCACCAGTGAGGGAACAACAGCAAGCAGTTGGTTCTATAAAACCTACACAAATATGTTTACCTCATAGTTAATAAGCAAAATCGGGTGGTATGATGCACATCGATCTGCAGGTTGACCAGATGTAGGAAGCACCATTATGGTTTCTAGGTCTATTTCAGGGGGGAAAGACGCTTTATCAACTGCCTCCTGGTAGAGTAGTAGATGGTTTGGCATCAAAGGTGTCTGGAAGCACTTGTAGAACTACATGGGAAACCCATCTAGGACTGGAGTTTTCCTCGAGTTCATAACACAATGTGCCAATGTGATTTCTTCCAGTGCCAGAGGGCTGTCCACTGCCCTTTTTTCACTCAAAGAGATTGTGGGCATGGGGATATCAAACACCAAGGGGCTAGTGGCCCCCCTTGGAGGCCGCTTTTCGGGTGCATACAACGTTTGGTAGAATGTTGCAAATGCTGCTGCAATGTTCTCGGCTGTGATTGCCTCTGCCCCTTCTTTATGTTGGACAGATGGGACCACCTTAGAGGCCATCTCCCTAGTTGCCAGCCAGTACAGGAATGTGCCTGTCCTGTCCCGCCGTTCATACGCCCTACGAGTTGAATACATCCAGCATTGGTGGGCCTCCTCAAGTGCCAACTGTTGGAGTGATCTCCGCTGCAGAACTAGGCAATGCAAATCTGCATAGTCCAAATTCTCATAACCTCGGCATTCCAAGCCCAGGATGTCAGTTTCCAGCTCCACAATCTGCTGCTGATGAGCCCTCTCATACCTCTTCAAGTGTGATCGGGCAACACCTCTCAAAACTGTCTTAACAGCCAGTCACCAGGTACCCGGCGAATCCATGGTACTCCAGTTAAGGTCAAAATACCTCCCACATCTTGGATCAGAAAGTCCTGGGATTCCTGCTGCTGGAGGAACCCCATTGGGCGAGGCCCGGCCGGTTGCATACCAAACACAAGAGTCATCCGGGCATGATCAGAGATGCCCCTGGGTAGAATATGTGACCAGAAGGTACTGGGCTGGTCTGACGAAGGCAGCAGGATAAAGTCTATGTGGGACAGGGAGTTATGCACTGAGGACTGATGGGTGTAAACCAAGACCCAGGGCTCCCAACCTTCCATGCATCACAGAGACCAAGGCCCTCTGATCAACTGTGTAGTCCCCTGCTTTCCCTTCTCCTGGGTGCGCCCGCCCCAGTGTGACTTCTCTAGGGATCATGTCATCATTAATGTGTCAACTAATGAAAGTCGTACCAATTTTGGAGTAGAAAGATCTGCGCCCTCTGGTCCTCAATGGTCCTATGAGTTAAAGTGTGTGGGACATAGACACTGTTAAAGTAGTGAATACATCCTTGTAACGTACCTGCCACTACCACAAATCTTCCCAGGGGATCCAGGTCCACCTCAGAGACCACCGGAGGGAACGTTTTATGAAGAAGTGCCGCTGCACCCTGGACCCCCTGCTGTGCCCCATGTGGAAGACCCTGTCATACCCGTGTCTGGCCAGGAAAGTACAGTTAATCCCAAGTAGGTGGGTCTCCTGGAGAAGAATGACCACGGCATTGACACTTTACAGAGCAGAGCACCGCCCCTTTTTTAATATGGTTGTTTAGACCATTGACGGTCCATGTCATTATTGTGTAGAGGTCCATTGCATAGAGGGGAAATCACCACAGCTCATGTGGAACCAGTGGGGCCTTTGGGTGTTGTGGGACAGCCTTGCTAGCACTTGGATGATGTAAACATGCAGTGTGCCTAAAGGGTCTCCCGTGCTGTCAAACAAAACACAAATAACCCAAACCAAAAACAACAAAACCAACATTGCCCATTTTTTCCCCACTACCCACCCCACACGGCCCCCAGAAGTATCTGTTGCCAACCCCCTCAAACAGTAACATAATGTAGGTGAAAGTTCGAAAATGTGCTCCCCACCCAAACGTGCTCCAAACCCTCGCATTCAGAGGATACCAAGGTGCTGACAGAATTTACAAAACAGATATGAGATTTCTGTGTGATTCTTAGATCCAGTCCATCGAGTCCCCTGATAGGTCTCTGACAAATGCTTGGATGAGCTGTTGCTGTGAGGACACCAATCCTTGGGACCGAGTCTGAGTCTTTCAGAGTCAGAGTCTGACTCTGATCTCTGCCGACCTCTCCATCTTGACTTCCTCCTGTGGGCGGTGAGGCCACCCCATTTACCCTCTTAAAGCCTTACTCAGGAGGGCTCCCTGGCAACATATGTGGTCGCAGGACCGCTGCTCCGTGGCCCACTCCCCTGCGGCCCCGGTAGGCCAAAAAAGACAGTTTTAACATTGTGTATCACACATAGTCGTGCTGGGAACATCAGCATGTCTTTCAAGTCTAAGGCACGGAGCTTTGCTTTTATCTTATTATAAGAATTCCAGGCCAGCTGTATCTTTTGTGTGTAGTCTGGAAAAATCATGATTCATCGAGTTTCATGAAAAGGGTTCCCAACCTCGTGAGCCTCCTAGATACGGTCCCTGTAGTTGAGTGTCTTGGCATTAATCCATCTAACATGCGCTTGTACAGCCACTTTAGACCAAAGGAGAAAGTTCTTGAAACCAATTTTTATTGAGCTGATCATTCGCTCTAGCAGGCAAGCGGTGATTTGCTGGCTAGAGGGTACCTCGTCGATACTAGCTTGCCGTGGAACTAAATATATGAACCTAATCTGCAGACTTTTACGCCAATTTGAGGGAGAGCTTAATTAACTTGAGTCTAATGAGATCACCAGCACCCCTTTGGGTTCTTATTCCTCTGTCGTCCCATCCAAGCTATTAATGTAATTGTTTTTAACTTGAATCCTACTGATAAGTGATGTGAATTTTACTTTGGATATTAAGGTTTTACTTCAATGTGGTATTTATTTAGGGGGGCGGTTTGTTTTGTGTTTTTGTAATGATTTTAAGTAATCAAACAATACATTTACTGCACTGGAGTGTCTTGGCAATTATCAGCCGAGGTAGGGCCTTCAGGGGCGGCTTGGATGCTAGGGACCTGTGCACCTTCTCAACCATGAAACATGATGACAGCTGGCCCAGGGCATCCACAAAAATATCCATTCCCTGAGGAAGCGCTTCAGCACTGCTCCCTCTGCTCCCAACGCAAATCCTACAAAGCACAGGATACTACTGGCATGATTCTCTGCCTCCTCCGCCTCTCCTCCAACCGTTGCATTGTGCCCATCAGTGCCTTGACCTTGGCTTGTAGCTCTCCCAATGTGTCCGTGACCACGGACACTTGCCCCTCCACCTCAGTCACTCTGTCTACTACCCCATGGAGGTCCTGTCGCAGTAGGGATATCTCCACACCAACCTCTCTATCTTGGTCCTCAATACCAACTTAGAGGCCTGGATCATCAACAAAATAGCCCCAGAGTCATCCAAAGGTGCGGGGGGCATGTGGGAGCAGCTAAATCCTGAGTCCCTCTTGTATTCAAGGAAAGGGCCATGAATCGATCAGTCTTGGATTGCCACTTTTCACCAGCCAGTTTGTTGCACCCCATGATGAGGGCCACTCCACTGTGATTCGGAACAGTCATTGTGCCCCAGTCATTCATTTCACTCAGTATTACTCTTGAGGCCAACTTGGGTGCTGCTCCCTGGTCTTTTTTACACAACCCTGCTAGGGCGGGCAGCACGTGCAGCCAGTGTGCAGGTCATCCAATCCTGCTGGCAGGAAGGGCCTGAACACAGCTTCAGGTATCCCAAGTTGGCCAGGGGTCCCAACCACACCTTCACCATCCAGAGCATCTCCCCCAATCACATGCTTACTTGCAGGGCCTCCAGGGGCCACCTGCACATCCAGCGACCTGGTCTGCACTGCTGCCCCACCAGGGTGTGGGGTGGAGGGCCTCCCTGTCCACCTCTGAACCTTCGGGGGCATATTTACAACAACAAAAAAAATCAAAATTTAGAGCTGCGCTGAATTTGGCAGCACCGCACTCCAAATTTTTTGTAGGGCTTTGCCGTATTCACAAGAATATGGCACACCCCTGTTTCCCCTAGCTCCAGCACCAGGAACCTTGTCTCCATGTTGCAAGGGTGCCTGTGCTGCAGGGACGATTGTTTATGTGCAGGAAGGGACACCTTCCTGCACATAAACAATCAATATGGTGATTTGCTGTTTCTATGTGTGCTACAGAAAGAGCAAAAAAGGAGAAATTAATAATTTCTCATTGCATAGTCATTCTAACGCCTGGTATTCTATGGCGTTAGTTTTTGGTGCTGCCTCAGCCTTGTAAATCTGGGGCAGCGTCAAAAAGCAATGGGTGTTGCGGTGGAATGCCCACAGCAACACCCATTGCATGCCTCCTTTGCTACAGAGGATTGCGGCAGAAAGGGGCATATTTACAAGAGGCGTTAAGTCACACTAAGTGGCTTAGTGCCACCTTGTAAATATGGAAAATGGCTCTACGCCACCATAGCATTAAAAAAAGTGATGCTCCGGTGGCGATAGTGTCTTGTAAATAAGCCCCCTGGTGTCTTTCACCTTCGTGGCCTCCTGTTCTGGGTTGAGAGGGAGGAAATAATGAGAGAGGAGGCCATCCGTCCACAGTGGGTCACAGGTTCTCAATCGTCTCAGGGAGAGGGGTGCTTGGCTAGTACACCAATGGGAGACTGGGACCTCTACCAGCACATGCAGCCTGGCTCCACTGCTCCGAAGGCCACTGTCCTCCTCACCTCAGTCCAGGGGCCCACCAGCAACACCTCTTCATCTGGCATGCTCCACCCCACGTGGCGATGACTGCAGCAGAATCCTGGGCCCGTGCAGCCCACACATTTGTCCCAGATAATGGAGAGGGGGGACAACCCCGCACAAGCCAGTACAGTACCCTCACTGTCCCAGGGGCCCCCATCGCTGCAACACCAGCAGGATCCAGGACTGCTGTTACCACACATGACCAGGGTCCCAGCCTTCCCAGTCTCTCTTTCTCCAATCCGGTCCCGGGGCCCACCTGGGATGCACACGGTCCACGGAAAACCCCCAGGTCTGATATCTCCCCATCTGAAGCCGCCCGCACAAGGCATAATATGATAGCTTTATAAAATATGAAGCAAAATTTAATATTAAAATTTAATATTAATAAAATAATAGAAAAATAATCAAAATAAATAAGACAGTTTTAATATATATATAGTTTTAAATTAGCTATGCACAAATAGTTTAAAAATTCCAGGTTGAAGCAACATGTTGTAAATTGCCTCCAACCAAAACGCTAAAAAAAAATGAAGAAAAGAAATCTATATAAATATACTACTCTAACGACAATTCTTCAAACATTGAGGAAAATACATAAATTGTTGGTGGGCCAGATGTACTATTCTAAGTACAGTTTAACAAGCATTGGGGAAAGTGTAGGTGAAGGGTCACATTTACGATTCTAACTCCGGTCAACAAATAATGAGGAAAGTAGATACATTGGGCAGTCAGATTTATATCAGAAGGCTCTATTTGGGACATTGAGGTGGGAGAGGGGAGCTGTAGATATCTTCCATGAACAACAGCTGATCCAATTTCCCAGGTTAGGGAACAGAACAGAGGTCAGGTTCAGCAGGTGCGTGATAGTCTTGTTGCTTCATTTTTTGCTTGTATAGCTGGCTTGGCTGCTGCATTATTGTGGTTGGACAGTGTATTGTAAATGTTGGACAGTGTATTGGAAATGTTGAAGCGTGTGCTATTGTGCTATTACATCGTACAGTTATACCATTCTGAGACAATATTGTTTTAACGAAACATGATATGTTCAATTAATTAAGACATTTACATTCCCATTCACAGTAAATTCTTCCTACTTACTTTTTATTTAAAAAATGTAAAATATTCTCATTCTCTTCACAAGTATGCATAAAGAAAAGCACCTTCCTTCACTATATAATCTTATTGCCTCTGTTTATTGACACCTCTGTATGCGGAGATGAGAACTCCATGTGTGGGGCCGGGATGTCTGTGTGTAGGGCAGAGAATTTTGTGTGAGGGTTGAAAACCTCAATTTTTGGGGCTAAGATCTCTCCATACCACTTCAAATAGGATATGGCATACAGGAAGAGGACGTCAGCTGTTGTATGATTATTCTGAGCCATCTCCGCACCAGAACATCATCCTCCTCCATCCTGCTGCTCCATTGACAATCACAACCACTAAAATAGCTGAGGGACACGAAAGAGGGCCCCCAGCTTTTTTGAATAAGAACTTGAGTTTATTTTGAAGGAGTCAGATGTTCCCATGGCTTTTTGGTTGTTCTGAAACCCAGCAGAGCATTGCAGCTTGGCCCCAGACTTGGGAGGAGATCATCACACGCTGTACTGTAGTTGAGTGGGTGTCCACACCCACAGAGGGAAGCCGTTGACCAAGCGTTTGGAGAACATTTGGTGCTGAGCACTCATAAAGGCTGAGGATGTTTTTGGCTTGTCCTCCCAGCCAACTTTTCTATACCTCTAACAGACACCACTGCCCAAGATGGTCATCCATAACCACTGTGACACTGTGACGGGTTTACCTTACGCATACACATAGCAAATTGTACTCCAAGGCTTCACTATAGATATTTTTTTCTTATTTAATGTATTTTGAGGAGGTGGGGCCAAGCAATACGGATGACAACACGGGTCACACCCAGGTTCCTGTGGCGGCTCCCTTGAAGTCCTTCATCATCTGTTTTCCTTAAGGGATATTTAGTTAAATCACCACAGGTTGCATTTGAGGTGCTCTGGAGAAACAGCTGCAGCAACTTATTGTACAGTTATTTTTCACTCTGCCGTAGTGAAAGCGTCTGCAGCCTATGGTGATGTGGACAAGTTGGTACCAGACGAAGAACAGACAAGTTGAGATGTGGGTCTTGCACTGATTTGGATCAGGCCTTGCTCCGTCCGAGAATGGGAACCATGGGGCAGTGAGTAGTTCTGAGCCTGGCTAGTCGGTAGAAGAGGCCCCTGTCCTCTGGAGGCCATCTCACTGCTTGGGGTGCTGGGGCATGTGTGGGGGCTCCAGGAGGAGACGTAGCAATATGGAAGGGACAGCAGGCCCCACCAGGCTTTAAGTGCAGCTTTGGGGATCTCTTGCTCACCTTGGCTTGACCCAACTGGTGTTTCATGGGCCCTGCGGCCCATAGGCTTGCTCGATACTGCGGGACTATGCCTGGACCTCAGAAGAAATCTCTGCCTGGAAGCTGAGCCTTTCTTGGAGACACAGCGGTGTTGCAGGATCTGAGAATTTACCTGAGGGTACTCGAATACCCAGCTGGACTATATGGTAAGTGCACAGAAGTGACAGTATTGAGTGTGTGAATGAAGACTGTCTGGTTGGGCTTAGCCCTAGTACTTCTATATGCCGGGAACACCCGCTAGATTTCTCTCCCTCAGATTTTGGATCAAATAGGGAGTGAGTACCTCCTTCCCCAAAAAATATTGTTTGGTGAACAGATCACAAACTGGAATATCTTAATGAAGGAAACTGCGTGCAGCATTTGGGTCCCACTGTGGGAGTGAGAAGAAGATCAGCATGCCACTGGAGAACAGAATATACATGGGTGGCTCACTTATGACCTTCCGTCAATAGGTCTGAAGTGGGCCCTTGATCCCCTGAGGCTTTTGGGGAATGTTGGTGTGCTGAGAAACCTAATTTGGAGAACCAGATGTTCTCAGTGAACCCCATGTGAAAGTGAGATATGGTGGATGAGAAACAGTGGGCTAGGGTAGTGCCTAGACTGGTATGCTCCTGCACCTCAATATAAAACTGACCACTATGTAAAGAAACATAGCATCCATGAATATACAACAAAAAAAGGATCTTTATGCGGGAAGGTTAAGGGCTGTCATCTGGTGGGGAACAGTTGAGACCCTTGCTGTGGCATAGCTAGACGTTTTGCCGCCCCTGGCGGTCCCTGTGTTTGCCGTTCCTCATGGCCGCAGGTAAGATTGGGTGGGAGGTTACCGCCCCCAAAATTCGTGCTGCCTGGTGCTGACCACCTGCCCACCGCTACACCACTGGACCCTTAGAATGCAGAAGACAGTGTAAATTTTATGGGAGATTTGATCCTGGCAGCAGGTGAGATGTCTAGGCAAATGCTAAAACACCAGATTGATTCTGTCTCTCTGGAGTAAAATCTGCAATGAGCAGATCTATTCAAGGTCAGCGATAGATCCCAAATTGACTAAGCGACACAGCAAACAACTAGAAAAGAAATGGAGACCCAGCAATGGGGAAGTTCTAAAAAGACCCTTCAAAGCCACCCAGAGGAGGCATCACCAGCTCATCCGAGAAACCAAGAAGAAGGCCCTAGTTGAACAAATAAATGCAAGCTCCAACTGCAGCAAAGATATATCCGCAATTGTCAAAGACTTCACCAAACCCACAGCTGTACTGGAAACCTCAATCCATCGCAAGATCTGGGCAATGACCTCTCAAACCTCTTTTGCAGGAAAATCACAACCATATACATCAACTTCCCCCTGCAAGCAAACCCCTGGCCTTCTCCAGAAGTCTACAAGTGATAAAGGAAGCCTAAACAATCACCACATGGGACACCATTAGCACAGAGGAAACTAAAACAATCCTGAAAACCTTGTGCTCAGGGGCCCCGGAGGACCATTGCCCCACCCCACCTGTGACAAAGGCGTAATACTTATCAGCGAGGCCCTAAACCCGTACCCTCAACATCTCCTTTAGTACAGCCACCTTGCCGAGATTATTGATGGAAAGGCACAGTCAACGCCCACCTAAAGAAACCTTTGGCAGCCCAAACCAAACTCACCAATTACCAACTGATATCCCTCCTTCCACACCCAGCCAAAGTCCTGGAAAAAGCAAACCACCAGCTTCTTTACACCACAGATCCAGTATTCAAACCCAACCACAGCATAGAAACCACCCATATAGCAACATCGGATGACTTCTGGATAATTCTCGACAAGGGGAAACCGCAGCCAGCATTCTTCTAGACTTATAAGCAGCCTACAACACTGTCTCCCACCTCATCCTAATCCAATTAATACACGTAGAAGGCATCCAGGGACTTACCCTAAAAGGAATCTGCCCCTCCCTTACCGAAGAAGAATACAAACCATCAACATGTTCCCTTACGCCTCTGAAGCATGACAATATATTTGCAGGGCTCCGAATGGTTCCTCGCTCAGTCTAACACCTTTCAACATTTACATGATCTGGCTGGATGACATCATACGAGCTCACAACTCACTTACGCCAATGACTCTCAACTGATATTGTCCATCCCGGACAAAAATTTCACCATATGCTTGTCAGAGCTGGCCACCAGGATTAGTTACAATCACCTTATATTGAACTTGGACAAGACTGAGGTGGTAGTCTTCATGAAGAATGCCTTGCCATTAAAGAGACATGACAAGAGATGGTTGGGGTGGTTGAGGAGCAGGGTGCTGGGGTCCTGAGGGACCCGAAGGAGGTCCCTAGTGCACGACAAAGGCTGAAACAAGAACGATGTAATGTACGTTGTAAAGAACGATATGGTATTGCAGTACTGGTTGAAAATGAAAATGTTAATAAAAAGAGTGTTAAAAAAAAAAAGAATGCCTTGCCATGGAACTCCACCTGGAGGCTCATAGTCCTTGGACCCACCCCTAAGCCCTGATAGCAAACGGGAAATCTTAGAATCACCAGAGAGAACAAACTGGATATGACCACCCAAGTCAACGCAGTGGGCTTGTCCTGCTTTAACACACTAAGGATGATGAAGGAAATCTTCAAGTGGCTGCTAGGCAACACCATGAAAACAATCACCCAAGCCCTCATCACCAGCAAACTAGACTATGGAAACAACTGTATGCAGGGATTATCAACCAGCTCACAAGAAGACTGCAAGCCATCTTAAACGCAGCAGCCAGACTAGTCCTCAACCTTCCATGCTGAGCCTACAACACACCACACCATAGGGAACTCCACTGGCTCTCGATACCCAGCACACCTTAAACTCTTCACCCACACCTACAAAACACTCCACAACACTGGCTCTGCCTACCTATTCAGCTGCATTCACTTCCACCAACCTTCCAGAAACCTCTGCTCTGCCGGGTTCTCACTAGCACCACACCCCACATACACAAAAGCAGCGCAGGGGCCAGTGCCTCCTCGTAACTGGCCCCTGAAGTCTGGATAGATCTCCCAAAACACATCAGAGCCATATCTTCTTTTGTTGACTTTCACAAAAGCTGAAGACCTAGGTGCCGATCACGATCCTGTAAAAACCGGATACGAACCGTCGGACGGAGGCAAATTATCCGTCCCATGCGTACCCGGTCGTCAAAATTTACAAACAAGGAATTACGATTCGCACGGAACACCATTTCCGTACGATTCGTAAAAAAGCCCGACCGAACAAAATAAACCTACCAATGCGATCCGGGAAAGGGTCGACCTGACGTCGGGACGCTCGCAGCCTGCCATTCACGAACCAGGAATCACGATTCGCACCGACGTCATCCCGCACGGTGAATATTTTCCGGCTGCCAAAAACTGCCGGGAAATCAGGACGACGTGAACAAGGACCACCAGTACGCGACGGACAGACAGGACGCCGCGAACAAGGAGGACCAGTACGCGACAGGACGACGCGATCAAGGAGTACCAGTACGCGACGGACACACAGGACGACGCGATCAAGGAGGACCAGTACGCGACGGACACACAGGACGACGCAAACAAGGAGGACCCGTACGCGACGGACAGACATGGACCCGAACCTACGTGTCATCCCGGCCCTCATAGCAGTCCACCTCCTCTACAGGTTCCGACGCAGACGCCGCAGAAGGTCAGAACAACTAAGGGAGGGGGGAAAGTGGGGGGGGGTGGGGATGGCAGGACCAGGGCAGGCCACAAAACCCCCACCAAAGTCACACACCACACATGCCCAGGACATACCTGACACCCATGCCCTGGTCACTACGAGGGGGTGGGGGCGTGTCCAGCTAAGCCAGCGACCGCCACAACGGAAGTCCGTCACCACGCGAACCGGCAACACAACCAGACCAGTACGTCCCGTACCCACACCTCAAGAGCGTGGGTACGAGACGTACCACGCCCACACCCACGTCACCCCAACAATGGCGGGACGGATCGTACCCACGTGGCAAAGGCCTGGGTACGGCCCGCACAAGCATCACATAGCGTGGGGACGGAGATGTACGGACCCTACCCCACCCCCCCTATGCATGGAGCGTACACCCACCCCACCAGTGTAAGTACGACTCGTACCCTCACCCGCGTATGCATGGAGCGTACCCCCACCCCAACTGCGAATGTACGTACCGTACCCCCACCCCAACAGTGTAAGTACGACCCATACCCTCACCCTCGTATGCATGGAGCGTACCCCCACCCCAACAGTGTAAGTACGACCCGTACCCTCACCCGCGTATGCATGGAGCGTACCCCCACCCCAACCGTGTATGTACGTACCGTACCCCCACCCCAACAGTGTAAGTACGACCCGTACCCTCACCCTCGTATGCATGGAGCGTACCCCCACCCCAACAGTGTAAGTACGACCCGTACCCTCACCCTCGTATGCATGGAGCGTACCCCCACCCCAACAGTGTAAGTACGACCCGTACCCTCACCCTCGTATGCATGGAGCGTACCCCCACCCCAACCGCGTATGTACTACACGTACCCCCACCCCAACAGTGTAAGTACGACCCGTACCCTCACCCTCGTATGCATGGAGCGTACCCCCACCCCAACAGTGTAAGTACGACCCGTACCCTCACCCGCGTATGCATGGAGCGTACCCCCACCACACCAGTGTAAGTAGACTCGTACCCTCACCTCGAATGCATGGAGCGTACCCCCACCACACCAGTGTAAGTAGACTCGTACCCTCACCTCAAATGCATGGAGCGTACCCCCACCGTGTATGTTCCAAGCGTACATATCCAGAAATAGGAGGTGTGTGTGCAGAGTCCTCCCAGCAGTGCCCTGAGACAGGAGGGGTGGGTGTGGAGTCCTCCCATCAGTGCCCTGAGACAGAAGGGGTGTGTGCCTATCACTCCCAGCAGTGCCCTGAGACAGGAGGGGTGTGTGCAGAGTCCTCCCAGCAGTGCCCAGAGGCAGGAGGGGTGTGTGCATAGTCCTCCCAGCAGTGCCCAGACACAGGAGGGGTGTGTGCAGAGTCCTCCCAGCAGTGCCCAGAGACAGGAGGGGTGGGTGCCTATCACTCCCAGCAGTGCCCAGAGACAGGAGGGGTGCAACACATGTGTGTGAGGCTGGAAGTACCCACATGCATACTGCCTACAAGGGAACATGTCCCCATGAACTCATGTCTACAGACTCCACACACAAGTACAGTGATCACCAAGGATGCCACGAATGTTGCAGGTGGAGACATGGCCCTGCATGCATGGCCAAAGTAGAAGGGCTCCGTCACACACACAGCTCATGTAGACACAGCTCTGCGCTAAACATTGGGAACAGCCTGCAGGGAAGATATCAGGGTACACAGAGGAAGGAATACACCCTGGGACAATTGCACCATGCAGTAACTGCTTACATGAACAAAGAAAGTTAGCTAACACCTTGTGATGGCACACAGATCCCAGGGTCCCCCCAATGAGCAGCACACTACTACATATCCCACACACCCAACACATAAACACCACCCAAAACCATGTAGCAGCCCCACCAACACCAATACCAGCATAGCAGTAGTGTTATAATGAAAAAAAAATTAAGCTTTATTCAGCATGAGCACAATGTCCGTGGATCGCAGGCAGTTCAATATTCACAAAGCCCATAGGGCAGTCAATGAGTCTCAGCTGGATGGGGGACACAGTGGGATGCGTGTCCCCTACCTTGCCTGCACAGTTACATGCCATTGTCTTCCACAGGGGTGAGGGCATCATGGGGGGGGGAAGCAACAGGCACCGCAGGGACATCAGGGCAAAGGGGAGGCGTTGTGGGTGCAGGGATGGAGGACTCCACCACAGGGGGTGGGGCAGGGCCAAAGGCGGAGGCCAGGATGGCACTACACACCTTTGCAAGGTCCTCCAGGGATTCCCCTGCACCCGAAGGATCCACAGGCCCCAAGGAGGGGGGGGGGGTCAGAGGGATGGGTCGCAGCACCACCGGGGGAGGGTGTAGACAGGGGGGGAGAATCAACCACCCTGACCGAGGACTTCCTTGACCGCTTGCGTGGTGGTGTCACTGTGGGGCTCAGGGACAGAGCGGCCATGAAGGAGTCCTTGGGGGAAATGTGGCCAGGAGAGCTGAGGGGAGGGGATTTGGAGGGAGTGGACTGTGTGGAATGCAGACTCCCACTATGGCTGCGTGTCACACGTTTGCCCCCCGACCCAGTGGGTGTGCCTACCTCACCCTGTGTGTGCGTGTCAGGAGGAGTGCGGTGGACCTTCCCTGCTGGTGTGGTGCCTGTGTCTGTTGATGTGGGTGCATGCCGACGTCTGGGTGTACGTGGGACAGGCATGGGAGTGGGAAGTGTGGCTGGGGCAGGGGTAGGTGGGGGAGGTCGCGCTGCAGGAGACCCACTGCTGCAGTCAGTGTGGAGTCTATGGACCTCAGCAAGTTGCGTTGGTCAGCCTGCGATGAATGAATGCCCTCCAAGTATGCCTCGATGTTGGTGAGGGATTGGCCGTGGGCATGGAGGACATTAAGGATCGCAGCCTGACCAACCTGCAGTTGCCGCTGGATGTCCACAGACTCAGCATTGGCGGCAGCAGTGGAGACAGGGGCAGGGGGTGCGGTGCCTGGCATGAAGGAGACATGCGGTGACCGGGCACGCTGGTAAGGGACACGAGCAAGTGGGAGGCGGCTGATGGGAACTGAGGGGGCGGTGCGAGGTGTTGTTCCACTGTCAGCTGCTGGTGCAGCCTCCGCCCACTCGGAGACATCCTCCTCGGACCTGTCAGCTTCGTATTCTGATGTGCCAGTCGACAGGTCCTCGGCCGCACTATCCTCCGCCTCTGTCCCACTCGATGTGCCAGCCCCGATGTCACGGCTGGCACTGGTGCTCGGTCCCTCCGCCTGGTCTGTGTCCATGTCTCCCTCTGTGTCCCCCAACGATGCTGTGGGCAGGGTGGAGAGACATAAATTAATCAGACACCTGTACACATCTGTCACATGAGTCCAATCTACATAGTTAACATTGCATAGCCTGAAAAGGAAGATCCCTAACATCTACTAAACAAGGTACCGATGTAGGGCATGAAACACACAGTTGGTTGAGCCACCATGCCACTGAAATACCATGGAGAGCATGAGACAATAGCTAAAGACAGGAAACGGAGTCTGACATAGCACCCAGGCCCTGGGGACAATCCAGCACTGCATCTGCACCACACAGCGTTGGCGAAAATACCGATGACCAGGGACCATATCCATGAACTTGAGACACATGCTGCATAGGTAATGCTGAAAACATGCCCAACATGACTCGGTCACTGCACCTTGCGTGTGTGTCCAGACAAACATCACACACTGGCCAGACCCAGCAAGTAGAAGTCTGGATTTGACATATAGGCTTTGCCCGCCCCAACCACCCCCTACACGAGGCAAATAGTTGAGACACAGGTGGCACCAACATCTCATAGTCTGGGTGATAAACACAGGGGCAGGCAAAATGCAAGAATGGACGCCAAACAGCCAAGGTGCGCCTGTACAAATAATGAGGTACCAGTGCCCATCCTCAGATGAGTATAACAAGACACACAGGCACTAGCAACTGTGAGTATGAAGAAGGACATTCAGGTCAGGCTGCACAGTGGACACCTGTACAAAATAGCACGTCTATATACATGGTGCCAGGGGACAATGGCACAGAGCACAACCTACGCTGTAGACACTGAGAGTGTCCACGTTTATGATGACACATACAACACCGATGAAAAGGTGCCCCAGGGGACAGTAGTGGCCACGCAACTCCATGCTCCTGAATGGTAATGACTGCAACACACGCCACCATCCCTGCACTATGCGTATCGCACACTCATGCACATCATGTCACAGGCCACTACATAGGACATGCGCGCTGTAAGGCATGACACATGAGAGACCAACTCCCATGTCTGGATTCAGCATCAGTGCCAACTGACATGGAACCCACATGCAGTGGTCCCAAAGGTCCCAAAACCTGTTACACACCACCCCCACACATGATGCTACAGGCATAGTTCTCGTGGACAAAGCGCCAGCCTACATTACCTTGTGAAGGAGTGACTACACACAGACCAGGGAACACATTGCAAGGAGGGGAAGGGTGGCAGGGGCGCAGCGCTATACTGGGGCAAACTGGATCTGCACAGCACCTTTAAACCCTGGCAGTGAATTCATGCTACTGTGCCCTTACACATGCCGGTGACACACAACAAACACACATGTACCTACCCCCTTCCGGCTGCTGCTTCGCCTGTAAGCGCCTATCCAAGTCTGGAAAGACCACCGGCAGCACACGCCTGTGGAGGTGGCTCAGACGGCGGTGGCCGCGGTTCTTGTGGCTCTCAGGTGAGTCCCCCAGCAGGACCCGTGCAATCCTCCGCGTCCAGCACCGGATATCCTGCCAGCGTTTCCTCACCTGGGACATGCTCCGCCTCCGACCATCCACACCCCTCACGGCACTGACGGCGGTCAGCCAGATCTGCTCCTTGGCAGTGGCGCCTACCTGTGAGGAAGAACAAGTGACACCACATCAATACACCAGCCACATGTCACAGAGAGACATTTGATATCAAATTAGCTGGTAACAACAAGGCATGTCATGCAGCCAACGCATTGCACCTTTGTCATAGGGACATGATCCTCTGGTGAGGGAAAAAGCAGTACGTGCCATAGTGGGTACACAGGTGGAATGATGGCAATGTCACAATCAATGATCAAGGCTCACACTGTGCATCACACCCACCCCTCCTGTCTCAGGGCACTGCTGTTAGTGATAGGCACACACCCCTCCTGTCTCAGGGCACTGCTGGGAGCACTCTGTACCCACCCCTCCTGTCTCAGGGCACTGCTGTTAGTGATAGGCACACACCCCTCCTGTCTCAGGGCACTGCTGTTAGTGATAGGCACACACCCCTCCTGTCTCAGGGCACTGCTGGGAGCACTCTGTACCCACCCCTCCTGTCTCAGGGCACTGCTGTTAGTGATAGGCACACACCCCTCCTGTCTCAGGGCACTGCTGTTAGTGATAGGCACACACCCCTCCTGTCTCAGGGCACTGCTGGGAGCACTCTGTACCCACCCCTCCTGTCTCAGGGCACTGCTGTTAGTGATAGGCACACACCCCTCCTGTCTCAGGGCACTGCTGTTAGTGATAGGCACACACCCCTCCTGTCTCAGGGCACTGCTGGGAGACATCAGGCATCCCCCCCCTGGGACCCCCCCAACAGCACATGGCATGTGTGTCACACCAGGACACAATGCCAGAAGTCACAGTCACAACATAGGGACAGTCTGTGCCAGTGGCCTATGCACTCACCTGATACCCTGGTCGCCCATACAGCATGGGGTACTGTGGGAGGATCACATCCAGCAATGCCATGTTCTCCTCCAGGGTGAATGGCTGTGACCTCTCCACAGCCCTTGACATGGTTCCAGGGAAGCAGTAGCAGCAGCTGGGTCGACGAATTCAAAGATGTGCAGGCAAGTACTCCCTCATGGGACCTGGCTGCCTTATATGTGCCTTTCTGCCCTGTCTCATGCACAGGAGTACAGAGTGATTGGTCACTCACATTTGCATCCTATGTTTCCACCAATCCCTTCAAACCTAGCAGTCTGTGTGTACTCTATCGGTTTCATTCTCCTGCATGATGTCAGCTCCACAAACACATTGCAACAAAGTATTTTAATTCCAACTGACTTCTGCTGTTCACCTTCCAGAAGAAATTCAATTTTTGAACTTGGTCTCCATGACAACCAGCATGCATGTAGGCCTTAATACTTGTCCCTCATGTGTCCCCTATGTAATTTTGAGCTCCACACACAGGTACGGTGCGTTCCGGGGCCCTAGGGCACCCCAAATGCATTGCAACGGCCCGTACACGCGTGACTACGTTCACTATCACTATGGGTGGCCTCGCGTATGCGTACTCGTAGTGATAGGGAGCGTACAGGCGTGTGTACGGCCCGTACCACTACGAGTACGCATACGCGAGGCCACCCAATAGTGGTACGGGCCGTACACACGCCTGTACGCTCCCTATCAGTATGGGTGGCCTCGCGTATGCGTACTCGTAGTGGTACGGGCCGTACACACGCCTGTACGCTCCCTATCACTACGAGTACGCATACGCGAGGCCACCCATACTGATAGGGAGCGTACATGCGTGTGTACGGCCCGTACCACTACGAGTACGCATACGCGAGGCCACCCATACTGATAGGGAGCGTACAGGCATGTGTACGGCCCGTACCACTACGAGTACGCATACGCGAGGCCACCCATACTGATAGGGAGCGTACAGGCGTGTGTACGGCCCGTACCACTACGAGTACGCATACGCGAGGCCACCCATACTGATAGGGAGCGTACAGGCGTGTGTACGGCCCGTACCACTACGAGTACGCATACGCGAGGCCACCCATACTGATAGGGAGCGTACAGGCGTGTGTACGGCCCGTACCACTACGAGTACGCATACGCGAGGCCACCCATACTGATAGGGAGTGTACAGGCGTGTGTACGGCCCGTACCACTACGAGTACGCATACGCGAGGCCACCCATACTGATAGGGAGCGTACAGGCGTGTGTACGGCCCGTACCACTATGAGTGGCCTGGCGTATGCGTACTCGTAGTGGTACGGGCCGTACACATGCCTGTACGCTCGCCATCACGATGGGTACACATACGGCAGCACTCCCATAGTGATATGGGAACGTACACAGGCCCTCTTGGCAGCAGTACAGCGGTATTCACACATCACAGTGGTGACAGGCGGCACACAGGTAGGGATAGGGTGGACATACTTGTCCATGGATGGACATACTTGTCCATTAATTGACATCGAGGCATCGTCTGTGCATCACTACATGTGTGGGGCACAGGTGTGATGGCCTGTGATGTGGAACATTACTCCTGAGTCGAGAAGGCACCAGATGTATGATGAGATGTCTACAGATGTACTGTGTGATGGTGCGATGTGTGCCAGGCATGCCCTTGACTCCTTTGACATGTGTGCATGTCGTACTGCGCACTTGGGGTGAGCGTCACTGGCATGGCACGGACACCAACACACGGAAGTGTCCCCTGATGCCCGGTACAGGGGTTATGACACCTGACTTGTCACTACCCACGGTGCACAATGTGACTATGTCATGTATGTGTGGGGGCTTCCCATCAGGTTGATGTTGGAGCACCCTCAAAAGCTGCAGCCGTTGCAGCAACCAACATGTGTCTGTGTGTAGATTGTCATTGCACACTGTTCCGCACACCATGCCACATGTGGTATAGGATGTGAGGTGCACATGTATGCATGGGACACAGAGTAGCGTGACAAGGACATGTCAGCATCCTCACAAGGTATGTGTGGTGAGTCATGACATGTGCACCTTCATGGCAAGGTGTGTGGGCTGGCCTAGTGTAATGTCATGTGACCTGTGGCTCCAGTGTTCCGCTACCAATCTCTGCAATCGGCTTCCTACTGCTGCTGATGTGTGGGCGTATGTCACTCCTGTGTTGCGTCTGGCTGTTCACTTGCACTGGGACACAGCTAATCCCATGGCGTGGCATGGGGACATTCTCAATCTCCGTGTGTAGCTGGGTCTCTGAAGGAGTGTCACCTTGCATCCATACGTGTCCTGGCCATGTAGCACATACCTGACTCCCTATGTAGCATGTGTGTATTGACAGATTAACATGTGCTCAGTACACATGAGTTGTTGTCGTAGTGCACTCACTCTTCCTTGTCACTTCCAAATTACTGCAGAGCGCCCGAAGAATTCCAGACTTGGCTGCCATGCAGGAGAATGACAGCATCCGGCTCTACCGCTTCACCCAACCGTTGATTCTGGAGTTGACGGCGAGACTGGCACCACACCTGCAACCGCAGCACAGGTATCCCACGGCACTGACACCCCAGCTGAAGGTAATGGCTGCCCTACATTTTCTTGCCACGGGTACCTTTCAAAATACCATAGCTCATGTTGGTGGCATGTCCCAGAGCACGTTCAGTGGTGTGCTGCATGATTTCTTAGAGGCCATGTTGATTCACCTGGATGGCTTCATCAAGTTCCCAACCCCTGAACAGATGACTGAGGTCAAGCATGGATTCTATGCCCTGGGAGGGATGCCCCATGTCATTGGGTCCATAGATGGGACACATGTAGCTTTGGTACCACCACACGCACGGGAGGTGGCGTACCGCAATCGGAAGCACTACCACTCCATCAATGCCCTTGTGGTGTGTCTGTCCAACATGGTGATTTCACATGTCTGTGCTCGTTTTCCAGGATCAGCACACGATGCCTACATCATGAGGCGTAGCGGGATGCCTGATATGATGATGCAGCTGCGCAACGAACGGGCATGTGTTGTTGGTGGGTACAGTCTGTCTGTCCTGTATTCAGTATAGCCTACCAGCACGACCTCTTCACCAGTTCTAACGATGACCATGTGCTTTCCATGTAGGGGACGCTGGCTATCTCAACATGCCTTGGCTGCTCACACCTCTCCGCAACCCCATCACGCCGGCCCAGCTCCGCTACAACACCGCCCATGGCCGGACAAGGCGAGTGATAGAGAGGACGTTTGGCATGCTGAAGAGCCGATTCAGGTGCCTCCACAAGACCGGCGGCGCACTCCCATATGCCCCGGCGAAGGTCTGCAAGATCTTCATGGTCTGCTGCATGCTGCACAACATGGCAGTTGAAAGAGCAGTGCCACTCATCCTGAATCAACATGACGAGGACCATCCACCCGTGGAGGACGAAGGGCTTGGCAATGGGGCTAGTGATGTGGAGGATGTGGAGCCGCAAGAGGACATCCGGACTCGGCTCATACGCGACTTCTTTGCATAGTGGTGAGTACCAGTGTCTGAGTGTGCACGCATTGGTCCCCGTGTGGCATGCGTTGTGATGTGTGTCTCCACCTGCATGTATGGCACGTGAGTCAGAGGTGTGTGTGGGTGTGTCACTGGAGTGATGGTGGCAGTGATGGTTGTACTTCCCCAGTCATAATTGTGACCTAGCATGTTGTCATCCATACATGTGTCGAGTTCATGCACATGCAAGTGGCTGTGCTTTTTGTGGCTGACTTCTTGTGTGTCTCTCTTCCCCAGGTACCTGCGCATGCCGTCTGCTGGTTGCATTGTTGTGGCACTGCTATTCCTCATGGACATGACATCGTGGGCTGACTCAGCGTTACAGGCACGGACACGTTTGGAAGTCTCCATGGGGTAAGGGATGCATCTGGGGTGTATTGGGTGTGGCAGTTGTTCACGATGTATGCACACTGCCCCTGTCGGTGTTTGGTTCCTCTGCAGCCATGTCGCATCCCCATGAGACACGACATGCAGCTGTGTACACCTGAATAGATGGTCTGCCTGGTTGACAGTCATCAGTGATGGGATAGGGGATTGTGATGATGGCATCAATGTGTGTGACACTGCCCTCGGACACATTCGGTTAGCATTGGCTTGACATGGTGTGGGACTTCGACATCCGCGGATCTATGGTGTATGGCAGGCTCTCCGTGTGCAGCTGTGGGTATTTAGCTGTTAGCCGATGCTTGTGTGCCAGTTCCATGGCGTACACTCATGTGTGCTGCTGAAGGGGGGTGCCAGTGTTGGACCCACATGTTACTCCACATGATGTGTTCATGTGTACTTCGAGTTGCCTCTGCAATCCCGAATACATGACTAATAAAGGTGTCCCTATGCCTCCAAGGTGCCTCTTCTCAGTCAATGCTGGTGTGTTGCCACGGTGCATCCTGCATGTCTGGCATGGTATTCCCTGATTGTGGCTATGTGTCAATGTGTCGAGTGGCAAGATGCAAGCTGTGTGTGTGGGCTGAGACTGTGTATTGGGCATGATGTCCATGACTGTGTGGCTATTGTGACATGTGCCATCCCCATGCATCCAACGTTGGCCAGGCGCCCATTCTCTTCATCCACCGGACTCAAGCTTGCAGGACATGTTTCTGCCACCTGTCTACACATGCCTGGGTGCCCCCCAGGACACTGGACTGGATCCCTGACCTCTGCGCATGACTGTTGCTGTACTCAATGTGTGTGTCAGCACGGTTGTTCGGTAACCCCCTCAGCTGGTTGGGCCCATCACGGGTGTGTATGGTGCTCCATGTCTGTCTTGCCTAATACACTGTGACCCATGTGTCCTGTGCCTGACTCAGGCCCCAGGGTGTGGGTGGTTGAAGACAAAAGATGACTCAGGCATGTTTTGACTTTACAAGACACATGTTAGGTAATAATACTACCAGCAGGCATCTACTCTTCATAGTGTGATTTATTATTGGGGGGGGGGGGGGGAAACAAAGTGAGTGTCTTTCCGGGAATTTGGAATCCAAAGTTCAGTAGGGGAGTTGGTGTCCTTGCCATTGGATATCCTCAGAGTCCATGCCACAGTCTTTGTCAACATTGGTAAGCCAGTGACCAGCATGGCCATGTGGCAGAGAATGTCTCTTGATGCTGTGATGCTGTTGCTCCAGTGGGCCAGGTGCCAGGCCAGGTGTCCTGGGAGATGGTGATGTAGCGCCGACCCTCACGGTCCTTTCCGTGGACGACCCGGCCTCCTGCGGGGAACCTCAGCAGCAGGCCGTGACGACATCTGGGATGCTCCGTCGGATGTTTCCTCCTCCTCCTCCTCCTGATCCCTCCCTGTGGGTGGTGATGTTCTCCGCCTTCTGGCACAGGGAGGGTCGGCCATGTTGTCGGCCATCCGACGGAGTGTAGCGTGAATCCCCTGGAATGCCGTCACTTGCTCAGCCTGTCTGTCCTCCATCCTCCGTTGGTGTACCAGTAGACAGGCATGTAGCTCCGCATGTTGCTGGGCCTGCTGGGCCTTGATCCCCTCGAGGACGGACACAACCTGGGCCATGCCCGTGGTGTCCTGCCGGTATGAGTCCAGGATGTTACGGACATGGGAAAATACCGGATCCCGAGCCAACTGGTCAGGCTCGCGCCTCCGCCGTCCTCCACTCCCACCACCCCTGCCCACTTGCGCCTGGCCTGCCCTTGTGGGCACATCGGGTCTCCGGGACCCCTGAGGGGTGGCATTGGCGTTGTAGCCTGCCTCCTCCTGGGTGCCCGGGACACCGTGTCCCTCCTGGCCAGCCTGGCTGCATTGTGGTGTTGGGGCAGGGATCCTGGGTGTCTCCTGGGATGTGGCAGGAGTGGGGGTGGTGGTTGGCACAGTTGTACCTGACGCAGGTGCTGCAGGCGGTTGGACACCAGAGGGGCCAGGTCGGTCGGGGTCGTCCACAGAGTGGTGAGAGTGGTCGCTGCCGGTGGGATCGGGCTCCTGCAGATCCGGGTCCTGTGAGTCTTCCCCCCCAGTGTTGGGGGGTGCACCATGACGTTGACCTGTGTGTGAGAGAGACAATGTTTATTTTGTTCCATGCAACATCCATGTTTCATCATTTTCAAAGTTGGCACATTTCCTCTTGGAATTAGGATCTGTCTTGCATTCCACTCACAGTGCACTTGTGCATGGGTGTGTCCCTTGGGCACCACTTTGGCCCCTTTAACTATGTGTGGCACAGTCTTACTTGCTGCGTCAAGTGTGACTGCAGTCAGCAGTGGAGTGGGCAGGTGTGGCGAGCCATGCATTGGCGCCTTCCGTGTAGCATTGTACATGTGCACATGGAGTTGTTCCACACACTTATGTGATGCAGGTAGCTGTCATTGTGCTCGTGCACAGGTTGTGACATGGCCCTGTGTTTTGCCATGGAGAAGAGGGGGGGTTCTGGCACGGGCCACCCTTGCCTACATGCACGCAGTCTACCTGCTGACGAGCAGACATTCCCACACACCACACGGCTGATTTGCTCTCCCTGTGTCTCCCTCCCTCTCTGTCCCCCTCTCCCGCCCTCTCTGTCCCCCTCTCCCTCCCTCTCTGTCACCCTCTCCCTCCCTCTGTGTGTCAGCCTCCTCCCTCTGTCCGTCTCCCTGTGTCTCCCTCCCTCTCTGTCCCCCTCTCCCTCCCTCTCTGTCCCCCTCTCCCTCCCTCTCTGTCCCCCTCTCCCTCCCTCTGTGTGTCACACTCTGTCACCTCAGCCAAGCTTCCTGGGCACACACTGTTAGCAGATCTTTGAGTGGCCCTTGGCTTGTTGATGTGAGTTTGTTTCTGATCTCCAGGCACCCATTGGGTGTGATGTGTGTCTCTGCGCTGCTGCTGTGGTGGTGTGTGCTGCCACTCTTTCACAATGTTGGCTGTTCATTAGCTGCTGTCATGTGCAAAACAGTGCCTTCACCCCCATGTGTTGATGCAAGGCGTCCGCCATTTGCTGGCAAGTCATTCCTGTGTTGGGACACACTGTTTGTCTGGCTGTGACCTAGGCCATATGGGCAGAGTGCATTGTTGTCTGCTTCGGAGTCGCACTATGTGATTATTGGGGCCCAGCCTCCCGCCATCCGGGTTACCGTGTCATGTGTTGTTGTCTTCTGTGGCCTGTGACTTGACATTGTCCAGCTGGGTGCATGGGGCATGGTGGCAGCAGTGGCATGTGCGTGCTCATGGAGTGTGGTTGAGTAATGCGATGGCTTGTGGTGGTTGCGTGCCTGTTAGTGATTTTGGTTGTGGATGCCGTTCCCCCCATGTGAGGTGCGTTGTTTGTGTACTCACCCGGGTCTCGGAGTCCTTATAATCCTTCGACTGCCTCCACCGGCAGTATGGCCATCACCCTCTCCTCCCAGGGATGGTACTGTACGGTTCTGCGGGAGGGCCCTCCTCCGGTGGCGTTGGCCTGGTCGTGTTCCTCCTGCCTCTTGGCTCTGACCCTCCTCCGCAGATCGTACCACCTGTTCTGGCATTCCTGCCTGGTCCTTCTGGTGTCCGCAACAGCATTCACAGCATCGACGATGGTCTGCCACATGGCTGTTTTTGCTGCCAGGCTGGTGTTTCTGACCAATGTTCCAAAGATCTGTGGCTCGACTCTGAGGATTTGATCAACAAGGACCTCCAACTCTCGGTTACTGAACTTTGGATTCTTGGTAGTGGGCATGGTGAGGGGTGTGGGTGGGGATGGTGGGGGGGGTGTGTGGATGTTGGGGGGGTGTGTGGATGGTTGTGTGTGTGTGTGTGTGTGTGAATGTGATGAGGGGGTGTTTGTGATGGTGGTTGTGTGAAGGTGTGCAAGTGTAAGGTGTGGTGTAGCTTGTAGTATGGTTCTGTGGTGTCTGGCAGCAGTGAGTCTGTTGCAAAGGCTCATGGTTTGTGTGTGTGGGCCCTTTTTATTGGTCCATGGGTGGGTGTGGCAGTGTTTGAAGTTTGGGTGGGTGTGTTATAAGTAGTGGTGGTGTTTTGGGCCTCTGTTTGTCTTTGGCAGTTGCAGGTCAGTGAAGGTATATTTGTAGTGTTTGTTGGCCATGTTTAGTGGCTTTGTGCCATTCGAATAGTGTATTCTTGTGTTGTTTTGTTTTGTCCTGGTTGTGTACGTGCGTTTTGAGCGTGTGTACGGTGTGTACATGGGCCATTTGGTTGTACGGTGCTGTCCTTGTGTGTGGGTTGGTACGACTCGTACATGCGGTTGTGATTTTGGGGCCTGGGGTGCGCTCCGTACTTAGGAGGTTGTGTTGGGGGTAGGACCGGAACGTACTGGGGTGTACATAGACGGTGGTACGACACGTACTGGGGTGGGGGTACGACTGGAACGTACTGGGGTGTAGGTACACGGGGGTATGACACGTACAGGGGTGGGGGTAGGACTCGAACGTACTGGGGTGTACATAGACGGTGGTACGACACGTACTGGGGTGGGGGTACGACTGGAACGTACTGGGTACACGGTGGTGCGACACGTACTGGGGTGGGAGTACGACTGGAACGTACTGGGTACACGGTGGTGCGACACGTACTGGGGTGGGGGTACGACTGGAATGTACTGGGGTGTAGGTACACGGGGGTATGACACGTACAGGGGTGGGGGTAGGACTCGAACGTACTGGGGTGTACATAGAAGGTGGTACGACACGTACTGGGGTGGGGGTACGACTCGAACGTACAGGGGTGGGGGCAGGACTCGAACGTACTGGGGTGTAGGTACACGGGGGTATGACACGTACAGGGGTGGGGGTACGACTGGAACGTACTGGGTACACGGTGGTGCGACACGTACAGGGGTGGGGGTAGGACTCGAACGTACTGGGGTGTAGGTACACGGGGGTATGACACGTACAGGGGTGGGGGTACGACTGGAACGTACTGGGTACACGGTGGTGCGACACTTACTGGGGTGGGGGTACGACTGGAACGTACTGGGGTGTAGGTACACGGGGGTATGACACGTACAGGGGTGGGGGTAGGACTCGAACATACTGGGGTGTACATAGACGGTGGTGCGACACGTACTGGTGTGGGGGTACGACTGGAACGTACTGGGGTGTAGGTACACGGGGGTATGACACGTACAGGGGTGGGGGTACGACTCGAACGTACTGGGTACACGGTGGTGCGACACGTACAGGGGTGGGGGTAGGACTCGAACGTACTGGGGTGTACATAGACGGTGGTGCGACACGTACTGGGGTGGGGGTACGACTGGAACGTACTGGGGTGTAGGTACACGGGGGTATGACACGTACAGGGGTGGGGGTAGGACTCGAACGTACTGGGGTGTACATAGACGGTGGTACGACACGTACTGGGGTGGGGGTACGACTGGAACGTACTGGGGTGTAGGTACACGGGGGTATGACACGTACAGGGGTGGGGGTACGACTGGAACGTACTGGGTACACGGTGGTGCGACACGTACTGGGGTGGGGGTACGACTGGAACGTACTGGGGTGTAGGTACACAGGGGTATGACACGTACAGGGGTGGGGGTAGGACTCGAACGTACTGGGGTGTACATAGACGGTGGTACGACACGTACTGGGGTGGGGGTACGACTGGAACGTACTGGGGTGTAGGTACACGGGGGTATGACATGTACAGGGGTGGGGGTACGACTGGAACGTACTGGGTACACGGTGGTGCGACACGTACAGGGGTGGGGGTAGGACTCGAACGTACTGGGGTGTACATAGACGGTGGTGCGACACGTACTGGGGTGGGGGTATGACTGGAACGTACTGGGGTGTAGGTACACGGGGGTATGACACGTACAGGGGTGGGGGTAGGACTCGAACGTACTGGGGTGTACATGGACGGTGGTACGACACGTACTGGGGTGGGGGTACGACTGGAACGTACTGGGGTGTAGGTACACGGGGGTATGACACGTACGGGGGGGTACGACTGGAATGTACTGGGTACACGGTGGTGCGACACGTACAGGGGTGGGGGTAGGACTCGAACGTACTGGGGTGTACATAGACGGTGGTGCGACACGTACTGGGGTGGGGGTACGACTGGAACGTACTGGGGTGTAGGTACACGGGGGTATGACACGTACAGGGGTGGGGGTAGGACTCGAACGTACTGGGGTGTACATAGACGGTGGTACGACACGTACTGGGGTGGGGGTACGACTGGAACGTACTGGGGTGTAGGTACACGGGGGTATGACACGTACAGGGGTGGGGGTACGACTGGAACGTACTGGGGTGTGGGTACAAGGTGGTGCGACATGTACAGGGGTGGGGGTAGGACTCGAACGTACTGGGGTGTACCTAGACGGGTGGGGGTATACATACACGGGGGGTACGTGTCGGACGTACGGGGGCTGGGGGGAGTGTTGGGCGCGTATGCGGGCACATGTCTCCATGGTTGCTATAGGAGTTCGGTGCGGACGGTGTTTTTTCCATACGGTTGTAACCTCGGACGCACGGGATGGATCGTGATTCCTCGGTCGGACTTGACTTTTCACGTATGTACGGTAAATCGTCCGAGGACGTGTCGGACACATTTTCCGACCCGAGGACGTGTGGGGAATGATTCCCAATGCGGTTCGTATGGACTTTTTACCATGCGAATCGTGATTGCCAGTTCGTACGGCACTTGTACGATTCGTACGGTAAAAAGACCGGATAAGAGTCATACGGGGACATTTTTTACCGGATCGTAATTGGCATCCTAGTGTTTTAGTAAGCCCCCAGGACTGGCCTCATTCACCAGCTAAAGAGTTCCTGCATTACCATTACATGTGATCAGCACACTATAAGAAATTCGATAACATAGCATAACAGAACAGAACAGAACAGAACAGAACATATACAAGATATAGAAAAGTGAAAGAAATGATAACTGATGTTGCAGGCCTTAAAATTAACGATGCTGCCTAGTAGGACTAGGTGCATCACTTAGACTAAAATGTTGAAGACGTGGAGGGGAGGGTGACACAAAGCAACCTCTGCTTTATAGAGTTCCCTGAATGAGCTGACGGGACCTACTTTGCATCTTCCTGGAATTATGGATAGTTGATACTCTACAGTCAGAGGGCCCAGTTAGTGGAAGTCTATCCAAGGATTAAATTTCGTTCTTGATTTGTGGAATTATGGGGGCAAAATTGAGCTTGTATAGTTCAGAAATGTACAAACTAGCACGGATTCCTTAATACTGGACTAGATTTGAGCTAACCAAAGTTCTGATCTATTCGGGTCGATTTTCTGATTCTAAACCACATATCAAAATGTACGTTTTGCTCTGTTTAATTTTCTATTAAAAACAGTCAAAATATCATCTGCTATTTGAAAAGCGTTTGAAAGATTCTCTTTATCAATCTTGACACATTAAAAGCATAGTGCTTAATTTTTCTGCTCTCACAAAGGCAACTGTGTTATTTTCATTGCTAGTTGCTGTATGAACATGTGAATAATAAAGGTGATTGGGGGCCCCTCTGTATGGCACTATGATGAATATAGAATTACATCTGTATTAGGACGAGGTCATGCTCATATGCATAACTCAACGGTTGACCTCACTGAAAGGAGTAGCATTGCCAATTGTCTTCAGAGTAGTCCAGAAGAATTTCCAGTTCTCAGGTGAAATTCCTCCTGGGCATCCATGAAAGCAATTATATGTTTTTATGTGACCTTCGGGAAGATACGAAATGGCTTCCAGTCATAGGTACTTAAAGTAGGGGTACGGCGGTGGGTGCTACGTTACCCCTACAAATAACCGTGCTGGAGTTCAAAGGGGGAATACTTAATGAAAATGCCTTTAAATGTCCTTATCTTGTCATGTTTGTTGTGTGTTCAAAGAGAGAGATCAGATAGCAGGCTATCAAATAGCTGCTTATTCGCACAGAGATTGGTGGTAATTACTTTTCATTCTCTGACTAAAAACTGAGCGGATTTTGTAAATAGATCTATGTGACCATTTTACTGGAATACATGGAGTGTGAAAGCAAAGGCTGTAGAGTGCTATATTTTTGCCAACGCAACAAAAATGAAATACCTGTAAGTGGTCTGTAAAATATTTACAAGTATATCAACAGTTAACATAGCACAAATGAAGCACTTTTTGTAATTCTGAAGTCTGCTGGAAATAAACGCTTTTATGTGCCAATTATAATTATTTGCTGAAATCTGTCTTCCATACATTGTTCTTTGCGCTCCATATAGTTTTATCAGTAAAACGACGTCTTTGCAAATATAGGGGCTTATTTATGAACCCCTTGCGCCAGACTTGTGCTGCAGTTGCGTCACTTTTAGTGACGCAGCGGTGGCATAAATAATGCTCCATGTTGCACCATATTTACGAAGTGACGCATCTAGGCAGATGCGTCACTTCGTAAGCCCATGCGCTACATTATACCTGTGTCAGGTATAATGTATGCAGGGTGGCCGTTCCCCCGCAAGAAAGGTACGTAGGAGTGGCGCAGCGAAATCTATGAGATTTCGCTGCTCCACTTCTAGGATGCCAATGCGTCACAAACTGAAAGGAGCATTGCAATGCGCCACTTTTGCGCTGACAGATACATCAGTTTAACTGACATATCTGTCCTTCCTTGCGACATGATGCGTCATATTGCAAATATGACGCATCATTGGTGTTGCAAGGAGGGCGCACTGAATAGTGGCGCACCGCTGCTTTCACGCAGCGATGCGCCACTTCTTGTAAATAAGACCCTCAGTGGCTATTTCAATGGAAATGTGCTGTCTGTAAATGACAGTATACTACCACAATATATTTGTGTCAGTATGTTTCAAAATACATACCAAATCCTTATCACGCTTCTCCTGAATGGCCGTGGCTCATTTGCTACACTTGTTCTTTGTGTGATGCTTAGATTTTTCACAATCCCTATGACTTGGGTCATCTACCATTCATGGCATCACCCCTACTCTGAAAAGTGTTTCAAGACCACTGTTTCCAACTTTCCCCCGGAATAAATCCTGTTTGATCTGGTGCCACCGTGACCCTATCCACGGATACCCTGCCAGTTGGCCAATATTGTCATAAACATTATACAATCTGGGGCAGATTTATGTGGGACTTGCGCCCCTTTTACGCCGACGTTGCATCACTTTTGTGACGCAGCAGCGGCGTAAACCCTGCGCCACGTTGCGCCCGATTTACATCGTGACGCATCTATGGAGATTCGTCACTGTGTAAAGCCCTGCGCCACTTGAAACCTGCGTCAGGTTTCATGTGGGCGTTGCGACACAGGGGGGTTGTTCCATCGCAGGAACGCCCCTGAAAAGTGACTCAGTGAAATCTATAAGATTTCACTGAGTCACTTTCCCAACACTGATGCGTCAAAACCCTGCGCCTGCTTGAAGCAGGCGTAAGGCTTGACGCACCATGTTAGGGATAGGGTAGGTTGGAACAGTGCTAGAGTTGCGTCGCGCTTGCGACACAACTTCAGCACTGCGCCAACCTTACGCCGGCAGATACGTCACATCTGCGGTGGCGCAAGGGCAAACTTGCGTGACGCATCTTCCCTGGCGCATCCATGCTGATTTGCAGGGATGCGCCAGGGAACATAAATCTGCCCCTCTGTGTTCAAGAGTGTGATGGGGTTAGATTAACCTGATTGTGCAATATTTTTCTGTGGTTTCAGAAAATATGTACAAAATACTTTTTAAACTTTCAGGAAGTTTTCCTGAATCCAAAATAATATTACATAATTCATACAAGTATGGGATCAGTGCCCCTAAAAAATGTTTAAGCATTTCTGGTACAAGAATTTCCGGCTCTGGATGTCTTTTTATGAGCAGATTCTTAATAGATCGTTCAATTTTTTATTTTTTTATAAGGGATTCTAGAATGGCAGCTTGTTCATTCTTAATTTGCGGCATATTTAACCTCTGAACGAAGGAGTGGATCAACTCAGTGGTTGGATTCTGGATTTCTGTATACTAGAAGAACTGATGACATGTGATAGCATCTTTCTCCTGTCTTTTAATTAAATTACCATTCTTTTGATCTTCTGTACTATTGATTTCATAAACGAGCTTCTTATCTTTCATTTGCCAATGAGATCTTTTCCCACTTTGCTTCCTCCCTGATATAATCATTTTCTATACCCGGATGGATTTGTCACTTGTTCTTTCGCTTAGAATGTATGTGTTTCTGCATGCACCATATCAGATTCCTTTAAAGAGTTTTCCTATTCTACCCCAGCCAATTTCATTTCTTCACTTTTGACCTTCAGTGGCTTCTGGTGTGATACAGTGGCCATGGAAACTCACTTTAGAGCAATCTGATATTACCATTGAACTCAAACCCTCACGACCATTGTACTGAAACCCTCACGATTGCTATTGAAATTGCTGTAAACTAGCTAACATGTGCTGTAAAAGCATATGCGTGGTAAAAAATGTGTGGTAAAGGAATGCAATGTATTTACCTGCGTTTTACCGTCGTATAACCAAAAATACTCTATCTGGGATTAGGTAATGTGTACTCCTTGCCAGTGAATTCGGTGATGTGCGGATTCCATGCATGCATGGTCTAAGACTGAAGTCTTGCAGGTATTTGAAGTGCAAATAGAACCTACTTTCAGTGTCTGACTTGCATTCTTAATTTAAGGAAAACGTACCTCACCTCCTGCTCCTGCCATGTTTTGATGCACGCATAGGGAAGTGTCTTTCTGGTTAGTATGGCAGCCCTGCATTTCTTAGGAGTGTGGGCTCCAAGCTGACTGTCAGAAACTCTTATCCTCTCTCAGCTATTGCCAAATTCTCTGCCCATTCAATCTCTTTAGTATAGCCGCCGGTCAGTGCATCTGCTCTAATAGAGCAATGTCTTAATTAGCTATTAGTTATGCCCGATGGTGCTACAAGTGTCTACTGTGAACTTTGCAGGTCTTGCAGTGACTCCTCGTACTCTATCAGATGGGAGAACGAGCCCACGTATTGCAAATCCATGCATAAAAGATGGGTTTTTGAGTACTTTAGTGAAGCAACAATTGTGTGGGCAGCCACTTATCCTATTTTCAGGGGCAGCTTAAAGATGGTCGCTCCGGTTGGAAATAGAAGCAGACCCGAGTTTTCCTCTGTGGTGATAAGCAAATTAATGGAGCTGCCATCTTGGTTTGAGGCTAGCTCTGACCTCCAGAAGTTGTCCTTGAAATTCAGCATGTTCTCATAGAGGTCCTTTAAGAGCCAGGAGTAGGTTCTGTTACTTAGTTCACAAGCACTCAATTTAACTTCTGTAACTATGCTGCAATAATCAGAGAAAATGGCAGATTAATATCAGTACATTGTACAATCAGACTTTAATCGCTCCTTGACAAATCCCTTCACGGGATTAGCCCAATGTTTGGTGACAGAAGAGTCTAGCACTGTCATATTGACATTAAAGTCTCACCCCAGGATGATATGTGGTGGATACTAGTGAGGGCTAATTTGTTCTTTATTAAGGCAGTGAGATTGTCCACCACTGGGCTGTAGTATATCAGTGTCAGGGGTTCTCCTTGTATGTTTATGAAAGCCTTTTATATCAGATTCAAATGTTGGGAACCAGCCCAGTCAGCCCTTGAAAAATGATTACTGTACCTCTGGGTGCTACAAACAAACACAAGAGTATAATGCCTGGTACCAATCTATTCTTCTCTTCCTATTTTAATCCCCTTTGTTGTCTTTTAGCATGGATGTTTTCTCAACCCTTTTGATGGCCCTCTACATATGGATGAATTAAACCTGTGTATGCTATTTTCCCAAACATTTCCCACTCCCATACTTTCCCAGTGTATCGTTTTTCTCTATTTTCTATCTCCCATCCCTAGTCCTCACTCTTCTTGATGAAAGAAACCTGAGGATGGATCTGATCATCATTCCATGACCATCCCATGTTTTCCTCACACTAGAATGCACCCTATGGCCTTCTGTTATGGAGAAAGACAATGGTATGCTTCACACTTACATCCCTAAATAAGGCCAATTGAAACTATTATTTCAATCCATCCTGTCTACCTGACCGCCAAGCCCTTCGCATTATCCAATAACTAAGCCAATGTGTTGTAAATGAAAGTTACCCTCTTGGTAAGCAGGATTCAGGTAGCCAGTTGTGACATTTGAAGAAAATACTTTCCAGTCTTCAAGTGGTTTCAAAGAGGTTTAATCTTCAATGAAAGATCCCATCCATACAGGTTACACCATACCAAGCTGTCTAGCTCCAACTGCTACTTCTTCTCCTATCACCTATATACATTCTATAACAGAGTAAGCAGGACAATAGATACAAGGAGTGATAGACAATACAAACCATAGAGAGGATACAGTAGAATTGAGGATAACAGGATACTACAGCATCTCTCTTCCTCAACAAAAGTATATGCAACAAAACATTTTTTAGACGATACATACTCCTTGAGATAAGATGGTTGTTTTACCAATCTTGAAGACTGGCATGAAGGCAACATTGTATGACAATCTTTTGATTGAGGATTGCACAAAGAAGAACATTTGTTTGTATTTAACTTGCTGAACTTCCTTCTAACAACCACCACACTATTAAGATTCCACACACAATGGTCTTCTGTTTTTACAGCATTGTTGAATACCTTGATGACTACCATCGGTTCAAAATATTTGGAGTTGGCACTACCCACAAAACCAGGATGCTTAACAACAACTACATCCCCTACATTCACATCCAACTTCTTGACAGATTTTCTTTTGTCAAAATGATTCTTTCTTAACAAGGCTTTTTGATTTTCTCTTAGAAGCACATGTTTTCCATTACACACACGTTCTTTCCCTTTATGAAAACAATAATTGTTCACCCAAAATGGCTCCAAATAAGTGTTAGGAACTCTACCATGAAATAGAAGAAATGGAGTCTTCCCTGTAGTGGAGTGAGGTGTCAATCTATATTCCTCTACCTTTTTAAGAGCTTCTTCTCTCCACCCAAGGGATAACGACTTAGCCAATGTAATGGTTTCCTTCAAAACTCTGTTAAGTCTCTCTACCATCCCATTTGCCTCGGGATGATAGAGAGAACAAGTTTTATGAATGAAACCACTGGATGACAAAAAATGTTCCATCTCTTTAGAAACTAATTGTATGCCATTGTCCGTTAAAATAGTCTTAGGAAATCCTTCTCTAGAAAATAGTTTTTTTAAACATTTAATAACAGTGACAGAATCCACATTAGAAAAGAAAAATACTTTTGGCCAGCGAGAATGCATATCTAGTATGACCAATAGGAATACCTGAGAACCATTGCTAAAAATAGGACCCAGAATATCCAATGCAATATCCTCCCAAGTATACTTAGGTCTTGTTCTCAATAACATGGGTTGCACTCTAGGTGATTTGGATTTGTTTAATTCCTTTTTAAAGAAATGTATCTATTTTTATTATTTTATTTGATGTGCCTTGTATGTATGAATTTTATCTGCACTTTTATGGTCCCTGACCGAAATAAAGTTATCAAAGATTTGGATTTGTCACTCAAATTACAAGGAACACATTCTCGTATTTCTTGCTCTACCAACATGTCCATTCCTGGCCACCAGTACGACAACCGTAATCTCTCTTTTGTTTTAGTAATTCCAGAGTGTTTGGCATGAGCTAAGTCTAACAAATCTTTCCTGAGACTCATTGGAGGAACTAACTTTGTACCACGAAATAGAATGTCTTTTTCAACAGATAGTTCATTTTTTACATACCAAAAAGGTCTGGTTCCTTCAGACCCCTTTTTGATGCTTGACCAATTTCCTAACAAAAGGGATATGACCTCCTTAAGGGTTGCATCAAGATCCATTTTGTTGCACCATTTCTCTTCAGTTATGTGAGCCGCATCTAGAGCACATACCCAGTCATACCCCAGATAAACATCATCTTCATCATGATTATCACTCGAAACTAATCGTGAAAAAATATCAGCTATTCTATTGTTAACTCCTGGAATATATTTGAGAGAAAAAGAATATTCTTGTAGACTTATGATCCATTTAGTTATGCGACTTGAAATAAAATCCAGACCTTTCTTTTCAAAGATCTCAATTAGAGGTTTAAGGTCAGTTCTTACTTCGAAATCTACAGCCCATAAAAATTTCTTACGTTTTTTAATTGCCCAAATAACTGCAAGGGATTCACGTTCAACAACAGAATACCTAGTCTCAGGAGCCTTTAGACTCCTAGAAATAAACATAATGGTTTTCATTCCTTGGGGACTGCCCCTAAACCCTTTTCACTTGCATCAGTAGTGAGGATTGACTTGAGTTTAGTATCAAAACTCTGCAAGAAAGAAGCATTACACAACTTCTCTTTGATACAAGAGAATTCTTTTTTCATAGATCTCTGACCATACAAAGCTAACACCCTTTTTTAACAAATTCCTCATATTGTTAGTCAACTCCGCAAAATCTCTAACAAATTTAGCATAATACTCTATCAACCCCAAAAAACTCATAAGTTCTTCCTTAGAGGAAGGAGAATGCATGTTTCGAATGGTGGACAACAAATCTTCTTTGGGTTTGACACCATTCCCAGTAATGTTGTGCCCAAGATAATTTATAGAATTTGATCGAAATTTGCACTTCTCAATTTTAATGGTGAGATTAGCTTCACACAACTTAGAGAGAACAGATCTGAGACACACATCATGTTCATTATTATTGTCACTGAAGATGAGTATGTCATCTTGATAGATACACACTCCAGGCAAACCTTTTAAAACTCTTTCTATTGCACGTTGGAAGACAGACGAAGCTGAGACCAAGCCGAATGGCATTCTTCTGAACCTAAAAGTACCAAACGGTGTGATAAATGCAGTCAGGTCCCTGCATGACTGTTCTAATTCAATCTGATGGTAGGCTGAGGTTAAGTCAAGCGTACTAAAAACTTTCGCACCCCCCAATAGAACAAGGAGTTGAGCAATATTAGGATGTGGATATCTGTCTGCAAACACATTTTTATTTAGCTGGCGCAAGTCTATGCATAAACGCAAATGTCCGTTGGCCTTGCGCGCAGCGACTACTGGAGCTAGCCACTCAGTTCCCTCAACCACTTCAAAAATACCACTATCCTTGAGTTTGATGATTTCTTTTTCCATATCACTCCTAACTGCTAAAGGAACATTCCTAACTTTACATGCAACAGGAACCGAATTATTTAAAAAAAAAACAAATTATGCTGGTATCCTTTCATGCAACCAAGACTTTTTTTTAACACATCTGGAAAATCACTCATCAAATTGTTAACAAATTTCTCATCCTCCACTATTTCCACAGCACATACTTTTTCTCTTAACAAAATAGGTGGATTAGAATTGGGATCAAGGTAACCCCCCAAATCACCTTGATGGATCCAACTAATAACACTATCTCCCTTCTTGGAGACGTAAATTTTCCCATAGACCATTCTGCCCTTATATTCAATCAATCCTATGAAATATCCATGAAGTTTAATTGGTTCACCCCCATAAGCCAATGTAGTTATATCTGCTTTAAGCAAGACAATTTTATGCTTTAACCTTTTAGTATAAAAATCACTTGAAATTATTGTAATTTTTGCTCCTGAATCGAATAAAACACGAGTCGTTTCACCATCAACCAAACTTTCATCAGTTGGACACAATTTTTTATCACAGCGATTTCCAACTTCTAAAATAATTTGACCACATTCAAAATCCTTGTGAATATCATCCAATTCTTCCTCCTCATAAACATCTACTCTCTTAATCTTCGAATCCAGCTTGCTCTTGCAAACAGATTCAAAGTGACCCTTCTTCTTACACCTTGAACATTTATGACCAAGAGCAGGACACCTTCTATCATTAGCAAGATGCCCTATTTTATCACATCTGTAACATTTGAAAGTTTTTGTCATGTCATATGAAGTATTACCCAACTTACTTTTGTCTACTTGAAACTTGTCTTTTGTTCTAAACTTAAGATTGTTATTCTTTTCTTTAACCACTTGTACCTTGACATCTTTTACTCTATCTTTTTTTATGACTGCAACACAGTTTAAAGAGTGTTCAATTTTATTAGCTCCTAGAATGACCTCATCCAGTGTAGGTTCATCCCGTAACCATAATTCCTCTCGCACTTTGTCCATGTTGCAACCCAACATGAACCGATCACGCACATGTTTATCTGTTAGGTTCTCAAATCTACACGACGATGCAAGTTTTCTTAAACTTGTTAAATAACTTTCTACAGTTTCACCATCATTTTGAACTCTCTTACCAAAGTGGTACCTCTCTAGGATTGTGCTTATTTTTGGAAGATAATGTTTATCTAACTTGGTAATACACACTTCGTGATCATTTAGGCCATCGGCTTCAGAGCTTGGCAAATCCGGGAGATGATCAAAAACATCTTACCCTTCAGAACCCAAGCAATGGAGCAAGAGAGATGTTTTCCTTTCAGCACTTAATGAAGCGCCGCAAACTCTTGCATACCTCTCAAAAACACTCTTCCATTTTTTCCATTTATTAGGAGGTTCACCTGGTTGAGAAAGAAAGAAAGGAGCTGCCGTAACATTCTGAATTGCACCAAACATACAAAATGGAATGCTTAAAAATGATATATGCAAAAATGCAAGAACATTTTTGTACAGTTATGTGACTCAAACTGGCAACAAAATAAATAAAGATGTGACATAAACAGTTGATATTACTATCAAATGATTAATATAAAAACAACATGCGCATCACTGAAGAAATAGTCATAAGTAAACGCCCTAAAATAACGTACCAATTAGCGTATAAATCGCTACTGTAAAATCATAGAAATCACATAAAGCAGAAAGGCAAGATACACTTCAATCATCGTGTGTATTGCTGTTGAAAATGTTGTTAAAATCACATAAATGGAGTAAAATGCACTGCAATAGACCTGTGTATAACTGTCACTCGTTGCTATGCAGCTGTAAGGGCAATTAAAATGATATCCAGCGTGTAAACGTAAAGACGCTTCAAATTAATTCTCAAACCTTTAAATAGAAGCTTCCAATCAGCGCGTGTATCGCTGTTGAAGATGTCGTTAAAATCTCATAAATGAGATGAAGAAAGCACACTGCGATCAATGTATAAATGGCTGTATAATCATTGCTAGGCAGTAGTAAGTGTAACAAAATAGCTTCCAACTTTTGACGTAATGACGTGGACCGTGATGACGATGGGATGCAATGTAGAGACGTGTAGAAAAGAAGCTGGCGATCGAAGATGGATTATACAGGTAAGACGACTCTCGCGCGTAACAATTGTTTAAAACATCAAGTTTATGATTTTCAAATGATGCAAACAGGTGCGCAAGAGTAAATGTTTAAAGAATGCAGCACTAAAGTTTAACGTATTTTCACCGGCCATTAAAATCACACCTTTCCTGGAGCGCAATCTTTCAAAATTTAAGTCCAGAGTTGGGAACAGTACTTTTCTCACGTTCTTATTAAAACAGAGATAAGATGGCTTTAGCGCTTCAAAATAATAACGACCATTAAGGCTTTAGCACTTCAAAAACGTAATACAAATCTTTCCAACAATGTTTTACTACGATGTCTTACTTCAGATCCAAATACAAATTAGCAGAACAACAAGACGGTCTCAGAAGAGATTTCTTTAAACAAATACACCAGATTCCTGAAAGAGATCAAGGGTGAGCCCACATCGACTAGAACTTAAACTAAGCTCATGGGTGGCGAAAGACTCCCAACCCCATATTCAAGCACGAAAATTCAGAATTAAATTGAAAATGTTGTACTCTTCTTAACAGGAACTTCAGATGTATAAATTTAATTTATTCCTCTATATACATATAGAAAAGAGTGAGCCCACATCGAATAAATCCTTTCTATTCATTTTGGGAATGTGGCGAAATGCTCCCAAAGCTTAAATCAATAGTATAATAACAGAGGAAAATGATGAAATCTCTTTCTCACCAAAAAGTGAAAATTCCTTGGTGTCAGGGTGTTAGAATCCTTGCTGTTGAGATCTTCTTGAAGACTGCCGACTACGCCAGTGTGACATTTGAAGAAAATACTTTGCAGTCTTCAAGGGGTTTAAAAGAGGTTTAATCTTCAATGAAAGATCCCATCCATACAGGTTACACCATACCAAGCTGTCTAGCTCCAACTGCTACTTCTTCTCCTATCACCTATATACATTTTGTTAACAGAGTAAGCAGGACAATAGATACAGGGAGTGATAGACAATACAAACCATAGAGAGGATACAGTAGAATTGAGGATAACAGGATACTACACCAGTTTAGGTAGATAATAAATTGTAGGTTTATTGAAGAGGATTACCAGTTAATTACAGGTTACAAGTCACTTAAGGGAAACCCCACCAGGAGCAACATCCTCCCTGCTCAACCCACTCTATCTGTCAATAAGCCTCCAGTCATCCACCAGCATTCCAAGGCATTACACACTCTGGCTAACCATAGCAAGGAACCATGAAGACATGCACATAATACATCTAAAGCACAGCAGATTATAACACAATTATTTAGATTTTGGTGGATGATTTACCACCCGTCACAAATATGACAGGTTTATGGATATCTTGTTTGTCTTATAACAAGATTCATAGAATATAATGCACTTGTAACAAGGTTGACAGAATAACTGTCACGTTTGTGATGGAATAACTCTAAACCAGGTTCAAAGCACCTAACTTTTCATTCCTATCTTCATTCCTATCAACGTTTAAAAATAATTTTCATTATTCAGTCTTGTAAGAAGTCTGAAATCTGAGCCAGGCATTTATTCTATTTCCTTGAAAATATAAAATGTCCCCGTCCATAAAACATTCTGGTCCACAACAGCAAGCATCATAGTGTGGCGCACACTTCTTGAATCCATCACCAGTGATCTCATCTCTTTCTGACGTTTGACAGTATTAAAGGTCAAATTTAAGTGTGGTGCTGATACATCTTTTTTGTCTGTCCTGAGCAAGAATCTTCTCCTTGATAAGGTAGCCCTAAATGTACACAATGAAAGTAATTGGAGCTCCACCTTCCTCAGAAACTGAAAATGGTACTCAATGAGCCTAGATGACAGTTGGCTATTTTGGTAAAGTCCATATTTCATCTCTCAGGGCAATTTTTTGTAACATTACACCAATCAACTTAGTGTTCACCTCTTTGCTTTCTGTTGTTTCAGCAGTTACATTTGGAACAACTACAATTCGAATGTTGGCTCATCACGAACAATATTCTAAAACCTCATACTTCTTTTCTAAACTTTACATTCTTCCTTATGTTCACATAGGTGTGGAGTATAGAGTGGCTTCCAGTTTGGACATGTGTTTGTCCATTGCCACATTAACTCCTGTTAAGGACTGTAGGAAACTGGGTTGCTGGTTGAGGGGTGTGAAACCTTACTCAAACTGTAACTGCAATCTCTGTCCAGGTGAAACACAAGCAAACTACAAATTAACCTTTGCTTAACCGCCTGGTAGATTGGCACAAAGCAGTCAGGCTTAACATAGAGGCAAAGTGTAAAGAAATTATCCAGCACTTCCGACAATAATAAAGTGAAAACAGAAAAAAATTAATTGCCACATCTCAAAATTCTGATCAGTAGAATCGGAGATATGCAATTTCAAAGTTTTAAGTAAAAATAGTGCCTAGAAGCACAAATCGTCATGCCAGACTGGGACAAAGTCACATGTTCAGGGTGACCGCGATGGAGCACGGGCCAGATACACAGACCAAGTTAGGCCCGCTCAACAAAGTACCTTAAATCTCAGTTGTGAAGTGTTGCGAGATCCCACGTCGAGGATTTGTTGTGCAGTGGCGGTTTCGATAAAGCTGCGGGGCAGTGATGTGGAATCCTATGTCATTATCAAGGATGCCATTGACATGGGGCTTGCATCCCGCTGCGGCAGCTCCTAGGAAGCTGTGAGGCTGCGATGAGAAGTCCTGCGTCATAGTCATGGATGCTGTAAATGAGGGGCCAGCGATACATAAGCCTGCGTCGAGGGTGCATCACACAGCGGCTGTACCGAGCAGGCTGCTATGCGTGGTCCTCTGTCTGTGATGCATCACGCAAAGTTGGTTCTGCCCACAGACCACAACTGAGTTGGCAGAGCACCTTCAGGCTAACTTCCAAGAGTCCAGGACTTGGGTAGCACCATTTGGAGGGATAGGACCCACAGCAGGTGTGGTCCAGGTGCTGGCAGCGTAGCAGTCCTTCTTGCAGAGTAACACAGCAGTCCTTCTGATTCCTCCACAGGTCCAGAGGTGTACTGAAGATTTGGGTCTGAGGGTCAACTATTTATACCTGGTGCTAGCTATGAAGTAGGAGAAGGATCTGGAGGTTTCTACGCCCCTCCCTCGAGGTGTCTGGAATTTCCTGCCCCCAGCATGTCTGGGGGCACAAAGGACAAGTGTGTAAGTGTGCTCAGATGGAGGCTTAGTGATGTGCAAGTGCGGTAGGTGGTATCAAGTCAAGTCAAAATATCTTTATTCAGCATATATTGATATAAAAGTATAAAAACATAAATAAACAATGCAATAAAAACAATCTATTTGATTCTTTCCAGTTACAGCATTGAAACATGATCATTAGCTTAAAGAAATAAAAATAATTGAAGTATGGGAATCCTGCAAGGAACACGATTTAATGTGAGTTAGAGGGTTATCTGTTCATATTGGTTTCTGAATTGTAACACATAAGAACCTTCATGACAGCATGACATATATCTATCGAAGAAAGCCACTGTAGAAACTCCATAGCAGGCACATAAGCAATGCTTATCTCAAAAGCGATGAAAATCCTAGCGCTAACTGCCAAACGTGAGATTATCGCTGGAAATCCAGCGATAATCTCACAAAGTTTGGCGTTAGCTTGATGATAGGGCAAGGCAAACTTAGCCATGATATCCACCTTCCATAGGATATCATGGCTAAGTCAGTCCTGAAGCAGGCGTAAGGAAATTAGCGATAACATGGGTTATCGCTACTTTTCTTGCCGCTATGCTTCATAGCGTGGGGCTTGATGATAGCTTAGCGACATTTCTCCTGTCATGTCAGGGCAGAAACGCCCACTTTGCATCTCATTAGAGATGCAAAGCTGGGCGTTCAGTATTCAGGCGCTAATGCAAGGTTTCACACGATAGCGTGACCTTGCTGATTAGGCGATAAAATTATCGCCGCTTTTCACCCGAAAACGGACGCAAAAGCGGCAATAATTTTTTATCGCCTCGTTGCTGATATGCCCCTGAGTTTGGGGTTTTGGACCGTGACAATAAAAACCTACTTCACCACGGTCTTCAAATTCAGCACATTGCATAGTCTTTTATATGTGCAAAACTCTGCATAGAGAAATTTCACATTATCCTTTGCATCACCCTTAATCTGTGAGGGTTGTGGAAACATTTCAGGGAGGCCTAATTTGCCAAAACATGCTTTCATATTAGCCAACCACGGTATGTTATTCACATTTTGCAGACATAAACAATCTAAAATGCACTCTCTCTCCAGATATGCTTCAGGGTTCAGCCAACATTAGAACCATAGTAGAAGTGGGGCAATATTTAGCTGGTCCTCTATAAAGATTAGCCCAACTCTTGGCAAATAAAATTTATGGTACTTTTCGGAACTGCTAATAACCAGCGTGCAAAACCATTCTTAATGCGCTACAGTGCGTCAGCCTAAACAGCAGCCAAAATATATGTTGTCTTAAACAATGTCATCATATCTAGCAAAGGCTTGTAATTTAAAATCCCTGAGAAACGAAAGATAGCTTCCATATTTTTCCCATTTGTTGGAATTTCATTAAAATGTGGGCTTTCCATCTTTAGTTATACCCAAATAGATACAAAAAATATTTTGCCTTTTAAGTATAGTCCCCCCATTCTAAGGGGCTTAGTGTTTGTAAGGCCACATGTCATGATATAATATTTTGACTGATTTATTTTTAAATCCAGCCCCTCCGTATACTCTGTAAAGTGCTCCGATAATATCTGTAAGCTGTTAGATGTGCGGGAGATCAAAAACGCATCATCTGCGTACAGAATTATAGGGAGTGACTGCTATTCCATCTTTGGTACATCCACCCCGCTTTTAAAAGGTGTTCAGTTATGCCATTTCTATATAAACCAGGAAGAAGAATAGGGCTAAAATGCAACTGTCTTACCCCTCTGTGGGATTCTACTTGCAAAGTTAGTTCCCCCTGCAGCCCATAATGTACAGCGATCTTTAAATCGTAGTGCAAACGTTTTAACAGGGAAGCGAGATCTAATTAAAACCCTAACTTCTGCATTATTACCTTAAGTGTTGCCCTATTGACTAGTTCAAATGCACTTGAAAGATCTATAAGGGCCATGTGGACAGCCCCCCCACCTTTTACCTTTACATATTTGCTAACGATACGATGAAGATTTAGGGTTTTCTCTATAGTGCCAATTCCTGGTCTAAACCTGAACTACACAGGGGTTAAAATCTTATTCTCCTCAGCCCAGGTTTTTAAAGCAGCCAGGATTACCCGTAGAGGGTTTTAGCAGTAACATCAATTAAGGAGATTGGCCTATTACAGGTTGGGGTAGTTTGTCTCCTTGTCACCATCCACCGCACATCTCAGGACATTAGTTAAAACTGGTCCCCACAAATCAATATCTAGTTTGAAGAGGTCCACTGGCACCCCGTCAGGGCTGAGGGCTTTTCCTGGTGCTGAGAGGTTCAATGCCCTGACTACTTCATCCAGTGCTACAGGCATGGATAGAGGCACTGAGGGTACATCTGAAAAGGGTGCCCCAGAGCAGTCATCCATGCGGAACTTGTCTACCCCACTCTGTTGAAAAATTCTAGAGAAGTGAATTATCCACTCAACTTCGGGGATCAGGGCTTCCACTTTGGGAGTGTCAGGCTCAGAGAAGAAATGGTGATTTATGACCTCCCAAAATTTTGTGCTGTTCCTTTAGGCAGCCGTGACTGATAAGTCTTCCCAGGCTTTTATCCTTAGCTCCCTTTTTCTTGCCTCTACTATTTCCTTCTATTCACATCTTATTCATATACCATATTCATTTTAATGTGGGCTTTAAATGTTTATGGGAGGTCGAATATGCAGCATTGAACCAGCGATGTAAATGGAACCCTCTGGTGGTTTATCGGCCCTCAAACCTTCTCTGATTGCTCCACGTAATTTGTTGAATCCCTCTTAATACTGTCAGACTGGAAGAGTCCAATGCCAAGCAAGCTTGTATAGATTCCGTATTCTACCAAACTATTTTATGAGTAAAGTTCATGGGGTCAGTGTGTTCCCATCTCATCTTAATGCCTTTACTCTTATTAAACACCTGTTTGTGCCCTATAAAGGATGAAATAATCCTAGTGTTTAAATCAAGGGTAATGGTACCTGAGGCAAATGGGGATAGTTTTATGATCTAAAACCAGAGGGCCAACACCCGTCGAGATAATCATAAAATCTGTAGTGCTCCCCATGCCCCGTCCGGTAAACGCAGGGATATTTTCACAGTGGTAACCCCCTTGGTTCACAAACATTTGTTAATCTAACTTAAACATGAGTGTGTTTATGGCATTGCCCAGCAAATTGTGCTTAAAGCCACCCTGTTCAAACCATCATCCTCCCGTGGCAAGTCGCATAGCTGGCTATCTCCCAGGGAACAGAGTGTATGTAGTATTAAAATCCCCTATCCAATGCCACAATTACTTTCTTATTCAGATGCAAATAGAAGCTGTCTAGGAATTCTTCAAGATACTCAATTGCTTTAGACACCTCAAGGTCAAAAATATGATTATAAAAATTGATCAACAGAATATCCCATTCGCCCCTTAGAGATATTTGTAATACTAGAAACTGCAAAGATGACCATTAAAGAACAACATTGACTATATCAATTTTTACTGAGACAAAAGTAGCGAGCCTACCGCGTGGTCTGCCTGCAGAAGAAGCCGGAGCTGTTTGGAACAGAGTGTGAAACAATTAATGTGACAAGAATTTGTCATCCAGGTCTCTTGCGCACAAATAAGATCAAGAGAAGACATAAAATGTAACCAATCCGGGTTATCTAGCTTGCGATGAGCACCTGCAATAGTCCACAGGGCCATGTTCAGCCATTTTTGTTGATCTTTACTAGCTGTGGGTGGACATTTTGGGTTCCAATACCTTGGGGGCCATTGACCAGAACAGGTAGCTCTGGCGCCAGAAGAGTCCCTCAGTGACTCGAATGAGGCGCTGGATTGCTGTCCTCTAGATCCACTCTGTCCAAAGTACCTGGCTTAGGAGAGGAGGTCACACAAAGCAGGGGCCATTCTAAAGCACCAGGTCGTCTCTGTGATCGAAAAAACTAGTAGATTAAAAGCTCTCACCTAAGGAAAGTCAATCATTTTGATCCAACGAAGCAAGAGCCCTGAATCTTTTACCCACCAGCACCAAAAGATCTGAGCAGTACTTGTTTCCCTCATTAAAGCAGGACTGGGTGGGTTTACCCTTCTAAAAGACGAATATAAATGTCAGTAGAAGAAAACACGGGGACAGGATTTTAATGGGGCTTAATTTTGCCATCACTGCTCTGGCCAATGCCAGGATTTCTCCCGCTGTCCTGGGATTTCTAAAATGTATAATGACAGAGTCTCCTTGAAATTGCCTTTCTAGCTAACCGATAGCCCGTGCACAGAGCACAAAAATTACATCATTAAACAAATCCCTCTGGTCACCGATGTTGTGGCTCAGCCAGTGAACCACTTTTTTTGCCAGAGCACGAGTTGACTCAGCTGCACCGTTGATAAAGGGGGGACGTTTGCCAGGACAACCACATATGTACTGGCTTCTGGATGAATATGGATCACTGTTGGCAGGGCTGCTCTAGCCTCTGGAGCAGTATGATTTACCATCAGTTTTATCAGTGAAGGCTGCAGCCTACTTCCCATACTTGTGGATTTGGCAGTTGATCCTGTGCCACTATTACCACTCTGTGTACTATCCCCGACTCCTTCTTTCACATGTGTAGGGATAGTTGGTGAATGGACATTAACTGCAGGAGCTTTCTTCTTTACACCTCTTGATGTTTGCGCAGGAGGAGAGTTTGAAGCCTCTTTATTAAGTGTGGTGAGAGCTTTTAAACCAGCCTCAGTGGCTGTAAGAAGTTGGACTTGAGGACGTAACCTCAAGTCCAGCAGATCACTGTGAAACCCTCTAAGATTTGCCATAGAGCCTCACTTGGAGAAGATGGTGACCAGTGTGCTGCCTTAAAGCCTGCTTGACCTACTCAACTTGCTCATTTCAGGTTTTTATAGTTGTGTCCTGCACTTTGTTGCTGGTTCACACTCCAATGATGGGATATTAGATTCGGCTCTCAAAGTCTCGGCTGGCCCACCCCCACTGTCCGCACTTTCCCCAACATCAGCTGCCTCCTCCAACCTTCCTCAGATGCCACCACAAGAAGTTGAGATTTGGACTGACCAGACAGGGGCATAGTAATGGGGAGTTTGTTTGTGAAGATGACCTAGATAGAGTAGGAGGTAAAGTCCAGGCAAGATCCTCTGCTTTTAAAGAAAGCATCCTTTCTGCCAGCTTTATTTCGTTAGCTATTACATCTACCGCCCAAAGAAAATATTGTCAATCATTGAATGTGGTTGTACCTGGGAGCAAGCGGTTACTGTACTGCCGGTTTTTCTTTTCCTCATTTCCACAAACAGCTCATGGACTGGGAGAAAAAAGAGCAGACAGTACCTATTCTTCAACTTCTTGGTAGACAGAAGGCGCAAAGGAGTCCCCAAGGAAACCACAAGCCACATGAAAGAGGAAGCACTCAGCCCAGCTTCAGTCGGGCTATGATGGGCTAAGAAAGGCCTGGCTTGGCCTGGTCTTTGCCCAGGCACAAGCCTGGGAGCATCCCCTGCTATAGGAGTTCATTTGCGCTTTAAGCACGTCCATCACCCTCGGCCCCTACCTACCTTGTGTTGTTCTGGGGGATCTAGTCCCACCCCAGACAGCAAGGAAAACAAAAGTTCAGGATGGCAGGAGCAGCATTTAAAACAACCTGCGCTGCGGGACTTCACTTGAACTTTTAAGCGTGTCCGTCACCTCTAGTCTTTGCCTTCTTCATGCTGTTCTGGAGGATGAAGTCCCACCCAAGACAGTAGGGAAAACAAACGTTAAGGATGGCAGGAGCAGCGTTAGCCCATTCTGCAAATACTTATTTCACTGTCTGGTCAAAGACCAACTGCCAGCTCATGTCATGCGACCCAGGATACAGACTGTAGGTATCTAATGGTTAGGACAAGAAAATGGCAACTTTTTAAAAGTGGCGTTTTTAGAATTGTGACTTAAAATCTGAGTTTATCATTACAGAGCGTTTTTGTAAATGACAATTCTTTAGACACCAAACTCAACATTTCTGCTTGCTCCCAATCGAAAGTTTGCACTTATTAAATGTAAGAAGGTAACCCAATGTTATTATATGGGAGAGGTAGGCCTTGCGGTAATGGAAAACAAATGTAAGAGTTTTTAACTACCAGGACATGTAAAACTTAAAACGTTTTAAATACACTGCACCCTGCCCTATGGGCTGTTTAGGGCCTACCCTATGGGTGACTTATATGTATTAAAAAGGAAAGTATAGGCCTGGCACACAAAGACTGTAGTGGTAGCCTGAGACAAGTTTAAAAGACGACTTAAATGGGATGATCAGTGCTGCAGTCCCACTAGTGCATTTATTTACAGGCCCTTGGTACATGCATTGTCACGTCACTAGGGACTTACAAGTAAATTACATTTTCTAGTTGAGTGTAAGCCAACTTTACCATGTTTTTAAAGGCAAGAGCACAGCATGTTAGCACTGGTTAGCAGTGGTAAAGTGCACAGAATCCTTAAAGCCAACAAAAACAGGTTCAGTAAAAAGGAGGGTGAAGGCATAAAGCTTGGGGATAACCATCCAAAACGGGACAAGTCCAACAAGGACCTAATCTTTCCTTATAGCTCCTTTACTTTCTCATTTCAGCATTCGAGGTTAGCCATTTGTATTGCTCAAGTGATTTTAATGTATTTCACTTCTTGAAATATAGATTGTAAAAGTTATTCAGAAGAATTTTCAGGTTACCAAACTAGGATCTGCACCACCAAGATGGTAAAAGTACTTGGACTCTCAGGCATCACCAGTCAAAAATCAATCTTACTGACACGAACACTCAGCATTGAATAACTGTGGTGTCCTCCAGCCATGCCACTAATCCAACTTGTCTGCCAGGTGCAAGACAGCAGGACAATAATGAAAGTACATCTCAATCATTTAAAAACCCAATTTGGAATTCAAGAAGAAGAGCTAACATGCCTGGTGAAAAGAGAAGTAAAGGTCAAAGGAGGGTACATCCACGACTATGATAAAAATAAGAACCCCAAATCCTTTGAACCTGACTGAAAAAAGAGGGTATCTCCTGAACTGGCTTCGTCACTGATGGGTCTACCTCTATAGCCTCAAAGGGCCTGCCTGGGTATAGAGAGACAGGGCACAGAATGATCCCACTACCTTAAGAATGCAAAAGAGATTCTCTCAGGGGCAAGAACTCGAGAAGTCACCAGGATGGAGGAAGACAATGATGTAACTAGATTACACAACATATGTGCTTAATCAGAACTCAAGATACAGTCTTCTACATCACCCTACTGATTCCTTTGCTACAAGTGAGCTAGAACAGTCCACGGATGAATTAGACATATCTTCCCTACCGGAAACTCAGAGAGCTATGATAATGCTCAAAGGGTTAATGGTAGCCTCAATTAAAAAATGGAAACAGAAACACTCATCCTGGCCCAAGCCCCAGACCAATTTGAAGTTTTCTATCCTATTGATATACATAATTAAATACATTAGATATGCATTATCCTTGTGCTATGGCTCTGACTGGACATTAATATTTATTGTTAGTGATTACTGTGTCTTACTGAATCTGAGTTCCAAATCTATTCCATCAAATTGAGAAAGGCTTCACTGCTTAACCTAGTTATCACTGGAAAATACAGAAAAGATTATGCAAAATGTACCAATTCTGTGGGTGAAGTTGTGTGAAGTTTTTTAAACTTTGTCAGGTTACAAAATTTGTGGGCTTCACGCAAAATTGCCGGTGGCAAATATTTACCACATTTATGTTTTGGGGAGAATTATGTGTCTAAAACAGGTTTGCATTTTTGTCCCCACAGAATCTAATTTTAGTGGGTTTTATTACACAACATATATTTTTATTTGTATTGAAACAATTTCCTGAAGTTTCAAAGTAAAGACCTGAAGTGGAAGTAGGCAATGTGCGACAACTTTACTGACCTGTAATTAAGAATACTGAAACTGTTATTGACAAAACAAAACCACGATACAGTAGTTTGAAATGCCCTGGGACACCACTGGTAACCAATAGTGCCCACCAACCATCACACTTACTGCTCTTTAACCAATATCTGCTACAAAATCCAATTTCACCACCATTTAGTTGGATTAAAAAAATAATATAAACACCAGTTGAATTAACTTTGTAGCTCATTGTAGGCGAAAGACACATAAAGTAGTATTTTAATTGTAATGTAACTTTTCCTATAGAGACACCACAGAATGTGCCAATCATATTCTTTTACATTTCACATTTAAACTCAGGGCACCCTGCTTTGTGAGCTGCAAGGCCTACATAAGTGTGACTTACTTAGGAGGTCATTACGATTTCGGTGAAATCACTTCAGCCCGACACCCCATCAGTTATGGGACCGACCGTCACCAGGTTGGCGGTCTCGACTACCTCATAAGGATGCGACCAAACACTGTTCCGTCGCATTCCTACATTTTACTATGGCAGCATGCATTCCGGCAGTAATGCATGCTCCCAACCTGAAATGGGAGGTGCTGTACATCCCTGCTTTCAGACATGGTTTCCATGTCGGACATACTGGCATGGAAAACATGTCAGAAATCGTCATCATAATCTGAAAGGTGGAAAGGCCCGTCCTTGAGATAACAGGCTGCATTCCGACTGGCGGATGGGCGCCTATCGGAAGCTAGCCGGAAGACCAGCCTGTTTCCTTTCCAGCCACCTCCATTGTAATGAGAGGGTCGGAAAGGAAACTGAATGGCTCATTGCGATACGGCTGTAAAGGGTCCGACCGCAGGTCAGAGCCTTTACAGCCGCATCATAATCGGCCACTTAATGTTTAAAAATAGGATTCCCTTCTATCAAAAGGAATTATTTTAACAGGTCTTCCTGCAGGCTTAAAACCGTTAGCTGTCAGGCTAGGCATGTAGGCCTGAAACCATGTTTTCCTTGCCAGCCCAGTGGATGGCACAATATGTGCTTCAGTCCACAGCCCAACATCTCAGAGAAACACTGTGGTACTTGTGATACAGTCGAAAGGGAGTGTAGTGAAAGGTAACCTACAGGCCACAGCTGTATTTTCTTCACCATATACAAGAGCCTTAATGAAAATTTAAATATGCCAGCTGGAGAGTACCCAATGTTATCTTGTTTTGTGTCAGAGCACGTGCACGGGGGACTAGATAGCAGTGGCTAGAGCAAAGAGTTACAAAAAACAACTTCAGTCCACAAATAAAGTGGGCATGCCCAAACCAAAGAAGGACTGTTTTATAAACTAAGTTCATTCACATTGCATTTTTTGGTAATGTGAATTTATGTGCACATCTCCACAAAGATATACGGTAGGGGTAGTACTTCTATATGAAGTATTGAAAATGTGTATAGTCAATGCTCCTACACTTGGTTTTGTTTTTTGAGGTGATTTTAAATGCAATTCTTTTTAGATATTTACAGTTTTTCACTAGGACAGCTTGAGGCAAAACCTACAACAATCATTTTGTCTTCATATTACTGGCTGTAGGAAGTAAATCAAATATTCTGGACCACACTGTTGGCAGAGTTCATACAGGTCAAACAAGCTAACACTTCTTCAGCAGGAACTGATAGTTGAGCAATCCATAGTTTCTTTATAAGGTAACCAGGTACACCCTGGCAATCAGGAGGCTACAGTCAGAGCCAACAAGGAGGCCACCCAACAGGTCACCTGCGGAAAATTACCAAGTGCCACCAACCCTATAACGAGCACACTGATCAAAAATGCAGGAAGGCAATGCAAACTCCTGACTGCGTGCAAGCTTCAGGTAACCCTCAGGTCAAGCAGACGCTTGAAGTGCAGACGGGCTAAAGGACTGCAATACTTGGATAAATATGTAGACGATTAGGAGATTAACGCTTTTAGACTTGTCATGATACATAATGTTTACATTTCCAATTCAAAGACTATTTTCAGTGTGAGCACACAGTAGGAGCCTTACACTGGGAATACATTTGCAGTGATTATATCATTCTATGCAGTGCTTTTGTAATTTATAATGTTACCAGCTCAGTCGTTTTAGCTTCCGAGCCAGAGGCTCGATTCATGCATAGCATTTACATTTGTTTGCATCACTTTGGGAAATGCGTGCATATCCTCAATTCATTTAGCAAGTCATCAGAAATTGTCAGCCACGCTGATTAAACTATTCAAAGGTGTGTTGAATAGATTTGTATTGCAAATAAGCAAGCAAGAAAAAAAGGTTTCAAAGCCAAAATGGCAACTCATTTGAATTACCCAGATGGCATGTTTAAATAGCAGAATCATTAACCTTGAGTGATGTGAATAGGGAGGTTTGGCAAATAACAAACATCTAATTATAGGAGAGACAAATGTTATTGACCTAGAGGTGCAGAGGATTTCCAGGTATAACTTGTAAATACACTCAGAGGAAAGGTTTAACTTGGGTTTTGCACCACCTCGGTGGTACTCACAAGGATGCAGCTTGTCTTGCACTAGACTCGTAAGAAACCCCTGCACTTCAGCAATGAGACCCTCGAGCCATCTTCTAATGCAGGAGAAGCAATTCTGCGTCAGAACAGGTGGAAGGGCCATTGAATCATTCCTGTGTATGTGCGTTGAGATGGTTTCTTAGTACTAAGCAACCGAAGAGCCAGCACCTTCCTTGTTACACCTGTCACGCCCTGTCTCATCTCCATTTCAGGAAGAAAGTGAAGACATATCTAAAGAAGAAGCACCTTGTTACGTCGAAACATCTTCTGAAACTTTCTCTAAGGCGCACTCCCCTGCCCCCTTCTCCTATTCCTGACTGCCCATTCCCTCCTATATCTACTTGCCCTATAGCTGTCACCCATCTGGGTCCAGGCAGGGGCTAAGCTTCCATTGGTGCAGCTGGCACAGTGGCACCGGGACCTAAAGGCACGAGGGGACCCATCCGGGTCCAGGCATGGGCTAAGCTTCCATTGGTGCAGCAGGCACAGTGGCACCGGGACCTAAAGGCACGAGGGGACCCATCTGGGTCCAGGCAGGGGCTAAGCTTCCATTGGTGCAGCAGGCACAGTGGCACCGGGACCTAAAGGCTCGAGGGACCCATCTGGGTCCAGGCAGGGGCTAAGCCTCCATTGGTGCAGCAGGCACAGTGGCACCGGGACCTAAAGGCTCGAGGGACCCATCTGGGTCCAAGCAGGGGCTAAGCTTCCATTGGTGCAGCAGGCACAGTGGCACCGGGACCTAAAGGCTGGAGGGGGCTCATCCGGGTCCAGGCAGGGGCTAAGCTTCCATTGGTGCAGCAGGCACAGTGGCACCGGGACCTAAAGGCACGAGGGGACCCATCCGGGTCCAGGCAGGGGCTGAGCTTCCATTGGTGCAGCAGGCACAGTGGAACCGGGACCTAAATGCTCGAGGGACCCATCTGGGTCCAGGCAGGGGCTAAGCTTCCATTGGTGCAGCAGGCACAGTGGTACCGGGACCTAAAGGCACGAGGGGACCCATCCGGGTCCAGGCAGGGGCTAAGCTTCCATTGGTGCAGCAGGCACAGTGGCACCGGGACCTAAAGGCTGGAAGGGGCTCATCCGGGTCCAGGCAGGGGCTAAGCTTCCATTGGTGCAGCAGGCACAGTGGCACCGGGACCTAAAGGCTCGAGGGGACCCATCTGGGTCCAGGCAGGGTCTAAGCTTCCATTGGTGCTGCAGGCACAGTGGCACCGGGACCTAAAGGCTCGAGGGACCCATCTGGGTCCAGGCATGGGCTAAGCTTCCATTGGTGCAGCAGGCACAGTGGCACCGGGACCTAAAGGCTCGAGGGGCTTCATCCGGGTCCAGGGAGGGGCTAAGCTTCCATTGGTGCAGCAGGCACAGTGGCACCGGGACCTAAAGGCTCGAGGGACCCATCTGGGTCCAGGCAGGGGCTAAGCTTCCATTGGTGCAGCAGGCACAGTGGCACCGGGACCTAAAGGCTCGAGGGGCTTCATCCGGGTCCAGGGAGGGGCTAAGCTTCCATTGGTGCAGCAGGCACAGTGGCACCGGGACCTAAAGGCACGAGGGGACCCATCCGGGTCCAGTCAGGGGCTAAGCTTCCATTGGTGCAGCAGGCACAGTGGCACTGGCACCTAAAGGCACGAGGGGACCCATCCGGGTCCAGTCAGGGGCTAAGCTTCCATTGGTGCAGCAGGCACAGTGGCACTGGGACCTAAAGGCTTGAGAGACCCATCTGGGTCCAGGCAGGGGTTAAGCTTCCGTGGTGCAGCAGGCACAGTGGCACCGGGAACTAAAGGCTCGAGGGGACCCATCTGGTTCCAGGCAGGGGCTAAGCTTCCATTGGTGCAGCAGGCACAGTGGCACCGGAACCTAAAGGCTTGAGGGGACCCATCCGGGTCCAGGCATGGGCTAAGCTTCCATTGGTGCAGCAGGCACGGTGGCACCGGGACCTAAAGGCTCGAGGGGACCCATCCGGGTCCAGGCATGGGCTAAGCTTCCATTGGTGCAGCAGGCACAGTGGCACCGGGACCTAAAGGCTCGAGGGGCTTCATCCGGGTCCAGGGAGGGGCTAAGCTTCCATTGGTGCAGCAGGCACAGTGGCACCGGGACCTAAAGGCTCGAGGGACCCATCTGGGTCCAGGCAGGGGCTAAGCTTCCATTGGTGCAGCAGGCACAGTGGCACCGGGACCTAAAGGCTCGAGGGGCTTCATCCGAGTCCAGGGAGGGGCTAAGCTTCCATTGGTGCAGCAGGCACGGTGGCACCGGGACCTAAAGGCTCGAGGGACCCATCTGGGTCCAGGCAGGGGCTAAGCTTCCATTGGTGCTGCAGGCACAGTGGCACCGGGACCTAAAGGCTCGAGGGGCTTCATCCGGGTCCAGGGAGGGGCTAAGCTTCCATTGGTGCAGCAGGCACAGTGGCACCGGGACCTAAAGGCACGAGGGGACCCATCCGGGTCCAGTCAGGGGCTAAGCTTCCATTGGTGCAGCAGGCACAGTGGCACTGGCACCTAAAGGCACGAGGGGACCCATCCGGGTCCAGGCAGGGGCTAAGCCTCCATTGGTGCAGCAGGCACGGTGGCACCGGAACCTAAAGGCTCGAGGGGCCTCATCCGGGTCCAGGCATGGGCTAAGCTTCCATTGGTGCAGCAGGCACAGTGGCACCGGAACCTAAAGGCTCGAGGGGGCTCATCCGGGTCCAGGCAGGGGCTAAGCTTCCATTGGTGCAGCAGGCACAGTGGCACTGGGTCCTAAATGCTCGAGGGGACCCATCTGGGTCCAGGCAGGGGCTAAGCTTCCATTGGTGCAGCAGGCACAGTGGTACCGGGACCTAAAGGCTTGAGAGACCCATCTGGGTCCAGGCAGGGGTTAAGCTTCCTTGGTGCAGCAGGCACAGTGGCACCGGGAACTAAAGGCTCGAGGGGACCCATCTGGTTCCAGGCAGGGGCTAAGCTTCCATTGGTGCAGCAGGCACAGTGGCACCGGGACCTAAAGGCTTGAGGGGCCCATCTGGTTCCAGGCAGGGGCTAAGCTTCCATTGGTGCAGCAGGCACAGTGGCACTGGGACCTAAAGGCTTGAGGGGCCCGCCAAATCTTGATTCTTGCTGTATTTTACAATTCAAACAGCATCCAGAGGGGCCATTTCCTTTTCCATTCACTAGGCCCCATGACGCTGGCTGCGCCACTGGGTTCATCGAGCACTTCTTACCCATGCTCCCCTCTTTCCTCGCCTGCTGTGGATGCCCCATCTCTCTCTTGTGCATTGCTCTGTATCTTAGTAGCTGGGTTCTGATGCACGCCACATACATATCTACAAACACACATACACTCGGCTCTGGTGTAAGGAATCCAGCAGTGTTTAAAGCATGAACTCCACCACCCTGTAAAGCAAAAATTGAGGAATGACTATTTGAAATATAATGGATTCCAATGTGTTCTTTTCTCACCAGCGGCCATGGCAAGGGAGAAACCAGCATTCAGATTTCATATATATCAGGCACGATATATTTTCTTAACATTTGGAGGGGTTTGCGAATGCAATGCCAAGGTAAGCAAAGCCCCAGAAATGCCAGCTATGCTGACAGGGTTTTACAGAATGTGGACTTCAGATGCCAGTGCTGTGTCACTTGGGAACCATGCCATGCTGTATTACACAGAAAGTCTTGGATACAGGCCCACATGTTGGCCTTCAAATAAACAAACATAAGAAATATGGCACCACAAACATGGCTTTTTGTGTACTGTTTACATCCATGAAGGGATATGGCTCCCTAACATATCTACAGGAACGAGGGGTGTAGCATTTTAATGAGACAGTCTTATCAGTCACGATTATTTATTTGTTTGATGCTATGTTTACATAGGCAGCACAAACATTAAAAAGATATCAACTCACAAGGAAAAATTGATAAAAAACCTTAATTGAAGGAATATTTCAACAATATTAAAAAAAATTACTCGACACAAGCGATATTCTCTCAATTCATGATTAACTGAGCTAATCCATTACCTCTTCCCAGTTGCAATTTTCTGAAAATGAAATTAGTAAAATATACGACCATTTTTTAAATTCGGACAGAACAAAATCAAGCGTAGGAATGGAGGGTCACTCTGTTCACAAATAGGGCACTCTGTCCCACAGACTTGATTGATTTTCTTCATTTTCCATAATATGTGTTGAGGGACTTGTGTAAGTCTCAGTTTTAACATCCACCTTCCTGTGTCCCCAATTGGATATTTCTAAAATAAGACTGTAGTAGTCTAGGCTGGTCAGAGTTGATTATAGGTTCTGGCGTGTTTTATGCATGTAGATCAGCACTCTTCCATTGATGCATGTTTTTATTACCGCTGTAATGATTTTCTTCCAGTCAGCTTTAGGCAGAGAATTAGGCTTAACTTTTTTGCTTACATTTCAGCGCCCCTGAATTTGCTTAATATTTTTACATCACTGAGAATTACAATTTGACTCAAGAGATTTCATAATCAGTAGTAAAATTGAATCACGCTTTGCCACCCTTAGACTCTACCAATAAGTAAACATGCTTTGAAAACACTTATACTTAAGTCTGATTATTTCCAGTTCCAAGCACAGCACATGCTCAGATGTTCAACAATCCAAGTTTTCCAGATGGAAATTTTTACTGATTCAATTTTCACTCAATCATTTTGACCAATATGCCACATCCATATAACAAGATGCTTACAATTTTTTTAATATATGTTTCAGTGCCTCCATTGATTTATGGCTTAGCTGATGATCCAGTCTCCAAAAGACACCTGCGCATTCCATCACTTCTTCAATATGTTTAAAACTAAGGTTACTGGACAAAGTTACTCCCAAATTGGTCGGTAGCGACCACTCCATAAGGGCCGCTGGGCTATAGCCTGCATGTTTTGGACATAAAGAGTGTCTGTCAGGCTGAGCAAAGGTCAGTCTGACAGATGCTCTTTATTTTCAGGTCAGGCAGCCAGGAACTAGACATGCACTAAATGCACAGGCGCCTGGCTGCCTGAGGTGGAATTTGCTAAGCTGAGGATGTCACAACTTCTGTGGGTGTGACCTCCTCTTCCACTCAGAAAAGGTCCTTGAGGCCCTCCCCCTCGTGACGAGGGAGAGCGTCAGTGATAGCCTCGTACCTGGGCGCTTCAGTTTTAAGCCCTGAAGTGCCCATGGCTGAGTTTCTATCACTGACACCTCCTCTTACTCAAAACTACTCTGTGATGACGTATGGACTGCTGCCTCCCTTCACTGGCTCAGCTTACAGCTAATGAGGAGAGGCAGCAGTCCCAACACTGCTAGCACCTCCCAGGCTTCCCTCCCCAAGAGCAGCAGCAGGTAATTGGTTTTTATTGACTGTTTGGTGCATGTGTGTATCAATGGATGTGTATTTGTGAGTGAGTGTAGTAAATGAATGAATATGTGTGTGTGCGCATGTCTGCATGTGAATGCATGGGTGTGAGTGCATGTGTGTGTGGTCGCCCCCCCACCTAAGTGACTGCTGCATGTGTGTGTGTGCCTCCCCACGCTCCTTTAAGGTGTACTTACCGACCGCCCCTGAAATTGGTATACTTTTTTTTACCAGCTATAACTTGTGACCACTAATAATCCATGTGAAATTCCTTTTACTTTTTTAAATTAAATATCATAACTTTCGTTGCTTTTTTTAAAATCATGGCAATATTTGGCAAAAGTATCTAAAGCTCACTGTAATACAGTTGGTGTAAGGTTGAACACAATTGTGTAATCCACATAAAACTGACGTGATATGTTCTTGGTTTAATTTGGGAGCAAAACAGAAATTGTTTCTTAGGACATCTGGTGCATCTGCTATGTAGATAGAAAACAATAGTGGAGCGAGAATGCAACCAATCCTTAGACCTTTCTGGGTTTGAAATTGATGGAGCGGGTAGTACAAAATTTTGTATACCCCCTATTCTGCATGAATATACTAATTAAATAATCTATTAAACATAATAATATTAAATGAGTTTGCATGTTTTCTAATCAACATTATTAACTTATAAAATACACTTGGGATTTGCATTTTGCATGGCTAAATAACTTTTCTGACTAAAATCCGTACGCATACTAACAGTAGTATATGTAGTAAATAGATTTCTGCATGATATATGTTGCTTTTGTGATGTCATTGTAATGTTGCCCGAGATGACAACAAATGGGTGAATATGAACGCTTTAAATGTCGCTATACGCTAGATAAATACATACACATAGAGGGATTAGTAAGGGGTTAACATTAGATTCATTATTTCTATGTTTTAATTACTCTTTTGTGTTTGTTTTGCTTAAGTTATCCTTTGGGCCTAAAAACCAAAATGTCCGCCGACGCGACACAAGGTGATGGTCACTGCTCCACGATGTCTGGAGTGAAGTGCGCAGCTGCGACAAAACATCCCTGTGGCCTAGTCATGACCTGCGCCTTAGTGTTCCCGAGCAAGTCCACGGTGGGACCGCAGCCAAGCTGAATAACAAAAGGACTCTTAACAAAACCAGAGTGAACTGACTTTGTGATGTCATCTTTGAACTGTACCGAGACTCCGTCGGAAGATCTAAACCGACCAATCACGACTGCCCAAAATTTACAATTTGTATCTTCTTTACCTCCATTTCATTATAAATTACGTGGTAGAATAGAGAGAAATATTCCATTATATCATTTCACATCATCGACGAATCTTTGACGAAGAAGACGGTGACGCTGCGTGACGCTACTGCCTAGGGTGACTGATGCGTTCCTGAATCTTTGACGGACTAAATGCTGCCTATCATCTGATGAACTGCAAACTTATCTAAACCTATGGGCATAGGTAAATGCTTGCACGTTTCTGGACCTTGTCCACCCTTTGGGTCTGTAGCGTGCCAAGCGAAGAACTCTGATTTGCTATTTACCAATTGACTGCCAATTTGACTACGCTATGCGAATGACTTAAAGGACGCCCAATAGCCAGATTACGTAAATATGGTGTTCTGTGATTTACATGGAAATTGATAAAAACTTGCTAAATGCGATTTGAACTTTCAATAACTTTTAGATAAACAAATATTGATTAACAAGAAATGCGTTAGTGTGATTCATTGAGGGAGGTAAGATCGAAATCTTGAAATGTGTTTTAGCTGGTTCTAAAATCATCATCAACCAATCCAACTAATTTGATCCATCGATCACATGGGAGGAGTGCCTTGATGTTTTAAGATTGAGATCTGCAGGAGAAAGGGTGTTAATGTATAGATATGTAAATTATATTTCTTTCCATAGGTCATAAGGTAGTCCTTTCATGTCGAGTGCTTGAACCGCTCATCTCTCCTGTATGTGCAGACCAGTGTGGAGTGACGTGAATGTTGGTGTTATGGACCCCACCAATGACTGCATGTGTGAAAGCATTAGTGTGAGGTCTGGTCTGTGACGAAGGGAGGATATCGGTCTCGTCTATTTCCCCGTTACCTAGGTTTTCCGTGCTCCATCAAAGTCCTTGAGATAGTACTACATTTTCAAAGATGGATCCTTAACCAGGCATCTTTATGAAGATTACATATTAACTATAATAGTCCCAATTGTATTCCCCACTACAGCATTTTTCTCTGTAGCGTATTTCTATCTACATAGTTGAATGCCATTGAGAGGTCAGTATATGCCACATTTAATGGTACTCCTAGATCATTAACATATTTTTCAGCAAATAATCATCAATGAAGCTTTATTTCGACATCCAGTGTCATACAAGCAATAGCAGAAAAAAACATTGATAAGGCCAATAAAACAAATACAAAGGCATCTTATCACACGGCAATACACTACAAGTGATATAGTAAATAATCCATCCAGGTGCTCTGTTTCACCTTCAGTGTAAACTACAGTTCCCTGGATCCACCTTTTAAAAAGTTAATACAGATCATGTCAATAAAAACATACAACCAGTACAAGAAAAAAGAAGAAAACAGCGTAGCAATTCATCTTAGATGGGGTCAGATAACAGGATTCGACCCCCCAAAAACCTTATAAAGGAATCCAACCCTCCATAGGATAAAAACCGTATGAGATTAAAAATAGGAAAAAAAGTGCATGTGCATTGAATATAGGTTTAGGGCTAGGGGAACCATAGAGCCCTGCGGTGATTGAATGTCAACTTGCTTCGACAAATATAAAAACAATACGCTAAAAAGTGATGTGATATATTGTCTGTCCAGTACTCGATTTCGCCCTCAGTATAAAATATACATCTTATCAGTAAAAACATACAAGTAGTGCAATAATAAGAGGAAAAGAGAAACAATGCAATGATTAATCTTGAATGGAATTGGGTGGCAGGGTACGACCCCCCCTGAACCTTGTAGAAGGATCCAGCCCTCCATCCGATAGCAACACGTGATTAAGAGGAGAAAAAGGGGTATGTGTGTAACATATAATTTTCGGACTGAAAAAATCAACCGTGGAGCCCTACAATCATTAAGTGTCAGCGTGTTTTGACAGAGTGCTGTGCTAATCCTGTCCAAACCTTCTGTCTGATCAGCCATGCATGACCTAGAAACTTTGCAACACAGCACGCAAAGAAAGGTCTGGGATTGGTCCCAAGAATGAGCAGAGCAACCTGATAGTCCCGTGTTCCCAATTGCTGGAACAGTGGTTTTAGCCACTTGTCCCTCGGGAGGCTATAGGGCCTGCAGGCAAATAGAACATGAGCAACACCTTCTAACGAGGCCGCACAGCAAGGATAGTTCTTTGATGTTTGCTTGCACGAGTGCCATTTCGCAGCAGTCTCACAAACTGGAAGTGTACCGAACCTAAAATGGATGTATAACATCCTGTCCCGTGTGATCTGAATAGTATCTAAAAAGGGCTCTAGACATCTAGTTTGTTTGTGGAGATAAAATTCAACAGTTAGTATGCCTAAGTTAGGTTTACAAACTGCTTGGTGGTCCACCCATTCCCGGTAGCGATGTGTTAGCTCTTTCTTCGTGGGTGGGTCTTGCCTATCCCAATGTGCTTGGAGCCCCAGAGCTGACATCATTTTCCTTACATAAGAGATCCAGCCTATTTTGCCGCCAGTGTCTAATCGTATCACCTCTGTAAGGGCCTTGGCAAAGGGAAGGAGCTCTGGGTTCGCCTAACGCGTGCCAAAAAGAGGAGCGGGCGCAGCCGCGCTATATCGCCAATAGATTGCCTGCCCATGTCGAGCATTAGAGGAGTGAGGGGGGTTGATTGGGGCAACATCACCAGATCTCTGAAATACTTATTCTCAGATCTGCAAAGATCGTGAGCCTTTTCCGGTCCCCATAACTCTGCACCATACAATGCTGCTGCTGATGCTTTGGCGTCATAAACTTGGAGGGCTGGGGCTACCGGTCTACTGTGTGAGAGGCGATGTTCCCTCTGAAGTGCACCCACTACTTGTTTGTGCCCCAACAACATCTTTGCTAGGTGGGGCTTCCATGACATTTTGTCAGTAGTCAGACACCAAGATAATCGAAGGTGTCCACACTTTCTAGGGGTATTCCATCTAGCAGAGGGGTGCTCCTTTAGGACTTGGGAGGTTTGAAAGCCATACATTTGTTTTTTAGAGTGTTAATAAACAGCCCCCGGTCGTCACAGTAGAGATGGAACCTGTTGAGTGATTGCTGCAACCCTGCTGGTGTCTTAGACACCAGCAAGGTATCGTCAGCGAATAAAAGAGTCGGTACCTTATCGCCCTCCAGGGTTGGCGCATCTGTAGGGGCTTCTTGGAGGAAGCTAAGCACCCCGGTCATATAAAGAGAGAATAAAGTGGGGGCCAAGACTCAACCCTGCCTAACTTCCCTATTGACTTGGATGCTCTCTGTTAGTTGTCCCTGCGCCCCCATCTAACCTGGGCATAGTTTCCTTGGTGTAATCGAACCAGCAGGTTTAAGATGAATAGGGAAATGCCCATGTCCCCAAGAGACGACCACAATTTGCACCTAGGGACCAGATCAAAGGCAGTCTTTAGATCAATGAATGCCAGGTAAAGACTGCCTTTGCTAATCACTACGACCTTCCTATAGATAAGTAGTAGGCGGAGCACCTGGTCAATAGTTCCCGTCTTAGGTCTAAAACTGGCATGGTACTGGGAAATAATGTCATTATCATCTGCCCATAGCTGGATCCTCTGCAGTAGGACTCTGCCAAAGACCTTCTGCAAAACATCAATCAAACTAATAGGCCTATAATTTGAGGGGGCCTCTCTAGGGCCTTTTGTATTGATCGGAACTAGCTTTGCACCTTTCCGGGACCCAGGAACAGGAGCCCCGCTGGCTATGGAATTTGACAAAAGGAGAATGTAACGTTCCCAGTTCGGGGTATCTGCAAGAAATAGGTCACCCGGGCAGGCCATCCCGTCCTGCTGCTTTGGAGGGCACAACTCAGCCTCTATCTCCGCCTGGTCGAAAAGCTCATCGTCACCATAGGGTCCAGGGGGAGCCACAAGCTCCAAGGGGGGCATGGCCTCTTGTGTTGACTAAAGGCTCTGAAAGTGATCATACCATTCCTGACCTGTGATATAATTTGGGGGCAGGCATGCACCTGACCTACTGCCCCATGTCACTAGAGTCCAGAATAATTTAGCAGCCTTGGACGAGCTAGCTTCTTTGAGTTGTTGCCATCGAGATTCCTCCCAAGCTACCTTCGCCTGCTGCAGAGCAGCTCTATAAGATTTCCTAGCAGCTTTAATCAGGGGGCAATTCTTGTCCCTGATTGCTGCGGCTAAGAGTAGTTGTTTACATCTGCAGTCTTTAGTGTACCACGAGTGGGGTCCTTTTGCTGGGATACTGGGTTTAGTACAAGAGTCAGGGGCTAAGAAGTGTACGTTAAGCCTCAGGTACGCTGGCTAGCCCACTTGGGCTGGAGGTGGCAGCCTGAAGCTCAAGTGTGCCTGCAGCCAGATCGTGTCGCATGCCCACTATCTTAGACTCCTGTAGAGATACCTTCTGCCATTTTAAGAATCTATTACAATTCGAGGGGATGACCTCGCTGGTGGTAGTCGGTGGCAAGGTGCTCGCTGAACGGTTGGGGGCTTCTCACAGGGGTTTAATGGTTAGACAGAGGGGGTTATGGTCACTTTCTAGAGTGGTGCCCACGCTCATGTCGATCAGATCACCCCAGAGCCGCACACCAAGGAAGATATAATCAATGCGGGATGGGCTACTGACTCTGTTATATGTGTCGGCACCCTGCTTATCGGATGATGTTCTTCCGTTGGCTGCCCTAAGACCAAACTCAACAGTGGGGGCATTAAGTTGGAGCGCCAACTGCGTCCATCTTTTCACTGGTGGGAGATCTAATGGAGGAACTGCCCATTTGGTATCATCGTTCCTGGTTCCTAACAGATCATCTTTGTCCAGGGGCTCAAATTTACAGTTAGAATCACCTGCTATGACTACTTTAGCGTGAGGAGGGCAGATAGATAAACTCTCTTCCAGTGTTACGATGATGGGTGAGGGTCTGCCCCCTTTGGTCCTCCTCAAATAGACATTAAACAGATTTATTGTGACTCCCCCCTGAGGCCTCGTATGCTAATCCACAGAATGTCGGGGCTGGAAATAGTGAGACTAGTAATTTTTCAACACAAAGCAGTGCTCACCCAAGTGATCAATCCCCCTGATGGGCGCCCTCTTCCCATAGTTGTCGCTGGTGAGCACAAGCAGACATAACTTGATTTGTATAGAGGCACCAAGCTTCAAGTCTCCTGAAAAATGTAGATGCCAACATCATCAATTTGATCATTCTAATCGGGAGATGACATTTTGCTGCCTAGCTTGGACACATTCCACGCTATTACCCTCAAATGTTGGTGATTTGCCGGGTTGTATACATCATTTCGGAAGGGAATACAGTGGCTAGATGGAACGTGTGCAGGGGATTGGTGGCTTGGGTCTATTGGGAGGTTTTCTCACGCCTCTTCGCTAATGGTAGGAGAGGGGCTACTAATACCAACTTCCCACCAAAGACTCTTCTCCTTATTTTGGAGTATCTGCTGCAAGGCCATGGCACTGATAGAGTTAGTTAGACAATTAAATATGGAAGTGTGTAAACCAGGATGCCTCTATACTTCGCTGTGTAGTCAATCATTGGTCGCCAGAGAGGAGCCATCCGCTAAATGGGAGAGTAAATGGGGTGCAAACTGTCTGGCCTGATCGCAAATTGGGAAGTGCTTAAACTGGATGGAGGAGGTTTCTGGGGCACAGGTCCGAAATTCTAAGGCGATAAGATTTTCTGCCAGGTTAGCCTATTTAAGGGTAAGCTTGATGGAACTAGATGGCTGCCCGGGATAGGAACATCTCTGGGCCCTAATCATGTCATCTCGGATTACCGAACAGCAGTCCCTGACGTAGCGAATCCAATGGATTGCTTTGTTTAAGCAAATTAATTATTTTTTTGGGTGAAAATGCTCTTATAAAAATTTCAAACATGGAACATCCACTGAGTCCCGACCCAGTACAAAAACATGCAGTTCTAAGATAGGTTTGTGGGGGGGGGGGGGGGGGGGGGCGTGGTCTACACGCCGAACAAGATAGTGGCAAACTGCTGAGCTCCGCTCGAGCATGGAACCTTTCATCTGTGTACACTCATATTGTACGCTTGGATAGGCGGCTTCATGCCCCGAATGTTTTCCTATGGTGTTGACATCTTCTGAGCTTATTTTAGCTCTCCCAGAGTGCCTTATTTGACCTGGAGCTGCAGCAGTGAATTTCTCTTCAGACGAGCGCCCACCATTTTACAAGCGTGCCACTCACATTTCTATAGCGCCCTGCACAGGGATACCGGCGTTTCCTAAAACAAACACTCAGAAACGATTTCATGCATCTTTACCTGTCCGTATAGATGCCTTTTAAGTAAAAGACATGTGCAATGTCTTTTTTCATGTTTCTTTTGGCACTTTATTTCTTCACTGAACTATTTTTAAGTAATGTTGTTTGATATGTCTCCATGCTGTTTTAATCTCACAGCATTTATTTTCTTCCTAAATATTGCTCCTGTTTTGCTCTTTTACCCTTGGATTTTCATTATCTCTTCCTGCTGGAATTTTGACTATTGGAGTGCCTTCTTTGCTGCTGATATATTTCTGTTCAAACTAGATACTTTTATCAGTACAACAAGAAAAGGGGATGGTTGGGTATCAATTGCGCAAAGTTGTGATGTAATCAATTCAATATATCCGATTGCTCAAAGGATAAGATAATGGCCACACACCAATTACCAGAAATGTAGACCAAGTCGACACCATTATACACAAAAAAGGGGATATATCCTGAGCCAAATTCACAAAATTCAAGTACAGTTCTTAAATGAGTGTCGACACAGATGATCTTCTTTATCTTCTTTATTCCTTTATAGTCCTTCAAAAAAATGCCCTAGCCTCCAACACGTGTTTCGTCTCTTTGTTGTGTGAGCCACAGACTTCCTCAGGACAGAATTCATGCAACGTTCCTACAGGAGTATACTCGGAGCACGCCTTTCTTTTTCTACGGTTATGAGATGGATTCTTGATATACAGGAAATGGTGGATACACCTCTTCACTGTCAGCTAGATCGAGTGACTAACAGTACATTTGGAATGTGATATATGAACACTACTTTAACATTGAATACTGCTATTATAATAAATTTTGGAACGTTGCGTGAATTCTGACCTGAGGAAGTCTGTGGCTCACACCACAAAGGGATGAAACACGTGTTGCCGGCTAGGACTTTTTTGAAGGAATATAAAGGAATAAAGAAGATATAGAAGATCATCTGTGTCGACACTCATTTAAGAACTGTACTTGAATTTTGTGAATTTTGCTCAGGATATATCCCCCTTTTTTTAAGGATACTTTTATCTTCATTTTGGAGACCTTTGTACTTAATTTTAAGCCACTGCATATTTCTACGTGCTGTTGCTTTTTTACATGGCCAGGCTCAGACCACTCCCAAAGTTAGTACACCGCCCTTTACACTGCGCTAAAATGGCCAGTGAAATCCTTGCTACCCTAAGCCGCCTTCTGGCACCAAACCCAAGCGGGAAAAAAATGATCCACCCTGTCCCATTATTTAATCTCACAATTCTGCTCTTAACACTATACTTGATAAGGTGAGGGGTCTAAACTCCTTCATGAGTGCCATGAATGAAAAACTCCAGCAAATTGAAGATAGATGAATTACCATGGAAGCTAATCAGTTTTACATAGAGCAACATATAAGTGATCTACAAGATGCCACTACTAGGATTCCTCTTTTGTAACACGAAATCCAAAAGCTCAAATTTCATACAGAGGACCTGGAAAATAGAAACAGACGTAATAACCTATGTCTTTATGGCCTTCCAGAAAGTTTGTAGGGTCCTGACCTCCTTACCTTCTTGAAAAAGTTCTTTGCAGAGCTTTTACATTTTCAACATGATCCTCATCTGAACATTCAATGTGCACATCGCCTTGTGTCATTTCCAACCTCAGTCTGAAAAGCCTAGAGGAATTATAATGTTATTTCTGAAATTCACAGACTTGATCCGTGTGTTGAAAGCAGCAAAAGAGAAATGTCGTCTTATATGGTTTGCCCACAATATCTACATTTTTCAGGATTTTTCCAATGCACTAATGCCAGAAGTAAATAATTTTTTGCATTCCATTCTCAAATGATCAATTACAATGACATGCATTTTGCATCCCTGCTTATGTAAAATTACCTATGAAGGCACCTCATGATCTTTTGAAGATCCTGCCAAACTAAAATCTTTTCTCCAAAGTATTTTACCTCATTCTATGGATATTTATGCCCAGCGCTCTTAAATAACTCTCTTTACTAATACTTATTCTCTATTCTTATTATTTTTTTCTTCTATAATTATTCTTCATGGCGTTTTCATTTTTTTTATACTAATCTTTCTCTCTCTGCCACTCTTCTTACTCTTGGTGCTGCTAAGCCTCATGCTCATTTCTTATGCTCTTCATTTCAGATCTGGATTTTTTCACTTGGCCTGTCTTTTCATCTTAATATTCACTTCTCATTCCTTCATTATTTTCTCCTTTTCTTCTTTTTCTTCTTCTTATTTGGTGAGTGCTTTTAGTGTTGTTCATTTTTATTTTTTCATTACATTTATGTTTCATATTCTGTTAATAAATGGTGTCTTTTTATTCCCTTCAGCATAACTGCAGCTTGTCACGTGTTCCTGTATCTCTCATCCCAACCCCCAATATGTTTAACTTTGTCTCATGGAATGTTCGGGGTCTGGTACACCCTCTTAAAAGACAAAGGTACTTTCTCATTTGTCTGAATTCACTTCACATGTTGCTTTTTTGCAGTAAACTCACTGCAATGATGTTGAATCCCTTAAATTATAAAGGCAATGGGTAGGCCACATTGTTTATTCTCCTGCTGTCAATCATAAAGGTAGTTTGGCCATTCTTTTTTCATAAATCATTACATGCACAAATGATATCAACTCAATGTGATAATGAAGGATGATGGGTATTGGTGACAGCTGTAATTCATAATAGACACATTTAAAAAAATAAAAATATTTATGGTCCTGTTAAACCAGATCCAGAGTTCTGGAATGACATCAAGATGATATTAGCTTCTATTGATGATCCTAACATTATTGTTGCAGGAGACTTCAATCAATGGTTAGATCCTTTCGGGATAGGAAGTCTAAATGTAAATTAAATGCTGAAAAATCTAGAAAAAACATTTCAATCTGCCATTGCCACTCGTTCATTAGTCAATGTTAGAAAACATGTAATCCTGATACGTTTGAATTTATGTTTTTTCCAATGCGCATCTCACCAGCTCTAAAATTGATTATATATTGGTTACTAAACCTCTACTTCCTTCCATTCAATCCTCACAAATTATCTCCATTTTCATATCGGCCAATGCCACTGTGTTGTCCTCTTTTGATTTATCTCTAAATAACTCTAAAACTGGTCTTTGGATATTTAATAATTTTCTCATATTGGGGAATAATTTCATTTCAGAAGCTACTACCTTTATTAAAGTTTTTTTTAATGTAACCAACCTCTGGACACAGCTATTCTTAACACCTGGGATTATTTCATAGCTTCCTTAAGGGCCTTCACTATAGCTTACAGAGCAAAAAAAAAGAAAATAAGAAACTATGCCAAACATAATACCTTGCTACAGCAACTTAAAACACTAGAACATACTTATTTTTCCTCTAAATATTCTTCTGCTCTACATGAGTTGATTAATGTCAAGTCTGCTCCTAATATATTTGTCACTGTTGATGCCTGCAATATTCTCCTTAAAGCCAAAACAGAGCATATTTTTTATCAGCTAATAACTTTCCTTTGGATACCTTATAACTCACAGCTCATACACCATTATACAACATATCTCATGACTCTACTCCTAAGGCTGCCTATTTATATAATATGGTATCATCCTCTATTGATGTAAGATCCAAAACTTCTATTGAATTATTGTGGGAAGCTGACTTATCTATCTCGTTACCTACTCATGCTTGGGATAAAATATGGCTTAAAATATTTAAGACATCTAAAGCTGCTTGAATTACGCAGTCTTTATTTTTTGTTTATAACAGACTTCTCCTTACAACTTCTTCTACGTTATGCTAATCATGTTCTTCCCTTATAGGGACTTTAACTCATTTACAATACTATTGTTTCAATGTGTTTACATTTTGAGAAATAATCTCATAAGCCTATGTTATTTAATCTCTTTATTGCTCTTGCTTTTAAATTTAAAGTGATACTTTCATGCTGGAAAGACACTTCTAAATGATCTCTAGTAACCTGGTGAGATTTTGTTTGTGATGAACACAGAATAGCTACTGTTTCTGCATTTTTGATACATCAGAAAATTAAATCTGATCTATTCTGGTTATCCTTCACTACCTCTTTCTTCTCACTCACCTATATCTTAGATACCATCTTTTCCTTTCTTTTTCTTTTGTTTCTCTGTTTTTCTTTTCCATATATAAAACATATTTGTTATATTTTTATCATATAATTTACTGTCCGTATGAGGACATTGACGTTCCGCTCACCTACCAGGTGCACATAAACTGGTTTAAAGGCACCCTCCCTCACACAAAAGACAATGTAAGACTAGGTCCACTCGAAAGAGCCTGTCCTTGTGGCTTACACACCACATCCAGACATTGACATCATGTCAGTGGCAGCCTTACATCTGCTTCATAAAGAAATAATACAACTTTACAGAAACCTGACACAGTTCGTGATGAGAACACTCACACTTCAGTCAACAAGAGTTACACAAACAGGACAAATTCAGGGATCTAAAACTAAAATGACACCACAAACACTACAGCAGTTATGGGTAAAATCTAAAATGCCCACTAAACGTGAGCAAATGCCATTCTGTATTGCTCAAAAAATAACCCACCTACAGGCAGTATTTCCTCTCACCAGCCCTCTAGAAAACCACAGAATGTTATCAATCTGCTTGCCAATGGGGATAGCTCCCCAGATAGAGGATTGTACCACTTGGGGTACAGTTTTAGCTGCCATATATACCAGAACTTATGGTATCCCGACATTAGCAGTAATACCAGATGTATTAAAAGAAATACAGAATGAGTATGGAGCAGAACCTACTCTGAACTTAGGGATGAAATTGTTAGGTAATTTTGCCCAGGTATCAGCTATCATACTAGCTAACATTAAAGGGGATGCAGCAGCAGTGGCAATACACCAACGCCTGAGGGATTTCACTCCTTTACAACAGGAACGTGAATCACCTACAATTATTGAAGACACCTATGCTGAATTAGGTAGAGATAGTTTGGGAGCTAGAGCAACAAAACCTCAACTGATGGGAGGACCTGAAAAGGATGGCATCAAGAAAGCACCAAGAAGACATGGGATAATAACAATCAAAAACAAAAGTACAGAGAGAATAGATAACAATCCAGGGGTGGGTCCCCTCAACAGGAGCCCTCCGAAAGGAGGTGCAAGGTTAGGAATCGTGATAACATTAAAAATCCTGACAGGTATCAGGATACTGATACACATTCCTCTCGTTCCTTTCAGGGTTCATCAAAAACTCCGAAAGGGAAGAATGGTCAGAACACAGACAAGAAAAGCGTACAAAGTCCAGCGACACACCAGACACTTCAGATTTTACTTCCAAAAAATAAGAGAACCCAAAATCAAAACCTCAATTTAAAAGAAGAAATCAGCAGGCCTTAAAGTTAGACATGCCCAGAATTCTGAGGACTCAACTTCTGAACAGTGAATGGGCTTTGACGATGCTAGACAGCGCAGCAGAAATAACAATAGCTCGCCAGAACCTGATGGAATTTCTTGTGACAGTGGAGTTGAATGAGCATATCACGGTGGAAACACCTGAAACAAGGGTAAGTGGAGGGACAAACCCAGAAAAATTAAAGGTCTCTCTTGGGAGAACCTGAGTTATGGCTATGACCTCCTTTTAGATGAAAAAGAGTGGCCGCCTGAAATTGTTATGGATTGCCCAAAGGGAGAAACAGTAATTTTACCAGCTTTTCCCGACCTTGTTCCAATATACTTAAAACCCACATACGTGCAGGAGTGGGTGGTAGCCCTTGCTCCAGCACTATATCGCAACCATATTGGGTGGGATGCTGAGTCACCTCACCATATAATTCCAGTAAAAACTACTCCAACTCCACAGAGACAGTACCCAATAAAACAAGAAGCTAAAAAACAAGTCAGGGAGATCTTAGATCAACTTGAATACCAAGGTGTAATTGAAACTTGCACCTCTCCAATGAATAATCCTTTGTTTCCCGTAATGAAACCCGATAATTCATACCATCTAGTTTTAGACTACAGACATCTGAAGATATGCACAACAACAAGTCAGGGCAATACACACCCTGCACCACACAACAAACAATCATGGAGACACACACTGCAGGAGTGGCTGCACAGGAACACACAACACACAGCACTGTAGCACAGGGCCAGAGAAACACACACAAAACCACACTCAGGGAAATATAAATGAGGACAAGGAACAAATGAACACATACAAGGAATTAACATCCAAATGGACACACAGCCTGCACAGTCACACATACATACCACAGACTGACACACACACATATACACTCCCTACATGCCAACAGCAATGGAGTACAACAAATAGGGAAACCAAAGTGGGCTGCACACAAATGGAAGGCCATGGAGACACACAACAAGCATTTGTACATCACATCAACACAAGGAACAGAGCACAACACCCTCACACCATCAAATCACACATGGCTGGCACAATCAGTGAACACAAACCACAGACAGCACAGTGCTACAACACAGGGAGACAGCAAGGCAATCCACATATAGGCACAATGATGAAAGGAAGGCCCTGAAGTCAAACTGGGAACTGCCACACATCCATACAACTACTTCATAGGAGCACACCAGCAGCACTACACACAGGGACCATCTACACACCTCAGGACTGACAAACACCAGTAAGAATCTACACACATACCCTTCTCACAACAGCAGCACACAACACCTGTGCCAAACACACTGAAGGCTGGCAACACTTGACAGTCAATACACACACAAACAACCACACACCCTGGGGTCAGCCACAAACATCACACACACACAGACACATGGATGCGGCCACAAATGTGGAAACAAATACAACAGACAAACACATAGCCCAACAGAAACATACACAGAGCCACAACAACATACATGCTCTGTGCAGCTAAACTGGGGAAAGGCAATGGGAGCACAGACACAACAGAAGTGCACAACTCATCACTCAGGAACAATGCACAGACAACATACCACAACACACACAAGAAGTGCACCATCACAGAATAACACAGCCACAGCAAACAAACAACAGATGCACAGGCAGAACAATCTCATAGCAAACACAGCAGGACATCAGGGGATTCACACCAGGCACCCACAAGGCAACACACACACGCAGCACTGCATGCACAACAAGCGGTGTGTGCACACCAATCATACAAGACAAACACAGACATCAGTGACAGAACAGCAACCCACACAACACCATACAGCACCCCCAGGAAGTGCAGCAAAAACACAAACAACACACATACATCCAATACAACACCCAATAGATGCACAAGTCTGGGACACAAAGGTGGAAACAACTTGACCACAGGACTGGGCAGCACACACAGTTGATCTGCATAGGAGCAACCATGACTGACAAACAGCACGGGAACATCACACATGACCCATTGGGGAAATGCCCTGAGTGACACATTGACCCTGGACAAAGAACTGCACCACAAAGCACAGTGGCACAAATGAAGTCATGGGGAGGCACACACACATATAAACCAAGGGGACAGCTCACACCAAAGTGAAGTGTACTAGATGTCAGTAGGGGACATGGCAGGAGTGTACCATACCCAAAGAGAGGAAGTGCAGACCCACAATGGGTAGGCAGCTGAAGCACAGATAGGGGAGGGCATGACATCACACACAACATGCCACACAGGAGGCAAGAAGGCACCATGGGACAGCAAGGCATGAGAAAACACAACTACAATGGCAGTGTGGAGCACAGTCCCCACAAACAGCAACAAGACACATGGATGTGCAACAAAACACTACACTGACTTGCCAGTAACACCCTCTGCATACACACAAGTGACAACAACAACAAGTAGGAGTCAGACAGAACTGCAAGGACACACCAACACACTGCACAGTGCACAACATACAACTCACACATGGGCATACAACCACATCCACATGGATGAACAATCAAAACAACAGGCACAACTCCTGGGTGACACATGTGTGTAGTTGACATTGCAGAGGCATGCACACATCAACACTCCCAACAAACTCACCCCCTTCACACTGCACACTACCTGGCCATCCAAGAGCACAAATGGAAAGTAAGCCATGGGACTAGGATGACTGGCCATCACAAGATGACCACACACATACTCCACTGGGCACACATAAAGGAAGAACACACATGCATGATGACCCTGGACAGCCTGCCTGCAATACTGTGTGCAGAAACCCACTCTGTGCTGGCAGTGACCTCCCCCTGGCATGTGTACAATAGAGCCAACATGAATCAATCAAGTAAATGACTACTGCTAACCATTCGAAATTGACACCATTGCCACCACAAGTATCTGGGTCAAGCTGAAATGAAGACCCTGTCACCCCTAAAAAAAGAGAGTAAGTGAGGCCAAACATTGACCATGTTGAAATGCCACACAGACCATGTGGCACAGTAAACCATTTACACACAGTAAAATAACTTTATTCAGTAAGGATACTGACAAAATAGACAACAGGAAAAAAACTGTCTTTATTCACATATTGCACAGATAGGTACCATGACAAGAGAAGAGCAAGGCACAAGATGCAGAGCATGTCCATGAGAAGCCGCACAGGCAGGGGGCACACAGCCGTGAACGACAAGGCCAGTGGGCAGGATAAAGGGCAGACTGAGTCCGTGAGAAGCTGCACGGGCAGGGGGCACACAGCAGTGAACGACAATGCCAGTGGCCAGTCCAGGGTGCAGACTGAGTCCATGAGAAGCTGCACGGGCAGGGAGCACACAGCAGTGAACAACAAGGCCAGTGGCCAGTCCAGTGTGCAGACTGAGTCCATGAGAAGCTGCACGGGCAGGGGGCACACAGCAGTGAACAACAAGGCCAGTGGCCAGTCCAAGGTGCAGACTGAGTCCATGAGAAGCTGCACAGGCAGGGGGCACACAGCAGTGAACAACAAGGCCAGTGGGTAGCACAAAGTGCAGACTGAGTCCATGAGAAGCTGCACGGGCAGGGGGCACACAGCAGTGAACGACAAGGCCAGTGGCCAGTCCAGGGTGCAGACTGAGTCCATGAGAAGCTGCACAGGGAAGAGTTCAACACAGCAAAGAGCAACAAGGCCAGTGGCCAGTCCAGGGTGCAGGCTGAGTCCATGAGAAGCTGCACGGGCAGGGGGCACACAGCAGTGAACGACAAGACCAGTGGCCAGTCCAGGGTGCAGACTGAGTCCATGAGAAGCTTCACAGGGAAGGGTCCAACACAGCAAAGAACAACAGGGCCAGTGGCCAGTCCAGGGTGCAGACTGAGTCTATGAGAAGCTGCACGGGCAGGGGGCACACAGCATCAAACAACAAGGCCAGTGGCCAGTCCAGGGTGCAGACTGAGTCCATGAGAAGCTGCACAGGCAGGGGGCACACAGCAGTGAACGACAAGGCCAGTGGCCAGTCCAGGGTGCAGACTGAGTCAATGGGAAGCTGCACAGGGAAGAGTTCAACACAGCAAAGAACAACACGGTCAGTGGCCAGTCCAGGGTGCAGACTGAGTCCATGAAAAGCTGCACAGGGAAGGGTCCAACACAGCAAAGAGCAACAGGACCAGTGGCCAGTTCAGGGTGCAGACTGACTCCATGAGAAGCTGCACGGGCAGGGGGCACACAGCAGTGAACAACAAGGACAGTGGCCTGTCCAGGTTGCAGACTGAGTCCATGAGAAGCTGCACAGGGAAGAGTTCAACACAGCAAAGAGCAACAGGGCCAGTGGGCAGGACAAAGTGCAGACTGAGTCCATGAGAAGTTGCACAGGGAATGTGTGCGCCTGTACCTTTCCATGGTCAGCAACACAGTCAGGGGGCAGTACAGGCCCACCTGTGTGAGAGACAAGTGTGTGAGGGTGACTACCACTCAGACTTGGCTGTCAGGTGGACTGGGAGCTGGCTGTGTCTCGGGGACTGTCGGGGCACTTGCCAGGGGAGAGAGAGGAACAACTGAGGTAGAGCTATCAGTGGCTTGGCAAGCCGGAGGGTTGCTTGGACCAGGTGGTGTAGTGGCACATGGGGGTGGAGTCATGCAGACGGGAGACACGGTGTGGCTGGGAGATTGTGGAGGGGTGCCCTTCCATTTATTGGGGATCCTAAATGGCTTGCCTGACTTTGGATCAATTGGAAGTGGTATGGGCACAACAGGCACACTCACCACCACTGCTGCAGCAGGTGCAGGCGCTGGCAGCCCCTCTGGTGATGTGCTGGACCCAGCGGAACGCTTTGTCTGGCTTCGCCTCTGCCCCCCCTTCCCCTGTTTACTAGCTAAAGATTTACAAAAGAGGTCTAGGATATAGATACAGCACTTATCCCTGTCTCGGGAATATCAGTAATTGTATGGTGCAAGGATCAGAGAAGCAAGACCCCTTCGCTTCCCAAAAAGTGGAAGAAAACTTTCACTCAATGCAATTAAGAAATTTTGATCCGCACTCAAATGCAAAACACAAGTCCATCCAATTTGTATGTTTTTAAATTGTTCTTTATTTTCATATTCTTTCTTCTAGTAGCCTTCCAAGTAGCCAACGCGTTTCGTCCTGTTTAGGGACTTCTTCAGGGCTACAACATAAATAATAACTATTGTTAAAAAACTTTTACCATAAAAACTTTTTTTTCTTTTTTTTAGATACAGTCAAATTTACAATTATAATTGTATTAATTCGATGCAATTTTACATTCCAAAAGGTTCATGGATCTAATCCACCAGGCACATAGTCCTTCATGACAATACTAACAGAAGTACCATGTGTATCAGTATGGAAATTAGACAGTATGGGAAACTCATAGAGTACTGTCAGACGATTACTAAAAAGACCATACTGAAACAAAACAGACTTAATTTTTTCATTTTTTACATTAAAATCATATGCTTATGCATCTTTCTTTTGGAAAAAAGGGGAAGTCCTATGTCTCATTTCCTTTGTCTCTAGCCACAAAATAGTCCCATACATCATTGTATATTTCTTGTTTTACATTTATGTACAACACCAATTACACTTTCAATACCTCAGCCGATGATTTTCATATAAGTGTTTGAATGATTCTCGTTTCGTTGGTTCTACCTCGTTTTTCTCTCTACAAGAATATATACATTACAATGATTGCATAGTATCATCAGTCATGTTTCAAAAACCAATTATATATCAGTGCATTACGTGTATTATGATAATATTCATATATAAAGATCGACAAAAATCCCAAATTTCTTATTTATAATTTTTAAGAATATAGGTGGCTAGAGCATATCAATCGCAACGTTTTTTATACGAAATTCAAATATCACTAAAATCAAACCATAGTGTCATACCTTAAATAGTATTCAGCCGTGTTTGATAATTTGCGATCAAGTTGGTGAACATCCTAAGTGTAGGAGGATATGTCTTTTAATAGCTTTAGGTCATCGCTATTTCAGGCATCTAATAAACAAAGGTAAAAACAAAACTCTTTTGTATATGCCAAACAAACACATATGTGCATTACCATGCACACACAGTAACAGGCTGCATAATTCTAAATCAATATAACTATATGCAGCAAAATAAGCAAACTGCCCTCATTAGCCCTAAATAATCGGCAAGCGAGGCTATTTTAAACACCATTATCGCCCATCTTCGATGGGGCACAGAATTGGTGGTTTCAAAAGAGCTATCACTCTATTATCATGCTTCACAAGCATGGCGAGTTCAACAAGCCACGAGCTTAAGAAGCCAAATCTCAGGATTGGTGCAAGCACTATCAGGCATTGCGCAAGCACTATCAGGCATATAGCATGTAAAGGATAACCGCCATCTTGGAAGGGCTTTTTAATCAGATTCTACTGTACATGTGATGAGCGTGCATTCAAGAACCAGTCTCCATTTATATTTGAAACATAACACCAAACATACAGCGATCTCTACATGAAAAATTTAAACATCGTCAAGCGCGGAATTCTAGATGCCAAATAGCTATTCTTATCACAACGTGCTAAAGTCAACCTTTAATGTTGTTAGGAGGGAAGTGATCACATACGGGCATAGGTACATGATACAAAAAAGTTCTCGCCCTTATTTACCGTAAGTGTGGTTTTCTAAGAGCTGTCACTCCATCGTCATGCTTCACAAGCAAGACGAGTTCCACGGGACACCGACTTAAGACGCTACATCTCAAGGTTGGCGCATGCGCTGTCAGACACATATCGTGTAAAAGATATCCGCCATCTTAGAAAGGCTTTTTGATCAGACTCAAGCCCAAAATTCTAAATGCCAAGTAGCTATTCTTATTACGAAACTAGTGTCGGCCTCTAATGTTATTTAGAGGGAGGTGATCACATACGTGCATCGATATATAATGCAAAAAGTTCTCGCCCTTATTTACCGTAAGTGAGTCTTAGAAGAGCTGTCACTCCATCGCCATGCTGCACAAGCAAGACGAGTACAACGGGCCACGGGCTTAAGAAACTAAACGTCAAGATTGGCGCATGCGCAATCAAGCACATATCGCGTAAAGAGTATCCGCCATCTTGGAAAGGCTTTTTTATCAAACTCTACTATACTTAAAGTGGGCTTGCATTGAAGATCCGGTTCCCATTCATATTTGCAATATACTACCAATTACACAGCGATCTCTATACGGAACAACCATTCTCATAATAACATGATATTCATATCTACTATACTCGGAGATATAAGTCCATACTATCCGATGCGCAACATGGTGAGTGAAAAATTATAAATAAAACCGCCATCTTGGACGGACTTCCAATTCAAAACAAACATGCTCGATCTAACCGGTCGGCTTACATTGTATATTCCACACTTGCCACCAAGTGTGAAATGATGACCAATAGATAAAATATAGGCCAATAATGAAAGGTAGAATAGTCATTTTATGAGATGACCACTATTATACCGAGACCCAAATTTTTCCACAGTGAATGTATTGCGAAACCCATGATGCAAGTTCACTACGTAGATATTATCATAGTGATACTCCATGGCAATATAACAGTATTTGAACGTTTATATATCACTTAGGATTCCGTATGTTTTCAAACCCTATTAAGTTTAAACGTTTCTATATCACTTTGAGTTTTATATATTTTCTCAAACCTCATCATGAGGTCATAATTTAGAAAATTCCATCACAAATCAATAAATATTATAATTAATGTCATGTTGCAAATACAGAAGACATAATTATTTAGCAAACGTCCGTCTATTACATCATAGAAATTATCCTATCCATGATTTTATCAATAGTGACATAAATATATGACAAACATGTAGAGAGTGCTTGTAAGCTTCAGAAATCTCATAGCAAGACATCCCATTACCAGAATATTGCTGGATAAGAAATACAGTTACAATACTACAGGAAATAATGCATTTCTGAGTTTACATTCAGTCCCTGATGCATAGTCCTCAAAACACATATCCATTTTGCTTCTTTCTGTCTGAGGAAAAGTTCTCTATTCCCCCCTCTTTCACCTACAACCACATGTTCTATTGCATGAAACCAGATGTTCTTATTCTCCGGATGATCATTTTTTATGTGCATCGCAACTGAATATCTTTCATCCATGTTTTTTATCGCTCGCATGTGCTCTTGTATCCTCACCTTCAGGCAACGTATACTGCTGCCCACATAGATCTTGCCACAAGCACAGCCTATAATATAGATGGAATAAGTCGTATTACAGTTGATGAATGACATGATTTTATATGTCTTGCTTGTGTTGTGTGAGAATTCACTAGTTCTATTTTTGCCTATTTTGCAAACTGAACAATTGCCGCACACAAAAAAGCCATTTGGTTTACTAGGTAACCATGTGACCAAAGTCTTGTCTGTATCCATTGTTTTTACATAGCTAGGACAGAGCTTCTGTTTAATAGTAAAACCTTTTCGATAGACAACCTTAGGTTTACAGGGCACAATATTTGAGAGACTTGTATCCATATTCAGCAAAAACCAATTTTTCTTTAGTACATTGTAAATATGATTGCTATGTTGATCGTACTGTGTTATGAATAGTACATTATTCTCTGGTTCCATGCCTTTCTTTTTATCATTCATTTTATGTACATTGCCTTTTAATGTTTGTTTTCTGTCAAGTTTTTTGACTTTTCTCTCTGCCTTTTCTAAACATTCATGGTCATAACCCCGAGCTGTGAAATTCGATTTGATGTTATTCACAGTATGTACAAATTCAGTTTCTTCACTACAATTCCTTCGGGCTCGAACCATCTCACCATAAGGTATGGCATTGATGGTATTCCGAGGATGAAAGCTCAAGGCATGGAGCACACTATTGCATGCCGTAGGTTTTTCAAAGATCTTACTTTCAATTTTTCCAAGTTTGATATACAGATTGAGGTCAAGAAAGTCAATGCCCTGTTCACTATAGGCTATAGTAAGCTTGACATTAAATCTGTTATTGAGATACGCATGGTATTCTCTAAGGCTTTCAGCGCTTCCATTCCAAATCATCAAAATGTCGTCAATATAACGACCATAGAAGATGATTTTATCCAACCAAGCATGGGCCCCTCTGCCAAAGGTCTGCTCCACCTCATACAAACCCATGAAAAGGTTTGCATAAGATGGAGCAAACCTCGAACCCATCGCTGTACCTTGTTTCTGCAAAAACCATGTTCCATCATGCAGAAAGACATTGTTTGTAAGTATCAATTCTGCTATTTTTATTAGCATTTGAGTGTGATCTAAGTGACTAGCACTTCTTCTGTACAGGAAAAATCTTAGGGCTTCCAGCCCATTTTTCAGCTGGATACAGGTATAAAGACTTTCAACGTCCATGGTGACAAATAACAAATCATCACTGTCCCAGTTGAAGTCCTCTAGTTTGTCCAAAACATCACCACTATCTCTCAAGTAGGATGGTAGGTTTTTCACATGTGGCTGCAAGAACCCATCCAAGTATTCTGCTAGATGTTCCGTTGGGCTACCATTCCCAGGGATTATTGGTCTCCCAGGAGGGTTTATAAGTGTCTTATGAATTTTAGGGAGTGAGTAAATGCATGGAAACCTTGAATTATTTGCTTTTAAATACTCATACTCCCTGTCTGACAAAAGGCATATCTCATGCCATTCCCTTAAGTGTATGTTTATGTTGTTTTCAATTTCAGGGATTGGGTTGCCCCTCAATTTCTAATAGCAAACCTCATTGTTTAGTTGCCTTGGTAGTTCGCCCAGGTAATCCTCTTTGTTTAAAATAACAACATTACCCCCTTTGTCTGCCTCACGTATGACAATATTACTCCGCCCCCTCTATCAACAGCCAGTATAATATCTGAAGGTATTACGCGTCAGCGGGACGCGTTTGCGGGACATCACCCGGGACAAAGCCCGGACTAAGGGCGGACCCTCTGAGACCCTCCGAGGCCGATCGAGGCTGGGCTGGGCCAGGAGTGACTCTGCTGCATCGTGGTAATTGGGAGTTTCTCTTTTCTTTTAAACATTGCCATGGCTTCTAGTGAGACTGTTATGCCTGGGGAGAAACCAAGGCCAGTGGTAAATGGCCCCCTTGACAGTTATTTTAAAAAAACTATCGTAACGGATAAGGAGCTGGACACTACCCTGGAGGAGCGCAGACTAGAACGTCGTCGCTCTATTGAAAACATGAAACGTAGAGCTCCAGAGGTTGTTTCCCCAAACATTCCTGTTGTCGAGAGTGGTAGTAATGGTGTAAACGACACCCCCCTCTCGCAAGAGGGTGTTCCGCTATTGTTACGTGACTGTTCGCCCACAAACTGTGTCCCTAGTGTTCAGGTTATCAGCGATTCTCTCCCCCCACATGCCATAAGTCATTCTAAACTTTTTAATACGCGGCTTGTGGGACGGGGGGTAGGAAAAAAGGCTAAGAATCCGAACAAGGGGATTATTCATGGCCCTCCTCCCAGGAAAAAAAGGCGTAGGGTGGGGGTGACCAATGGCCCCAGAACACAGCATTCAGAATTTGGCCACTATCTTTCTAAAGGGTCTGTTTCTGGGTTATTAATTGGGCCAGATCATAGCCAGACGGCGGCCACTAGTACCTGTCCAACGGCTGTGAACCCTGTTGTGACCCCCCCAGAGCCTGCTCTATCAGCTGAAGTTATTCCACAGGTGCCCATTCCCATAGATTTTTTACCCCAACTGGGGGACATGATTAGCATTCTCCTTTTACCAATTACTGACACCTTAAGGAAGCTGGAGCATAGGCTAGCGAACATCGAATCTACAATGAGAAATATGGCCGTTGTAGGTAAGGTTACAACGGATGGTACTAGTAAACAGGCTGGAGCTCCCCTTATAAATCCACCCAGGGAACCTCCTGATCTTAGTAGGAATGTAGTGCAGACTGTGGGCCACCTAACTACGGATCAGGGCAGAAATGAACCTTTGTTGCCGAAGGAACATTTAGTTAGCAAGCCCGTTATGGATTTGGTGGAGGAAGCCAGTATTGCCCCAGAAGGGAGCACTGTCCAGGCGCAGGGTAACCTTAGGTGGGAGGGGGTTCCTGGGACTCATGGTCTTCGGGTTGATTTACCCCCAGAAGCTGCACCCTTAGTGGTGGTGTTGACTGGGGTTCCTGTTTTAACTGTTAATAAGAGTGAGGATTATGCCCAGCTTAAAAACAAAACTATCCACTGGCTAAGAACATATAGACCCATAAACAGGAAAGTAAATGGTGAGATATTACATGTTAGACGTCTCCCATGGCTTGGTGGAAGGAATAAAGACGTCGAAGGTGATATAGTTCTGATTAATTTCAGAGACCCAGAAGCGGTAGCTCTTATATTGAACTGGCCCCTCGGCAATGGTAATAGCCAAATTCGCCCTCGATCTTTGACCTATTTCTATCCCAGGTCTTTGGTTTTCCCCACATCCTATGTAAGGAAAAATCGTTCAGTTTACGCAAATGACCCCACTGCCCTTTATGCACCAAATCAGCGAATCGATCACCAAGGTTGGAACACGGTTCCCTTTAGTGGCCACAGGAATAACAACATTCGGAGAATGGAGCACCTGAGGCCTTTTACACCTTTAGAATTAGGGAACAGGTTTGATGTTTTTTCCAGCATTGATGATTGTGATTGAAAATTACAGTTTGGGCAGGGTAGGCGGGAGGGTCCAATTGGAGGTGGAGTTGCGGGGAACGTTACTGTGTTACCCAATGTGGTTGATGACCCCCAAAGTAGTGATGTGCTTCTCCAGGATGCAGAAAACACTACTTTAAGAATTCCTAATGTGATAGATACCACCACATGTACTGCCGAAAAAAGTATGTTAAATCCAATAATATTATCGGCCACAATAGATACCAACCCATCCCAAGTAGCCTTAGAAGAGAACCTAAGGGCCATTACGTGGAATATAGCTGGGCTAGCCTCTAAGGTAAACACCCCCATATGGGCTGATTTTATTAAACAAGGTTATGATATTATTTGCCTGCAAGAAACTTGGGATAGGGCCGAAGTACATGTTGAGGGCTATACTTCTTTTAACGTGCAGGCTGTGGCATCCCAAGCTGGTCGAGCCAAGGGTGGACTCGTGACCCTGATATCCACTGCACTGACTGAGTTCTGTGTTAGTGATCATGTAGTTCTAGGCGAACATGCCTCGGTTCTGCGTATGGTCCATAGCGGATGCAGAGACTTAATAATAGTGAACTTTTATAACAACATTGCTGGGCACAAACAGGGAAAGTTTATTTCTGATATAGAGCAGGCCATTGATGCCTTTTTACTGAGTACACCCAAACCTGCTGCCATCATATGGGTGGGAGATTTTAACATTAAATCATGTACCTATGCACTCAAGGGGGCTTGTGGCCATAGGGAGGAGTACTCGGGAACGGAAACAACATGTGTATATAATCATTTCCCGCATAACAACTATGGTAGTGCTCTGAATAACCTATTGGCCAAATATGACCTGGACCTCCTTGAATGTAATAAGAACAAAAACAACGTTAGATGTCCAACATTTCATGGGAGGAACAGTCAAACATTTATTGATCATATTATGATATCTTGCTCTGTAGCTTATATTAATGTTTGGGTGATTGAACAAACGGTCAGTGATCACAACAGTGTAACCGTTGAACTATTGGGTTGGGGAATCAAAAGGAATACCTTTGGTCAACCAATTCAGGACATTGTTGCAGTAAGACCGAATGGGATGAGAGTGAAATGGACAAAAGTTGACCCCATTAAACTTGTTGCCAATGTGATCACAAACTGTTGTGGGGAGGTCGAATATTGCTTATTGCTGGACCCATGCCCACGAATTCTGTTATCCAAATTCCTAACTATTACCAAAACCATTGAGAAATCCCTGACACACAAACCTCGGAAATCAAGGAAAGTTAAGGCGGTGTGGTTTGATGACCATTGTGCGCAGTCTTTAAAAAGGCTAAAAACTTCACTTGATGCAATACCAAGAGACGTTTGTAAGATCAGGGAAGAGCGTCATAATTATAAAACTGCACTTTCCATTAGGAAGAAGGAATTGCAGGATGCGGCATGGGAAAAATTAGACCAGGCTGCAGATACTAAAGATCATAAACTTTTTTGGGACACCATAAATAGCCCATTCTTGAAGAATGACAATGTCCCTGAACTAACTTCGCAAGTCAGTTGTCAGGCCTGGATAGCTCACTTTACTGGGATTTTTAATTCTGATTTTACTACCGTTTTTAATTCTAATGTTTTAACTGATACTCCAACCTGTTTTAAATGGGAGAAATTATTGTTCTCGGTGACACTAAGCGAGGTGATTGTGGCAATTGAAAAGAGTAAGGGGGGGAAAGCCCCGGGCCCAGATGGGGTCCCCGTGGACTTTTTTAAATCTGAGATTGTTCTATGGGCCCCCATTTTAACCCGTTATTTTAATGCTGCAATCGAGGACGAGTTACCAACCTCATGGGGTCAATCCATCTTAGTACCACTTTTTAAAAAGGGTTCTAGGGCTGAAGCACGAAATTATCGCCCAATTTCACTTTTAGACTCGTCGTTAAAGATTTTGAGTCGTATACTTCTGGTGAGACTAGAGACCTGGGCTGAGGACAATAATGTTCTTTCGCCTATTCAGTTTGGGTTCCGAAGGGGTTTAGGAACTATGGAGCAGTGCGTGAATCTTGAACTTATCATCGGCAAGTACACTAAAGCCAAGGAGGGGAATTTGTTTATGTGCTTTGCCGATTTAAGTTCTGCTTTTGATTTAGTGGAACACGCACTGCTCTGGCCAGTACTACTTGACATGGGCGCACCACCTGAAATCATCCACCTCTTGGCTAGAATGTATGGTAATCTTTCAAGTAAGGTTAGATTCGGAACAAATGGTGAATGCACCCCCCTTTTTAAAATTGGTAGAGGGATCCGACAAGGGTGTGTGCTTGCTCCCCTTTTATTCTCCCTTTTTATGAATCAGGTTGATCAATTTTTACAAGAATCTTATGCTGATGCTCCCATCATCAATGGAAAGCAAATACCCGTCCTACTATATGCGGACGACGCGGTCCTGATCTCCAGGACCGCGAATGGGTTGCAAAAGTTAATTGAGAAATTTCATATTTTTATTCAGGGCAGAAAGCTTAAAATTAACAAGGGTAAGACTATGACTATGACTTGTGGTAAGAAAATAAAGAAAAACAAGTCATTCTTTTTAGATGGGGATAAACTTGAGGCAGTCCGACATTTTTGCTATTTAGGTATCACCTTTTCAGGTGATGGGAGATGGGTAAACGAGCAATCCTGTGTTGGTATGAAGATGACCAGAAATACAAATTGCATCTTCAGATTCGCCTCGAAATTGGGGGGTCGTAGAATCCGTGAGATGATTTCTATCTATAATTCAAGGTGCATGTCCTCTGCTTTGTATGGAGCAGGGATATGGGGATATAATCGTCAGATTGCTCTGTCCATCCAGCAAGAGGAAAACAAGTACCTGAAACGACTATTATGCCTCCCCGCTTCTGCCTCAAACGAGATTACCCACAGAGAGCTAGGCATAAATCATGCCGCAGATCTGATTGCATTGCGTCCCTTGTCCCTATGGCGGTCCATATGGGCCAAAGAAGAAACTAGGTTTACCCAGGAAGTAATTTTGGACTGTATCCAACTAGATCGTCATTCGAAAATTCCCTGGTTAGAACATATTCACTCCTGGTATAAGATTCTCTTTGGCCAGGA